>NC_140591.1:1099162234-1100362234 GCF_964204655.1 Triturus cristatus | reverse complement strand
TGCAGAAGAAACGCTACTGGTTTTTTAATAGGGTGATTGATTTATGACGATATTTATCGGTGGCTCCTATGAAACGCACAAGAAAAGGAATAGTACCACAAAAAAAGGACATTCCTTGTTTTTAATTCAGAAGAGTGTTTCCCATCTCTATCGAATAGGGGATCCACTACTTTTTACATCCATAATGGAAAACTCTGTCCTGTAGAAGGTGATCAATCAGCATTTCACCGAAACGCTGCGTCGACTTTTATGTAGTTTTCTGTTTTTTAATTACTGTTGATGAAATTTGTTGTATGTACTTGAAAAAATAATTTTTAACACTTGCCAATTATGTTTTAAAGAAAAATTTATGAATAAAATTGATTTTGTACATTTTTAAAAACATTGTGTTGGGATTACTGTTCGGTTGATTCTTAAGTCTCATTGTAATAACCAGGATGGGGAACATTGGGCCTGTCATTGAGAATTGTATTTACAGTGTATAGTCCTGCCTTTTTATTTTGAGATTGTACACACCTAGATTACAGCATTTGATCAACATATTTCTACTAGGGACTTTTTTTTTTATTGTAGTTACCCTGTCCCTATTCACAGCAATAGGGTGGCTCCTTTTTGTTGACTTTTAATATTTGCACTACAACGTCTCCCAAGCAGTTCGCTGATGGATTACACATTGTTTTCATCTGTCATAGACATTCCCACCACTATGTGCTCTTACCTAAATGTACATGTGAAAGTTTTGCTATTCCTTGCAATATATGCCATGTGTTAGGTTGTATGTATAAAACCAATGAAAATATTTTTTTTAAAGTATACATCACACAAACGATAATGTGTGGAAATGTCATCACCTAGTGTACTGATTTGTTTTGATTGTATTTAAATATTTGTTTCCACCACACTTCAGAATTACCAAAAAAACTTGCATCATTTGTACCTTCCATATACTGGAATATCTGCATAGTTACTTTACAAACATTTACATTTTGTTTTGTGCTAGAAATAAAAATAACATCAGCAAGCACACCCTAAGTAGGGGAAACATCCTTTACCACGCAGTGCCTTTACAATGCGGGCACTACAATGACTGCAACATTACTATGTGTTCCTTTAGCACACAAGTCGTTACAATGACTTGCTTTAGGGAACACGGTATTGTACTGGTGTTGGATTTTAAATCCACCACCTTCCCTACTGATACGCAGACTGGAGTTGGAACAGTAATTTATACTATTCCAAAGTCCAGCCCTTCCCTAAAGCAAGTCATTGTAACGACTTGCATGGTAAAGGAACGCAGGGTAACAACGCAGTCGTTGTTTAGAGTGGGTGGTTTCGTCATACAACCCCTGAGTAGCAAGCATGATTGTCACATAAATTCTCTCACTTCGAAGTCAGAGAAAGAAAAGTAAACACCAGGCTCCCTGGAAGACAGAGCCAGACCTTTCTCTTTGAATGCATAGCAAATGTGACAAGATCAGAACAAGATTTAAAGGTATTTTTACAGAAATTCATTACTGGTGGAAGAATACAGTAAATACAGTTTGGGCAAGGGAAGGGACGCACTCAAGCTGCACTAAACAAATAAAACCAGCAAATAGAAAGCAATCAAATGTGAGTTACAAACTACAAAGCAATGGGCGGAACGCATTCCCAGGGAAACTTTCCGAATGTCCCCAAGATATTGTTAGAAATCAGTCTTTGACCTGAAAACCATCTGGACATTGTACAGCTCATTCATGGGATTTTGATCCCACTGACAAAGCTTCAACACAGATCTGAATGTCTGGATATGAATATTTATGTTTATATTTAACATCCTGAAACTGTGATCTGTTTGCAACCCTAAGGCATATATTTGTTCACTTCTGGGTAGAAGAAAGAGTTGTTGCCTGTTCCCTGGACATCCCTCGGTTAAGGTTGACTAGAAGGTGTGAAATCTCAGTCCTTTTATACATGCATGACTGTCACGGGGGGGGGGGAGTGCAGCTGGGGCTCATTTTGCGGAGTCGAGGTCTAGGCAGCAGCGCACTAGTGCTTAATTTGAGATTGCATGAGTGCCAGTTAAGGACACATTCATTTACGGGAGGATTAAGTGATTTGCCCAGAATCGAATCCAGCTCGAACCTGGTTCCCCAGCTCTGAAGTCGGAATGTCTGTCCATTATGCCCCATTCTCTCCCCCTTTCATGTTTAGTAGTCAGTTCAGTTTTAGGCAGTGCTAGCGGGAGAAACGGGCTGCTGCAAGCTGCCTCCCGACGAGAGACCCGGCACTTATTTTTTTTACAAATTAACCACTGCAGGGCTGCCCCGGGCACACGCAGGGGGTCCTCCTAAGAGGGCAGCCCCCCTTAGTGCCACAGGATGGCACACAACGGGTCAGCCCTCCAGTGTATGGGACCCTCGTGGGTCCCCCACGTCCACGTCACTTCCGGGCAGGAGGGGGTGGGGGGGAGAGGTACTTATACCTCTCCCGCCCACTGGTCGCCCTCTTTGTTTGATTCAGCCCGGACGCCGTTTTGTCTTTGGTCTGGCGTCGGTCCCCCTTCTCCGGTGTTTTGGACCTCTGGGTCCGGGTGAGTGCAGGGTTCGGTGTGGTGCTGTGCGGGGGGAGGGGGGACAGTCGTGCGTGTGGTGTCGGGTTGTTCGTCGGCGTGTGCTGCCGTGTCGGACTAGGTGGGTTCCTTGTCTCTTCGGGGCAGGGGAGGCGGACCCTGCCGCTGTGTTGTACCTGAGTAAGGGAGGTGCATTTTTTGCATAATACACTGCGCATGCTCAGAATTGGACACTAATAATTACCGATATGCCAAAATCTCCATCTGCAGGTTTTAGCAATGTTTTGCCAGTGGTTAGAGTAGGCAAATATCACCTTACAGCAGTGCTTATTTGCAGCCCTGCCATACTCCACTTTTTGTTACGATGATTTAAAAAATAATGAGTCTATAAACACTCATTTCGACAGACAAAATATTAATTTAAGCCCAGCATTCCTGCTGTGGCAATTGGAAGACACCTGATATCCGGTGCTGCATTTGAGGGAACGGACTTTTTTGCACGTGCACCTCCAACATTTGTGTGCAATTTTGTGTACCGGCTGCTCGTGCACGCGCACACCTAGGCAACGAGGCCGCGCCCTGCCCTCCCCTGCCCTGTATCTCAGTTACTGCACAGATGTACACTCCTGGCTGTACACGTTGCACCCACCTGCAGGGACACACGGCTTGCCGTCTGACAGAGGGGGGCATTTAGAAGGGCCTGACCCCATCACAAGGAGTATGGTTACAGGCTAGGGGCAGTGCGAGGGGACTCCACAACCTTGGCAGGTGACTTGCCGCGTGTGACAGTGCCCACTGGTGCATCCATGCCCTCTCTGTGAGCTTGTTTGCGAGAGTTCACAACCCGGCTTTCACTCACCCAGTTGTGTGTGAGCGGATGAGCGTCGGACTCGAGCATGTCTTTTCGTATGGGGGGTTGGCTGCTCTGGCCTTGCGCCACGGACACGCCCACGGGGCGGGCTTCTTGTTCCCTTGAGGACTGCGGACTCTCTTCCTGCGCTGGAGGGACCCGCCAAGCCAGCTGCGCCGAGGGGCCTGCCTCCCCACTCTATGGGGTTTTCGGCTCCTGCCTCGGGGTCCGCGGGTGGCGCTGGGGAAGGGTGGGCCCTGGTGGAGGGGATTCGATGTGTTCCGGCCGGCGAGTTTACCGCGAGTTGACCGTGTGCACATTGGTTGCCTGGGTCGGTTTTCTCTGGATTTGTTTGTTTTGCTTGTTTGATTGGCGTATCGGCTTTTGCGCCCTGTGTGTAACTTCATCGCCGTTGTAGAATGTTTGTACATGAGAATGGAATGTCCCCTTTTCTTTTGGGTGGGCAACGACTACCAGTGAGTGGGCGGGGATTTGAGCTCATGGCCTTTGGGGTGGGAGTCTGTGTCCTTGACCACTGGGCCACGGTGACTCTTGCGGGTCGCTGCAATGGGGCCATCGGTTGCCAGGGGGGATTGGTGGTGCCTTCCGGCGCTTGCCGTAGCAAGGTGGCGCCTTTGCCTTTCTTTTGTCATGTGGGCCTTGACGGAACCAGCACTCCTCATGCGAGCAGGCAACCCTGGGCGGATCGTAGGTTGCTCGACGGGTGGCCTCCACGCTGGCTGGGGTGGTCCCGCTGATCGCCACTGTGCTGGGCCCTTGGTGTCTCCGTGCTGGTCGCTTCTGCCTGGCCCCTCCGTCTTGGCTGCGGTTCCCTTCGTGGTGGGCCTGGCATGCTCCTGGGGGCTGCCTTTTCTCGTGCTGCTCCGGGGCTTCCTGGGTCACGCTGGCCTCTTCGGAGGAGGGGCAGCGCACTCCTCTCTCAGTACTGCTTTGTGCCAGAGTTGGGGTTGGGCTGGCGGGCGGCGAGGGGGTAGGAGAGCTGCATTTTGGGGGCCCGCGATCTAGTCAGTCCAGGGCCCTACTTTTTGTTTTATGCCAGGGCGGTCTGCCGAGAGTCGATTGGTGAGGGAGGTACCGCTGGCATGGTTGGCATGATTTGAAGGGGAGGGCAGTGGCAGCATTGCGACAGATGGGAGGATGGATGGTATTGGTGGTCCACATTTCTTGGTGGACATGCTGCCCTCGCGGCACCGCTTGGTGGCTGGGCAAGCAGCGGCAGTTTTTCGTGTTTTCACTACGGCGTACCGTCTTTGTATAGCCTTTTCATTTACTGAATTGGGATAAGATTACTGTGTTGAGTGCAGTCCGCTCCCTGAGCCAAGAATTCTCAATTAATTATGCATCCTCATGAGGACGCTCTCTTGTCCTGCACAGGTCCCCAACCAGGAAACAAGCGGCCACTGTATCGTTACCATTCTCCCCACTTTGCTTTCAGAATAAGTTTATTTTAGTTTCTTTCTGTTAGTGCTCCTCTAATCCGCTCAGAATGTTATCGGGTGCCAGATTTTATTTTACAACTTACCGATTGGCTTCAGCGCCTCGTTGCCCTTTCGGGTGATGTGCCTGTGATAAAAGACCTGCTAATCACTCTTACCGTACTCGAGCCTTCTGGCCTTAGGAAGTTATTTGTTTGTTAAAGTGAGATCCCTGGTCTGCAGATACAGTTTATGTCATGCGAGGCACGTTACACACAGAGTTCTTCGGGCACAAGCCGTTGTCATTGCAAGTTGCCTGCTGCGGGGAATGGAAATGGATAGCAGATAACTGGTGTTGAGGTTTTGGGATACTTCTAGAAAAAGCAGGCTTTTCAGGAAGTTCCAGGCACGCACGTAGTGATCTGTTTCAAGTGAATTATCAACATTCTATTGAACTTTTAGCCACAGTTTGCTTCCAGTACACAGTCGGGAGGCTCCAGTACCCTCAACTTCTAGTTCAAATTGCAGAAGTGCCTTGTAATGTTTGTCTAATGGAGACCGCGGTGGTCTTAGGCGGCCAAGGGGCTGTGTCTAGAAAGGAAAAGATTACAGAGTAGGGTGTTGTGACCACCCTCTTTCTCGGTAGTGTGTGGGAGGCCGCAAAGGCCTCAAATGCTATGGACGGTGTGCACTGAGGTCGAAAAGTCAGACCTCTCGAGGGCTTCTCTGGCTTGGAATGTCATACTGCCTTGCGGAGACCGTCTCTCAGCACAATCCCTTTCCGTTCTAGGCCTGTATCCCGAACTCGTGCAGAGGGGCTTTCTTACACAGTGTGCCCTGTTTCCAGTGGTGATACGTCAGGCCTGTTTTGGGTCCATACACTTTTAATTAAAATAATTATGAAGCGTTTAGTGACGGGAGCAGAGGGGGTGTACATCCAGGCTTAGTTTGGGCCGGTGGTTTCCGGTGCTCGGCACCAGTACTTAATCCGTAGCCCCGGTGCCTCTGACAGCCTGCCACTTTGTGGCCCTGTCTGCCAATTTTGGATATGAGCACAACAACAGCTGTTTTTTATATTAATTACATTACAACCACTCATACATGCCAGCCAAGCTAATTTTGTGCTTTTGTGTCTGGTATGGTATGAATTGTCACGCTTGTAGAAGTCTGACGGTTAGTAGTTATGTTGTTACTATCATTGGCAGCGCTCACAGGGGGCAAGGGAGGGTGCACGCTGCCTTGTCCGCTTGACGAGAGCCCTGGCACTCTTAGTATTACAAATTATCCACTGTGTACATCGCGTCGCCTTGGCTAGTATTGCCCTCAGGTGCATTTTCAGTCATTCCTTTAGCAGGGGCAGCAGACACAGCGTTCTGTGTGGGCTTGGCAGCAGAGCGCACTATGCAGGTGGGAGGATGGGAATCCCAAGGTTTTATAGGTACAGCTGTCAGTGGCCACCCAGTGGAGTGGCCGGATTGAGAGGTTAGGTGCATTATGTACAGTCGAACTTTAAGTTGTCCAAAGGCACCCGGTTGGCACCTGTGGTGACGGGGTGCAGTGTTATTGTGCAACTAGGTGCAAGCACGAGTAGTTGTATATATGGTGTGCAGCGCTCATTAAGGATGCTAGCAACAAAGCATATCTTTATTTTGCCAGGATCTAGGTCTGGACTAGGGCCGTCCATGAGTCCTGAGTGTGGCGTGATGGGCGGAATCCAATAAATGGAGGCATGGGTTCTCCATCTTGGATTTACCGGGGGGCATGTTCTCCCCTCCCATCATTTTGGTCATACACTAGGGGAGGCATGAGTGACTTTCCTGGGTAGGAGGGCACTGCTCTAAGATTTGAAGTCCTCCATGCGTAAGATGAGCAGCTAATTGGGGAGCGTATGAGTTATAGGGGTCAGGGATAACCCCACGTTTAGTATGGGGAGGAGCCTGGCCAGGGGAGGCCAGGAATCCTTGCGCATGAAAGTTGACATTGCCGTTCGAAAAGTTCACTAATCAAAGGTCGTTTAGCGTCATCAGGCATGGGTTTTAGCAGGCCAAGTACTCAAGGCGTTTTGATTATGAGGGGTTCACCTGTCCGGAGTGAACAGGGACCTTGTACCGGGAAGAGGCCTGGGAATCAGAAGGATATAGGTAAAGATGCCTACATTGGTGGGGGGCCCTGGGGTGACGGTGGCCACACCCAGTGCTGTGGCGGAGTTACAGGGCGATCCAGAGGCTGTAAGGTACAGAAGGGTACCCTCTGCAGGAGCACAGTAAGGGTGCTAAAGCCAAATATCCCCAGGGAGGTCCTGGCGTTGGACCCTGGAGAAGCGACGGCGCCCTGTTAGTCCTATGGGCGGTTGTGGACCTGAGCAACCGGGGGTTGCCTGCAACGCGCCGCCCCTCTTAGGGGGGGCGTGAGTAAGGGGGTGGACTGATGGTCCACCGGTGGGAGGGGCTATCCCCTCCCCCAAATCTAACAAACACTGGTTGGCTGGGGCCACTGTGAATTTTGGCTTATCAGGTGGGCAGGCGGTGAGGGGCTGCCTGCCCTGGGATCGCCCGTAAGATAACCCACCATGTTGGCATATTTGTTATGCAAATAAACCTGCAGCAATTTTCTCCACTAAGAATGTGTCTTGTCTGTTTATTTGTTGGAGGGATGGAGTGTGCGCTGATATTGGCACTATGAAGCCCACACTTCAGGTGAAAACAGATGACAACATATGACAACATATGTGATTAATTGCTCACTGTAGAATAAGGATAACACGTTCTAATCTTGCCCTTATGGCTTCAGTCTCAGCAGTAGAGATGCTTTGCAAAAGCCTGTAAGGCTCATTTTTTTGGGAGCAGGATGGGAGCGGGGAGAGGAGAAGAGATGGCTCCTTCTACAAAAAGCAAAACTGCGGTATGTGCACACTGCCCTAAGAGTGGTATTGTACAAGTCTCCTCCTCCACAAGAATAATCAATGATAAAGCCAATCGTTTTCTGGGGCAAAAAGATTTCAGTGTCAACACATATACACCTAGGCACCAAAGCAGAGAGTGAGGATTGTGGTGGAAAGAAGATGGCGAAGGTGGAGTTTTAGGAGAATGTCATTGCACCATACGTTATGGATTGGTAATGCCCAAAGATATTTGCCACCGGGCGACTTTCAAGATGTCACAAATTAAATTATGGAAATTATATATATAATGCTTTGTGCTGTTGTTCTGCTTATTTTTTTTTTCTCTTCTTACACGCTCGTGGTGATGCCCATAAGTGAAACTAACAAGAAATACATAGGCTAGGCACAAGTGAGTATGTTCCACACTCTTATTTCACTGACTTACAGCAGTAACTTTTTCAAATGTAATGTAACTTAGACAATTGTAAGTTACTGCTATTCATAGTAGGGTATAGTCTTTACAACACAGGCGTAGCGTGTGTTACTTTTACAACGCAGCAGTTACCATGCAGATACATGCAAGTGTGTTTTACAGGAATTAAAAGGAAGTAAGGGGTGCAAGACGTTTTAAGGATTTAGCGATGGGTAAGAGTATGGAGCTAGTAAGTGGTAATAAGGGGATTTTAGGGTTCAGGGATGGTAATGGTAAGGAATACTAAAGGGTTATTAGAGTTCAGGAATGGGTAAGGATACAGGGTTTAAATGTTTTTTAGGTTTCAGAGATAGGTATGGGTAGTGTGTAGTTAGTGATCATAATCATTTATTTTTTTTAGGGTTTAGGGATAGGAAAGGGTTAAGGCTAAGTAAAATGTTAGTAGGGAAGTTATAGTTAGATAAAAATGTCAGTTAATATGTAACGCTTTAAAGTAACAAAACCACTGAAATTCACCAGTTATATTTATCTCAAGTAACCATAACTCGTGCCCTAAAGTAACTATAACTCATGCCCTCTTTGCCATGCACAGTGTTGTTATCAATGATGTAATTTCAGATGCCATCACAGATGTTATCAATGCAGTCAATGAAAATGTCATGAGGGATTTACTCTGCCAGGATAGAAGCAGTGCATGGCATGGGTGAAAAGTTATCATTATTTTAGAGTGGATCCACGGAACCCCCCCCAAATGTTTTGTATTTAAATCTGATCCTGGGAGGGGTCCACCTGGGATCCCCCACAAAGCCCAGCAGACCGCTACCCTGATAGTTTATACTTTATTTTGATTTGTTTTTTCGGACTCAAGAGTCCTAAGATGGTGGATGCAATTTTTCCTACAGGTTGTGGGCAGCCAATCACAACATGTGGTTGAGGGCATATATCCACAGATCCATCACGGATCCTGCACAACGTGAAATATACATACATTTTAAACCTTAATTTCTCCAAAACTACTCTACGGATTAACACCAAATGACAAAATGCATCCTTTCTGAGTAAAGATCTAGCTCTCTACCTTCCACCAAATTTGTTGTAATTCCATTCAGATGGTAAACAGTTGTTTGGTACACTTCTGCATTGTGGCATACACTGTAGGGGAAGTTTACTAAACTATGACATAACATAGCGCAGCAAGTGAAGTTGATGTACAGCAGTGCATCAATGGGAGAGAGAAAAACAGCGTTGCATCTACTAAGCTTTGGTGCTATTTTTCTCTTCCCCTTCGTTGACACACTTTTGGATGCCTTGCACTAACACACACACTTGTACCATGGTGCAAGGGTGTGTCCCTGATGTAAAGCATAGGATCTGCACTGGAATGGTATTCTTACAGTACAAAAACTATGCTTAGACATAATTTGAATGTCTTCCAACTTTGTATATATATATACATGCTTTGTATATAACCTTACACCTGCCTCGAGGCGGTGTAATATTTTGACACAGAGCCCTGTCTACCTTTTCAGTAGATATGGCTTTACCTCAAAATGCCTGAGCGATTGTATGGTATCATCCATACACCACCTATGGAACGCCGCCCATCCCCCCCATGCAAAGTAGCACATAGTATCGCTTAACAATCTTTTGCATAACTTTAGGCAAGTTTCCAACGCAAATCAGGATTCGCTTTGGAAAGTAAATCTAAACACAAGACTTTACATTACTTTTGTTATACAACACCGGCGCAAAGTGTTAGTAGATCTCCCCCTGTGCCATTTGTTGCCCATACTCGTTGTTTTATGTCTAATAATTGTATGAACCTTGGATATCTGTTCTTCCATCTAGAAAGTCTCTCTGTGCTGCCATGTTTTTGCCGCTGTTCAATCCATTTCATTTTTATAATATTTTCAGGAAAATCAATATAAACAGATAAACTTCAAAATGTGTTCAGGGTATTTTATACTACCCAGTTCAAGTGAAGGTAAATCAATATATAATATCCAGACACTTCATTCTGCTTTACTCTGAGGTGCCCTTCTCATCTGCTTGAACAATGTGAACCTTCAGTACTGGATAAACACTGCCCTCGGGTGAAAGTGAGAAAAGAACGCTGTTGACACAGATACTGTGGGAACTAGATTTGTTGTCATCGAAACAGACTGGCAGAGGTGCCAAGAAAGTAGATGAAACCCACAGAGGAAGAGCATGTGAACGTGCACGTGCGCATGCCCGCACAAACACAAATGCACGCATCTTGTCATGAATCTTACAGCAGCCAGCCCCTGGCGTCTATCTCTCTTGGTTATTGCCACGCCATCGTGGATTTTCACCTTCGGAATGAGGAATTACCTCAGGTGTTTTCTCAAAGATTTCCACAGGTTTTCCTTTAACTTTTCCCCACATCCATCATTCATGTATTGCGCAGGCAAAATGTGACCTGGAAAACCGTAAACGTGCAGTTATTTTTAACACATCTCGTAACTTCGTCACACCTCCATGTGGAACCTCTGAATCCGAATTTACCTGAGGCTTGTAGCGAGGTTGTTAATGTCATCCACCCCATGCAACGTAATTCAGTTCAATTGCTATCAACACCGTAAGTAGAAATTGTGGTTTCCCATCAGTTGTTTTACTTCTAAGCACAAACATGGCGACGAGTTATTGAAGCACTCTAAAATATGCAGTATAAACAGGCAGATTGCACCAACAGGAAAAAGGGGAAGAATAAGGATCAGATAATCCACAGTAACAGAGCCATAAAGCAAGGGAGACATCTAAAACCAGGAGTTGGCTCTGTTGAAAATTCACGAAATCATATCGAGCCTCAAACCATGGTAAAATCGTAAATTAATTTAGGTGTTGACAAAAATTTGATAGTCATGGAGTGCAACTTGGGACAAAACAATTCTAGGGGTCTATGAAATTCACATAATTTGTAAAACTCATTTGTTCTTCAGGTCAACGTACTAACTACCAACTCTCCCTGCTGAGAAAAACTTGACCTTTAATGCATGCAAACTACGTTATCAAACTAACAAGAGCCTTGGGGGCGTGGCTACGGAGCAGGACGTGATGGCCGCATGAGGGATTTGCTCCGCCGTATCGGGACCTTTTCTTGACCCGCAGGTGCACTTTCCGAGCCGCTTTCCGCCCGAGGCTACCCGCATCAGACACCAGAACATGTGGTGTCTTTGGTGAGCTGCTTTTTGTTCTTGGGCGCGACGCGCTTATTTCTATTTCCTCATTGACGGCGCATTTTCTTCAGAGCGCACGCCATCTTGGGAATGTGCCGGCAGAATGCACTCGGCGATTTCGGACCTTCACTATTGCTAATTAGCTATGTTCTTTCCATTTGACCTTGGTGCTGACACAATATTTTTCTAATATGGGGTTTTTGTCAGGCTTTCCAACGTGATGCAGAACTATTTTCTCCTGACATATCATACCTCATAAAATGGCGGTCATTTTACATTGTCAGTGATTTTCAGCTTCTGACTGACTTATTACATGTTTCAATTTTTATCAAAGACTCTGTGAGGTATAAATCGAACTTTCTTCTATAAATTGAAGCTGAGCCACTTTCTATTCTGTATTACTGCATTCTCATATCAGTTTTTCTGGCTCCTGTGATAAATACAACTTGTTGTTTGCCTTCTGCTTTTGCCTGATTCTTGTCTTTTTAAGACATTATTAGTTTATTTGGGGGGTAACTCTTCTGGATAACCTAGATATTACGAGTGGCAACAAGTCTGACCATCGGCCATTCTACCTCCTGTAGGACAGACATCTATGAGAAAGTTACTTGAACCAAAATTTGTTTTTGTATCCAAGAAGCGTACTACTTTGGCAATTTCTCCCCCTTCCTCAGTATTAGACTCTTCACTCATTGCAGAACAGATGGCTGGAGTATCTACAAATGGCAACTCCGCCTCACAGTCTACCTCTAACAAATCATCTCCACCTACTTCTTCATCGAAACGTCTGAAACATGACTCACCTTCTCCTGACAAAACGTCATCTCCTATCTCTATGGAGTTACTCTTGGAAGAGATACGCGCTTTACGCCCATTTGTGGAGGAAACTAATAATAAAATGCAATTTCTTGAGGAAAAGAGTCCACAATGGAAAGCAGAGTGTCTACAATGGAAGCACAGATTTCCGAGGTACAGGGAAACTCTCAAAGACTTTCTTCTTTAGAAAAAACAGTTCTCAGCCTTCAACAACATACCGAAGATTTAGAAAACAGAAATAGGAGAAATAATCTAGGCATATATGGTCTGCCAGAAGCTTTGGAAGGGGACGACCCTGTCTCCTTTTTTTCCTCCTTTCTTCCAAAACTCTTGGATATGCCCTCCACTACTTCTCTCAGCATTCAGAGAGCTCACAGACTTGGCCCCCATCTTTCAATCTCTACATCTTCGGTTAAACCACGAGGGGTCATCACCCTAATATTGAAATTTACAGATTTATTTTCAATTCTTTCTGCTGGTAGAGCTAAACGACAAATTACCTGGCTGAGACAGAAGGTGTTTCTTTCTCAAGATATATCCAACGCCACGGCAAACAGAAGAAAAGAGTTCTTGAATCTTCGTGCGCCTCTCCGTGCCCTTGGTGCCAGATATGGTCTGTTTCACCCCTGCATTTTCAAAGTGACATATCAAAACCAAACAAGGTCTTTTCAGGACCCTGCGGAACTTAACAACTCCATTCATATTCATAATACTTCTGTTATGGATACTGCTAGTTCTTCAAATGGCTGATTGCTTAATCTTTTCCCTTACAGGGTTCCAGCAAACTCTTTCATAGTTCTGTTGCCCGTCTGTCTAGTTTTGCATTGTTTCTATTGGTTCTGTTAATACTAGAGTTTCTGTTGTCATTTCTAATAGTTTGTTACATGTTCATGTATTGCTTTCCTATTTATACCTTTTTCAGTATCTTAGCTATTTTTATTGTTTCCTCTACCATTGTTTTATCTGTAGTTTTATATATCGTTCATTCAAAGTTTCATATATTGTTCATTTTCTGCTATTTCTTTGTTGTCATCCGTTTGTTAGTCATGTGATATTCCCTGCAATTATTTAACCCCTTCGCTGCTAGGCCTTTTCCCCCCCTGTGCTAAGCCTTTTTTGGGCAATTTGGGGTAGTGCGCGCTTAGGCCCCTGTAACTTTTGACCACATAAGGTATCCACGCCAAATTTGCGTCCTTTCTTCCAAAATCATGGGGATTGTAAAGGTACCCAGGGTTTGTGGATTTCCCTGGAGGGGCCCCAGAAATTAGCCAAAATACAGCAAAATTTTGTTTTATTTTGGGAAAAATGGGAAAAACGGGCTGCAAATGAAAGCGTCTGGGTTTTTCTCTGCAAATGGTATCAAAAAAGGGTTTGTGGGGCTGAAATCACCATTTTCCCAGCTTTTAGAGAATGACAGACTTTTGTCAGAAAACCAAAATATTTTACACCGTTTTTGCATTTTTCTGGGACATAGCCTTTTTTTCCTATTTTTTGTGCTTTCAACCTCCTTCCAGTTAATGGTAGAAATGGGTGTGAAAGCAATAATGGATCCTGGAAAGCTATACATTTTAGAAAAGTAGATAACATTCTGAATTCAACAAGGGGTCATTTGTGAAGATCCATCAAGGTTTCTTTAGAGAAACTAACAGTTGAATATAAGAAATTTTTTAAATTAGTTGAAAAAAACAGCCTTTTGTATCAACGTTTTTACCTGTAACAACTTCTAATTATGACAGCTCTTTGAAAGCAATATATAGTTACATCCGCTGGACCTTCCTGGTTGTGGGGATATATAGGACTTGTAGTTTCACCAAGAACCTGAGTCAAAAACTGAGCAGCAATTTGCAATGGTTTTTTATTATGTTCAGGGTATGTAGCAATGATTGTGGGAAAATGTATACATGGAAAAATCGGTATGAAAGACACCTATGTATTTCTGAAATGGGAACAAATTATAGAGTTTAGAAACAGTACATATTTGCACATTTTCGAAATTGGGAATACTCATACTAGCATGAGAATTATCGGTCATTTTTCAAAATGACTTCTTTTTTACACAATGTCTTTCATTTGGAAGGCAGAAATGCATCAGAAATCAATAGGTAATGACAGTTGCTTTACAAATCTGAATTACCCTAAGTCTCCCGATAAAAATGGGACCTCACTTGTGTGGGTAGGCATAGTGCCCATGACAGGAAATGGCTCAAAACCCAACGTGAACACACAACATTTTCACAATGAAAATTTACCCTTTTTTGCGAAGTGTGTAGCTGTAGTTTTTTAACACTAGCTCTGCCGGCACCTAGGGAAACGTAGCAAACCTATACATTTTTGAACACTAGACACCCAGGGGAATCCAGGATGGGGTGACTTGACTGCCTCCCACCAGGTTCTGTTACCCAGAATCCCTTGCAAACCTAAAAAATTGTCAAAAAACCACATTTTCCCCACATTTCTATGGTGAAAAGTTCTGGAATCTGTGTGGATCCACAAATTTCCACCCACCCCGCGTTCCCCAAAGACTTACGAGAAAAATGGTACCTCACTTGTGTGGATCGGCCTAGTGCCCACAACAGGAAACGGCGCAAAACGCAACGTGGACACACCTCAATTTCGCAGAGAAAAATGACCCTTTTTTGGCAAAGTGCTTAGCTGTAGATTTTGAACCCTAGCTCTGCCGGCACCTAGGGAAACTTACCAAACCTATACATTTTTGAAAACTAGACACCCAGGGGAATCCAGGATGGGGTGACTTGACTGCCTCCCACCAGGTTCTGTTACCCAGAATCCTTTGCAAACCTAAAATATTGTCAAAAAAACAAATTTTCCCCACATTTCTAGGGTGGAAAGTTCTGGAATCTGCGTGGATCCACAAATTTCCACCCACCCCGCATTCCCCAAAGTCTTCCAAGAAAAATGGTACCTCACTTGTGTGGGTCGGCCTAGTGCCCGCGACAGGAAACGGCGCAAAACGCAACATGGACACACCTCAATTTCGCAGAGAAAAATGACCCTTTTTTGGCTTAGTGCTTAGCTGTAGATTTTGAACCCTAGCTCTGCCGGCACCTAGGGAAACCTACCAAACCTATACAGTTTTGAAAACTAGACACCCAGGGGAATCCAGGATGGGGTGACTTGACTGCCTCTCACTGGGTTCTGTTACCCAGATTCCCTTGCAAACCTAACAAATTGACAAAAAAACACATTTTCCCCACATTTCGGTGGTGGAAAGTTCTGGAATCTGCGTGGATCCACACATTTCCACCCACCCCACGTTCCCCAAAGTCTTACGAGAAAAATGGTACCTCACTTGTGTGGGTCGGCCTAGTGTCCGTGACGGGAAACGGCGCAAAACGCAACGTGGTCACACCTCAATTTCGCAGTGAAAAATGACCCTTTTTTGGCAAAGTGCCTAGCTGCCATTTTTGAACCATAGGTCTGCCGGGACCTAAAGAAACCGAGCAAACCTATACATTTTTGAAAACTAGACACCCAGGGGAATCCAGGATGGGGTGACTTAGCTGCCTCCCACCAGGTTCTGTTACCCAGAATCCCTTGCAAACCTAAAAAGTGTCAAAAAAACCACATTTCCCCCACATTTCTGTGGTGGAAAGTTCTGGAATCTGCGTTGATCCACACATTTCCACCCACCCCGCATTCCCCAAAGTCTTACGAGAAAAATGATACCTCACTTGTGCGGGTCGGCCTAGTGCCCGCGACAGGAAATGGTGCAAAACGCAACGTGGTCACATCTCAATTTCGCAGTGAAAAATGACCCTTTTTTGCCAAAGTGCCTAGATGCCATTTTTGAACCATAGGTCTGCCGGGACCTAGGGAAACCTAGCAAACCTATACATTTTTTAAAACTAGACACCCAGGGGAATCCAGGATGGGATGACTTGACTGCCTCCCACCAGGGTCTGTTACCCAGAATCCCTTGCAAACCTAAACAATTGTCACAAATAACACATTTTCCCCATTTTCAGTGGTGGAAAGTTCTGGAATCTACGTGGATCCACAAATTTCCACCCACCCCGCATTCCCCAATGTCTTACGAGAAAAATGGTACCTCACTTATGTGGGTCGGCCTAGTGCCCGCGACAGGAAACGGTGCAAAATGCAACGTGGTCACACCTCAATTTCGAAGTGAAAAATGACCCTTTTTGGCAAAGTGCCTAGCTGGAGTTTTTGAACCCTAGCTCTGCCGGCACCTAGGGAAACCTAGCAAACCTATACATTTTTGAAAGCTAAACACCCAGGGGAATCCAGGATGGGATGACTTGACTGCCTCCCACCAGGGTCTGTTACCCAGAATCCCTTGCAAACATAAAAAATTGTCAAAAAAACACTTTTTCCCCACATTTCTGTGGTGGATAGTTCCGGAATCTGTGTGGATCCACAAATTTCTACCCACTCCGCGTTCCCCAAAGTCTTACGAGAAAAATGGTACCTCACTTGTGTGGGTCGGCCTAGTGCCCGCGACAGGAAACGGCGCAAAACGCAACGTGGTCACACCTCAATTCCGCAGTGAAAAATGACCCTTTTTTGGCAAAGTGCCTAGCTGTAGTTTGTGAACACTAGCTCTTCCAGCACCTAGGGAAACCTACCAAACTCACACATTTCTGAAAACTAGACACCCGGGGGCTTCCAGGGAGGTATGGCTTGCGTGAATCCCCCAACGTTTCCTTACCCAGAATCCCCTGCAAACCTCAGTTTTAGCTGAAAAAATCACTTTTTTCACACATTTTTGTGTGGGAAAGTTGTGGTATCACCGGGCTCACACAAATTTCCCACCATCCAGCGTTCCCCCAGGTATCCCAGTAAAAATGGTGCCTCACTTGTGTGGGAGGCCCAAGTACCCGCGACATGCAAGGGCCCAAAACGTAGTGAGGCGACATCAAAATTGCCTATCTCAAAACCACCTGGTTTTGCAAGGGGGGTCACCTGGGTTTTTGGCCCCGTGCTCAGCGGCCATCTAGGGAAACCTACCAAACCTACACATTTCTGAAAACTAGATACCCGGGGGCTTCCAGGGAGGTATGGCTTGCGTGGATCCCCCAACGTTTCCTTACCCAGAATCCCCTGCAAACCTCAATTTTAGCTGAAAAAAATCACTTTTTTCACACATTTTTGTGTGGGAAAGTTGTGGCATCACCGGGCTCACACAAATTTCCCACCACCCAGCGTTCCCCCAGGTCTCCCGGTAAAAATGGGGCCTCACTTGTGTGGGAGGCCCAAGTACCCGCGACAGGCAAGGGTCCAAAACATTTTGTTATCGCCTCACTACGTTTTGGACCCTTGCCTGTCGCGGGTACTTGGGCCTCCCACACAGATTGCGTGGAGTGGTACTCAGCTAGCAGTGTGTGTAGTGACCAGCAGCAAGTCACTACTCACACACCGCCAGCCGAGCACCAGTCCACGCACACCGCCAGCCAATCGCCAGTCCACGCACACCGCCAGCCAAGCACCAGTCCACGCACACCGCCAGCCAATCGCCAATCCATGCACACCGCCAGCCAAGCACCAGTCCACGCACACCGCCAGCCAAGCGCCAGTCCATGCACACCACCAGCCAAGCATCAGTCCACACACACCACCAGCCAAGCACCAGTCCACGCACACTGCCAGCCAAGCTCCAGTCCACGCACACCACCAGCCAAGCGCCAGCCTACACACACCGCCATCACATTTAGGATTTTTTTTAGACAAAAATAAAAACACCTACAAATTGCAAATAGATACAAATCTACTAACACAAAATCTGAAACTAAATACATTGCACTAATGCCAACCTTGAAACAGAATCAAATTTTTTAAAGAATACAGACCAGGCAGTTCACTTTACCACTCATGGATGCTCCCAAAAATTATTTTGCATGTGGTACGCTCTAAAACAAGCAGGGAAACACAGCCCAGGGTTAGAAGGACACTTGGGGCAGTAGATAGGAGTCTCCTTCCGCGTACCTCTTCGCCAACAGACTCTACATTTCCTAGTGGGAAAGTCTTTTGAGGATGTGGGAGGAATGAAATCAGGAAAGTGGCGATCTTTCAATCGAGTCACATCCTTCACCACTCCAACTCTAGGAACACTTGCCTGTTCCACAACAACAAGGCTGCCTATCACAGATTGCTGAAACTGAACAAAAGTCAACTTTGATGCAGGAGAACACTCCTTGAACACAACAAAAGCATTGAAAGTTGCTAAATTAAAGAGATGGATGGCCAACTTCTTATACCAAACGTAAGCCTTACGAATAGCAGTGTAAGGTTCCAACCTCTGATCTACTCTATCAACACCACCCATGTGCTTATTGTAGTCTAAAATGCACACAGGTTTGCGCACTTCAGAAATCTGACCCCAAACAGCCACAGGTGAAGTACTCTCATCATGGATGCTAGTCAGCATGTACACATCCCTCCTGTCCACAAATTTCACAGCTAGTAGTTCATCACTACGCAAGGAACTGCGCTGTCCCCTCTGAAGTTTTGTGCAAACAAGCTCTTTTGGATAACCTTTACGATTAGAGCGGATTGTGCCACAAGCAAAAGTGTCCACTTTGAACAATTCCTTAAACAATTGCACAGCAGTGTAGAAGTTATCAAGGTACAAATGGTGGCCTCTGTTAAACAGTCCTCTAGCAAGATCCCACACAATTTTCTCAGAAACTCTAAAAGTGGACGGACAACCAGGGGGGGACAATAGTGGAATCCCTACCAGTGTACACACGGAAATTAAAAACATATCCTATCCTACTCTCAGACAACATATACAGTTTAATTCCATAGCGTGCCCTCTTGCTAGGGATGTACTGCCTAAAAACCAAACGGCCCTTGAACAAGACCGAAGACTCATCAATAGATATTTCTTTCCCGGGAGTATAGATCTCTGAAAATCGATCTACAAAGTGATCAAGAACAGGCCGAATATTAAAAAGACGGTCACATTCAGGGTGATCTCGTGGCAACACCATAGAATTACCAACAAAATGCAGCACCCGTAGCAAAAGTAAATACCGATCACGAGTCATAACTGCAGGAAATATGGCCGTTGCCATCAATGGACTGGTAGAGCAATATGAAGCCATGGACGGCTTCCTTATCAAACCCATCAATAAAGTCAAACCCAAAAACTTCTTCATCTCTTCCAAATTTGTGGGAGTCCACCGGGTAGCTCTAGAGTGGGGCCTAAGTTTGTCACTGTTGTCCCTCAAAAACTGTTCATCATACAAATTAGTCTGCTCAACCATCTCACCCAAAAATACATCATCCATAAACAATTTAAAAAACTGTATAGGCAAAAAATGTTCACAATCCACTCTACACCCTGCATCACCACTAAAGGCAGGCAACCCCGGCTGCACCATGTTTGGATCAACCCAGAGTCCAGCACTTCCAGTAGGAAACCTAGCAGCCTCAGGCTGCAATCTAGATGCCTCTTGCACCATTGGCACAGCAGTATCCTCCTCTAAAACAGGCACTTCATCCGCACTGAGAGTAGCTTCATCTGCACTGATGATTCCATGTGGAGAGAAAACTCACTGCCTGAATCTTTCCCTCCCTCCTCTCCCTCAGACGCACTGTCAGTGTCATAATTATGCTCAGAGGAAGATTCAAGAAGCATACCAACCACCTGCTGAGCAGTCATTCTACGGCTAGCCATACTGCTTACTAATAAAGGTAACTTGTCAAACAAGTCAACAACAACAAACACTTTGTAAAATAAGTATACCTATATACTCCAAAACGATACCACTCACTTGCAAGAAGCAGATAAATTCACCACCACCTACTCTGCACAGACACAGAATGGATCAACAATATCCCACTAAAAAAGAAAGAGAAAAGAAAATTACACATAAGACAATGCAAAACACATCACAAAGAATTTCATGCACAAAACACTAACTAAATAAGCTGCCATTATGAAAAATATGCGGGCCCGGGGGGTCCCGTCGGGGCGGTGGCCAGGGCCCCCGGTGCGGTGCCGGACAATGCTGCCCTCCTGGCGGCTATCACCCAATCCAGAGACGCCCTAGATGCCAAAATAGGGGCAGTGGGTTCCGATGTCATGCTGCTGCGGCAGGACCTGCGTAATGCTGTGGTGCGTATCACGGAAACCGAGACCCGGATCTCGGGGGTAGAGAATGTGGTGACTACCCTGCAGCAACGAGTGGCGTCTCTGGAGACTACCCAGCGGGGCCTGCCATCCAGGGTCGAGGATGCGGAGGGAAGGGCCCGTCGTAATAACCTCCGCTTTGTTGGCTTTCCGGAAGGATGCGAGTCTGGGAACATGGAGGTGTTTCTTACTCAGTGGCTAGAGAGCTGGCTACCTACTGACTTCCTCTCCAAATGCTTTGTGGTTGAGAGGGCGCATAGAGCCCTGATGCAGAAGCCTCCCCCCGGGGCCAGGCCGCGGTCAGTGATTGCAAAACTACTTAATTACCATGATCGGGATGTGATCCTTAAGCAGGCCAGAGCCCACGAACCCTTTCAATTTAACAACGCCCCTATCCTTATATTCCCGGACTATACGAAACAAACTCAGCAACTGCGGCAGTCTTTTCTTGCAGCCAAGGCCCGCCTGCGGGAGCTCAAGCTTCCCTATGCGTTGCTTTACCCGGCCCGGCTGCGGGTTGTCTACCGCTCCCGCACATACTTCTTTGACTCCCCGGAGGAGGTTTTCAGTTGGACGGATGAGACGGTGCGGCTGCGCCCTCACTCTCCGCCAGGGAAGGAATCCGACTCTTCCTCGAGCGGGGTGACCAGGGGCGGGCCTGGTGGCCGGGTGAAGAAGTCTCGCCGCTCCAGGTCCAGGAGGCGATCCAGGTCCAGGGGTGCACTGACGGGCGAGGGGCCGGCATTGGATCCGACGGCTCCGGCAGACTGATTTCTCCCTCTATATGTACATTCATGTCTCTTGGGCATATTTCTGGCGGTCAGGGGATCCATTGGTGGGGGTGGGGGTGGGGGTGGGGTGGTACCCTCTGTTGGGGTCTGCTGGCACTGCCTGCCGCGACAGGTTTTCGAGGTACGGGGAAGGGGTTACGGGGGTTCCATTGGGAGTTGGCAGCCAATCCGGGTAAATTACTGGGTTCCTCGGGGTCCCTGCGCATCTTGAGCTGGAATATCAGAGGGGCGATAGATAAGATAAAGCGCGGCACTATCCTTAAGCAGGCTAAGCGCGCTGGTGCAGATATTCTGATCCTCCAAGAGACGCACCTCATGGGGACGAAGGCGCTGTGCTTTCAACGTTTTGGATATGTCCAGGTGTTCCATGCGGGCTTTGTGTGGGGTTCACGGGGAGTGGCAGTTCTGGTTCATAAACGAGTTCCCTACATGCATGTTAGAGCGTGGAGCGATACACAGGGCAGGTATCTCTTTCTACAAGGGGAATTGTGGGGTGAGCCTGTGACCTTTGGGAGCGTGTACGCCCCACCGCCGCTGTCCTGGGGTTTCGTTTAGAAGTTGGTGACTGTGTGGGCGGATATTCCGAAGGGGCTAGCGTGGTTGGAGGGGATTGGAATGATGTACTGGACCTGGCTCTAGACAGGCGGAGGCCCGATGGGGCCCCGGCTGGTGGCACTTCCACCAAGCTTCACTCCCTGGTAATGGGCCAGGAGTGGGATGACCCTTGGCGTCGGTTGCATGGCAGGACTCCGGGATTCACCTACCTCTCGGCGGTCCACAACTCCCTCTCTCGTATCGATTGTATTTTTGTGTCTCGGGCGACGCGGGCAGGGTGGTGGAGGCTGATATTCTCCCCCGGGGGCTCTCTGATCACTCGCCGGTCGCCATTACGCTGCGTGCGGGCCCTATGTGAGGACCATTCCGGTGGCGTCTTTCTGTGTGGAATCTCCAGCAGGCGCAATACAAGGAACACATGGGAGACGCCATAGATCAGTATTTGCAGCAAAATGTGGGGGCGGTGTCGGCGGGGGCGTCTCTGTGGGAGTCGATGAAGGCCACGCTCCGTGGGGTTGATATCTCCTTCTGTGCCGCGGCCCGCAGGGCCCGCAGGGACTTACTGGTGTGGGCGGAGGTGAAGATTCTGGATCTAGAAGCGCACAGTAGTAGTGGGGAGGGCTGGCGGGTCCGCCGCCAACTGTTGCAGGCGCAGCAGGAACTCTCCTCCATCTTGCTGGATGAGGCCCGTCAGGCGTGGTTGGCAACCCGCAGCAGAATTTACCAGTGGGGGAAAAATCGAGTAAACTCCTACATAGACTGTGTCAAGGGGCGACGACGTCCCTTATCCTTCCGGGTGTAGTTGGACCCGATGGGGGGGCCGATATCAGACACGTCGGCCATTGCAGAGAGCTTCGCGGACTATTACGCCGACCTTTATGCGTCTCGTGAGTGTTTGCCGGCAGAGGTTATTGCCCGTTTTTTAGATGACCTACCTCCCAGGACCCTGACTGATGAAGTGAGTGCAGACCTTGATCGTCCGTTCTCGGTCGATGAACTGAATTCCGCTCTTCAGGAGCTGCAGCCGGGTAAGGCGCCGGGTCTTAACGGATTCCCGAACGAATTTTTCAAGCGATACTCCCAGCAGCTCGGCCCTCATTATTGCAGGATGGTGGAAGAGGCCAGGGAGGTGGGCAGGTTGCCCAGAGACTGGCGGCACGCTGAGGTGGTGGTATTTCACAAACCCAGCCGACCTCCTGAGCACCACGCATCCTATCGTCCCATTTCCCTTCTTAACATAGAGGCTAAGGTCTTGGCCAAGGCACTGGCCAATCGTCTCCGTCCTCACATTTCGTCTCTTGTACATCCCGACCAGGCCGGGTTTATGCCCCGGCAGGCGACCCGTCATAATATACGCAGGGCGCATGCGGCTATCGCGTCGGCCGGCAGTCTTGGGGTACATGCGGCCCTGTTGCTTGCGGATATGGATCGAGCCTTCGATTCCCTGAGGTGGGAATATTTGTTTGCCCTCCTACGCCGATTGAATCTAGGACCCCGCTTTCTCTCTTATCTGACTTTACTCTACACTGATATAACAGCATCTGTGCGAGTGGCGGGCTCTGTCTTGTCGGTCTTCCCCATTGGTCGGGGCACCAGGCAGGGGTACCCTTTGTTGCCCTATTTGTTTGCCCTGGCTATGGAGCCCCTGGCTGCGTGGGTGCGGATCGATGCGCAGGTGTCGGGATTCGAGTGGGCCAATGGCCTGTCATATCGTATTGCATTATATGCAGACGACGTGCTATTCTTTCTTACGCAACTGGATAGGACTGGCCCGCGGCTGTTGCGTATTATGCAGGTGTTTGGAGAGACTGCAGGCTTGTTCATGAACGAGCGCAAGTCTACCTTATGGGTCCTGGGAGGCGGGGCCGATCCTGGGGCTTGGGCCTCCGCGGTGCAGGTGGCGCGTGGGGGGGCTGAAATATTTGGGCGTGTTCTTGTCGGAAGCTCGGTCGACCTCCTGGGAAAAGAACCTGGTGCCGGTATGGAACAGGGTGCGGGACGATATTCGACTATGGTCTCATATGCCCCTTTCTCTATATGGCCGCTCGGCCATTTTCAAGATGGTTGCCCTTCCTCGACTGTTATATCAGCTGCAAAATCATCCGTATCCTATACCCTCTGGTTGGTTCCGCCAGGTGAATGCAATACTGGGTCAGTTTCTCTGGGGTGGAGGGGCTGTGAGGGTGGCACTCCGTACGTGTTTTAAATCTACGTATTGCGGGGGACTCGCTACCTCCGACATTCTCTCCTATTATATGGCCTCCCACCTGCTGGTAGTTAATGAATGGTGGTATAGCGGCGGGTCGGATCCGGCGTATAGCCTTGAGCGACGCTTAATGGGAGATCATTCACTCCATACGCTCCTCTATCCTGCGCCGCTGTGGCGCCCTTTGCCTAGCGGGACACAATTGGGGTTTCAGATTTGGAGACAGGTGCTGCGGAGGATGGGTTGGTTGAATCGTCTAACCGGGGAGACGCCGCTATGGAGAAATGGTGGCCTGCCGCAATTGGCGACCTTGCCCGGCTTCCAGGACTGGGGCGCGATAGGGATCAACACTCTGGGGGATGTCATGAGGGGTTCTATCCTGAAATCCTTCCAGGAGCTGCAGACAGACTTTCAAATGCCGCGCACCCAATTCTTTAAATACTTGCAGTTCCGACATGCTCTTTCTCTCAGTCTGGTGGGTCTGGAGGAGTTGGATGATTTCAGCCTAATAGAGGCCAAACTGTTCATGGGGGACCTACGAGACCACAAGATTTTGAGAATATACCAGTCCCTTGTGACTCACTGCTCCCAGTCACTGCAGCGTCTCCGTGGGGCGTGGGAGGAGGATGTAGGTCTGCTGGAGGAGGAGGACTGGACGGAGGCCCTGGTCTCTCCGCGTGGGGCGGCCATCGCCGTGAGCCTTCAACTCATTCAGTTTAAATACCTCCACAGAGTGTATTTCACCAGGGTTCGATTGTATAAGGCAGGCTTAGTGGCATCTCCGATTTGCCTTCGCTGCATGCGTGAAGAAGGGACGCTGTTACACACTGTATGGGACTGCTCTGCATTAGCTAGGTTCTGGCGGGGGGTACTGACTTGCCTCTCGGAGGTTCTGGGTTGGGATCTTCCTCGGTCCCCTAAACTGGTGCTCCTACATGTGATGGATGATATAGGGGGCAATGTTTATAAGCGCCATCTGATGCTCCTGGGCTTTACCCTTGCCAAACGAGATATAGCAAGGGCCTGGAAGGCGACGGCCGCCCCCCCAATATCAGCTTGGAAGGCTGGGCTGGATTTCTGTATGGGGCTAGAGGCCCCCATTTATGTGGCGCGGGGCTGCCCGCGAAAACACTATAAAATATGGAAGCGGTGGGCGGATTACAGGGGATTAGAATTGGAACCCATTCCAGTGGAATGATTGCCTGGGTGGCCGGCGCTCACTTCTTTGCTTTTGGGGGACGTGCAACATGTGTATATTGGGCGCAGCTGTGTTGTATGGACATGATTTGTAGTGATGACAGAATTGTAGCCGCAAACAGATTTGCTGCCTTGACTGGATTGGCGGTGCGATGGGTGGGGGGGTGGGGGGAGGGATTGTTCAATGTCATTTCTTTGGGGGGACGGTTTTTGTTATGCACGTCTCTTCTGTAATTTCGCTGGAGTGCCTTCTGAAGACCACTTGGGGTTTTCGAAATTATTAGAGTGTCGTCCGCGAACATAAGGACCGGGACACACTCTCCTGCCAACACGGGGGCATCAGTCGGTACCAGTGAGAGGTATTTAGCCACTCCATTTATATAGAGCGAGAACAGGGTGGGCGCCATAACGCAACCCTGTCTCACTCCCCTCCCGACCGGAAAACCATCTGTAACTTCGCCCTGCCTGCCCCTTCTAACTCTTGCATAAGTATCCTCATGAAGGCGAGCAATCAAAGTTAACAATTGCAATGGCATACCTAATTCCTTCAATACTTGCCAAAGCTTCCCTCTAATTTCCATTAGGTATCTCATGAGAAAATTGTCAAAGCCGATATGTTGTTTCTTGATGCTATGGAAGTCTCTGGGTTACAGAGCTTCGCGACATGTGTATTTGACAAATAAAATTTGTTTACAAAAAAAAAAATAAGCTGCCATTATGACACCACTTACAAAAAAATTCATTCATACATGACAAAAATACTAATTTGGAGTATATACAACAAAAATGTTTTTCTTACCAAAAAAATGCAACTACGCAAAACAGCAGAACACCACTGTCGAAATCGCAAACAGGAATCAAAAGCTTTACACTAGAATAAAAAGGAGACAAAAACATTACAATCACATATGCAAATAATGCACCAGTCCACACACAATCTAGGAGCCAAGCTAAGGGGTAGGTGGGCCTAAGAGTATAAATAAAATATTCACCCCCGTAAAAGGGGAGCAACCCTTGCCCTTGAGGCCACTCCCAAACACAAAAAATAAATTAAAAAAACAGGTGTCTAGTGGCTTCTGCCCCCGTTGAGGGCAGATGGGCCTAAAAACATACTGCTATTCTGTCACCCAAAGAGGGCAGAAATGACCACAATCATCCACCCATAAAAGGGAGCGACTCTTGTCCAAGGGGCTGCTCCCCAACATAAAAAAAAACCTGGGTGGCCTAGTGGCCCTACAAAAAAGCAAATCAGCCGATCTGCCCCTCAGGGTGGCAGAAACGGCCAAATTAATGCTCACCAAATGGGAGCAACCCTTGCCCAAGGGGCCACGCCCCACAAAAAAATCCCTGGTGGTCTAGTGGGCCCAATTTTTAAAAAAACATGGCGATCTGGCCCCCTGCGGGGCAGACACAGCCACAAATATTGACCCCAAAGGAGAGTGACCCTTGCCCAAGGGGTCACTCTCCACAAATAACTCCCTGGTGGCCTAGTGGGCCCTACATTAAACAAGCATTTGCAATGCAATCGGTCTCGCCTTTGGGACCTTATATGTACTTAGCTATGCAGCACATAAGCCTGCGCCCTGAAACATCTGCTGTTCTTTGACATGGAGGGAAAGTAAGCACCAAACTGCGTGACACTCCAAGTATTGGAACACACGGGGAGAAATATTGCCTTTCAGCAGGAAATTGTATAGTCCAATGCTTTGTTTTTAATATTAAATTTGGGTCTTCAGTGGTCATATCACTGACAATATAAGATTTAAAAAAAATATTATTGTCTATGGGTGCTCGTGGAAGACAATTTCTATGGACTGAAAACTAGAGAATGCTAAAGTGATTCTGGTATTTTACTGACCTCTGCTGGTCGTTTTCTATCAAGAAAGTTAATTAGAGTCAGTTGATCAGAAAAAAAAGTCCCTAAGCGGAAGCAGACAAGTCCTAGGGCTGATCTCCAAAGTACACAAACCATAAAAACATATAAGTAAATACTAAAGAATATACAAGAGGTCTCAAATGCTCAACCTAAAAATGGCAAAATCTGCCCCCCCCATGGGGGCAGACAGCCAAAATCATAAGCCCCCAAAGGGGAGTGACCCTTGCCCTGGGGGCCACTCCCCACTAAATAATCCCTGGTGGTCCAGTGGGCATTTTTTTTTTATAAAGAAAATCTGCCCCCCCCCAGGGGGGCAGACAAAGCCTAAAACATAGCCCCCATAAGGGGAGCGACCCTTACCTAAGGGGCCGCTCCCCCAAACAAAACAAACATATGGCCTAAAAAAAAATGGCCCCCGAAGGGGAGTGACCCTTGCCCAAGGGGCCACTCCCCACTACATCCGTTATAATTGCCCAGTGGGCCAATTTCTTTTAAAAAAAATGAAATCTGCACCCCCCAGTGGGGCAGACAAAGCCACAAATTATTGCCCCCAAAAGGGGGTGCGACCCTTGCCTAAGGGGCCACTCCCCCCAAACAGTAAGTATTTGTCCCTTTAAAAAAGAAAAAATCCCTGGCGTCTAGCGGGCATTCCTGCTGCACGATCGTGCAGCAGGAATGCACAAAAGAGGCAACGAGGGAAAGGAAAACCCTTTCCTTTAACTCGATGTCTCTTTTGAAAAATCCCCCCCCCCCCTCCCCAGCCCCAAAACTTACCTCTTTCTTCGCCGACGCGCAGAAAGCAAATGGCTTCCTGCGCGTCGGTGATGAAAGGGAAACCTCCAATGACGTCAGCGCTTGGCGGAAGAGGGTGCGGGAGGAGGCAGGGGAAGGTCTTCCCCTGCCTTCCCCGATTCAGAAACCCAGATCAACCGCCCACGGGGGGAGCGCCAGCGCTTTCCCTGTGGGTGGGTGTCATGACGAGCTGGACTCGTCATGAGCACACGGCTACTGTGTGCCATGGCGAGTCCAGCTCGTCATGAGCACCGAACGGGTTAATGTTTAATTGTTTATTTTCTCTTATATCCTTATAGGTTTGTTTGTATGTCCTTCAATTCGTATAATTTGTTCCCTTTTTCTCCCTTGTCCCGGTGCGGTCCGGACTCCCCATGTTCAGGCGTCTTGTCTTTTCATGTGTCGTTCCCGCCTTGTTGTCTCCTTTCTACTCCCTTCAGGTATGTTTTTTCAGTCATCCTTGTTGGAGATGTACTGTCTTCTCTTGCTTTTCCTTTCTTTCTCCACTCTTCCTTTTCTCCTGCTTCCTTTCCTTCTTCCACTGGATATTTTCTTTTCCTTTTTATTTATTTCTGTCTGACTTTCCTTTCAATACATACATATTTCTTATCCTGTGCTCATTTGAATGCTTCAACTTATATTGTTTATACTTATACTGTTTATGCTGTTGTTACATAATGTTACTCCTCTCCATTCAGAGTCATCACATGGAATGTAAAGTGTTTTAACTATCCTATAAAGAGACAGAGAATTCTTTCACATCTAGCCTCATATAAACCCGATTTAGTTTTACTCCAAGAAACTCACTTATCTGAGGCTGAAGCTCTCAAACTTAAGCGTAACTGGGTTGGCTCAGTATTGATATCTCCCACTGATACCAAAAAGAATGGGGTTGTTATACTAGTTCAAAAGAAGTTGAAAAGCTCTGTAGTAACGCAAGATATTGATTCCAATGGTAGGTGGATTTTAGTCAAATTACTAATTAATGATATCCCTCTCACTGTGTTTAACATTTATGGGCCAACTCAACCTGATCCCACTTTTTGGCCTGCCATTACAGATACGTTTTTTCAACATAAAGACAATTTTTTTATATTAGGAGGTGACTGCAACCAAGTTTTAGACCCTTTTATTGATCACAAATCCCAGGTACGTTTTATTCCCCATAAACCACATAAACAATTTCTTCATACTATTTCACAGACTCAACTAGTTGCCCCTGGAGGCTATACAATCCAGACCAATCAGAATTTCCCTTCTTTTCCCCTTCACATGGCTCCCTCTCCCGGATTGATTATATTTTTCTCTCAAAATCCTTGGCCCAGAACCTTATTTCTTCCTCGATTGAGCCCATTTTGATTTCAGATCATGCTCCAGTAATAGCTGACTTTGATTTACTTCCTCCCCGTTCTAAAACATCTAGATGGAGATGTAATAATTAACTCTTACAGGATCCAGTTTTTTCTTCCTCTTTTATATCTTTTGCTGAAGAATTCTTTTCTATTAATGACAATCCCTCTATATCGCCTGTTCTGATATGGGATAGCTTTAAAGCCACAGCCCATGGGTTTATAATAGACTTCATCTCTAAGAAAAAGAAACAGTCCTCCAATAAACATAAAGCCTTGTTGTCTTCCATAAAACACTTAGAACATCAGTTCTACACTTCCTCATCGGACTCTACTTTGCAAGATCTTATACGTGCTAAGATGGAATTTAGTAACATTTCTACTGACAATGCTTCCTTCACTTTGCTTCGCAGTAGTGCCCGATATTATGGAGGTCGAAACAAAGTTGGCTCTCTTCTTGCTAATTATTTAAAATCTAGGAAAGAAAAAACTTTAATTGAATCCATTCACTCAACTGATGTTAAACTTCTTTTTGAAGATCAGGACATATTAGCCGAATTTACTAAATTTTATAGCGCCTTATATACTCCTGAGTCACCTCCATCAGATTCACTTATTGATAACTTCCTTCATTCTATCCCCCCTTCCTTATCTTCTGATCTAGATTTCACCTCTTTAGACACAGATCTCTCATTACAGGAAATTTCCTCCTCTCTGAACTCTTTAAAGAAAAATAAATCTCCCGGCCCGAAGGCTTTCCTGTAGAATTTTATCTTCATTTTTCTAATTTGTTATTACCAAAACTTTTTAACCTTTTCCAGCATTTTTGTTCCACAGGAGCAGAAAGTGGTTCCTTTCTAGAAGCTTCTATCTGTCTCATTCATAAAGATGGCAGAGATCCCAAATTTTGTAAAAACTATCGTCCCATCTCATTAATAAATGTTAATTACAAAATCTATGCTAAACTTTTAGCGCTGAGACTTGAATCCTTTCTTCCTCATTTAATTGGCCCAGAGCAATGTGGTTTTGTTAAAGGTAGGCTAACCTCTGACAACTCTCGTCTATTTTTTAATGTTCTTAATAAAGCCTCTTCTTTATCTTTTTCTCTTGCGGCGATCTCCATTGATGCAGAAAAAGCATTTGATAGAGTAGATTGGTCCTTTTTGTTTAAATCCCTCCGATGGCATGGTTTTGGTTCTAAATTCATTTCTCTTATTTCTCTTCTTTACACTACCCCTCCCGCTTCTACTATTGTCAATGGTCAAATCTCGCAACGTTTCTCTCTTCACCGTGGTGTTAGACAAGGTGTCAGGGTCTAAAACTTGTAACTATTTTTATTGCACAGGAGCAGGATGGCGATAGGTCCCAATGCCCTTCTCAGAACACTTCCTGTTAGGTGCCAACGTTCCGTCACAGGTAAGTTCTAAGGGGGGAAAGGGGTTGGGACAGAGAAGAGACTGCTCCAAGATCTGCCTATCTGCTTCGTTAACTTCTTCTCTTTCTTCTTACAGGGCTGCCAACAATTACATCAATATTAGAACTCAGGAGGGGCGTGGCTTGGCGCCTACTGGAATGGCAGCGTAGCTTTTGAGCTCCGCTAGGGCCTGCGGCGTTGCCCGTGATATCCAACATTTCTCCGGACCCCCGAGGATAGAGGGGATACGGCGGACACTCTGGGAGGTAAAGCAGGGGGGAGAGATCGTTTTACCTGCTCCCGCTGCACACGACAGCGGTTATCCAGGGCCGGAGCCGGACTCATCAGTGGCGCATCGGCCGTGACTCAGGTGGGCGGAGTCATGTAACCCGCCGGCACGCAGCACGACCTGAATGCTGGGGACCGGCGCTACGCAGGAGTCGCAGCTTTCGGCCTTCTACCAGGGTGAGTGTCTAGATACACGGAGGCCTCCTGGACACACTACCCAGGCACAGGGTAGCCTGCAACAAAAACGGTGAGGCCCGGAGACCGTCACTATCGGTTCCTCCCCCGCACGGCCGCTGGGCTGAGTGCAGGGTCCGGTGCCCCGTCTTTCGGCACAGGGCAACAGTGATTGAGTGGAGGGGGAGCTCCCTCCTGCCTCTACCATAGTGGCAGCACTACAATAGCAGAAGCGGGAACCGGAGCATCGATAGTGAAGGAGCGGACACCGGGGCTGTGCCACCAGTGCACGATCTGCGGTGAGTGGAGGCGTGTAGGGTCTGATGATCGGGTACTGCACCGGAGGAGACACGACCTGATGGGAGTCTTGGGCGGTACTGTTTCCCCCCGACACTATATAGGACCTCTCCCATGTGTTGCATCACAGTGGCGAGACTGCCATAGTTTCGGCCCTCAAGAGAGGGGTTCTGGAACAGTAAGGGCGCAGTAAAGACTCCGGCCCTCGGTCATCTGTCGGCGCCTGGACTCAGCAGTCCTGGACTGTTTAATCCGACATATTCGGAGGAACCAGTACACATGCTCCTTACGAGCGCTACTAAGGGGGACTACCTCACATGAGAGAGGCCCGGCGGGAACTAAGCGGAAATACGGAAAGGACCGGACCGGGACCCCTCCCCCTCTTGCATTATCTTGTGAGTAACTGCGCACGTTACCAGATCTACATATCAGGCTTCCTAGATGACCATAACCCTTGGCCTATAATACCGAAGCTCCTCCTGAGCAGAGGCGGACTGCCTAACCCTCACACGGCACTATGACAAAACCAAAGGGTACTGCAACGTCCGTTCAAGCCAACAAGATGGACAATTATGCGAAACCGAGACAGAGTGCGGTCGAAGATACAGCGAATGGGGACATCCCACCTACAGAGGAACCGTCCCTTAGTTCAATCATGACAGCTATACAAACCGTTGGAGTCAACCTGGAAACGAAAATTGATAAGGTAACGATTGAAATGAACCTTATGCTGGCAGATATGCGGAAAACGTCTGAAAGAGTCATGGCCGTGGAGGAAAATATAGGAGAGCTACAGACCGCAACACATAAAAACTGGAGGAGTGGGTCCAGAAACTGGTCCATCAACACAGGGAAATGGAACTACACCTGGATGATCAGGAAGGGCGCGCCAGGCGTAACAACATACGGGTGGTCGGGGTGCCCGAAGGAGCGGAGGGGCCCAGCGTAGTCCTCTTCATGGAAGACCTTATTCTCAATCGTCTTCAGCCTAAGAGACTCTCTCCGTTGTTCTCAATTGAAAAGGCGCACAGGGCCCCGATCCCGAAGCCAAGGCCTGGTGAGCCGCCTCGCACTATCATAGCACGCATCTTGAACTTCCGTGATCGGGACGCTATCCTCCAAGCGGCAAGAGTGAAGGGGGACCTTCCCTATGAGAACGCGACAATTCGGTTATTCCCAGACTTCACTCTGAGAGTGCAGCGAGAACGGCGATCCTTTGAAGGTGTCAAGAGGGCACTTAGAGAGAAAGGACTTAAATATATGATGTTCTTCCCAGCCAAGTTAAAAGTCATCGACGCGGACAAATCCTGGTTCTTCACGACGCCGGAGGAGGCGCAACGCTGCCTCGAGGACGATCCACCCAAGTCCCAGCGCCGTCGAAAAGAAGCAAACCGTGGAAAGGCCAACCATCGTCCTGAGGGCTCCTCACACTGGCGCGGAGAAAGATTGCGCTCCCAGTCAGACTCCAGGGGTTCCCAGTCTGGCAGCCCTGACAGTGATACAACCAGCACTGGAAAATGAAGGTCTGCTGGGACTGAACTGGTCTGTAGATTTTTCTTTTCTTACCCGCCTATGTACTGAAGGTAGAGATTTTCCAACTGTATAACCATACTAGATCCCTCTCTGCTAATTGGGGGCTACATTGGCTCCATACTAAATTGATAATGGAACTTTAAGGACTATTATGGACCCTTGGTGTATGTTGGGTATCGCTGCGGGCCCGAGAAGAAGGGACTATTGGGCGCTAACGCCACACGACCCTACGTTCGATGATTTTCATTTTGGGGAATATAGGCACTCTGCTTTTGGGGTGGTGGGTAGTTGTAAACCTACTAGGCAGGGATGCAGGGGGGGGATGTATTCTTTGTGGGGAGGGATGAGAGGGTGTTGTTAATCCCAATTTTTGTCATGATGATGGGCTTCGCACCTGCCCTCCATTTTCTCGAAGAATGTGAAATTCTGTTCATGAAAATGACTTGCTCGGGAGGGGATGGCAGAGTGCTGCGCCCAATGGTGTGTAATGTTTATTTACAAAGTGGGAATGTTCTACATGTTAAGGTTACAAGAGTTATTGATCTGCAATCCTCGACATACAGACACTATGGTAGTGGGCACACACTGGCCTGCGCTGCTCGACATGTCACGACCACTTACATCCCTATTGACCCTGCATGACCCAATGGCACAATACACCACAAGGCCAATGCTGTCATTCCTCTCCTGGAATGTTAACGGGCTTAGGGACAAGATAAAACGAGCTCTAGTGCTCCAATACCTGAGGCGCATGTCCCCGGCAGTAATACTGCTTCAGGAAACGCACTTGATGGGCTCCAAGTGTAAGGCCCTTGACCGGTGGGGGTTTCAATTGGCGGTGCATTCAGAATTCACCACAGGATCCCGGGGGGTGGGGATTTTGATCCGAAAAAGAGTCCCCCTCATTGTCCATCGCACATTTAAGGATGGCCAAGGCCGCTTTGCGGCGATATCGCTTCAATGGGAGGGCCATAAGCTCAACTTTGTGTATATATCCCGCCGGCTCTGCACTCTCCAGCCTTTCAAGATTTGGGAATAATTCCTCCTAACACTCCCAGAGGGGGACTTGATATTAGGGGGTGACTTCAATATGACCGTAAATGACACGCTGGACCGTACACCCACCCGCCCACAACATTGTGCCAGCTCACCCCTGGCCGAATTTTTGGAGGCACATGGTCTATTGGATATATGGAGGTTCCAAAACCCACTCGACAGACAGTACACCTACCACTCCGGAGCCCATAATAGCCTCTCACGCATAGACTACATACTCACGGCAGTGGATAATCTAGGAAGGATGGGGGCGGCCACACACTTACCCAGGGGGATCTCTGACCATTCCCCGGTAAAGGCAGAGATCAGGGCACATTGCGCTATTCAATGTCGTATGTATCCAATTTATCCAGGATTCCTTCAGAATTCCAAGATCAGAAAGCATTTGGTCACTGCAACTACGCAGTATTTCCAAGAAAACGAAACATCAGTCCCTTCTCTGTTGACACTGTGGGAGGCATACAAGCCAGTGGTAAGAGGGCAGGCTATTTCTCTCATAGAGGGACATAAGAAAGGGAAAAAACAGGTGATAGAGGCTTTAGAGCGGGAGGTGCAGCAATTAGAATCCCAATATGCCGCGGAGCCCATTGATGAGACTGCGCATACATTGCGCGTGAAAAGACAGGAATGCAAGGAATACCTTTGGACTGACGCCCAGTCCCGCCTGCAAGAATTCCAGTATCGGATCTATGCATCTGGAGACAAAGCAGGCAAACTTCTTGCCTGGTTGGACAAGAAGGAAAGGACGCATAGATGGATAGCGCAGATCAGGGTGGGAGATGAAGAGCTCACGTCTGACCCACAATGTATAGTGGATGCACTTGCACAACACTACGAGCGAGTCTATACATCCACGAATAATACCACTGTACAGGAAGCGCTCGCATTCCTCAAAGATATCCGTATGCCGAGGCTCATGCCTCAGGAAACCGAGAGCCTAGAGGCTCCCATCACGACTGATGAACTCAAGATAGCCATCTCACAAATACAGTCAGGCAGGGCCACCGGGCCAAACGGCATCCCAATAGAACTATATAAGCACACTGTGGACAAGGTGGCCCCGTATTTGTTAAAAATGTTTGAAGCAAGTCGTGATACGGAGACACTTCCTAGAGACCAACGGCTGGCAACTATTGTGGCCATACACAAGCCGGGTAAACCGGCGGAGGAATGCGCATCATATCGCCCGATCTCCTTAATTAACGTGGAAGGGAAAATATTAGCCAAAGCACAGGCGCTTAGACTCATACCCTACCTCGCCAAACTGGTCCACCCGGACCAGTCCGGCTTTATGTCTAATAGAAATACAGCCCTAAATCTCAGGCGCCTGCACGGTGTACTGGGCCAAAAACACACTATACGGGAAGACGCTGCTATCCTCTCCCTAGACGCGAAGATGGCCTTTGACTCGGGCGAGTGGGCCTTCTTGTTCGCGGTCCTTCAACATCTGGGGTTCGGGCAGAATTTCTGCTCCTGGGTACAGTTGCTTTATACCGACCCTGTGGCTCACGTGGTTGCTAATGGTCACATCTCGCGGGAGATCACCCTGGGTAGGGGGACAAGACAGGGTTGCCCATTATCGCCCCTGCTGTTCGCTCTAGTCCTGGAGCCACTGGCTGCATGGATAAGATGGGATCCCATGGTCCGAGGTCTAAAATGGAGGGAAGAATGGGAAGATCGGATCTCCCTCTACGCTGACGGTGTACTACTGTACATCTCTTCACCCATTCGATCCCTCCATGCAATACTCAATATTTGCGCAGTGTTCGGTTCCGTGTCTGGATACGCCATTAACTGGGATGAGTCCATACTATACTTACTACATGGACCCCCCCCGGCGCCTCCCAGAAGGATGCAGGGTGCAGATAGTCACAGATAGCTTTAAGTACCTTGGTATTCATGTAACATCAGATCCAGACACTTTTTTAGCACTTAATTTACAAGTCCCTTTGCAAAGGCTGAAGCGGGACATTAAGCATTGGAAGGCCCTGCCGCTCTCCCAGCTAGGAAGGGCGGCTCTCTTCAAAATGATGGCCTTCCCCCGATTTTTATATGCCCTACACAATACGCCATATCCAGTCCCTGACTCCTATTTTAGAGCAGTAAATTCAGAGGTCGCGACTCTCCTCTGGGATGGCAAACCGGCAAGGGTAGCAGCGAATAAATTGGTACGGAGTTGGTACGACGGCGGGATAGCCCTGCCAGATATCAAAGCATATTACTGGGCTGCACAACTCACAGTCATTAATCAGTGGCTGCATGTGCCGGACTCGGACCCTGCTTACCACCTTGACAGAATGACCCTAGGGAAAGATGGTGTGAGCAGAACACTTTATAATAAACGGAAAGGACGTACACTTCTAGGCCCAGCGACGCACACTGTCAGCATATGGCATACAGTGAATAAACACCTGGGCTGGGTGGCCGACTTACACGACATACACCCTTGTGGGACGCAAGTAAGCTAGGAACACTGGGCAATAGCAAAGGGTTTCAAAAGTGGGACCTGATTGGCATCTCCCGACTTGGGGACCTCTGGCAAAACGGAGAAGTTGTCAGTTTCACCTACTTACAAGAGCATTACGCAATGGCCCCGAGTGAACTGTTTAGGTATATGCAAATTAAACATGCGATAGAAGCAGTCCTTCCTACAGCTGAGACGCTCCCAGAATCATCCCCTTTAGAGGACCGATTGCTAACCGACTATCTACACAAACGAGCTACTTCGCTGACATACAAAAAAATCATTAACAACCGGACAGATCCACTTGACCGGCTTAGGGAGCACTGGCAATCTGCGGTGGGAGACATGGATGACCCCGACTGGCGAGAGGTGATGGCCTCGCCTAAAGAGGTGGCAATCTCTTCTAGACTGCGGGTGGTACAGTTTAAAATATTGCATAGATCCTACTACACACGGGTTACTCTACACAAGATGGGAAGGATTTCTGACCCATTTTGCCTGCGCCTTTGTGATGACATAGGTACATTTTATCACACCTTATGGGACTGCACAAAGATAGTACCGTACTGGGAGGCAGTGGTGGGGACAATCACGGAGGTCACAGAGAAACATGTTCCGCTTGAGCCTAAATGTTGCCTTCTTAATGTCTGGTGTCCAACAGACCTTAACCACGCCGAACGCCAGTGGGCGACTACGGGCATGATAATAGCTAAACGAAACATAGCGCAACAATGGGGAGTGGGGACTGTACCGACGCTGCGGAACTGGTGTAATGACATGGACATGATCATGGTAACGGAGAAGGCCACATTTACCAATAGGAAATGTCCCAAAAAATGGGAAAGAGTGTGGGATAAATGGAACATATATCGGGGAAACATCTGCACCCCTCCAGTGGAGGACAGCGACTCGGACGAAGACGTGTGATACTAGTGGAGGCTTGTGTGTGCAAAAGTGAAAACTTTTATTAATTGACTGTAACGATGTAACATCAAGCAGTGAAAATGTAAGTACAGATCAATGTTATTCAACAAAATGTTTTAATAAAAATAATATTAAAAAAAATATATAAAAAATAAAAAATAAAAAAATATTAGATCTCACTGTAACTTTTAACTTACTGTTCTTTCTTCATTTATTAACATTCATTTCTTATCTTACCAGAATGTCTTTGGATGCTCGCTACTCTTCTTATTTCTCATATTTACCACCAACGTATGAATGAGAAGTCTTCTCTCTTCTCTCTTCTTTTGTTTTAGGCTCGTGCTGTAATGGACTTATTCTTAACCCTTTACACAAGAGAGAAAATAAGGTAAGCGTTGTGCATGCCTTTATTAGTCTAATGTATGTCTACCTTCCCTTATTTCCTGTGACTTACTGAGTAGAGATGTGAGTGAGGAATTATACTGGGGTTCTGGAAGTGCCTTAATATGGCCTGGACTACTTTATCACTGAGGAATGTGGAGAGTTGAGTAGTTTCCTTGATGCTGTTTAGAAATCGCTGCTTCTAAGTTTTTATCACTCTTCTCTTTTAAAAATGAAATTATTTCTCCACAAATATTTGTTTAAAACCTAATTAGAAACCCTTTATGAGCTTCGTTTGGTTCGTGAAAAGGTTTAGCAGAGCCCTATTTAACCTTGGCTTCAGTGTGTATTATTGTGTTCTTGACAGTAGGAATGTAAGATTCCTCACTCGCGCCTAAAACTCTTCACATTTAGTCAAGTGGTAAGCTTTTACTTGACGCAATGTGAAGGAAATTCTCGTTCGCAGCTGAGGCGTTACTGAGCCTTTTTACAAGAGAACAGTTGCACGTCAATTGACGCGCGGCACGGAAATAGTATGCCCGCATTATCTGCAGTTCCTATTCTTTTATATACCTCGGGAAATATTCAATGTTTCTTTTAGCAGACGCGGCACTTGAATGAATGCGCCCACGTTAACTGCGGTTCCGGTTCGTTAATAAGACTCGGGGTAATGTTCAACGTTACTTTTAACAGACGCAGCGCTTGAATTAATGCTTCCCGTCAGACCCTCAGATATGATACAGTGACAGCTGAAAAATAAACTCTCCCTTTCAGCTCACTGTTTCTTGACAGATATTTTCAGTCACAGATTTTTCCTGCTGGTTCATTTATTACTGAGAGGAAAGCTTTAATACTTGAAATCTTGACTAACAATGTTATGCTCACTGAGAATTATACTTTGATAGTCTTAAAATACACTAACCTGAATCTGACGGGAATTCTAGAGTACCGGCGAAACTAACCCCGCAATTTTCGCAAGCTACCCTAGCTGACTAACACGACGCAGGGAATTCAGATGCTCTTCTCTTAGCTTCTTCAGTGAAGTGCGCAGTAGAATGTTGGAGCACACTTCACCAGGTGTCCTAAAGCCGAAAAGACTAGACTGCTGACAGCAGAGTGCTGTAGCAGTATGTGCATGTTGGCGGCCATCTTGGAGTTCCATCGATGCCAACATGCACCCCAGCTTAACGGATTAGATGACTTTTGATAATCTTGTGGAGGGGAGATAGTAGCCAGAATCGCGTTACAAGGAGGAAACCTCTTGTGGGTCCTGACACAAGGATGCCCTTTATCCCCTCTTTTGTTTGTTCTATCTCTTGAACCTTTTCTTTCTCGTATCTGTCAAAACCCTTCTATTTTTGGTTTTCCATATGGAGATCATCATCTAAAATTATCATCTTATGCTGATGATATTTTGCTTTTTATTTCCAATCCAGATTCTTCTATCCCTTCATTATTACAAGAGATATCCGATTTCTCGGCGGTATCAGGTTATAAGATTAACTCTGTCAAAACAGAAGTTTTACCACTTACTAAATTCTGCCTCAAGCAGCAGTTTGAGTCCACTGGCTTTCAATGGAACAGTTCTAAAATCAAATATCTTGGCATTTGGTTTTCTAATTGTAATCCCAATGTAACCTACATGTAAATAGAGATGTTTTTTGGCTGCCATTAACTAATTATCTGAATACAGTTTCTATAAATGCAGTTTCTATTAATAATGTTTCCCATTGTCGCTCTGAAAATTTCCAACCCCCTTGAATTCCTTCCTCTTTGTTCTTTTTTCCTCTTCTTCCACTATTCGATAGAAATTTTACTCAACAGTTAATTTGTTCTTATATTGTATAATTCTAATGAGCATACTGATTTAACAATTATCTAGTATCTCAAAATATATTTAGTACTCCCTCCTTTCCCTTTCCCTTTCCCTCTCTTCCCCCCCATTCTTCTTTTTCCCTAAAACGTAAATAGCTTTATACTGTGCTTCTGTTGCCTAATCTACTATTTTTACAAGTTATCTTTTATATTCTGATTTTCTCCTTTAGGCTTTTAATGTAGGTTATCAATTTATGATTCAATAAAGCGTATTAAACATAAAAAAACTAACAGGAGCCTTGAGCCAGTCTAGAGACAGGACTATTGTAACATCATCTTTGCTGCCTTACTCAAGTTGCAGATACATAAATTGCATATATAAAAAAAATAAGCATGCCGCCAATGTGTTGAAATTGTTTTACTGGCTCCCAATACAATGAAATGTTCGGTGCAAGTGGTATGTGCCATGCACAAATTCTTTTGGAAAAGTAGCTAAAACTATCTGCTGAATCTGGCCTACTGAATCTACCCAACAGTAGTCTTAGAATCGAGAGTCCTGCTCGACTGTGCTTTCAAAAAACGAAGGGCCTTATTTATGAGAAGTGTTGCATCGCTGCGACAAAGCAGCAATGCAATACCTTTCAGTGCGCCCTCCTTGCTACACCAAGGATAAGCCGTATTTACAGTACGGCGCATCATGTTGCAAGGAGTTACAAATACGTCAGTATTACTGACGTATCTGTAGGTGCAAAAGTGGAGCATTGCTGGGGTGTTTCTGAAAGCAGATGCAACTGCAGCAATGTGTCCTTTCACATGGGTCAAGCCCTATGTGAAAGGGCCTGCGTCACCCTTACGCCTGCCATGAGGTAGGTGTAAGGTTTTGACGCATTGGCGTCCTAGAAGTGGCGCAGTGAAATCTCATAGATTTCACTGCGCCACTCCTACGATCCTTTCTTTCAGGGGAACGCCCAGCCTGCATACATTATACCTGACGCTTGTATAATGTAGCGCAGAGGTTTACGAAGTGATGCATCTGCCTAGATGCATCACTTAGTAATTATGGCACAAAGTGGCGCATTATGTACGCTCCCGCAGCGTCATAAAAAGTGACGCAACAGTGGCGTAAATGTGACTCAAGGGCTCATAAATAAGGCCCGAAGTGTTAGTAGATCTCCCTCTGTGCCGTTTATTGGCCATACACGTTATTTTATGTCTAATAATTTTATGAACCTTAGATATTTGTTCAGGGCCGGACTGGCCATAGCGGGCACTGGGCAATCCCCCGGTGCGCCGCATGGGTGGGGGCCAGTTTTGGGCCCCTGGGGGCCGTTTTTGTTACAGGGCCGTTTTTGCAGCATAGCTGAAAAATCGGCCCTGTAACAAAATCGGCCGAAAACCGGCCCTGGCAAAGAGCTCGGCGGCACCCCATGCCCCGGGGGACCGGCCGAGCACTTTGCCAGGGCCGGTTTTGGTTCCCAGTCTGGCCCTGTATTTGTTCTTCCATCTAGAAAGTCTCTATATGCTACCATGTTCTTGCCACTGTTCAATATACTTCATTTTTATAATATTTTCAGAAAAATCAATGTAAGCATAGATAAACTTCAGAATGTGTTCAAGGTATTTTATACTACCTAGTTAAAGTGAAGGTAAATCAATTCACAATATCCAGGCACTTAATTCTGCTTTACTCTGAGGTGCCCTTCTCATCTGCTTGAACAATGTGAGCCTTCAGTACTGGATAAACACTGCCCTCAGGTGAAAGTGAGAAAAGAACGCTGTTGACACATATACTGTGGGAATGAGATATGTCGTCATTGAAACTGACTGGCAGAGGAAGTCATTTCGGGCCTTATTTATGAGCCCTTGCGTCACCTTTACGCTGCCGTTGTGTCACATTTTGTGACACTGCGGCAGCGTAAATGATGCGCCACGTTGCACCATATTTACAAAGTGGCGCAGCTAGGCAAATGTGTCACTTCAAAAACCCCTGCGCTACATTATTTCTGCATCAGGTACAATGTATGCAGGGTGGGCGTTCCCCCGCAAATAAGGGTCGAAGGTTGACAATCGAAATCTATGAGATTTCACTGCACCACTTCTAGACGCCAGTGCATCAAAACCTTACGCCTGCCTCATGACAAGCATATGGGTGATGCAGGACCTTTCACATGGGGCTTGCCCCATGTGAAAGGACACATTGCTGGAGTTGCGTCTGCTTTCAGACACACCCCAGCATTGCGCCACATTTGCTCCTACTGATACGTTAGTAATACTGATGTATCTGTAACTCCTTGCAACATGATGCGCCGTACTGTAAATATGGCACTTTCTTGGTGTCACAAAGGGGGGCGCACTGGAAAGTGTTGCATTGCTGCTTTGTCGCTGCGTTGCAGCACTTCTCATAAATAAGGCCCTTAAAACTGCAGGTCCTCACCATTGAGAATGAAATGTAACCACCCCACTAAAATGCCAACCACACTACTTCAAATTCCTAAAAGATCTCACAACTACTGTTGTCAAAGTACATCTCTACCTAAATAAACAAATAAATGTGCATATTGGACACACATGACTAATTTGTGGGGTGCTTTTACAGTTCAAGTATAAAGTATATCATAAATATGTTAATATCCCTTTAAACTACAACATCCAAATGAAAACACGTATTAATTTCTTTAACAAAAAAATATGAATTATTCATCAATGAAATTTCCAGGCTAAGTTCAGTTTAGTTGCTGCAAACACTTTTCACATGTGTATATTTTTAGTGTATGTTTTGTACGTTTCATTTCACTCTGAAGATAATAATCTCCTACACCTCCTCACAAAACCACTATCTCCAATCCTCTTCATCCGCAATGATGAACAATATTTGAATGCTCCTTTGAGATATATACCCAGGCAGTGGAATCCCCTACTGGAAGATATTCATGCAATCTACAGTAAATCATAGTTTGTTACATTACTGACAGCTCCAAACATGCTTAAGTTTAGGTAAACCTTCTTCATTGTTATAACCTGTACTGTCTGAGAAATGTCAGGTTAAATGAAGTCACTTTACATATTGCATAGGGCATAAAAACAGGACCACAGCTCTGAAGTGAACCAGCACAGCCCATCATGATATTGCCCAATAACTGCAGATTTGCTCATACTGCAGAATTGCATTGTGAGTAAATCATATTTGTAAAACTCCATCTTCCATAATTCGGTGAATCAGAAACAGGATTTTGTCCTTCCAAACAGCTGTATTTGCACACTTACAATCTAAACAGGTGTGCAAATTGAACCCCTTGGAAACACAGAAGTATGCACCACTGACATAGTTAGTTATAAATATTTTAAATGTGCAACGTAATGTTCATCTATAGTACAGAGGTGATAACAAACCATGAAGTCAAAAATGTGATACAATAACGGCAAATAAGTTCACAAAGTTAATACAGCATGCAATTTTAAACTTGATTTAAAATTGATTCAGAAATAAGCATTATCTATTAAGATTAATATTAAAAATTACCCTCTGGCACCTAGTCAAAATATAGAGCTACCAGATTCATGATTCTTGTCCTCTTTCCGCACTTAAATATTTTGACAAATGCAATCACTACCTTTAATTCAGTTGTCCATTTACAAAGCTGGAAGGCACCCTACTCTAGACATTTCTTATCTTGTTGCTGCAAATCACTGGTTTTAGTCAACACAATCTCTGGGTCTCATACATAAGGAAAAAGAATGCACTTGCAAAGCCAATAGGTCTGGAACTGTCTGCCACTCTTTTTACTTTGAGCGTTTGGACAGAATATCGATAAAAAAATATTGTGATGCAAAATATTGTAACAGAAATACCATGAAGTCTAATATATTGGGAACATAAATACTGATCGTAAGGATATCATTTTTAGTCTAGTTTTAATAATGAATGTAAAATATATCCTTTACTAAAATATTGTTCTTATGTAAAATTGTTTTTTGTGATAAGTTTGTCAAACAGTTGTGGTAGTTTTCAAATTTATTTTATGTATTTTATTTTAAACTAGTTTGCTTTTACGCATATTTGTTTCAAAAACATTTTTGAAATGTACTTATAAAATTTGAAAATAAAAGTATATGTTTAATGTGTTTTCATAGTGGAATGTTTAGATGATATGGGAAAAGGGTGGGAAGATTATCAAAGTGCGTCTGTGTAATTTTTGTTTTTGTAACTTTAATTTAAAAGTTTATATTTGGTAATTTTATACGTAATGGTAGAAATAGTTTTTGTTGTTTTAATGTCAAAATATATGTAATGTAAGTTATAAAGTTATAGTTCAAATTGCATTTTAAGTTTTTTTAATTTAGCTACTATTTAATTGTATGTTTCTGTTACACTATTGTATCTGTATTTTGTGATTACCTAAGTAAAATAGAAACATATTAAAAATGTATTAGTGTATGATTTTAATATCTTTATTTTAAAGTATGAATTCATCAGAAACAAATTATAACAATTTTAAAATGTATTTACATTTATTTTGTTAATACAAAATATGTACTTAGGGCCTGATAATGAGTTTGGCCTTCTTACACAAGGTGGAGGGCCGACCGCCACGACCTCAGCAGTCTGAGCACCGTATTACAAGTGCGGCGGTCAGACCACAACCAGCCCGATACAAGACCACCGCCAGGAACCTTGATCCTGCGGTGGTGTGTAAAGCGGCAAGGAATGGAGGAGGTGCCGGCATATTATGAGCTGCCGTTCTGACAGCCTTTTCATGGTGGAGATCCCGCCATGAAAAGGCTGGTAAAAAGACAAGGAAGGGGCCCCAACCTGGACCCCCATATGTTTTCGCCCATTCGGCATTGTGGCTGGGGGCACATGTTGTGCCCCCTAAGCCTGCACTGTCATGCACACTGTGTGCCATGTACAACATGGTGCATGGTAATAGTGCACGCACGACAGTGCAGGCGCTGCATTGCGGCGGGAAATTGGCTTGAGTATTACTCTGTGAGCTGTAGCATGCTGCCGCCACAAAACCACCAATGACACACCGCCGGCCCAGGTGGTCAGCTCGAAATATGGCAGTCGGAAAACCGCAGCCTTGGCAGCATTATTCCGACCGCCGCAACGTCAATCCAGTGCTTGGATCGCCAATGTCATATTCGGGCCCTTAATATATATTTTGTTAACATTTATTTTATGTGTTGTCATTTTTTAAAATTCTGAATAAAATGCTTAAAGTTATTTGTACTAGTTGGAAGTTAGGTTATCAGGGAATAGGGCAGGGAGATTTTTGATGCATTTGGTTTTACTTTTATATTTTTGAATTGTTTACAATTCAAGTATTGCATTTGTGATTTTGTTTTTTAATGTTATATTTTTCAAAAGTAAGGTTTAATATTGTTATTTTTGAATTATTAAACTTGTAATTATATTTTTTTAAACATTAAAGAATATGCATTATTTTAATTATTTTATTTTTTAATTTATGTTTTTAAAATATATTTTACTTTTCTGTGTATGTGTCGTTATTGTATATATATATTGTGTTAATTTGTCAATTACTGTTTATCATTTTAAAATTGTATTGCTGTTTTTTAATTATATTTTACTTCATAAAAAATCACATTAAATTCATGTTATTACTGTGTGATTCTGTGATATTTATATTGTTAGTAAAGTTGTTTTAGAATGTTAAAATGTTGCACTTTATAAAATGCCAATGATATTATTACTTATATATACAGCTTGATCAAATATAATGTGTACACCTTGGTTATTATTTGTTTTAAAATGGTATTCATATTTTTTATGTTTTATTTGATGGTTTTAGTATTTATGCAAATATGTATTGTAAGTTATATTTATTTGATTTTATTGCTGCTTGTTATTTAGAAAAGTGATGTACTGTCTTATACTAATATTAAATGTTACCCCTTTAGCATCCAACATCTCTCCCAAAATAGTTTATAGTTTGTTTGGTGATAGTAAATTGACCACCTTTAGTGTTCAACACCTTCCCCAAAATGCATTAGATTGGAGTGGAAATAATAAATGTAACCCCTTTAGTGTTCAACACCTTCCTCAAAATGGTTTAGATAATGATTGGGAATACTAAATCTAACCTCTTTAGGGTTCAACGCCTTCTCTAGGATAGTTTAGATTGGAGTGAGAATAGTGAATTTAGATTTTTTTGTGGCCAACACTTTCACCGAAATGGCTTACGTTGGGGTGGGAAGACTAACTGTTACCCTATTAGTGTCAAACACCTTCCCCTAAATGGTTTATAGTTTGTACTTTTGTATACAGTGTAGCTTTGTACAATAATAACCCATACATGTCAATGTTTTTACATATTTTCAATGTATGTCACGGTTCACGGTTGAAAGTCTTTATTTCGATTTTTACATCATAAAAGACAATTGAAAACGATAAAAATTAGACATACAGAAGATCGGTAGTTTAAAACCATCACAATTACTATTTCATAAATTACAAAAAACATTCATCGTTAAAAATAGAATTAAACAGTATGATAAAGACCTAATACATGGAAAAAACCCGTTGCGAAGTTAAAAAAACGAGAGCAAGATCAAGGTGCCTGCAGATATCTTGCTCTAATCACCCATGCCCACCCCAGGAATTTGGCTACGCCCACAACTACCACCTCAGAGGTATTGGTACGAAGCACCCATATAGCCTCAGCACTCCCTCTGACTTTAAGATGGCGGCAAATGGGTCTAATCCATTTGCTTCTTGGAGCATAATAAGCTGGACATGCAAATAGGAGATGGCCGACACTCTCCTTATGACCAATGCACCAGGGGCAGAAATCACTCACTCGGTTAGACCAGTTCTTGGTAAAGGATCTTAAGGGCAGAGACCCTACTCGGAACTGGTGGTAGAGCTTTTTGTCAAGTGTCTTAGTTATAAAGTCCCAGTAATTCTCCAGGAAAGGGTCCAATTTATGGGACAAGAACCTTCCTGTTAAGCTAGTAGAGTCTGAGGCGATAACTAATGCTTGGCGAACAGAAGCCCAATAAAGTGCTTTAAATTCCTGTTTTGAAGGAAAGGTGGATGAACCCAGGGAAACCCACAGCTGATTAAGGCCCATATCATCCAAGATCAATTTCACTTCACGGAGCCAGGGTATGCTACTGGACCCCCAAATGGATCTTACTTCCTCAAGTTCCCTTGCAAAGAGGCTTAGGTCTGGGGAAGTCCAGACACGTCTCCACAGGGCTACTAGCCTGTATCGAGCCATTTCGTTAAGTGGGTTGCAGCCCATATCCAGACATAGTGGTTTGATTGGTGCTGATTGGGGGAGTCCTACCAGTTTCCGCATGAATTTGTTTTGAACTTTCACCAGGGTTGATAGGTCCATATGCCCCCAGAGGTCTGCCCCGTACAGTATCGCGGAGCTTACCTTGGTGGCATAGATCTTAAGTGCAGGTTTGACACGTTTAGTTGAGGACCTTTTTTGCTCCTGCAGAAGACAGCCAGTAAGGCGAGCAAATTTTAGGTGTAATATGTCAACCTGTGGTTTCCAGCGGAGACGGTAGTCCAAGGTTACTCCTAGATAGGTCATAACCTCAACTTGTTCCAATCCGACTCCATTCATGCTCACTGAGCTCTTAATAGGGCGACTTTTAGTTAGAACCATAAATTTAGTTTTGCTCACATTGATTTTTAAATCGTTGACATTACAAAACTCCTCAAATCGGGTCAATGCAATTTGCAGACCCCTACGAGTCTTTGAAAGAAGTAAGGTGTCGTCGGCAAAAATGAGCATAGGGAACTTGGTCCCGCCCAAAGAGGGTGCATCAGTGGGGGTCTTAGCAAAGAACTTGACCACCTGGTCAATAAACAACAAAAAGAGTGTGGGTGCCAGAACGCAACCCTGACGGACGCCACATGTTACGGGGAAGCAATCCGTCACCTGCCCTTGGCCTCCCCACCTCACCCTAGCAAAATTTCCCTTGTGTAATCTTACAATCATATCCAATATTTCTAACGGCAGTCCCAAATTTCTAAGAACGGTCCAGAGTTTAGCCCTTGGCACAAGATCAAAGGCCGATTTCAGATCTATAAAGGCTGTGTAGATGGATCCGCCGCCCAACAGCACCACCTTCCAGTAGATCAGACAAAATCTGAAGACCTGGTCAATGGTGCTGGTACCTGACCTGAAACAGGCCTGTAGGGGGGACAGGATACCCTCCAACTCCATCCACCCCTGAACTCTGGCAAGGACCATCCTTGCGATGACCTTTTGAAGTGAATCAATTAAACTTATTGGACGGTAGTTTCCCGGGACTGAACGGTCCCCTTTTTTAAAAATGGGGAGAATCTCCGCCCCCTTCCAGGACACGGGGATCCGGGCCCCCTTGGCGATAGCATTCGCTACCGCAGTTATATAAGGAACCCAGAGTTGGGGATTGATTTTGAATAAATCAGCCGGGATGGAATCCATCCCTGGCGCCTTCCCCCTTTGGACCAGGCGGAGCGCAGACTCAGTTTCCAGTGGCGTGAAGTTTAACTCTTGGTTGGGAGTAAGGGTAATTTCCTGCTTGGTTCGTTCAATGTCTATTTCTAAATCAGGATCCATGAACTGGCCAGAATAGAAATCAACCCATGCTTCTGCAGACACATGATTAACTGGGGTTTGGGAATCGGGGTTTCTGCCCCACTTAACAATTTCCCAAAACTTGATCTGGTTGCCAGAAGTACAGACATCCAATAGGTCAGACCAATATAGGTCATCCCACTCCTTTTTCGCTTCCCACTGAATTTTTTTATACATTGAACGTGCCTCTTTTATATCGGTGGAAATCCTAGATTTCACTGCTTTGACTAAACGACTATGTGCCTCCCTGCAGTTTTTATTATACCATTTCTCACGGGATCCATATGCCTTTACTTTACCTTGTGTGGGTGGAAAGGTTAAGAGGGCCTTAAGATTAGCAAAGCACCGTTCATGAAGATCACAAATCTGATCACTAACATCCATGGTAGGGGCGAGAATCGAAATATCGCTCAAAGTCGACGAGACTGCCTTCATTATGCTATCTAAAAGGGTCGGATCCTCCACCACCCTGGACCATCTGAGCCTTCTCCTATCGTTTGTCAAGATAGCATCACCTGTTAGATGAGCAACAGTTATAGACCTGCCGAATCCACCTGGGAGTCTCATACTTAATGACAAAGGGTTGTGGTCACTTTCAGGTCGGGGCACAACTTCCATATCATTCAAGAGTGACCAATATTCCATTTTTAACAAGATGTAATCTATTCTACTTTTCCTCACCCCATTGTCAAAAGTGGGTTTGCCATCTTTATCAGAGGCCGTACGACCATTGGTTGCCCTCAAACCCCAATACAGACACAACCCCAACCAGTGTAAGGCTGCCTCAGAGCCTCTTTTAATATTATTCAAAGACAGCATCGGGATATTCCAGACAAAGTCCTCCTCAAACCCCAGGTCCTCCCCCGCATTATAAAAAGGCTCAAAGGTGCAGTTGAGGTCCCCTGCAAGGACGAGTAACTTGTCTCTCCCTATCCCTTCCAGGTAAGAATCTAGCACATCAGGGATACTAGGACAGTGCCCTCCAGGTTGACCACGTGCATAGATGTTAATGACTACAATGTCCAGGCAGTTATCCTTACTTAATCTAATTCCCAAGAGGTCCGGGTTATCCAGAACAATTTCCATTGGTCGATAGCCAATGGACTGTTTAACCCAGGTCACTAACCCCCCGATGCTCGACCTTTATTGCACCTTATTGCTGGTTTAAAAAAGTTTAGGAACCCGGCCCTATGAATTGTTTCAGGGGCCCAGCTCTCCTGGAACAGTAGGATATCAAAAGTATCAATAAAATCCAGCCAGTCCTCTGAGGCCATACGCCCCTTCAGCTCTGCTACATTCCATGATGCTAATTTAAGTGTCACGACCTGGGTGTGGTTGTGCTATGCATGCTACAATGATCCACTCCCAAAAATGAGACTATATTAAGTTGGGACCCCTCCACCATGTTGTCATCTTGAAAATGATATGCAGAGTCCGCCACCTTCTCCTTCTCCATGATAACACCCCCCTGGATCAATACCTCAGTACAGACTCTGTCAGCCCCACCTACTTGGTTACCCAGAGCACTCCCGCTGCCAGCTACCGGGTGAAGTCAATCGATACACTCCAGGCCAGAGAGGGGTTCGTAGCAATTAGACAATAATGGGTACTGCTGGATGTAAGGTGTTCTATCAGCAAGATATCTCCTAACAGGTCTTCTGGGGAAGGTATGACTAGGGGGGAACTTGCAGGATCGTTTGGGATAAAAATACCCAAGGCCCAGGGTCTGCACATCACCCAACCTCCCGAACCTTGCTTCCCTACGCAAGAAATCTACCACCCAGAGATCCTTGAAGGATATAATGATGCAGTCCCCCTCTAGGTCCTTGGTACAGTGGCCCACCCATTCAACTCTTCTCACAGACAATATTTCAGTCGAGGAGGAGGAGGGAAGAGGGCGGTTTTTATTTAGCCAGAATACAACTTTGTTTCTGAGGTCCCCATGTAATTCATTTGAACGCTCCCTAAGTGGGGCAACACCTGTTAGAACTATCGTGTATGGGGTGGCTTCTAAGGGTAGGTCTGGATAGGGGGGTGCCCATTTATTTACTTTCACAAGGGGAATAGGAGGGTTAATGGATCTGCTCCCCTTTACTCCATTACTTATTTTGGGCTGTGAAGATGTACTCGGGACACCACTCACATTATCTTGTACCTGAGTAGCCACAGGAGGTGTAGGGATATACGGCTTGCATTGTTGGTTAGATTTAAAAGAAGCCTTCTTAGGCACCTGTGGCAAAGTGGCTGGTACAGGCGTGCAATCATTATTCCCAGAACTCCCCCCTGCCACTGAGCCCTTGTTTTTGTTAAGATCAGGCTTAGTGGATACTGGTCTAGCAGATGCTAAGAATGGAAGTTTACCTATGGTTACATTTCTCTGACCTTTGGAATTACTCAAAGAACTAGGATTCCCCAAGGCATTTTGAGGGTTAACTATCTTTTTTAAGAAGCCAGTATTGGTGTTTATATGAGTCTCAAGTGCGTCCAATTTTAAGGTCATCAAACGTGTTCTTTCAAGTACGGGAAGTAAGAGAGTTTTAAACAAAGCTTCCATTTTGGCCAGCAGGCTATCATCACTACTATAACAGGTAGGACATGGGTCCGAGGGCCCAAAGGGGATATGGGGAGAGCACAGGGGATCATTTGAAACCAAAACAGGGTGTGAGGTGGGGATAACTTCGGGGATTATAATGGTGGGCTGAGCTGGGGCATTGGGTCTTTGGATCTTGTTAACACCCCCCCCCCCTCTGGTGGCCCTTGCATCTTTTCCTTTTGCGGGGTACATTTCTCAGAGAGTCCTCATCCATGGTTAGGTCCGACTGAGGTTGACTGGCCAGGAGCACACTGCCCTCATCTCCACTGCCTTGTGTGTCGTCAGGGTTTGAATCACTCTCTGAAAAAGTCAAAGATAGACCTTTCCCCTCCACCTCACGGTGCACATCCACCGCGACTTTAACCATGTGGTTGCTCGAACTCGAGGCCAGTGTGTCAGGGCTAGGTATTGTGGCCAATTTTCCTAAAGAAGAGCGTTTCCCGCTAACCAGATCTAATGAAAGCCTTTTTTCGACCATGGCTATCTCTTTTTCAAGTATACCTGTAGCCCTGGTGATAAAGGCGTCTAAGGGGCCAGAGACTACCCTCTTGGTAGTCTGCAGCTGTACGGTGCGTTCCTTTCCAGAACGTAAAGGCATGGTTACAACAACAGGGTGATGTTGACAGAACGATGTAACCAAAGAAGATAAAAGAACAGGGGGGGTGGCCCAACCCAACCACGACCGATCACGGACGGCCACAGACGGTCCCGCCCTTGTCCCGGGCTTCTCCCGGGACGCTCCCGCGCAGCGGAAGCAAGCGCAACCGAAATAAGGGGTATGTGACGCACGGGGGGCCGGGTTTGCAGGGAGAGCGGGCCAGGTGGTACTAGTCGGCCAGGCAGGGACTCCTGGGAAATGGAGTCCCTGCAAAGAACGCTCGCAGCCCTGCAACAATGCCCCAGCACTCCTCACTCGTCGCTGCCCCTACACAAGACCCCCACCAACTGTTCGTGCGATGCGGGACCCGCGATTCGGGACCCGCGAAGCGGGTCCGGCGAGCAGTTCTCAGCAACCAGCAGCAACCCAGCACGGAATTCCAGGGAGTAAAGGTCCGTGAATCAAAAGGTCCTTCCAGCAAAGGGTCCCACCGATGTAGGTGCAGGGGAGATCTTTAATAACAGCCTGTGCACAGGGGGCGGGGCTGGCAGGGAGAGCGGGCCAGGTAGTGCTCGTTGGCCAGGCAGGGACTCCTGGGAAATGGAGTCCCTGCAAAGAACGCTCGCAGCCCTGCAACAATGCCCCAGCACTCCTCACTCGTCGCTGCCCCTACACAAGAACCCAACAACTGTTTGTGCGATGCGGGACCCGCAAAGCGGGTCCGGCGAGCAGTTCTCAGCAACCAGCAGCAACCCAGCACGGGATTCCAGGGAGTAAAGGTCCGTGAATCAAAAGGTCCTTCCAGCAAAGGGTTTTCAATGTATGTATTTTATTTAATGTATATTTTTAGTTTTTAGTTTTCATATAAACATTTTCTGCAAAGAACAAAATAATTATTTTCACATGTTACAGTGGTATCACATATAGTATATTTTTTACCACACTTTTAAGGGGTATGTTTTTCAACATTTAATAAAAAAGGGTAAGTAATTATTTTTTCATACATATATTTTTTATACATAGTACTTTGTTGTTTTACTTTGTTATAATACAGTATTAGTATATAGTAATAAGTACTAATTGATGTAGCCTTATAATTTCATAGAACTATTAATTTATACCATACATATACATTTATATTTGTTCAATATATTGTTTAACATTTTGTAAAATATTTTTATACTTTTATTACATACAACTATTAACACTTTTTAATGTTTTTGTAATATTTCTATTGATTGTTTTATTATTAATAGATGTAAATGTTTATATTTTTTATGTGTGTTTTAATATATATGTTCTTATAATGTTTTGTTTTAAAAGTGTTTACTTTTAATAGTAAATCTATGTTGAATAAGTATGGTTAGATATGTGAATACTTTTATGTTAATCGTTTTAATGTTTTATTAATATTTGTGTAGTTTTATGTATTTATTAATATCTTTATATGTATTTTTTTAAAGGAGTTTATGGTGTAAAATATTATTTATCCTTATTTTTAGAGATATTGTAGTCAATATTATGCGCTTAGATATTAATGTATTCGACACTGTTAAATGTAGGTATTTTTGACCACAATCTTGTTATCATTAATATTTGTGTTATTTTGGGGAGGGGGTGTTATGGTTGTTGCAATCCTTTATTGCTGGTGAAGCTGCAGGGCCCTTGCTAATCTATACAAAAATTGGCTAAAATCAAACATATTTTTGGGTCTAAAAAAAAAGTAGCTCCTACCACTGAAGGAGCTACTTTAGGTGTTGATGTACTCCCTGTGAAAGGGCAGAATGCCATCACTCACAGTGAAGTTAGCTAATGGCTAAAATGGACTCATCCATTGCCCCATCCTGTATGCTGGCTGAGAGCCCCTATGAGTAAGTACATTATGCATATCATTTTAGTAAGATCAAATGGTCTAATCTAACCTCAGACCTAAAAAGGGAAAGAAGCAAACCAAAAGTATCTTTAAATGTGTTACAAGTAGGGAACTATTGGAACAACGTCTTCCTGGTAAATTTGAAGTGCATGTTATAGGAACAAGCAAGGTACCTAATTTGAATTTGATAAAAATTGTCTTGTAACAAAGCAGTCTGATGATTTTCATATACGTTACTAAGTTATCTTTTAATTTTACATCTAGGGGGAGCTGAACATACTGAATGATTAGAATAATCCCTCTAAATTGCTTCGAGTGAGGCCTCCAACTTCATTCCCAAGCAGATGCTTACTTATAAGAGTAAGGATTTAAGGATTTCAAATGAAGATGTGCAGTGATATAACTTTCTCACTGATCTACAAATAGAGGGACCAATACAGGTACTGATATTTACGTTCAACATCCTCGCACAGAAATTGGGTCCATCGCTGCAGCAATCAGCATTTCTAATTTCCCTATGACTCAGTTCCATAGGTGCCGGATGAGAGGGCCTGTGCTCTATAAATCTCTAATATTCCAGCGAGAAGATCAAGCAAATGGAACCTAACAATGTTAAATAATATTTTTGTCAGTTTGTATTCATCAGATATCTGAGTAAGTGAAAAGACTTTTGTTTAATCAAACCGTCATCAACATAACAGATACCAATTTCTGTGCAACCTATCATTATTTACTTTTTGTTTTTACATATGCAGAGGACAGAGATCAACAATTTCCACTCTGCAATCTGTTCTCCTCTGTTATTTTACTACATTATTTTTTCTGTCTTCCGGGGATACTTCTTGTTTTAAAACCAAATCCAATCCAATCCAATCCAGAAAGCTTTATTCGATTTTGAAATTAAAATCATAAAAGCGTACATCAGAATATTCATACATATACATATAAAGATAAAAATTCTAAAAAAGATTCGATTATACATACTCAAAGCCAATCAGTATAGTCCCATGTTATTGAAAAGTTCATCAAATTACAAAAGAATCTATTTAAAATTAGTACATTGAGCTCCGAAACTTAACAGCCAGCTTTAAAAAGCTTGTTAGTGCGATAGTAGTACATTCGTTGTCCAGCTGTAATAACCTGATCATAGCCAACCTACAAGAACGTAATCCCCAAGACTTTAAAAGTGGTTTCAGAAATGCCCCCCTGGGAAGATGATAGAATTTACAGAAGAGGACACAATGGATATTAGATTGAGCAGAGGTGTCATCACAGGGGCAGGGTGGGAGTTCATTCGACCAGGAGTTACAAAAAGGGAAAGCAATCATACGATAGAAACTTCCAAATCTAAGGCGAGTGAGAAGCATTCGGGCATAACAAGAAGGCTGAGTTAATAAATAGTTTTGGAGACCTTCTTGCATGGTTATTTTTTGGTAATTGAGAACTGAATTTTTTATTTTTTCCAAATTCCATCTTTTAGTTATAAGATGGTTTGAAGCCAGCTCTCTTAAGGTCTTTCTAGAGACCGACTCCATGGTTGAAGGCTCCATAAAAAACTCAGGATGGCCAAGGTCAATCATCATATTTTTTACATATGTGAGCCATTTAATGTTGGTTACTCCGTCGAGATTGAGACAATCAGGGATCAGGTCTCTATTAAGTTTGGTCTGCGGAGTAGTCCAAATCTTATGCCACAAAAGTAGAGGCGCAATTTTAATAGTGTCTAGTATGTACAGCAGGCCCAATTCAATATGTATAAAAAAGGTCGATGTAGATTTTGAAACTCCTAATAAGTAGCACAAAAATTGATTTTCAGTTTTTTGTAATAGTTGTGCGTTTGCAATACCCCAGAGACCAGCTCCATAGGTGGCAGTAGAAATACATTTGGCCTTGTAAAGAACAATGAGCTCTTTGACTGGTCTGCCACCTAGTTTAGCTGAGAACTGTTTTAGCGCGCCAATAGCTCGGGTGAGGGCCAAATTTCTCGCGGTTATCGCTGTGTGCCAATTTCCCCTCCGGTCAAAATGTATTCCTAGATAGGAGAAGTTGTCCGTGGTCTCGATTCTGCTGTTATCTAAAAAGATAGAGCAGGGCAATTTCTTTGTTCCCGGGCCACATGCCAACGTGTAAGTTTTTGCAATATTAATTTTTAGCCCTCGTTCATTCATATAAGTTGCAAACTTCAAGACGGCCCTCTGTAGGCCTATCTTGTTCCGAGACATAATGGCGGCATCATCAGCATAGAGCAGTATTGGGGTCGGAGCTCCTAAAATTTTTGGATAGTCATGCTGTGATTCTACTAAATATTGTCCAATAGAGTTTATGTATAGGGTAAAAAGAAGGGGGGCTAAAATGCACCCCTGTCGTACCCCTCTCTTAATAGAGAATTTGTCAGAACACTCGCCTTTGTTTCCATAACGGACTCTAGCGCCTGCATCACGATACAGAGTTTTAATGAATACTAGGATGTTAGAATCTAAGCCCATTTCAAATAATATGGACCATAGTAGCTCATGATTCACGCAATCAAATGCGGAACTCAGGTCCACGAATGTAACAAAAAGGTTTCCCTTTTTTGCCTCCGTATATTTAGATAAAACTAAGGCCAAGTTTAAACTCTGTTCTATAGTCCCTTTTCCTGGACTGAAACCATACTGTAAATGGGATAATACATTATTTTCCTCTGCCCAAAGTTGAATTCTATTTAGAATTGCCCTCGCTGCTACCTTCATTAGAGCGTCTAAAAGTGAAATTGGGCGGTAGCAGGTTGGGACATTTCTGTCTCCTTTTTTAAAAATAGGGACGACTATAGCTTCAGACCAGGATGGTGGGAGCCCATGTCGATTAAAATTATTTAAAACATTCGTTAGCATGGGAGCCCAAAGGTCAATTTCTGCCTTGTAGACATCCATCGGGACGCCGTCAGGGCCTGGGGCTTTACCTGAAGGACTGTCTTTAATTGCTTTAGTGATCTCCATACAATCGAAGGAGATCCCTATTGGGAATATAATCGATAAAATAGTGGGTGGTTGGAGGATGACTCCGTCAACCAGGGGGTAACCATAATTAGGGTTTCCTGAGTTGTCATATAAGTTTTTAAAGTGATCTACCCAGATTTCCCCGTTTATAGCCATGTCTATAACATCGGTCTGATTTCGCTGTAAATAAGGAGCGTTAACCGCTTTCCAGAAAGCTGTATTATTCCTCAATTTGGATGCAGCAATTAAGGCCGACCAGGCCTCTCTCTTTAAAATCTGTTTCCTGGTTTTTATGGGCAGATAATACAGTTTTCTTGCTTTACTAATCTCGGCCGGTGATCTGATAATTTCGTTCAAGGCCCTTTTTAGGTTTTGAAGAGCTTTAGTACAATTTTTGTCAAACCAACCATGGCCTATTTTAGTATTAGGTTGACGCTCTTTGGTTAATAATGTTTTCAGTTCAGATTGAATTTTTAAAAAGGGAGTCAAGAGTACTGATGACTCCTCTGTTTCTGTTAGACAGGCTAATGTATCGGGTAAGCTAGTTCCCATTAAGGTACGTAGAAGAGCGGCAGGGTCAACCCTGTCCCATTTTATAGAATAGCCATTTTTTGTGGCCAAGTTTATATTGAGATGGTAATTAGTTATATCTACAGGGGTCTCCTGGACCGTTCTAATTTTAAGATTGAAAACAATTGGATAGTGATCACTGAAGAAGACGTTAAGCGTTTCCCAGGAGATAACAAATCCTTCATTAGGTGGAGATAGAAGAGTAAAATCAATAGTCGAATTGCATCCCCGCCCGTGAAAGGTCGGTTTAAAGGGGATATTTGGGGTGCAAAGTTCGTTAATAAAAAACAGGTTAAAATGAAAAAGCATGTAATTAAGAGTGTCGCCCAGTTTTGAATGAGCAAAATGTGTAGGGTTGTCGTCCTTATGTTTACCAAGGCCGCAAATGCCTTTGAAAACATGTGGGCAGATGGTACAATTGAAGTCGCCCAACCAGATCAACACCGACTCACCCTTTCTCTGGGTCTTAAAAGCATTGACACTCGTCATGAGATTATCGATCTGGCTTTCTAGATTGCTACTAGGGATATTATTATAAAAATTTATGAGGGTTAGAGATATTTCCCGCCCCCAACTAACATTTAAAATCTGGTAAAACTCAGTGAATGTATGCCTCAGTACCTTAATGCCCTGCGTTATTGAAGCATAAATGCTCAGACCTCCTTTATTTCTCCCCTGAGAGGTTATTTGTGCGGGAGCATGGAAGGTCTGGTAACCCGGGATGTGGAGTTCATCTATAGCCCACGTTTCCTGGAGGCAGATAAGGCTGTAACAGGTAACTATGTCTAGCCACGGTTGGTGTGATATTTTATTAGAAAGGCCTGCGACGTTCCAAGAGATGATGTTATCAGCATCCCCAATTTCCCTCATGACGAGAGCATTTTTATTTTCAGATCTTATTTTTAAGATTTGGGGGAGAGGGGAGCTGAAAGGTATTGAACGGTCACAATTTGGGAGTAGTCGCGGGGTGTAAATTATCACCGCTGGCTTGTGGCTGTTCAAAGGGGGCCACACAGTTTAGAATTCCCGTATTACAAATATTAGCAATATCCGTTCCAGGATATGAGGTTACAGCATGGGTATTAGAAGTCAAGATAGGAACTCCACATAAATCAGACCCCAGGCTAGAATCAATCTGTCAATCAGGATCTTCCAGATCTGTAAGTGCCTCAAAGCGGTTTGTGACTGATATAGGCCAGGTTGAATACTGTGGTAAGCTATGATTGTGCTGATGTTGGGGAGAATAAGGCCTGTCTGGAAAGGGTGAAAAGGAAGGAGATACCTTCCAGCGACTAAGGTTTCTAGGATGTTGGAACAAAGGGACAGTATTAATAGATCTTGAGTAGTGGGGCGCTGCAACTGATCTTATATATCTGGGCGGCCTACGGATAGTACTGTTCCCTTGAAGAGTAAGGAGGGATTGGGGATAAAAATAGCTCAAAACCCGTGTTGATATTCCTTCTACTCCTCTTTCTAGGAACCAGTCCGCTATGTAAGTGACTACTTTCTGATCTTTGAAATTTATAGTCACAATGTCACCTTCTATATCTTTAGGTCTACACCCAAGCCAGGTCAGCCTTCGCACAAATAAAATCTCACCATTAAGATCTGAGGGCAGAGGTCTGTTCTTACTTAACCAGTATATTACTTTGTTTTTAAGTTCCGCGAACCCCTCCTTCTTTCCTGGACTTAATTTAGGCACACCCGTAAGTATAATAACATATGGAGCAGATTCAGGTGGTAAGTCAATATATTCATCCATTTTGTCAGAAAACTGTCGAAGGTTTGGCTCCCCGGAAATTCTGGTGTTTTTTCCTTCTAGTGTTTTTTGCGGGGTTACTTTTTCCTTCTCTGCTAAGGAAGTAGGCACAGTTTCAGAGACAACTGAAATGGCTGGAGGCTGAGTGTTTGTGTCTTTAGCCAATGCTGCGTCTCTGCCATGGGTCATAACTGGATATTTCCTCTGGTCAGCAGTTGTTTGATAAATAACCAGATCCTTCAATAAAGAACCGTTTGAGGAGGTTACAGTCGTTAGAGTGTCTAATTGCTCGGCTAGCCGTTTTGTTCTCTCATAGAGAGGTAAAAGAAGTGACTTTACAAGTTGTTCAAGTCTCTGGAATAGACAATCATTGGGGTCACGGGCAGAAGGAGGCATAGTGTCTTTACATTTTGAAGGGCCGGGGGATAACCTCGGCACCTTGGAACAGCTATCTATTGTTCCTGCACCGCCCCTCTTTCTTTTCAAAGTTGCCACAAGTCTGGGTTGTTTAGGAGAAGTCTTTTTCCTAATAGGCCTTGATTTTATTTTAAGAGGCGTATTCAGTGATTCCCCTTCCATGGCGAGGAGTGGAGAAGTCGTCGCACCTGTATTAATGGTAATTAAGTCCCGCTGAGTGTCCGTTGTCAGTGGCAGGTCCTGCAGAAGTAGCGGTATGCCCGGGTCGCTGAGTTGGGCAGAAGTATTTACCAGTTTGTTTGTTACAGGTAGGGGAGACGGAATCAACTGTATAGAACCCAGAGAGGAACGTTTGTCCGAAAGTAAGCCATGGGACAGACGACGTTCCGTGTCCGCTATTTCATTGTCCAACTTCGAAACAGCTTTGGCTAGGAAGTGGTCAAGAGTCCCTTTCCGTGAACCTCCCAAGAGTGTAGTCTTGCCTTTGGGTGGCTGTATAGGCGGGGTTATAGGCATACTTGAAATATGGGCACAAGCAGTGGAGAGGTATAAATATACGCGTACTGTAAACACTGAAGCTGCAAGGATTAAAATATGGTGTTTACCGCGAACTGTGAGAGGTGATATATGAAATATCTTACTTGTGGCTGTCAAGAGTAGTAGCCCAGCCCAGCCTCTTCCGGCCCCGGACGGCCACAGACGGTCCCGCCCTTGTCCCGGGCTTCTCCCGGCGCTGCCCGCGCGCGGTCCCGCGACGCGGGTATCCCGGTGATCTTTTAAGCGCCTCCTTGGTGCCAACCCAGCGTCGGCGTGTCCTCAGCCGCTGGGGGTTGTGGGTATTGTAGTCGTGTCCCCGCTCCGCGGCCGCAGGTGGTGGTAGCGGCGGCGGGGGACGAGAAAGCAGGAGCAGTAGAGGGTCTCGCTGGCAAAGTAAGTTTCAGTCCCGTAGTCCGTGAACGCTACACTGAGCCCCAAATCCATTTTACTCCCAACAATATGACTGTTCACTTGTTGCAAAGAACCACTCCCCTGCCTTTTAGCTTTAGAACGTTTGAAAATCTATATTGTTTTATTCAACAGTGAAAGGATTTTGTGCAACTGTGCTCCATACTGAATGAATCAATAAATCAAAGAGCATTTGTAAATTGCAACACTAGGGGTATCTGGGCACTGTGTCTCCGTCGAACAGCCAAGTCTTGAGTCTCTTTCTGAAATCTGCCAGTGAGGGGGGCTGTACAGAGCTGGAGGGAAAGGTTGTCCCAGGTCTTGGGAGCAATGTAGGAGAAAGAGCGGTTGTGGCTGTGACGGATATGAGGAGTGTGTGCGAGGGCGAGTGAAGAGGAGTGCAGGTGTCTAGCGGGTTGGTGGAAGTTCAGTTGATGGTTGAGATAGGCAGGTCCTAGCTCTTGGGGGGGCTTTGTAGGCATGCGTGAGGATCTTGAACTGGCCTCTTTTCTGGATGGGGAGCCAGTGGAGGTCTCTCAGGTGGAGAGTGATGTGTGTTTATTTGGGGGGGTCCAGGATGAGTCTGGCTGCAGCATTCTGTATGGTTTGATGTCTTCTGAGGAGCCGGGTTGAGATGCTGGCATAAAGGAAGTTGCCATAGTTGAAGCAGCTGGTGACGAGTGCCTGGGTGACGGTACTTCTGGTGTTTGTTAGAATCCATCAGAAGATTCTGCGGAGCATGCGAAGTCTGTGGAAGGAGGAGGTGACTGTGCAAACTTGTCGTTTCATGGTCAGTTGGCCGTCGAGGATGATGCCGACCTTGCATGCATGGTCGGTCAATGTGGGTCCGAGTTCTATAGGCCACCAGCTGTGGTCCCATGTGTAGGTGTTCTTCTCAAAGATAAATACTACGGTTTTGGCAGAGTTAAGTTGAATGCAGTTGTCTCTCATCCATTTGGCTATGGTGGTCATGATGTTGCAGAGTTGGCGTTGGAGGGGTCCTCGGTGAGCGAGAGGATCAGTTGTGGGTGATCTGCGTGGGAGATTATGTTGAGTCCGTGGGATCTGACAACATCTGTGAGGGGAATCATGTAGATGATGCACTGAGGGATGATCCTTGTGGTACGCCGCATATGATGCCTTTGGGTGCGGAGGTGAAGGGAGGCAGTAAGGTGCTCTGTGTGCGTCCTGTGAGGAAGGAGGCGTTCCACTTGAGGGTGTCTTGCTGTAAGCCTATGTTGTGGGGTCTGTATATGAGGGTGTTGTGGAAGACTGTCGAACGCCGGAGAGAGGTGAAGGGTGATCAGGGATACAGTTTCTCCACAGTTGAGGAGTGTTCTGATGTTATCAGTGGCAGCAATCAGCACAGTCTCAGTGCTGTGGTTGGCATGGAATCCTGATTGAGAGGCGTCCAGTCGCTGGTTTTGTTCAAGGAAATCATTGAACTGCGGGATGATGGCTTTCTCATGAACTTTGGCTGAGTAGGGGAGCAGGGAGTTCGGATGATAATTTATGAAAACGTTGGGGTCAGCGGAGGCTTTCTTTAGGAGGGGTATGACGTCTGCATGTTTCCATCTGTCCGGGAAGGTTGTTGTGGAGATGAAGGTGTTGAGGATGCTGGTGAGTTGCATGCTGATAGGGTTCATTTTGAGGTTTTAGAGGTGGTGAACAATGATTTGATTATGAAAATGAATGTGGGCTGTATTGTCACACATTAAAACGGAGTGCATATTACTTTATTCAGTAATGAAAAGAAGTGAGGAATGGTTTTCATTAAAACAGGACAAGCACACCTTTTATCCAGAAATTGCATTGAATATGCTCATTTTGGACCTGAAACAGGGAAGGAAAGCCCAATATTTTTTCTCAAGAAATAGGAAAGTATGTGCAGTGTTCTGAATATTTATGATAATGAGTCCACAGTGAGGAGCCTGTTGCAATAATCAATCTTTCTCTCTCTGTGATGTGACAACATAAAAATGCACCATCTTCAAAGAATTACTTGAAACTTTCAGGGGAGGGAGTACTTCATTATCCATGCCCCCCAAAAAATATGGCCGCTCACCAATATACTTTTATTAATTTTAATATTGTGTTACCCTCCGTACCTCCTCTCAGACTTGCAATTATTGAGCCAATTAATTATATTTCAGGGGTAGGAACCGCTAAGATATCCCAAATCCTCGAGCTATGGGAAAGCGTACTTTATGAAAAAACTGGATATTCGGTGACAGGGGAGACATCACAAATTCCCAGAAATGGGTGAAAATCCCCCTTTGTGGATTTCTTAAGTCTTATTCAGCTTTCTCACTGTGGTTACCACCCAAGAAGAGTGAATTTTTCTTCTTCCAAGGTCTGAGTTCAGGAAATATCTCCACTTGTCACCAAAAGTACAAGAGGACCCAGTGTGTTATTGCCAAAGGATTCATCAGGTATCAGAACTGGTCAGATTTCATGTCAGGAACTGCAAGCCGCTGAGAGAGAGTAGCACATAAGGAAAATAAATGCAAGGTAGAACCCCCAGAGCCTTTTGTAGTCGTAATGTATCTACTTTTCCTTATTCCAGCTTCGGGTGTCAACTGTCCTCACTGCCAACCACATACTGTTTATGGTAGTTTGCTGCAGCAAAGACAATACAGTATGTACTGAAACAGGGAATCAAAGAGATCAAGCATTGGCAAAAGCAATAGGTCTGGCACTCTCCAAGAGTCGTTTCGCTTTGTCAATGCTTGTTTTTTTTTGTTGTGCTTTTTGAAAATTGCATTGCTGGAAAAGCTGACGAGCCTCATCAATCTAAAAAACATTGGATAAAAGCAAAGATATGTTTTTGATCTCAAAAAGCATACGTTGCCATATTAGTCCCTAGCACTTAAGGTAATACTTTGTGAGTCTCTGTGCTCCCTGTGGAAGGGAAGAATGCTGTCACTCACAATTAAATCAGCCAGTGACTGAAGTGGGCTGACCCACTGCCTCAGGCTGTATGCTGTAGTGGGTCAAAGTAAAATGTGAATGACACAATAAATGACCAATGGACATAGAGGATATGACTGACAGCCCCTAAAAATAACTATATTATACTGAGTTTATGTGCTTTTGTGACTAATCGTCGAACAAAGTTTTTTGATGAGGACTATAGTATACATATCATTTTTGTAAAATCAAAAGTCTTGGCTAATGCCAGAACTAGAAATACAAGAATATGAACATACAGCAGTAGAATAGTGTCCCATGCACTGCAAGCAGTGTTGTTACTATAGTTCCTATTGTTGAATAAGCTAGATTAGATGTAGCAGGCAGTAGTCGGGTTAAGGTGAGGAGCTGTAATAAAAATGTGTTGAAAGGGAACGGCTTGAGTCAGGATTCTATCTCTATAACACTCTGTTCTGACCAATTATATCCCTTATCCACCTTCGGCTCACCAGCTCCACATTCATTGCTTGTGTCAATTGGTTGCTTCCAATGGATAGTGCTACCAGCTCTCACCTCCACCATTGTCATGGTGGCAGTGAATGATGGGTGCATTTTCATAGCTGCCAACTGTCCCGTTTTTGCTGGGACAGTCCCGGCAAGTTGGAGACTGCCCCGGGTAATTCACTGTACGGGGACAGTACCGGCAATTGCACTTCCAGCCCTGCCAAGTGTCTTGCAGGGAATGCAATGGGAATTTCAAACTTTAGGCCAAAGTAGCAGAGTTGGAAAAATTCTCCAATGCAGCTGAATGGGAGATTTTTTCCAACTCAGCTACTTTAACCTTAAGTATGAAATCCCCGTCTCAATTCCCTGCAATTCTCTCTTTATTGAGTAGACCCTATAATCTGCAGTATGCTATGTAGGCGGAGTTAAATTATGCTAATTGTGTGGGTCGGGTGGAGTGGGCAGGGCTTTGGGGCAGTGGGTGTGGTAAACGTTCAAGTAAGTAATTGATAGCTGTGCTGCAAAGTGTCCCTGGATTTTTTTTTCAAATGTTGGCAACTATGCATTCTTCTGCCTACTGTTGGCGACTGCTGCAAACACATGGCCTGGCCAGCTTCTGGCAACTCCAGTGGCTCCAATAGCTCCTTGGTATAGGGAAAAGGCACGGTCCAGAGATCCTGGTGTTGGATGTAAAGTTCAATAGCTCCTTATGCACACAGTACTGGGCAATCTTAATACATTGCTTTGTGCATCTGGCTGCATAAAAATGTTGAACCATGAGCCACAGCATCTGAATTTGTGGAACTCCCATGACCACTCACAGCTGGTAAGGTCTTCCAGCCTCCATCTGTCATGCCTAGGACCCTATCGGATCATGCCCCATGTTTATTGCAGCTGAAGCTCCCTACACCAGCTTGGCGTCCCTTCGCATGGAGGCTCCCTACCATGGGCCTACTAGATCAAGCCTTCCGTGAAGAAATTGGGAAAGACATCCATAATGACTTCACTGAAAATAAGGGCTCAGTTGAATCTGCGGGAACATTTTGGGAGGCTTTTATGGTGGTTATTAGGGGGTGCTGCATTGCTAAGCAGGCAGGCATCCTGAAATCGATTAGACAGGGACTCCAGACTCTCGAGTCACAAATCAAAGACATGGAGAATAACTACTTCAGTTTGGATGAGGGGACACAACTTGCATCACTTAGAGAATTGCTCTCTGAATATTCAGAAGAGGTAAATCGATAGATAAAGTTTATGGGGAAATACAGCATGGCTAGGAGATGTGGGGACGTAGACGGACCTGGAAGAACGCTGGCGGGCATGCTCCACCCCCGAAAAACTCCACTATAATTACAAAGCTCAGGCATGACAATGGGCACCCTATCAGAGGATCACAACATATATTAGATCACTTATCTGGGTTATATGCTAACTTATATACCTCTACCATTCCTAATATACAGAGAGAGCTGCACACATATCTGGAATCATTAGAGTTGCTATGGTTAGGCAGAGCGCACAGAGATTATCTTGATGAACCTTACACAGTCAAAGACATCATACAAGTAGTCAACAGCCTCCCGAATGAGAAAGCTCCAGGCCTAGATGGTCTGCCCACCTCCTTCTATAAAGGTTATAGTGCCCTACTAGCCCCACAATTATTAGAAGTTTACCAGGAAACGTTAGACACGGGTATCCTCCAGCCCTCGATGTGGGAAGCTGTAATATTGACACTACTAAAGCCTTATAAAGACCCCACAAGCAGGGACTTTTATCGCCCGTTATCTCTTATTAATGTAGATAAAAAAATGTTGGCAAAATTAATCGCTCTGAGACTACAGCCCCTGCTCCCATTGATAGCAAGGCCAGATAAATCTGTGTTTATACCGGGACGGTGAACAGCACATAATTTAAGAACTTTTTTCGCCCCACTCCACTATTTAAACCCCCAGACCCCTGCAGCAGCGGTGCTGCTAGACGCAACCAAAGCATTTGACTCCCTTGAGTGGTCTTATCTCTTCGCTATATTTGCTAGGTTGGGTCTTAGCCCAGCATTCATTGCTCAAATTAGGCTTCTCTATGCTATTCCTACCGCGAGGCTGAGAGTGAACGGCCTTTTATCAGAAAGCTTCCCTATAACTAGAGGCACTAGATAGGGGTGTCCCCAATCCCCACTCCTCTTTGCCGTAGCCATGGAACCCTTAGCTGCTCTAATCCAACAGCATCATGCCAATAGAGGGGTGGGTTTTTCAACTAGAGGCCTGACGATCTCACTTTACACGGATGACATTACGCTTTACACAATGGATCCAATAGATAATATACCCCCCCATACTCTGCGAAATGACCAGGTTTGGCGGGCTCTCTGGAATTCAAATAAATGTGTCCAAATCCACAATCTTTCCTTTGACACACTGTGTATACCCCTTCCCACTGGACTATCCTCTTAAATGGGCTGACGGCCCGGTCAAATACCTGGGGGTCTGGTTGAGTTGGGATATGCAGGAACTATGGGAGATGAACTTCGGACGCAGGGTGAGCTGGTTAGAAGGGAAATTGATACATGGTCACGCTTACCCTTCTCTTTGGCAGGAAGATTCGCCTAACCAAGATTATTGTGCTGGCCAAATTTTTGTATCTCTTTGCCAACTTCCCTATAATCCTCACTCAATCATTTCTACAAAAACTTAGATCCTTGATGATACAGCTGGTGTGGGCTGGGAAGCAGGCGCGCATATCTTGGGAACTTCTCACTCTGCCCTTGAGTCAAGGAGGGCTGGGAGCACCAGATATCCCTCTGTACGCCTATTGTGCACAGGCTCAGTTCTTACACCATTGGGTTTTCCCTACCCCATTTGAGCTCCATGTAGCTGTCGAATTAGATAGCTCCACGCCTATTCCATTAAATGTAGCGGTCTTCTCCAAATTCAAAAGACCCAGAAATGAAATTGACACTACTGAAACACACAGATGGGCCTGGGAGGGGTTGCGCGTGTGGGCTAGGCACGATCTGCTATTCGCACCCTCCACTCCTCTAGCATTTAACCCCCAGATACCGGCATTGGCGGATCGAGGCGAGGTTCTTAGGGCTGGAAAGTTGGGATGGATAACCTCCGCCGGTCTATACTCAGGGGATGCTTTTGTTTGCTACCCCCCAGTAAAGAAGGGAGCTGACAATTTATACTTCTCAGACCTGCTCCTATATTATAGAATCAGGGCCACCTGCCGTAAAATGCATAACTCCTTCCTGGCTCCCCTGCCTACATTGTCTGCACTAGAGCATGTACTAACTAACTCTTCTCAGCATAAATTAATCACACAATTATACAATTCTATGCAAGTCACTTTCCCAATTGCCAGACATAAGTCGGTTGAGGGTTAGAATGAGGAGTTACCCACGCCCCTGACAGTGTAACAATGGAAATTCTGTTGTTGCCAGCTAGATATGCTCTCCCCAAATTATAAATTCTGTTTAATTCACTTTAAATTCTCGCATAGATACTACAAAATGCCAGCGCAGCTCTTTCGGATGGGCCTGCACGAAGATGCAAGATGCTGGAGATGTATCTCACCTCAAGGCCTTTCTTTCACATGGCATGGCATTGCCCTGGGATAGCACAATACTGGGTGGAGATTTTTACCTTAGTGAATGAGATACTAGAAACTAGACTGGAGCCCTCACCCCTTATGGGCATCCTAGGATACACAAAAGATATTCCCGCGGAGACTAGATGCTTATTAGCAATGCTACGTCTGCTGGAGAAGAGACGGGTAGCCATGTCCTGGGGGAGAGCAGGGGCACGGAAAATAAAATCTTTGATTCCGGATGTTACACATTGTCAGGAGTAGCTTGAAACATTCTGGGAGCTGATGCCAGAGGCCTCCAGACCTCGAGATATTTGGGGTCCTTTCCAGGATTAGGCTCGGGCTCAGGTACCGTTAAATATCAATGCAACTGAGCCCTGGGGTATACTAAATTACACGCCATGTGTCGTATGGTGGAATAGGTAGTTAAGCTGAAAACTGTAGCCACAAGGTTTGGTCCTTCAAGAAGTAAGCATATTTAGCTGTCAATAATTGTACTCCTGTTTTGTTGCCCACTCTATTGACATTGTGGTGTTTAACATAATATCTGGCTTGTAATTACTCATGTTTTAGTGCGGTACTGGTTTCGCCCCTATGTTGGGGTTAGCAATTGTACTTTTCTTTGTTTTCTCCCCTTGTTATCTCTTCTTTTCCCCCCCTCGTTTTTCCCTTTCAGCTTTACAGCTCCAGCAATGTTGCCTTTTGAAATGCGTGATTCTATATGGAGTATGCGATCGAAATATGTATGTATCAATACGTACTATAATTTTGTTCTTTTGGTTCAATAAAATCTTAATAAATAAAAAAAATAAAGAGGACTGGATACCCATCACATTTGTGACAAATACATGTACGCCTAACTGTAAATCAAGCCCATAGTCTTTTTACAATGTCTTTGTAGACTTAGTTCTGATATTTAAAGTAGTATTGGAAAAAAAAAGTCTCCTAGCCTCCAGGCTGCAGTGAAGGGAACTGCTCCCCCTGCTGCATTGTGGCCTCTCAACACCAGTCCTACAACACATATGGGCCATAGAGCTCAAATTAGCGGTATATGAGAGAACCGCACAAGCTGCACTGCCCTCTGGGGGGAGCAAGGGCAGTTATAAAATGTTGTTTCTCAACTTTTCTTTTTTTTTTTTTAACGGTGCAATCCTTTATTTAACATGACCGTGAATATGGTATGAGCTGAAATATTTGCAATAAAATTGGCGCCTTTCCAAAATGATTACGCATCATTGTTGTGTACTTTTTGCAGGAACATTTGAATGCTAAAAGCGTAGCAGTGGCAAGTAACATGAATGATGCTCCCAAAGCATCTGGTGGTTAGTGGAGCAATCCAGCAAACACTAGCCCTTTCTTTTCAAATATGTCTGCCTCTTCACCTCAGGAAAGGCTGGCTTGCACTCATAGCACTAGATTTTTCTTGCTGAGAAAAAGAGACTGTTGACAGTTTGCAAATCTTGTGAGAATATCTTGTGTATATTACCAACTTCTCGTTAGTTCAGCAGCTGCTTGGGTGGAGTGTAAATAGAGTTACTATGGCAACAACAGTCTATAGAGAGCACACCTCATTAAAGCAGCTTGGTTTCGTCCTTTCCTTATGTGTAAGTTTCCAGTAATGTCTTCCAGACAGCTGAGGTGCAGCTTCTCCGGCGTCAGGTGAGGGTGTGGGGACCGACTGTTTGCAAACAAAAGTGGAACATTTATTGAGTCACAATTACCACAATAAAGCACTTGGCAACAGATATTTATTTGAATCGTGAATGCAGACTGTGCTGTCGCGGTGAACGAAAAAACATGGGGCTTCACTTTTTTTGACGCACCTGCGGTGCAGTGGGCTTGCCCATATTTACAAGGCAACGTAAAGTCAACCTGCGTGACTTTTCATGGCCTTGTAAATATGGGCCCCTATCATGCATTACTCTGCGTGAAAGGGGTGTTCCATGGGTGTTGCTGTGGGTGTTCCCACCCAATATCCATGAAACTTTTTTTTTTGTAAATATTTTTTTATTGATTTTTTAAACATAATGCAACATACATTGGCATCAAGTTCAGCAGTATACCAACCCATCAAGAGTGCAACTAAACTTTCAGGACATTCTCGAAAAACAATGAGTTCCTTTCGGCTTTGCATGACAGTGTCCATCTCATTCTGCAGACAAGCTATAGATCGTCTAATCGTGGTCACTTAAGTCAGAGTCAGAGGTATCGCTCGGGGGTTCACATATATTTCCTCGATAGGCATTCCACCCACCCCACACCTGAGTCCATTTTTTGGGGCAACCTCTATGAATATATACAGTTTTTTCGACCACCATTGTGGAGTCCATATCCCGGGACCATTGAGCGAGGGTCGGTGTTTGCCTAGATCCCCATCCCTGGGCTATATTGCGTTTCGCCAACATGAGTCCCAGCGTTACCCAGAGTTGTGTCACCCTATTGAGAAACATCCATGAAACTTGATGCATTACCAGATTTACAACATTTTGTAAAACTGGGAATGTGTCGGAATCCTACGCCTCCCCAAGGAAGGCGTAGGAATGGCGCAACTAGAAATACTTATATTTCTCCTCGTTTTTTCCTCTTTCTAGGCATGCTGCAGAATGCAGCACAGATAGAAAGAGGAAGATTCCATTAATGATTCCTTTTGTGCAGAAAAGTGTCCCTTCCTGCACCAAAACAAAGATCCCTGCTGTGCAGGCACACTTGCAAAATGACACAAGGGCGCCTGCGCTGGCGCATGGAAGCAAATTGTGTGCCAGCACAGGTGAAAGCACAGGGATGTGTCGTATTGTTGTCAATATAACAAATCCCTGTGCTTTGAAAATGACACAGCACGGTGCAGTAAAATGGCTTCCGTAGCCGCACTGGGTCATTTTCTTGTAGATGAGTCTCCATGAGGGCAAGAAAATCATCAAGATTGTATGACCCAGCATCCTCTTGTAGGTACATACACAAACTGGGAAAGGGTAGGGGGGGCAACCAGTTGCCATCACTGCTTTGAGAGCTGGGACTTTACCAAAAGGGAGGTGCCCTTGTAAAGGTATTGCCACACCTTTCCTTTGGCACAGTTTTTTTAGTTCATTATATAGCATTTATTATTAGCAATAGCTACACTTACAAAGCACAGTTACATAATCATGAAAAAATGTGTATGCGTCATGTTAAGGTGTGGGCACTATTTGCAGACAAATGTGAAACCCTTTATTGAGTCACAATTGTGGCAATAAGGTCCTTAGTGACACAATCATTGGTATCGTGATGACTGCGGACTGAAGTCGTGGTGATCAAAATATACTAGGAGGGCGCGAAAACCGCCCTACGCGCAGCCTGATACTCATGCTTGGACCACACCGATCGTTTTGACTTTAGTGTTGGTTCAGTAGAGTTAAAACAAAATAAAATCACCTCCAAGCTTTGGTAAATGATTTTTGTTTCTTTTTCTTAAAAAACAGTTATGTGGTGCAGGACGGTAGGGAACGTGAGTCAAGTCAAGCACCACATTTATTTGGAGCACAATTTGTATCTACACTTCTCTTCACATTCAGACACAGGTAAAGAAGACATTGAAAGTGGGGTGGGGGGAGGAAAGCGAACCACAAATAGGGTCGTAAAGAGACATTCAAGCCTGGGAATAGTAGAGATAATAAAATCATATTGGCGAACCTTCTGTGACCAAAAAGAGGTAGGATAGGATCATACATGTTTTGAAACTGCTAATTAGCACGATGGTGACATCACCAGAAATTTTACCATGTGACTTTTTAGTAAGACAAAAGCAGGAAAAAAAAAAGAGGGAAAAAGAAATTGTAATACGAGATACTGACAAGAGTGATGTAGTAGTGATGTGGCTTCGAGGTAGTGGGCATGGAATACTGTCCGAGCTGAAGCATTTGTGTAGTGGCCTGCTCTGCCTCGCTCTGCTAGAGCGCGAGGCGTACATTCAGCGTCTTGCGCTGCTCGCTATGACGCGGTGTTTGTGACAGTTATGACAGTTGGGATTATTATTGTGAGCCACAGGCAAGCTGTCGTGCCCGTGGGAGTTCGTGGATTAAAGTCTTGCTGTTTTTCCACCCTTGACTCCGTCTGATCACTACAAGACGAAGTGGCGACGAGGATGGGATATGAGAGGTAGGAAACCATGTACCGAGTTTAGACCGGCTTGGATGTCTAAATGGAATAAATCCTATTCTTCTCCCCAAGAGTTGGATGAGAAAGTGAGGTCCAAGTCTGCAGAGGTCCAGGTCAAACAAAAGGAGTACTTTGATGAAAGGAAGCGTGTTAAGATCAGAGAATTTGCTGTGGGAGACAGGATCAGAATAAAGAAACCAGGCTTTGTAAGAAAAGGAGAAGCTAAGTATGGGGAAATTGTGGTGGTGGATAAAGTGTGTGGTAATGCAGTTCGAGTCAATGGAAAAGACTGGTGGAATAGTAACAAGGTGGCGAAAGTTAAAAATATGCTCAATGACGTCAAGTGTCCCATGTTGAGAAGTGAGGCCTCTCATAGGATCTCTCAAGGTAAACTTGATGTCCTGAACTCTTCTCCCAGCCACGCCGCTGTCAGGAGGAGTACCAGAACAGTTAATATTCCTGTTAGGTACCGTCAATGACTTTCTGTGTTTCTCTTTACCACTGTTGTGTTCCTTCTGCACTTTCTGCCTCTCTCTCTCTCTCTCTCTTTCTCTCTCTCTCTCTCTCTCTCTCTCTCTCTCTCTCTCTCTCTCTCTCTCTCTTTCTCTCTCTCTCTCTCTCTCTCTCGCCTACTCTCTCGTGAGTTTTCCTTCCTTTCTTTCTTTCTTTCTTTCTTTCTTTCTTTCTTTCTTTCTTTCTTTCTTTCTTTCTTTCTTTCGTTCTTCCCTGTCTCTTGCCCTCCTCTTCGCTGCTTTCTCTGTTTCTCTGTTTTCCAAGAAAAGGAGATATGTAGTGGCCTGCTCTGCCTCGCGCTGCTAGAGCGCGAGGCGTACATTCAGCGTCTTGCGCTGCTCGCTATGACGCGGTGTTTGTGACAGTTATGACAGTTGGGATTATTATTGTGAGCCACAGGCAAGCTGTCGTGCCCGTGGGAGTTCGTGGATTAAAGTCTTGCTGTTTTTCCACCCTTGACTCCGTCTGATCACTACAATTTGTTATAAAATTGCAGCTTTTCAATGACAAGTACAGACATTCAAGGTGGGGCTGAGTGTAGTTAACGGATTGATGTCAAGATGTATGGAGGTGATTGTGGGCTAGGCAGGGTAGTGATGCTTTGAATATCTTGGGGGGGGGAGGATGGCATGCGTGAGCACTATTGTGGAGTTTCAGTTGGAACTTCATTCCACGTGTGTACCTAGCGGGCGTGTGTGTGTGTTTAATACATAGCCTCCCCCTAAAACTGTGTATAAAATACTGCCGTATTTCTGCTCTGTCTTCTAGTATATTCAAATGTTAGGGCTCATTACGATGTTGGTCGGACGGGCTTATGTGGTCCAGTCAGAGGCAGTCGGACTGCCATGCTATTGTCGGAAGCGGTCGCTCCGACAACCAGATTATGATGCATGCGTATACACAGAATTCTGACCGCTGCAGTCCCTCCAACTCCACCAGGAAATTTCGACCGCGGTGGTGTCAGAAAGGACCAATGGAGCTCGTGAGAGAGCAAACCGCCTGCACAATTACGATGCGCCATTGCGACAAGCCAACCTTGGCGGTCCAATCACCTCATCTGAGCCAGCGGAAAGGGAGGTATATAAAGCTCCTCGCGTCCTGTGCCGACATGGAGTCTATCACATGTGACCTGACGCTGATGTACCTGCCCAATGACTCCCAAAATCAACACAGTCGTGGACGTAACCACCGGTAAGTCATACACCTATCCATGTACATGAAGTCCTCAGCAAATCGATGCCCTGCCATGAAAAAGCAGGGGTGTAGCTTGGTCAGTATGAGTGGGGATGTGTGAGCAACATGTTTCCAAGTTATTACTCTGGGACATCTTGCCAATACATCTATTATGAGAAGCAGGACATGACAGGGCCTGAAGGGGCAGTGGAAAGAGCCAGTTGTGCGAGTTGTGTATCAGGGATTGAAGTGGTCTGGGCGGCAGGTCGAAAAAGCTGATGCAGAGATGGGTCTCATCAGACTTTCCATTTTTGCCCTCAGGGTGCTAAATAAATTAAACTCTGCAGCAGTACCACCTTCCACTGCCGCAGATGTAACTACAAAGAGACTCGTAATAGTCAATTCACTGTCTTGTCATGTCGGAACTGAAGCATTAACATAATCCTATGCAATGAAGCCAGAGTTGTTGCTGCAATCTCTAATGGAACTAACAACCATTGGCAAATCCAATAGTCCTGGCTTATTGTAGGTTCAATGTAACTTGTTGTATCAGATATCTGGATGTTGTGCAATGAAAGAAGTAGTAATATACTGTATGTGCGGAACACTATGTCAATCACAAATGTACAGCTTACTTTCTTGTAAGCCATGCCCTCGTACATCAACCACGCCCCTGTGAAAGACCCCCCACAGAACAATCATCCCACTCAAAGTCCTGTTGTGGAGGCCACGAAAAAGACCAAGAAACACAAAATTCACTACACTGTACAAGCCCATCACAACATAGAAGACAGAGAGTGTGTGTATGTGTCAGTGTGGGCATGTAAAACCTCACAGGTAAAACTCTATAGGCACTTCACCTGACGGAAAGCACTCCTTGCCAACTATATCCTACAGGATGCATCAATCATGGGGTTGTGACACTTTATACACCCCCGAGAGCCACGAGATCATGGATAAGGCTAGTTGCATTAGATCCCTGGTCCCAACATATTTTGTGGGCCGCTGTACGTAACATCACAGAATGTATGTTCCCATCACATCTGCATGATGCCATCTATGTCCACGTCACTGAAAATGTGAAGGAAGACTCTCACAAACTCAATATGTGTGCACATCGCAGGAGCAGGTGTACTGATGTGTGAAATGAACAGTGTCACAAAACAGCACCTCCTCATGAAAAACATAGCAATCACCTTCTGTGACACACTCACATTGTTCATAAGCTAGGTCCTGTTGTGACATCGAACAAACATCAGTATGGATGTGTCAGGAAAATAAAACACACCTTCACTGCTAAAGCACTGTAATGGGCCTTCAGACATCACCCACATAAAAAAAGAAAGTCAGGTAAATGGGATTCCCAAACACCACGGCGGCAAAACATCAAAGGCCATAATGTCAAGACTCCCTGCATATTTGGGTTGCCCAAACCTGAGGGACCCCCAGAAAGCTATGACCCAAGGCCACAGTCTATATTGCACCTGCCTCTAAGTCTCCATGTGCACAGGACTTGTGGCATGAGGTATATCAGGGACAACTAATATTGTCACAAAGTGGCATGTACATGTGGCTAATTTGTAAGTGCAAGTTCTGAAGAAAAAACACAGCAACAACAGCAGTTGTCAGACAGCTCGTAAAATTATATGGAAAGAACACACATGAAAATGGTGACATGTGCATCCAAAGTAACAATTAGGTATGACAAGTCAACACCCCCATGTGTGGAGAAACAAATACCTAATTTGCACACAAAAACACATGTCCAACCTACATCTCAGCTAGTACTGCAAGCCAAAATGTGTGGACATTAGCCAAGGCAAGCTGCAATACTTATCATAGCAGATACCACCCAATGAAACAACAGTCCCAATTGGAAATCGTCCCACATAAACATACATTGAACCTCGTCCCTTTAACTCCATAACTTTTCCCAAGGCCCAACTATAGTTACCACGGTGAATGGATCAACAATGATGGTGAAACAAACACAACTGTAGTCATACATCCCAAATTATCCAATAACAATAATTAGCATCAGTATCAATGGCAGGAGAAAGGTGTGCAAAACCAAACACGTTGTTTATTAGGGAGAACATATTGGTGCTACGAAACAAAGGCCAATGACCTGTCCAAATATGACTCTGTGGTCCAGCAGACTGCTGTGCCACCAAACATGCATTCCAGAACACTGCCATTGAAACCTCTCCAGGAAGGGGCATCTAGTGGGCAGTCCAGCCACCTCAATGATGTTACTTGGGTGGGCTGGGGTTTGGAATAGGAGTGTTGGGTTTGTCCTTGGGAGGGCTGGGCTCGGGATTGGGAGGGCTGGGCTTGTCTGTGGGAGGGCTGGTCTCGGGATTGGAAGGTCTGGGTTTCAACATATGTAGGATCCTGTAATCATGAAGGGTAGTGCTGGGTTTAGGGAGGGGGGAAACAGGTGTTGCATTGGTTTATTTGGACTTTTGAAAACTTGGTTTGGGGTGAGGAATAATTACTTTGGGTTTTGGGAGGAGGTTGGTCCTTTTTTTGGATGCTTGGCTCTTCTTTTGTGAGGGAATTGTCTCTTGGCAGGGGTATTGATGGGTTTCGGAGAGGGAGGCAGGTGTTTTGGGGGTGGATTTTGAATTGAAAGAGATGGTTTGGGGTGGGAAAGAAGACCATCTGGCTTTGGGAGGGGGGCGGGCAGCTGTGGCAGGGAAGAGGTCAAGGGCAATCAGGCAAAGTTCTTTGGGAGACTGAGGAGGAGGTGAGACATGGGGTTGGGTTTTGGAGGTAGATGGATGTGAAGTGTGAGGTGTGGCTGCATGTGCTTTTTGTGCATCTCTCTGTGTGTCTGATGTTTGTTTGGTTGTTGAATGTTTCTGGTTTTTGGCAATGTGTGATGTGTCTATGGATGGTGGTGTGGGTGTGGTGTCTGGGTGTGCGATGTGGGTAGTGGCAGGGTCTGGTGGTGCGTTGTCTGGGGTATGAACTGTGTAGTGGCAGTGTCTGGTGGTGTGTCTGGATGTATGTGTGCAGTGGCTGTGTCTGTTGGTGTGGTGTCTGTATGTCTGTGTGTAGTGGCAGTGTCTGGTGGTGTGATGTCTGGATTTATGTGTGTAGTGGCAATGTCTGGTGGTGTGGTGTCTGTATGTATGTGTGTAATTGCTGTGTGCGGTGGTGTGGTGTCTGGATGTATGCATGCATTGGATGTGTCTGGTGGTGTGGTGTCTGGGTGTATGTGTACAGTGCATGTCTGTGGTGACGTGTGTGTGTGGTGTCATGGTGTATGTCACTGGATGTGGTGGTGAAAGTGGTGCCTGTTTAGTGGTTGCATCCTTTTTTTCATATGTTTCTGTTTGCGTGTTCTTCATGGGGATGCTGAGGTGGATGCATGCTGATGTGTGCATGTGCTTTGGACAGGTAAGGGAATAAGAATTGTGGATTGGGGGAAGAGGCAGGAGGTGGGGTGGAAAGGTGAAATTGGTGCAAGGCTGCTGTGAGTGTATAAGCCAGAGCCTGAAAAGATCTCTGTAGGGCAGACATGTCAGCATGAATGCTTTCCAAGTATGACACCATCTGCGTTAGCTAGGGGCTTTGCACCTGGATGGCATTCAGCACTGCAGTCTAACCCACAGAGATCTGTCTCAGGATGTCAGTTGCCGCCACACTAAGAGCAACGGGGGAGACAGGGGCAGGGGATGAGGGGCCTGGTGCAGATCAGAAAACTGGGTGGGGAGCAGTAGGGAGGGTGGAGATGGAACAGGGGTGACAAACATGTATGTGTGGATGCAGGTCCAGGGGTATCCACCACCACCAGGGAGAGTCCACTGGGTCTTGACTTTGATGATGACAATGTGTCGTCTAGCTCCTCCACCCTCACCCTGTGGGCTACTGGTTCCATCTGTGTCACTGCCACGACCGGGATCACTGTGGCCAGCTGCTTCCCCAACAGTGTCAGCCCTGTCTCCTCCGCTGCCCTGGGTTGATGCTGAAATAACAGTAGAAATACATTCTTTACAATTGCGTTAACACACTGGGAAAACAGATCCTAACACAACAAATTACATAATTGCAGAGATCACAACACATACAAGAATTATTACATTGGCTCCAACATGAATGCTACATGACCTGTGCACAGTCACACATAACAGTGTTATGGCCCACACCACATGTGCTCTGTAATAAGTTACCATGTAACACAGCACACCAGTGTGTCCTCCTGAAGGGTCCAGTACGTACTTGTGCATCACTGGACGGACACCTGAATAGTCTGGACAAATGACTTGATTCATACTGTCCAAGACATCACTGCTACCATTGCATTGACTACATTCCAAGACTTGGGTCACAGTGTAAGGGCTGGGATGTATGTCACTGAGTGTCCCAACTGTGAGTATCCGTGGATATGTGATCCACTCAATGGGATATTATGCTATGTCAGAATGTGTTTGTGTGGGAAGTCCAGCCATCATTGGACACACCGTACTCCATATGTGGCAGTGTATATGCATGATATCAACATACCAATGTACATACAGACTGATTGGTCATTTTTACACAGCTGGTGGTGCACTTCTGAACTGCACTGCAGATGTAACCAGCTATCTGAAGTGTTCATGTTTCCCATGAACAATGTTCATGCACAATGCTAGCATCACTAATAGGACAGTAAAAAACAGATATGTGGGAGTAAGGGGCCTGTCCTAAGGCAACGACACACAGTAACAATATGAGCCCATGGACAGTAGTTTCGGGTGTGGGAGTCTCATCATGCGCCATTCTAAATGTACTACTACCTGGTGCATTTAGGCCAACCCCTGGTCCAGTTACAGTAATTTAGGGCACATCCAAGAATCAGCAGAACTACAGGGAGAAAACTCTGGGCATCAGTCCCATAGCCACAATGACTCTATCACAGCCTGGGTCATTGACCACACTGAGAACTCATTGTCAGGGTTTTCTCTCTGCAGGCTGAGCATGCTGTTCCCACATGACCATCACATGCCCACATTTTCCATACCTAAAATTACATCTTGTTGCCATCCTATACATGACATGACCATTGTGGGTCTCTTTGAAGGGGTATGTGAGGTGTTGGTATCTCCCAGACAACTGTTTGGTGAGGCCTGATGTGTGCTGAGTGATATGTGGAACTCTACACATATCTCATATCATCCTCATCTGCTACTTACATGATACATACGCATCTTATGCTGTAAGGCCTATGCCTTTCTTAGTACATCTGCAATTAACTGAATAACAAATTCAGCACAGGCAACATGAAATCTATATATGCAAAGAAATGTGCATGCAACCGGTGTAGGTAATAGGACTGCTTACACATCCCTATGGTGGTGTGAAGTCCACAAAGTACAGTGCCCCATAAACCATGACATGATTGTCCTGCGTAGGGTGCACACAATCTAACATTCATTACGCTGATGTCAGTCTGTGACTCAGAGGCACATTGCGGCCTATGGGAGTGGATAGGATAATTTTTGCTGAGTACAGACTGTATTATTGCTACTCACCTGCTCCTCTGGTGAGCGATACAGCGTGTGATACAGGAGAAGAACCTCATTAACCAGGGTCTCCAGCTCGTCTGGTGTGAAGGTTGCGCCCTGCACCTTGTACAGCATGCCATGATTGCTCCCAGAGGTGGCAAACAGCAGCTAACATTGAGGAGGTGGTGTTAGCAGCAGTGTCTAGATGCAAGTGAGTTGATTTTCAAACTGCAATGTACACATACACGGTATTAGAAATGGGGATCTCTAGCTGGCAGGATGTTACCCTGTCCAAGTAAGGACACTTCTCCTAGTCAGGATAAGGGGAGTACACTTCTAAAATTACTCCTGCTCCCCCCTTTGGTAGCTTAGCAGGAGCAATAAGGCTTATCTCAGAGGTAGTGTGTAAACCATTTGCACATAACCAACAGTAGTACAGTGAAAACACTACAAAAGGACACCACACCAGTTTTAAAAATATCCAATATTTAATCTGTGTTAAACAAGACCAAAAACTATTTTAAAAAATCCACCACACTGTTCTTAGAATTATCAATAGGCAAATTAGGCTTAATATACAGTTCCATGAAGTCAACAGCACTGTCCGGGGCTATCACGGCGTCATGAACAACAAATCCAAACAGTTCTGGCTGACCGTGACATTGCGGGCTGGTTATGGTGTCGGAAAGACCCGCAAAACAGTACCTTTAGAAATGCAGGGTATCAGGGACCTCGCAGTAAACTCCGAAGAGTCAGCATTGGCAGGTGTCGGTTCTGGAGGTTGGTGCAGGAGTTGTAGGGCCCTTGAAGTCCCATACATTGCCGATCAAACTTGGTGCGGTTGAAGTCGGGGTGTCGGTGGGTGGCAGGGCTGGGGTGTGAAGTGCAGCGTGCAGTGCCCTCAGGTCTCGGTGCAGGCAGTCGCTCAGTGACGGTCGTCCAGCAGTGTCAGTGAGACCAGGACTGCGGTGCTCATCGCATCATTCAGTTGCAAGGAAAACTCCTCCCACTACTCTACATGCAGCCCAGGTCTATTCAGCCCAGCTCTGAGCCACCCAGAAAAGGCAGAACACACTTCAACGCCCCCCCCCCCCAATGGCTGTCTGCAGTGAATGCATATCCCCAGCTCCTGTCACTCCAAAACCAGGCAGTTAATACACAATCCAGCAGAGGTAAATAGGAGGGCTGAGCTGGTGTCCATCATACAATTTACATTTAAATGATGTGCACAGTGCTGTTTCAGACACATATGGAGTCTAGTTGGGGATGTTAGGTGGAAATTGCAGTAATGACAATCAATCCGGGTGACTTCACTATTTATAAGGAAACTTAATGTCTTTCTTTAGTCTGTCTTCCACCTGGAATTGCCTCTCCTACAACAATGGTCAATGGGGGAAATTTCTCCTCCAAATCATTGTACGGTATCTCCTCCACTTTCCTCATCCACAATGTTGATATGTATGCAATTGCATATTGTACAATCATGACGGGAATTGCTGTGTACTGCTAACATATGCAGGTATGTTTGGTCACATGGCTGTGTCTTGGTATATGTTAGTGTCAACACTGTGACCAATAGCCATATGTGCCTACACTTCACACATAGGTACCCTGGCAGAGGTAGGAGGCGACTGCCTCCAGTATCTGTATTTATTTATTTATTGTAGGGTTAATAAAACCTTTAAAAAAAGATAAAAGGAAAATAAACAGCATGCAGATAAAACCATATATAGATATCACGGGTGCCAATGACGCTAGTTCTGACAGGTCTTAATGCTTCTACTGCAACTAATTATTTTTCACGCCCTGTTCTTTATTAGGTCCGAGGCCTCTTTTTCTTTTTGTCACTTAATCTCTTTCCTGAAAAGCTTGCAGCACTAGAAGCATTAAGACCTAGCAGAACTAGCGTCATTGGCACCTGTGATATCTATATATGGTTTTATCTGCATGCTGTTTATTTTCCTTTTATCTTTTTGTAAAGGTTTTATTAACCATACAATAAATAGATGCAGACAGTCACCAGTCTACCGGCAATTCCAGACCTTGGCACAATGGAGGAAAGAGACGTCATCAGGAAGGCAGACAAAACAAGATTTATTTGACCGGTTGGATCCCCATTTATGTCCTCGAAGAAACTATCCCATATCTCTGCCACTAATGGTGAGACTCATGGCAGAACATGGCCGCAGGTTCATTTCAGTACACTGTGACTATATTTGGTGGAATGTCACAACCAATGTTCAGTGGCGTACTACGTGATGTGCTGTCAGCGATGACGAGACACATGGACAGCTGCATCCAATTCACCAGATGTGACGACTTAGCCAATGTGAAGGTTGACTTCCATAGATTAAGTCACATCCCACATGTAGTTGGAGCCATTGATGGCACCCACCAAGGGCAGCTCCTCCTCTATGGCGGAGGAGCATCGCCCCACTGCTTTTTCGCAGTGCGAGAAGCCAAAACATAAAATGGTAATAACTTTTAGTTATTACCACTTTATGTTTGCGTTGCGGGTGGGCGGGGCTGCTCCGCTCTCCTAGCAGGGCTGGGGAGGAGTGGTTTGCCCACTCCTTATTGTGTACAGACAGTTTGGTCAGCCCTTTCGGGCCGCCCAAATCAGTCATGCGCACTTTGCCCTTCTCCACACTCCTCTAGCCCCTGGCCTAGCCCCGTGTCAAGGCACTTCAGACCAACCACAATGCTGTATGCAGCTTTGTGATTGGCTTAGGGGAGGGAGTCTGGCTGCCTGCTTCCTGTTCCTGTCAGAGGCAGGAGAGCAGGAGCAGTGAAGACGCGGGACGCAGTGGAAAGGTAGATTTAAAAAAAAAAAAATTACATTATGACCCCCTGCGCCCGCCTCCCTACCCACGAGCCATTCCAGCCGCTACTGGCACCCATATTGCCTTTGTACCACAGCAGTTTTTTTCCCTATTGTAAAGTTTAGATGGAAGTACTTATATACATTGCTAGATGTGAGATATACTACAGCAGATAATGAGTTTCTCACAAAACAGTGAAGTAGTCAGTCATGGTGAATGAAACCATAGTTGTAGATGCCAAATTATTTGAAGTCCAAATTCCAAAATACTACTCCCTTCAGAAAGGTAAATGTGTTTCACACACTGGAGGAAATTAGGTTTGTGGGTTCTTGCTGAAGGTGGTGAGTGTCTTGTCATCTGCACCTCCTAGATTTTTGCATGGATTTCCCACTTGCGAACGTGGGGGGATCCACTGCTGCAGGGACAGGAGTGTATGCAGGCGTGTCTTTCTCTGGCAGGGCATCCTTTTCTGTGGCTGCCACAGATGTAGATGGGACAGATGTAGTTGGACCACAGGAAGAGGTAGCTGGTAGTGGAAAAGCCCTGCACGGGGTAGTGTTGATGTCCTGCAGCACCGCAATTATGGAGACCATGTTGGTGTTGTGGGTAGCAGCTCCTGGTATATGTCCCTCTGCAGCTTCTTTATCCCCTGGATTTCCATCAAAGCCTGGCCCATCACATCTCGGGACTCATGAGAGACTCCCAAGACGTGGTCAATGGTGCCCTGAGTGTGAGCGGCCCCAGTGGCCTCACTCAGCAGGCTCATGGAACCCCTCCCATGACCCCTACCCTCAGGAGCCTGCGCTCTTGACCCAGGGTGTCCTCTCCCACTGGGTCCTAGGTCGTGGATCCTCTAGCTGCGCTGATGATTGTAACCTCAGGACCCAGGACTGGGAGGGCACATGATGATAGTAACTGTGCTAGGTACGCAGGTTGGGGGGACAGGGGTTGGCTGAGGTGTTGTAGCTGGGGTGGGAGGTTTTGGTATTGGCACAGTGAGACTCACTGTTGCCGTCTGCCCAAGCTAACCAGATGGAGCAGCAACGTAATCCACGTCCACATCTGCAGGGTTGTTGTCATCATTGAGGGCTTGATCCAGGGGTGGAGTGGGAGTCTCTGCACTGGACAAGCTCTGCTCAGATGCTATGCCAGATCGAACTGTTGTGAAATAGAGAACATTGTTATTGGTGGAAGAGTGGTATCTACATCCAAATGTTTGGTGACACAGTGTGTAGAAACCTAAGAAAAACAAAATCGGTAAATATTACTATTTGGATATATTTCAGTGGTGTTGAACTCAAGGGCGTAACACAGGCTCCCACATCCCCCGCGGTGCGGGGGACCCCCGAGCCGCAGGGGGCCCCCTTAGCACAGTACTCAGGCCTGATCGCTCTGGAATAAATCCGGAGTGGGGGCCCCTCCGTGAACCTTGCAGGGGGGCCCTTAAACTTTTGTTACGCCACTGGTTGAACTTGTTAACAAGACATTTGGTGAATTTAATTACATGTTGTAGAATTAAGGAAGTCATTAGATATCCTGAACTGCTGCATTTTGGAACAAGGAATAAACATGGGATCTCACAAACATTGAAGCCAACACAGTATAGAGGTAGCATATGCCATTCCAAGGCCTAGTTGTGTACAATATTGGCCTTCACTCAATTTGGTTGTATATTTAGCATTAGTCATCATGTGAGCAATGCAGAGTCAATGGGTCATCTGTCACTTCTAGTCAGCTGACTTACCTTCATGTCTTACAAATATTTGAGCTATGCACTTGATATAGAAGTATTCATGCCATCAATAGTTTTAGTTGAGGAGACCAGGACAACATAAAGCTAAGTAGACAGACATGTCTCTAAGTAGAGCACTGTATGATGCTTGCTCAGTCCAAGAGAATTTAACATCACTTGTAATCTGTCAGACAAGCATGAATGGCCAAAATCACAATTGCATCTTGTTTAGGGTTACAGAAACAGGGCCTTATGGTAGTTGTTGTCATTTCAAACTCTACTTACCAACACTTGCATAATGGTTTGTGTAACATATCTGTTGTCAAAATGCAGGTGGTATGAACCATACATTTACATATTCACACATATCGTTGGCCCTTGAGTGTTATTTTCAAAGCAATAGACTTACAGATGCCAATGCAACATGTGGCATGTGATGGATATTGATACATGGGATCTTATATTCAACAATACAAATTAACACTGACAATCAAATACCTCTGATACTTTGAGTATTGTATGTTATGAAACTAGATAGACTACACGACACCAAAAGCTGAGATGAAGCAAACACAACATTGAAGTGTTATGAGAGGTATAACTTACCAGACTCCACTCCACCAGCTATTCCTGTCAAGCCATCAGAATGCAGGATGGCCAAGACCTCCTCACATGGAAACAGTTGTAATGGAGCACTGGGACTACCACCACCTGTCTTCTGGGTGTCCAAGTTTTGTTTGAAAGCCAGGGAATGCACCTTCCCCCTCAGGTCGTTCCACCTCTTCCAAATTTCCTCCTTTGTCCGCAGGGTGGTGCATTCAGCATTCACTCTGTCGACTATCCCGGACCACTTTTCCCTTTTCCTACTGAGAGGAGTATGTTGGACTTGGGCTCCAAACAATTGAGGCTCTACTGTTATGATTTTTTCACCCAGACTGACAAATCAGCCTCTGAAAAACGTGGATACATTTGGCGTAACATAATTATAAATTAGAGTGAGTGACACTGTAAAAAAATAAAACCAAGGGATGTGAGAAAAATGTACTAGAAAAGCGATCAGACAGTTCTAAAAGGTATGGGGGAAAAAGGGCTGCCTTATCTCACCAAAAAAGTTTGGTCTCTGTCTTGCTGTGCTGCAGTGGAGAAGCAAAGGATCATGGTCTGGAATGCAGTGTGTTGTATTCTGTGATTTTCAGGTGTGTCCACTTGGCCAATGGACATCAGATATGTTGTTTTTGTATCCATCAAATGGCCACTGTGTTGGTGCTTTGCTGACAGCATACTGTGATCGCCTACCACCGTCAGGGAACCACCACAAGAGGACCACCAGTGCAACTGTGTTTTCATATTAGGTTTGGCAACGGAGTACGCATCACCAACACTGCAGTCCACCACGCCGTAGGTGGGAACCACTCCTTTGACGCGGTCAGGGGTTCAGGCTGCATGCATTGTATTATGGGGGGCGGTAGACCGCCGACCTGGCGGTCTTCTCAGGATCGCCACTGCGGTGGTACAGCGGTAAGACCACCAAACTTGTTATCGGGCCCTAAGTCATCCACGTACATTAAACACGGGACATGCAATTCGCCAATTTTGAGGGAAAACAAATTAATCATAGCAAGTTCTCTTGGAAGGTCAGAAATAAAAAGGCTGAATAACGGGAGCTAAGATGCATTGTTAGCATAAGCCATTATATATTGGGATTTTTCCAGGCAGATTTCCAAAATGTGTTAAGTCTATCTGGACCCAATTGTTAAAATGGAACTGTTGGGTCATGGTTAAAAGTGCAGAAGACATATGTATAGACTGCATTTCTTTCCAAAGACACTCCCTATAGACCAAATCAAAAGCGGCCTTGAAATCTACAAAGCAGCAGCACAACATGCCCACTAACCTTGATGATTTCCTTGCCACCACCCAAAGGACAATGCATTGATCCATTGTTAATTAATTAGGTCTAAAACCACTTTGCTCTCTTGAAATAATTCCTGAGGAGAAACTTTTCCAGATATAAAAAGGATGGTTTTTGCATAGATCTTACAAGGCAAATCTAGCAATGATATTTACCTGTAATTTCCTGGGTCCGACTGCTCCCCTTTTTTATGGATCAGTTTAATAATTGCACCCGCCATGAGTCAGGCACGATGCTTGTTAAAGGCAGAGTAAATTTTCCCACTAAAAAAGATTTACCTTAAATAACACTGCAGGTAATACACCCGGACATCCTGCTCAAGACGTTTTCAAGTTGCCAATAACTTCTGCAATGACACCAGGTTCCAGATGCAATGCTAAATTAGCATCCTCTTCAAAATCTATATTTCGCAAAGGAATGACACCTTGTGGTTACGGTGATATAGATCCAGAATAAATATCACCCATTGGGTCTTGCTTAAATACACAAGCTCCAAAATTTCTTCGAATTGCCTTGAGTGATAATATCATTAATTTCAGATATATTTGAATAAAAAATTCTCTCTTTTTTCGATGCAGCAACATATTTAGCTCCTTTATCACAGATAGGCTTGGCCTCTCTTTAGCTTGTGACAAATCTTATTAACCAACCTCCTTTCAATGTTAGCAATCCCCAACAAACCACCCTGCCCGACTGCACTTTGGCCCTCATTATGATGGTGGTCGGACAAGAGCCTGACCACCATCGACTTAGGAAGGTGTCTGACCAACTACATGTCGGCGGTCCCACCTGCCTGATTACAATGCGACTGCTGTGCAGGCGGTTGGAAAACTGCTCTTTTTCATTGTGGCTTCTGCTGCAGCCCTAGAAAAGGGCCATAGCACAAGCTGCAGTGAAAAGGGGCAGTTCTCAAACATCCATGCACCATGTGGTGCCTGCCACATGGTGCATGGATGTTTGGAGGGCACTGCATGAGCCCCCTAGGCCACATTCCAGTGATCGCGGGGGAAGGGTGCCCTGCTTGGGGCCCCCAAAGTCTCTTTCCGTCTGCCTTTACATGGCGGTGGGATATAGCCTTTACGTCCCACTTCCCAAAAATTATTTTACATATTTTCTAAACACTTTAGTGGGAAAACAAAATATAGATTAATTTTAATAATTAATGCTCAAATGTTTTAAGATACATTTGAGCATTAATAGTTCTAACATTCCACACCTAATTAAAATTATGAAATATATATACTTACTCATACTTACCTGTACCTAGCATTATGTGTGTTAAAGGCATGCATGGCAAAGGTATATGTGTGGTAAAGATTGAGTTGTAAAGGCAAGTCATAAAGACTACGTGGGAAACGCTGTTTCCGACCTGCACCCTGACTCTCAGGAGATCTGACACTTCCCTCTGTTAGATCAAATGTTTTTATTGCAGCGCTTTAGGAAAAACTTAAAAAAATAAATAAAGGTAAAAAACACCCAAAATTACTGCAACCCTAAGCTTTCCAATTTAATTGTGTGTGTGTTCTTGAGACTTTCACTGACGGTCTTAAAACATGTTCCTGAACAGGATTTTCAACAAACGATACCAGGAGATCCTGGTTTTGCCTGCAGGGAAGAACACCGTCTGCAGATCATGCCTGGACATTATCCAGAATGTTGTTTAACTCTCATAGTTACAGTAAACACCATATGATTCACACACACGCCAGGATGTCGCAATGTGTAAAATGGTGAGATTGAAAACTGTGTGCTCTGCATAAACTATTAGGTCTTATGAGTAAAATTACAATTTCTGCTGTCCACGTGACCTTTTGGGCTCTTCTTCAGTGACAGTACATTAATCTGAGATTTAGAAACCCCATCCAAATGTAAGGTTGTTATTAAGACACAAGCGTTGGAGAAGATTGGAAAATAATAGTAAAACAACAAGAATGCAGACCTGGGAGTAAATTACATACATGAGAAATTTTTATAGTGTTATTCGCAACAACAAAGTGTTCACTTGCCTTCGTCTCCCTTTCTCCCTTTTGCTCATGCAACTCATATCTGAAATGGTATAGTGGAGATAGAAAATAACCACCTGGACTTTGTTTCTTCCTCACCCTGAAGATAGAAATGTCTAGAAGACACAATTATGTTTTCGGATTGATGCATTCAATTTTAGCAGGAGTGCAGCATGTTCAGAGGCCAGGGCTTTGGTTCTGCAGCTTAGGAAATTTGGGCCTGATTACAATGCTGGTCGGATTGACCGTCCAACCGTCATCTTCGCGGACCCTTTCTGACTGCCAAGACTGGGAAGTTTCCCCCCGCCGTATTACGATGCAACCGCTGCTACCGCGGCGGTCGCAGCTACGGCGGAGCACATATCCCTGAATATGTTGCGGCAAATGTGTACAAAACTTACAGAAAACATGTGAATTGTACACACATGCATGACATATGTGCGGATATACCTTGTGCACCCTGTATCCCCTTGCTGGAGTGTGGCAGAATGTGCACAATCCAGTCAATGGGAATACACACTCCAAAATGTCTTACCTGGATCTCCGGCGCCCACAGGATCGTTGTCATTGGGGTTCAGCTTTCCGGGTGTTGGGGGGACCTGGAGGAAAGGATACATGGTGGAGACTACTGGAGAGAAGCAGATTGGTGTGAGTATGCACTGCAAATCCTTTGTTTCTGATGACTCGAGGCAGACGGTCGAACCACCACGGTCAGGACATCGGAAACCCACATCGTAATCCGAATGGCAGTCAGAGATCCCTGTACAGCTCTTTGGATGCAGTTTGTCTCTGACCACTATCTCGGCAGTAGGGGAAAATCTGACCAAGCGCTTCCAAAGAGACCATCGACAGTCCAGCCGCATCCGAAAGTACAGCGGAATCCGGTCCGACCGGCATCATAATCTGGCCCTTTGTTCCTTCTCAACTGCCAAGATCTTATTAGCTCTGCAGCATGTGAAGCACATGCGCAGATCAGATGATTACCAAATGCCAAATCATATAGGCTAGGGGCTTGAACTTACAGCAAGTGTACACAAATCAGCAGACTGGTTTTCTAGCTAGGCACAGACCAGGGTTTCAGATCGTCCATGGGTAATCACATGCACAGGTCAGGAGGTTGGTCCTGCAGTACAGTGAAGGGCTAGCAGTTTCTTCTAAAGTTCATGTCGAAGTGTCAGGTTGCAGATTCACATGGTTGTTTCTGCAGCTCAAGTGAAGGTCAGTTACTTGGTTCTGTAGGATGTGCAACATGTGCAGTAAATGCAGCACGTGCATAAGTCAGGGGCTGGTACTGTGGCTCAAGTCCACAGATCTGGAGTTTGGTTATGCAGCTCATGCACAGATCAGGGTGTTGCATCTTCAGTACGTAAAGCATATGCACAGGCTAGGTTGGCTCTATAGCACTTCAATCACCTCATGCTCTCCCACAAGGCAGGCAGGGAGGTCTGGTCTTAAGAGTGTGGATTCTGACAACTGTCGCTGAAAGGGCATTCACTGTTTTACTGGGAGCACTTTTGGTGAACATTTCTTATCATGTAAGCAGGGAACTGATACTCCAGAAAGTGAGCATCTTTGGAGATGGCAGAAACAGGGCCTCCATCTTCCGAACATTTTAGCAGCCCATTCACCTATATATAAGGAGTGACCAAGAGGGTTTAAAGTAAATGATATAGGTGGGTTGAGGGTTTTCCAGCAGGGAATATATCAGAAAAGTTATTGCAGACAGTATACTCTAAAGCACATTGTCTTAGTGATGTTGGTTAAAACTAGGTTGCGTGCAAGTTTAAATGTATGAAGAGACTTGAGGGTTTATCATAAAAATGCCTGGGAAATGGAGAATTTTAAAATTCACTAGGTCAGTGACATTGGTTAAAACTGGATGTGTTTTAAAGACAGTTTAACAGAGTTCTGAATGTTCAATCCTAAGGGTTATTGAGAAGAATGTGTGGGTTTGTGAATTTATACCCACCCTTGTCAAGTGACATTGACCAAAACCTGATATGATTTTAGCACAGCTGTACAGGATAGAAGGCCCTTTCTCAATTACTGTTTTGGACTATTAATAGTGAATATGGTATTTAGAAGCACCTTTGGCCAAAGGCAAGAATGACTACAGGGACTGGGCAAAAAGTAAAAAAAAGTGGGTTTTAGCTTGATAGCCAAACATCGTTTACAATTGGTTCACAAGGGTCATCTCTCACAGTGGGTCCTGTGATCAGTGATCAGTGCCGGAGATTTGTCTGAGTTGCAGCATTGGAGACAATCTCAGACAACTCTTTCAATAGCAAGATTTACACCAGGCCACTCATACAGGTTCCTAATCTTGCACTTGGTTTTACTAATCCCTAAATGTCCTTCATGACAGATGTTATGGATTTTGTGTCTGAGTTTGGAGGGGGGAACAATCTTGCCACTCCTCATAAGAAACCCATTTTCGTGTGAAAGCTTATGTCTGACTTCCCAGAAGGGATGGATGTCTTTGGTGATGAATTTCTTCTCGGGCCAACCCTCTGTAAGCATGCTGAGGACTTTGACCAGAGTAGTATCATTTGTTTGCTCTGTGGCCCACTCTTCAAAGGATATGCCATGCACCTCCTCATGTATGCTAGCCACACAGACATTCTCCTCAGAATCGTACCTGGACTCTTGTGCAAGAATAGGCATGCGGCTTAAAAAGTCTGCTACTACATTCTTTGTACCGGGCATATATTGTACTTCGTAATTAAAGTCAAATAATCTAACGGGCATCCTGGCAAGTCTGGGGGATGCATTGTAAAGTCCTTTAGTGGTCAAGACCATGGTGAGGGGTTTGTGGTCGCTGCATAAAATCACTTTGTTACCCTATATGAATTGCTTAAAATGTTCCAAGCCCCATACGCAAGCCAAAGCCTCTCGCTCGATAATCGAGTACCTCTCTTCTGTCTGCGTTAGGGAGCGAGAGGCGAAGGCAATGGTACACTCAGAGCCTTTGGAATCTTTCTGTGTGAGTACTGCCACTAGACCTTTACCACTGGCGTCAGTGGTGACAATTTTGCATAAGGAGGGGTTGAAACCTTGGAGAGGCAGAACACATTTCTTTTTTAAGCTCACAAAATGCCTTTTTGCACACATCAGACCATAACAATTTGTTTTTGTTCTTTAGCAGTTGTCTCATGTCATATGTTTTAGCAGAGAATTTCTCAATAAATTTCGAGTAAAACTCGACCAGACCCAAGAAGGAACGAAGTTCGTCCTCACTTTTAGGTTCAGGGGCATTAGGAATAGCCTCAAAAGCTCCTTTTTGGGTTTGATGCCTTCAGCTGTAATTACATGTCCTAGATAGGTTACCTCAGAATAGGCAAATTTGCATTTATTGTGCTCAGCAGTGAGTCCCTTGGCCTCCAGTATACCTAGTACTTGCCCCAATCTTTCATCATGTTCCTTCTTGTCTTTTTCCATGACTAAAATATCGTCCTGGAAAAGAAGAATATTGTCTACATCTCTGAAAATCTCATGCATGAGTCTCTGGAACATGGCGGCAGAGGACGCCAAGCCAAAGGGAACCCTCTTGAACCGGTAGCAACCAAAGGGCGTGATGAATGTGGTCAAACTTCTGCTGTCAGGATGTAAGGGAAACTGGTGGTATGCTGCCCTGAGGTCTATGGTGGAAAAACATTTGAGCCCCTTGGTAAGAGCTAACATCTCATTAATGCGTGGAAGTGGAAACTGGTCAATGATAATCTTTTCATTGAGATCACGCAAATCGACACACAACCTCAATTTGCCGTTGGGTTGTTTGACCACAACCAAGTGAGCGACCCATTCAGACGACTCAACCCTCTCAATTATCGCTCAATAGTTTGTCCAATTGTTCTTTGACACACTCTTTGACCGCAAAGGGAATTTTGGGTATGGCTCCCTCCTTAATGCAAATCTTGTGCTCAAAACCTTTCAACAGGCAGTGGTATTGGAGAATACTTTGGGTAACCTCTGGAGGATGGAGTTGCTAAGTTCTTCATCAGCTTGAACTATGAGGACAGGTTCGGTACTATTGGGATTCAGGACTATGCCTAATGTTTGCATTGGAGCCTTGCATCACTATTTGATCCCTAATGAAGTCATCATGAAGCCCTGCAAAGTGACAATTAATGGCCAGATTTTTTAACGCTGTTACGTAATCATCGATGGATTCGTCTTTACCTTGTTTCCTGTGAAAGAATTTGTATCTGTCCACTGAAACGCACACAGTGGGTTTGTAGTAATTGTTCAGATCATCATCAGCATTGCTGTACACATCACCCTCATCCTCTGCACTGGGTTTTTTGTTTATGCTTTTAAATATTTCTATACCCCCTGTGCCTGAACAATGCAATAGAATTTTATACTTTTCATCAGCTGTGAATTCTTCCTCATCATCAAATGTGGAAACAAAGTTGAGAAAGTGCTCCCTCCATTCCTCTCACGTGATCAGGGGTTCACCTCTCCCTGGCAGGAAAGTTTGGGGAGGGGTAAGATTCAATAAGTACCCCAAGGCCATGAGGATGCTGAATAAGCAAAACAGTATTTGGAGTATGTGGGAGTGACCAGTGCAACAAGGTAACCAAAATACGTATGAGTACTAATGTAGAGAGGAAACACATGATGCAAAAATGGGAGGCACCAGTGAGAAATAGAGGAGGCAGGTGCTGTTGTAATGAGTGAGCGACCGGCTAAAAGGGCACCGGGTATGCTGAGGGGAAAACTCACTTACTACGATGCCTCTGGAAAGTTGTGCAGCTAGGACGAATGTAAAGAACAAGTCCTTCCTAAAGATGTCCGCCACTGACTGGCGACAGCGATGCGCAGCGTGTGCGTGTCACGGATTTAGCGTGAAGATGTTTCCTTGAAGCTGGACCGCTGAAGAGATTTAAAGATGGCCACCGCTGAAGTAGTAGACGTCACATGGTGCATAGCTGAGTAACCGTCGCTATCCAGAGCAGTTGGTAGGAGCAGCTGATAGTCGGTGACAGTTGTGTCAGTTGCAGCGGTTGAAGAGTGGCAGTTGCAAAGTGGCAGTTGAAGCTGTGCGGTGGTTGATAACAGCCCGCTTTTAATGAAGGAAAGTTTTGTGGCGGTATAACCTTAGCAGAGACAGTCATGAGCAGTTGAAGCTTGACACACTGAGGTAGCGCAAAAACGTATAAAGATGTGGGCGTGTAGAGCTAACACGCTATGTTTGCACAAAATTGTGGCACAAGCACTGGCAGTCTGCAAAGCTAAGGGGGGAAACTGCAGGCAAACAGCAGGAGGTTCCGTGGGCTTCTTGGAGGGAAGCTCCGGGCGAGAGTCAGAGGATATTGAAGGCTCTCGCAGTCCCAAGGTTGGATGGAGGTCCGGGGCAAAAGCAAGGAATGAGCGCAGCGTAAAGAGGAGTCGCTATGTAAAAACGCCGGTAGTAGAAAGCTTATCCCCAAGCGTTCATAGTACATCACTTTTCAGTTACTGACTTTCAGAAGAGCAAAGACAGGGTGGCAAACCGGCGTAGAAGCAGGTTGAAGGTGGCTCGCAAGCGTAGCAATGGTCGCACACTGGGTCCCCATGTGTTGGAAATTGTGGCCAAATTGTAAAGATGCAAATTCACACGCAGAAACTGGAAGCTGTTAGGTTTAATGTAAGGTAAATTCCAACACATCAAATGAGGTCAATGAGGAGATCCGGGAGGAGCGTCTGGTCTCTAGAGTCATCAGCTGCCATCTGTCAGCATTCCAGAATGTTCAGCTAATGACACGGAGAGGAGAGGGTACGGGAGAGGGGAGGGGACAAAATGGTAAACAAAGCAATATACAACAGCTTCTAAATAGATTGGTCCTCTCGGATTCAGTGCTTCATGGAGAGCTTGTTTTCTGAAAGACTTTGAAGGTCCTTGAATTTAAAAGCAACAGATGCTGTAGGAGAAAGGTTGAGGAGTAATCTAGCAGCAGAATCTTGCGCCACCTGTAGGCCGCAGGTGAAATAACCTGGAGTTCCTAGATTTAGAACACTCCTACAGTGTGATCTGGTTACAACAACCTGAACTACCGTCTACCGACAGGAATCTGGGAGCAGAGGTGACTTTTCTCAGTATTTTAAGAAGTAAGAAGCATCTGGCAGATACTTGACTTTACTTAGAAAAGAGAAGCAATGGTCTGTGATAAAGCCAAGAGTTTTGGCAGATTTTACCGGTATAGAGGTTGAGCCAGTGCTTAATTTCCCCCAAAAAAATGTGCTGGGGCTCTTGTCAGGAGACCGCTGCAGCTTGCACCACCCGTTGCCCCCACTAGTGCTACCAATGACAATACCATCACAACTACTGACCATCACGCTCATACAAGTGTGGCAATTCGGACTGTTCCAGCCACCCAAAGCCATAAGAATGGCTTGGGCGGCAGGTAATATCCACTTTTCTCCAAACCGCTGTCCGTTCCCGCGCTTCAATGAACATGGCCTGATAGGTTACATTATTACTTTGCATTATTTGCACATTGCATTTTTGCACAATGGTTGTTCCTCTGTACATGCTATGATTACTCATATCTGCTTCTATTGTTTTATTTGGATGATTATCGTGATTCACATATATTTTAATGGAAGCAACTTTTAGAGCCATTCGTCTTTTACCTTCTGCTGTTTGATGTTGAGCAAAATGAACACGGTTTGCCAAGCCTGAATTATCTTTGTATTATTTGCACATTGCATATTTGCACCAATGCCCGCCCCTTTGTACATACTACAGCTACTTAATGCAGTTCCTATTGTCTATAGGGACGAATGTTGCGATTTATATGTACTTTTATGGATGTTTTTTAAATATATCCGAATAAAGATCATTTGAATTGAATTGAATTCAATATCCACTTTTAATGTATATTTAATTAATAACTACCTGTTGTTGTGGTCATCTCTAAATTATCCAGACAGCACCACCTGTGGCAGACTGTCACAAGCGCCGATGCTGACAATTGTGCCGAGCACCAGAAACCACCGGCTCAAATTAAGCACTGGGTGGCGCCTAGTGCAGAAGGCTAACACTGAGGTGACCACTGAATGAATCTTTTACGGAGGACCGAAATTCAGTTTTTGTCACAGTTTAAACTAACGCAGCTCCTCTGCACCCTATTTGCAATTTCAGTCATGCACAGGCGAACGCTGGAACAAGTTTCAGAAGAAATCTCAGCGATGTAAAAAATAATCTGAGTTTCATATGTTCTGTGCATGACATAAAGTCCATTCCAAAAGGCCGTACAATAGAAATCACCAGGGTAATATGGATATTGAACAACATAGGGTTCAGGGAAAAACACCGAGGCCCCCTAAAGGAAATGATACAGGCTTTGGAACAGTAAGGAACTAGTGAGAGCATCTGAGTCCTCCCAGAAGGAAAAGAACAGAGCCAAATAAATGCAGCCTTGCAGAGGAGTTGCCATGGTCCAGCAGCAGTCGTACTTCACCTGTTACTAATAGGTGTGTGCGGGTGTGTGTGTGTGCACGCGCATGTGTGTGCACACACATGTGGGTGTGGGTGTTTGTGCTTGTGTGTATGTATGTGCGTGTACGGGTGTGAGTGTATGCACGTGCATGTGTGCGTGTGCACACGCATGTGTGTGTGTTTGTGCATGTATATATGTGTGTGTATGGGTATGGGTGTGAGTGTGTGTGCACATGTATGTGTATGTGTGTGTGCGCACACGCATGTGTGTGTGTGTTTGTGCATGTGTGTGGGTGTGTTTGAGCATGTGTGTGTGTTTGCGTGAGTGTGTTTGTGTGTGTGTATTCAAAGCCTGATTGAGCAGGATCCAGGAGGCCAGTGGTTCCCAGAAACTTAGATAGTTGTTAACCGCTTTTTTCTCCCATATGTTTTCCAGCGATAGGTAGTACCGAGATTGGCCCCAAGTTACTGTTGTTTTTCAAGCGAGAGATGACGCGCTTGTTTCCAAGAATCAAGCACTATGCCAGCTCGGAAGAAAGCTTGCACAACTCTTTACAATAGAGGCTAGGACGCCAGGGCTCAGAGCCAATACACGAGCCGGTCAGGGGTCGTGTGGGGATCCTGATTTAATGGTTGTCATCAAGTCCTGGATTCAGATCAGTGAAATGAGTCAAGCTGGGGCTACTAAACGAGACTGAAGCGGAATCCAGAAAAGGATGGGGAAAAGGCCGCATGCATGATAGAGTCCTAATTCAAGCAGAAAGAAAGCCGATTGGCAGAGAGCTCCTGACGAGGCAGAGTGGAACTGTCCTTGTACTCCCCAGGATGCAGATTACTTAACACAATAGAGAATACCATTGGTTTGAGATTGAGGATGCCATGATTTTGTGAACAATCTCAGTAGTGTGGATGAGACATTGGTACCCTTTGATGGCCGCTTTATTGCTTATTTTAGACTTCACAACATACCTTAGATGACACTGGTGTCCAGGATGTTTATATTGACGTTTCTCCAATCATAATACGGATGGAATTCTGCAGAGAGATTAATTCTTGCTAGAAGACACTACTTGGTTTCATGTGGTCCTCAGCCAGAGCTTACATTGCTAGAGGAGGTCGGGGAGTATGTAATTTAGGACGACAGGTCTGTGAACCTGGGAAGCGTAGATAGGCTTGAAAATATGAGATATATTGTTAGGCTGCCAGGAAAGGTCACCCAGAAGACAAGCTTGTGATTTGTGAGCAAATATTAAAAGTTTTAAGTAAGATTGGGCCCCTAGACAAGCAGTATCACCCTGAGTGTCAATTCCGGGTCGCTAGGGGTCGCAGCTGCAACCCCTGACTTGCCCCTTGCTACCCCTGGCACTGCTTTTGCGACTCCTGGCCTCAGAGGTGGCAAAATCAGTGCTTGGAACAGAGGAGCAGCTCTTCCTAATGGACGCTGGTTGGAGCTCCACTTGCCTGGTTTTCTGTCAATTGTTTATTGTATAAATAGTGACTAATATTATTCACTATTAGTGTAATAAAAAATGGAGTACATTCGCTGGAATATGACCCATACACACAGGCCACTCACAGACACAAAGGCACAAGGAAATGCAAACATATGCACGTATCCACACATACACACACAGAGGCACAGGCCGCTATATATCAACAATAGTAGGTATTTTGTATAGACCTTCCTCCTGACAAGTTTACATATTTTCATTTCTGTAAATAGCAGTTATTATTATAAACCAACTCAATAGTACCCATGTTATTGATCTTGGAAAGAGGACAGACTAAGGTCCCAATTTAGAGGCTGGAGCAAAATTCCTTTCCCTGCTCAAACTCTTGTTTGAAATTGTGCCACACATGGAGATTTTCGCATGACACAATGACCAGACGGGACAAAAGGTGCCCTCCTCAATTTTTCCCAGGTCAGTTTCAGCAGGTCATACTGGAGGAAAATGGCAAGTAATTACCAAGACGTGGAATTCAGTGAGGTAGGCCAGAACTCAAAATAGGTAGTAATATCGAACTCAATAAATACCTCACTCCACAGTATTGGTATTGAACTGGTTCTGATAAACACCTCAGACCCCTTTGGGGAATTTGAAATCAGGACTTAAGTCAAACTTGCTGTCATTTCACTCATGCAGGACTAGCAGTACAAACCTTGGCAAAGTAAATTTAATCCACTAGGCTACCTTACTGGTATAAGTAGTCACACAGGCAGAAAACAGTCACACATATACACAGAAGCTGGCATATGATAAACAGGCACATGATACAGAGGCAGGTTGATGCACAGGACACACACAACACCATACAAACAGCCTCCCTTCTAGCCAATCACCAGCAGCCTAACTGGGGTACACTGCTATTGCTGCTGGGTATTTCTATCCGATGTTTGATTTCTTGAGGGCCAGTGAATATTTTTTACTTATTATTTATTTATTTATTTTTGATGAAAAATCACGCAGGCTTACACTATTACTCGCCTACAACCCGGAGGCCGGCTGTTTCATTACTGATAGGCACTACCCAACGCAGCTTATCCCACATCCCAGGGGCTGGACATCACTGTCCTCTTATGCAGTAAGTTGACATCTCTATCAAGAAGTGTAGCCCATCTCGCCAGTCAATATTTTTTACTTATTACATGTTTGTGAAAAGCCTATACGGGAGTTTGACTACGTAAACGAGCAAAAATTAACTCTGTAATTTCCCACACCCCTAATGGGCATCCACCTGATAACATAGCTAATGGCCCACACTCAAAAGTCAGGAAATTTCACTCCTGCCAAACCTAGTACATATCATCACCGGAGGCGACACAAAATAGTGGCTAAATGAGACCAAGCAAGGAAGTGAGTACACTTGGGAGACTAGATTTGTGAAATATTTTTGGACTGCAATATTTACTTAAACAATCTCAGGTTACGGGTTTGCTTTAGGGGTTATTTATATAGCCCTGGATGATACTGTCTCAGGTTGTTTCAGCACATGATAGCTGCTTGAAAAACAATGAAAAACCATATGGGGAAGGACAAGAGACAGCAAAGTGTGTTCTTTGCAGTAGGATATGCATACTTTTATGAAAACTTTGGATCAGATGTACTAAGATACTAGTCATAAAAAGTAGTCACAAATTGCGCCCTAACTTTTTAGCGACCAGTATCTAATTTTGTGAACCGACCAATGTGCTAATCGGCTGAGGTCACAAAATAAGGGACAATGGGGGGAGGGTCGCGGACTAATCTACCTACCTATAACGTTCGACTACAATCATAGGAATGGAGGCCTGCAAGGGACCACAATAACCTTTGATAGCACTTCAAAATTGAAAACTTGTTTAGAGCAGTCTAATTTCCTTAAAGGAAACAGGGTTGCTTATAAAAAAAATCTATTTTGAAAAACTTTAGTGAGAGTTGGCAGTGATACTCTAGACCACCGCCTTGACCCCTGAAGCGGTCACCACTATTCCCATAGGTGGATTACGACCCCTTCCCCTTTGGAAATCAGTTACCGTCCCACCTAGGGAGTTGGTAACTCAACAATGGCTTGCCACTGAAATTAGAGACACAAACCATTGATACAGATGGTTCGGATTCAATATCTGGAAAGCATGCACAAAATACACCGATTTCCCAAATACTGAATCAGCAATGTTTTCTAAACTCAACTTGTGATTCAGAAAAAGATTTCCGAAACTTAAACTGTGGTTAGTATGTTAGAAAAAGCTATTTAACAGTTGTGTGCCCTCCGATTTCCTGAATCTGAGGGTTTGTAACTGTTAAAAGCTTTGTACATCTGGCCCTTTGTTTGGAGATCTTTGCCTAAGGAGAACCTTTATAGCATAGTTTGCTATGACCAGGGTGGGATACTGATGATGTGCAATGCAGCCTTAATCAATACATTAAAGGTAATGTGCTCTTTTACTGGGAACCAATGCAGATTTTATAATGCCTGTAAAGTGTTGATGTTTCTTTTGGGCACAGATCTGTCAATCTCTTTGTTTCTGAATGAGCTGGAATGCATGTAATTGTCTTAGTGAAAAACCTGAGCGTAAGGCCTTACTACAGTATTATCTATGCTGAGAGTCAAGAGAGAGGGTAAGGCACCAAACCCGATGTAGTTATAGTGCAATCATCTGTGTGTCTTGAATAATTTGGAGGCTGCCATATTGATTCCAGTTGAACATCACTCATAGCTTTCTGAGCTGGTATGTTTTTCATGGAAGTCACCTATCCTGCTATGAGATACACAATTGGGTCATCGGTCGCTACACCTACAAATTCGATCTATGATTTCATCAAAGAAGGTCAAGCCGGATTTTTCTCTCCAAGCTCTGGGTGTTCTTGAGACATGGTGTGAATTTTCCTGTAAGCTTTCTTCTACATATTAAAAACTAGTTCTACGTTTATCACTGGCTTTCATTTGGCACAGAGTAGAGTGATGTTATCTGGCAGGCCACACATTAATGTATAACAAGCATTGGCATAGCCAATAGGTCTCGCCTTTGGGACCTTATAAGTGTTTAACCATGCAACAGTTGCATAACTAAACACTAATAAGGTCCCAAAAGCGAGACCTATTGGCTATGCCAATGCTTGTTTTAACTGCTGCAATCTATTGAAGCCTCACGGAGAACATCAAAGCGGCCCTGCGGCCGGCCACGAAAGTGATCGCGGTCAAACATCAAAGTGGCCGTGAAAGTGAAAGTAATCGCGGTAGAGCGCGACGCGCGCACCCGCGCACATGCACTGTAGGTCTAGGCTGGCCTGGTAGCACTTTTTGGAGCCCTCACAAAATGTCTCGCCAGATCAGCGCATGCGCTGGGTCAGGCGAGACCTAAAAATGAAAGACTGACGGTGTTGCAACTAGTCGAGCTCTCAACCTTATGTTATTATTATTATTATTATTATTAACCTTATGTTACATAACATAACATATGTATTTGTAAAGCATACATACACCTGTAAAGGTATCTTGGCGCTCAATAACAGATGTTTATTGTTCACCAACTCAATGGTACTAATTTTATTGACCATAGAAGAGTGAAAGGCTGAGTGGGCCCACCGGAATTTGAACCAGGGACCATGAGGTCAAACACAGGCCCCTACAGTCACCAGTGAGAACCTCCAGCAGCAGCTACATTTGTGGGGTCTACCCTCCCTCTTCAGGGGACTGGGAGCCCCTTTGCAGCACAGGATCCAGTGAGAAGAACACAAGAGCCTCTGTCCAGTGCAGCAGGTAGAGACATAGATGAAGGTGCAAAAGAAAGAGATGGACTCTCCACACTTGCTAACGTTGAGAGTGTGAAAATGATGCTTGCAACGGACAGCGGGTTCTAAAGGCCCTGCCTCCATGCTGGCTGGCGACAGGGAGGCTGAAGCAATAGTTGGAAGTGAAGTGAGGTTAAGAGCCCTTGGGTAAACTAAGAGAATTGGCAATCTCAACAGACAAAGTGGCACAGCAATTGTTTTAGTAAAGAGAAATAATGTCCTCTTTACAAGCTTTGGCAATAAAGGCAGTCACATTAGAGACATTGCAGACTTTTAGGAGTCTGGACATGATGCAAGTTTAAGAATGCAGCAAGTGTAAGAATTTTTGGATGACAAGTGTCAAGAAATGATAACAATATAATGGCTCGAGGTTTTGATTAATGAAATCCGTTGAAATAGGCTCGAAATTATTTAGAAAGACCTTAGGATTGGTCAGATTCGAGTCAGTAGCTGAGATCAAGGAAGCAGTATGGTACTGCCCAGAGGTTAACTTGCATAGGTGGGTACCGGTGAGCCCCAATGCCCCTTATTTTAGGGGACCAGAACTTCTTTCTTCCTCCCACGGGCAGAACTTCTGAACCACTGCTTGCCTCCTGTCTTGTGACGTTATCGCGAGGTTGGCCTTGGTGGGGCTAGTAGGTCACATGCATGGTACAGGCTCCAGGCCTTCAGGGGCACTGGCACCAGAATGTCTCTCCCTGTCTCTTGGCCTTGGCCCAGTGCATGTCTCTCCCTGTCTCTTGGCATTGGCCCAGTGCATGTCTCTGCCTGTCTCTTGGCCTTGGCCCAGTGCATGTCTTTGCCTGTCTCTTGACCTTGGCCCAGTGCATGTCTCTGCCTGTCTCTTGGCCTTGGTCCAGTATATTTCTCTGCCTGTCTCTTGACCTTAGTCATTTGCATGTCTCTGCCTGTCTCTTGGCCTTGGTCCAGTGCACATCTCTGCCTGTCTCTTGGCCTAGGTTCAGTGCATATTTCTGCCTGTCTGTTGGCCTTGGTCCAGTGCAGCAGTGCAGTCCTGGCTCCTTTGCCATGCATGTCCTGTTTACCTCTACAGTCGCAGCAGCCACCTAGCCCCAGTAGTGTGTTTCCAATCTATACTGTCAGTCTGCAGGCAACTACTGCAGTTAGATTCATCTCATCGGACCCTGGGGCCCGAGTGTCAACCCCGAAACCTGCTCCGACTACCTAGACTACAGACCTATATGATGTGTCCATTAGGGTTGAGATCATCAAGTTGATGTGCTGGATGCTGTCATTCTCTGAGGACTGCTGAAGCAGGTCATTTCCTGGAGAGCCATACACAATTGAGCGGGTGCAGAGTTACAGAGGTCTTAAACTTTGTCCAGGTCGGCAGAGCAAACTGAAGTTGTTCAGTATCTGGCACAGTATCCAACCAGGCTGCATTCAGCATTCTAATGAAGCACGCTTTCCCTGCAATGCAATATCCAAATATCAGTGTAAAATATGAAAGAGTAGGGTGTGCACTGTTTGTAAGAGCACCTCTCTTAACACTCATATGCAGTTTGGTTCTGATATATTAGATGAGGCACTGATCCCGGGAAGATGATGTGGTTTGCCTAGGATCACGCTTTTTGACCTAGTTGAGAATCCAGGAATCCATGACATTTGTGAAGAAATGAGAGGGATATTGTGAAGCAGACAGAAGGTGCGTAAGCTTTTGTATAGTAGGGACATTTGAGGAGTGAAAAACCACAAAACAATTCTGAAACATGACCACTTAACAAAAAGAGGATTTTACCTCCTTAATTAATACACAGAGGAGCTGCCATGTTGAGTCAGATCTCCTCTAGTCACACACTTGGGCCCAGATTTATTAAGGACTTGAGCTGTCCTTGCGTGATGCAAGTCATCACAAAGCAGTGCAGTCCTGAAATGGAAATTACAAAGCCACACAAGGGTCTATTAGCGCCGCCTTGGGTGACTTTGTAAAGGAGTGTAACAGAATGCAGCGGTTTCCAGTGTGTTGAGTTACATTTCGTTGTAATAGGCTTTCCCACGCATCCACCCATGGAATTTGACGCAATCCCAGATTTATTAAAAGTAGTTAACCTAGAATTGTGCGCAAATGGTGCACCTACCACAGAGAGTACAATAAAGGGGCAGGGAGTGTGCGGTGGGGGATGAAAGAGGCATGGGGTGGGATGAAGACTAGGCAGCCTTGGTATTCAACAACCCTGACATTTGGCAGCAACAGCCGCGATCATCTGAGAAAATTTACAAATAAAGCGCTGCCTGCCACATCATAATTATCAGGACACTCGTAATAGGGGCCACTGAGGAGAGCATCATAAAGGCCGAGGGACACAGGCGAAGGGAAAGACATCTTTCCTCAGAAATATCTGTGAGAATGAATCAGTAGAGACTCCCAGTGAAAATGGCGGCGTTAAGGCTTAGAACAGCGGCTGTAATCCAAGTAAATTACATAGAATTAAATAAGATTGTTATCCAGGAACACGTACACACTGGAAAGGCTTCTCCTTTGGAAGCTCCAAATCACTATGAAGGAAAATTAGTCAGCAACTCTTCAAGCTGAGCATGTTAACTCACAATTACAAAGAGCCACAACTATAATTATAACTAATGAACGCTAGCCAATAAACCACAAAAAGAACATGTTCTTCTTTGGGAAGTCCTCACAAAACGTTGGAAGAGAGTTAATAAGCTTATTTTTCTCCTTGTGCAGTAGAATCCAATTCTGTTCTTTTTGTTCATACTAAAAGCAGTTTTATTGCATTGATCTGTTCAATTGCACTTTGAAAAATCAGTGTAATAAAAACAGGTTTGAGGTTCTGTGTGGCCACTGCACAGAACGCCTTTGATAGAGATCTTTATGCTATGTTAGCGAAAATAAATGTGGCCAAATAAAACATGGTGCTTGGAGCAAGTGTTCTAATACATATACATTTACCCAATTATTACTACAATGCAAAGGTCAAGTTCCACTTTTTAATCCTAGTGAAGCCTAACTGATTAGAGAAAACATTTTTTTTGCAATATTTACAAGTTCTATTCATTTTGATTTTACCTCACTGCAAAGATTTAATCTTGTGTGTCATATTTCGTGATAAATCATATTTTTATAACTATTATGCTTGAGAGCAGCATGGTCTAAAATCAATATTTTCTGAACCACAGAGAGTAATATGCTATTTATTATCATTCTTAAGAGAGAGGTGGGGCCTCCTGTATATATTCACAAAAATACAAAGGTTACACGTCAGTTATAGTTAGGAAAACTTTTTTGAGGTTTGGTATAGAAACCCAAATTACACTCCACAAACATTAGACATTCTATAGTTATAGGCATCTCTTCATTTTATGATTTATGCACCACTTACACACTTATTTATATCCTATTTGTGCCAGACACACCTTAAAATACAGAAGCATATCAAATTAATTACTTATAATTATGCACCACCTATCAATTAATTTCACTCATTCACTTGTGTACACAGTCTTGTCACGACACTCGCAACACAACATTAATTATAACTCGCCCCTGTACCACGCACTGTGTTCTGGCTAATAACATAATTTCTGATGTGACAAGGGTTTTGTTTACTGCAATAATGCCACATGCTATAACTTAGTAATAGGCGAGTTATAGTTATTGTGTCTTCTACCGAAGAATAACACATTTCCTCTCACTCTTTTCACCCACCAGTGTTGGGGCAGGACTACACATACACTATTGCTGTTTCTGAAAAGGCTGCTTTATTTAGAAGCAAGCAAATGTCACATTTCACAAAGCTTCATCTTAGCCCCACACTCGATATGACCCTGACATTGTCCTGAAAAACAACTGCTAACCCCTCGTTTCTCAACCCTAAATATTTCCCATCCCTAATGACACATTTGTAAAAATGAACGCTTCCAACAGGTCGCTATATATCCATACAATTTTCGATTTGTAGTTCCTGTTTCTCCCTCAACTTCCTACCCATCCTGCCCGCCCCAGGCTCAGGATGCTTCCGTTTACATTCCTTCTTAAGTTCTTTCGCCATGCTCCACCAATCTTAACCATCCCTGTGATCCCCATGCCTTACCTTGAGACCTCTCCTTCCTGCCACAAGGAAACCCTCTCCTGAGGTATTCTTGCTGTTAACCTCCTTTCCAGGGTTATTTTCTCTACTAATCCTCCAAAATGACTTTCATTAAATACATTGTGTGCCCAAGCAAGGGCAAGTAAACTCTGTTGTGTCTGAACAACATAGGCCATTTATAACTAATGACCACAGGGTCTACTACTCCTATGATGTGTGCCTTGCAAAAACCTGACCCTTACGCATTCACCTAATGTCGAACCCGATTGCTGGCTACCAGCTTATGTACTTCTTTCCACTCCCTGCTCTGTAAGAACACATCCGTTATCCCTCCTATCCCATATCCACTTCCCTTTTTAGGTCTCGCCTGAACCAGCGCATGCGCTGGTCTGGCGAGACTTTTTGTGAGGGCTCAAAAAAGTGCTACCACTGTAGCCTAGAGCTACAGTGCATGTGAGTGGGAGCGCCTCACTTTCGCGGCCGCTTTGAAGTTTGATCGCGAATGCGATCACTTTCACTTTCGCGGCCGCTTTGATGTTCTCCGTGAGATATTTTTTTTTTCCAGTTTATTACTTCTATGTAGTAATGGTAGCACCCGTGCGCCGCCATTACTATAGAGCAGTAATAAACAGAAACAAGCATTGGCATAGCCAATAGGTCTCGCTTTTGGGACCTTATAAGTATTTAGTTATGCAACTGTTGCATGGCTAAACACTTATAAGTTCCCAAAAGCGAGACCTACTGGCTATGCCAATGCTTGTTTATCATTATTAACAGCATTCACCTTGTTAACTGGGCTAGGTCATTTTCACCTAGGTGTTTCAAGATCATGTGTGGTTGAGGCCTCTTCTCCCCTAACTCCCACAGGGCAGGCAACAATTGACCTCATCACAAATCCACCAATTCTTGCCAGAATGCAAATATTCTTTGATCACCTAGACCAAGCTCGAAGCATGCTCCCCAGCCCATTTCACAATAAAATTGCCACAAATTGATATCTAGTTTCTCCAAGCTCTGGCCATTTCTTTTCCTTTCAAGACATACTGATTAGCAACCCATAGTCTCTTGCCTGTTCTCCAGCTTAATGTAGCCTCACGGATGGCTGGACCTCCACCTGCCCAGACTCCTCATCTTATACTCCCATCACAATAAATAGCAAGCCATTTCTGCTTAAATCCCGAGCGAATATGTCCAAAACAATCCTGGGCTACCACCCCCCTTTTTAGGTATCTCTGCAGCATGCTAAAAAACCTCCGATCCAACACCCTACTCCCACCCTTATGTCTGAATGCCTGCCTCGGTTTAGCTCCATCACTTTCAAGTATCTCCCATTTGCAAATACTGGGCAGATCTCTCTCTTGCCTGAACTCCCAAGTGTTAGCCTCACCCAGTTCCCATCTTTCCCTTCCTGTCTGTAAAGTATAAACTTCCTCAATCCCCTAACAGGTGGTTCGCATCCATGCTAATCTGCATCATAGCTCCCACGAGTTCCAATGCTTTAAATGTGCTAAAGAACAAAATGAAAACTATTGTTCAAAACAACAATTTTCCAGGGTGGAAAAGTACACATCTCTCGTTTGGCTCATAATCCCATCCAAAACATGCCCTGTGATGGTTAACTTGTTGTCCTGTGTCCTGTCTTTTTGTCTGGCCTATCATACCAAAAACCTTTTCACAAATTCTCCCCACATGGCTTCAATTCCGAAAAGCATTTCCGATAAAAGTCAACCCTGCCAATTTCCCTGAAATGGGGGAAAAGTTTTTCTCAACCTGTGTCCTCACAGCCTTTACCAAGTAATTCATTCTTGACTTCATGCCTGCTACATCAGTGTGCCTCTTCCTCACTCTACGTCTGATGAACTCCTCCCTCTGTTGCCTGCAAGCACACATTGTAGATGGCGTTAGTGAATCTTCATCATATGTGTGCAACTCGTCCACATATGATGATTCTACTAGCAATGCCCTTTTTCGAGTTAGCACCCATCAAGAAAAACATTACACAAGGTGAAATTTGAATGAAGCTTCATGCAAGACGGAACATCGAAATTCACGCAGCAAGTTGGTTTGGTGTCAGCAAAACCTGAAAATGATTGCACTAATCACATGGGTTAAAAGACACGTTTTGAAGTTTGCCAAAGTCTTTTTAGCCTGAAGTTTTACTGAATATGTTTGACCATTGATTTTTTATGTGGAAATGCACTATGGGAAATGGAGTACTGTCAGGATAAGCCCGCGAGTTTTTTTCGAGTGACACAGGTGTTAATCATGTGGAAATGAGGGGGAGGGTTTCCTGAGAGGAGGGGTCAGAGTTGGTTTAAAGTTCAGAGGGTGAAAGTGAAGCGAGAAGTTATACCCGAGTTTGAGATAAGATGACGTTTGCTTCCTAGCAGGTACGATTAATCACGCTGATGTAAACTGAGCACAGTTCGTTTTCAAGAAGGAAAGGCTGTTTTTATTCGGAGCTGGGTGTAAGGGGAAGCTTAAACGAGGGAATGTGTTGTGAGTTATAAGATGAGGATGATTAAAAGGTTGGAGAGCAAGGGAAGGAGTAGATGGGGAGTGCAAGAAACCGGGGTAAATAGTAAGACAATCCGTTATTGAATAGCAGGTAGTCACTTGTGTTACTATCTATGAGCGGGGTCAGGATCAGGAAAAACATGCATTTATTTAGACTAAGTGAAATAACGCAACTTCAAGCACGATATATTATAGGTGTATTTGATATTCTGTGATGATATAGTAATGTGTGTAAATGTTATTTTCAGTTGTCCCTGACGAAGGGCCCCTAGAGGCCCGAAATGCATTGGATTTTAATAAACTGCGATGGAAGAATTTGCCTTTAGTCGTGTTCTTGGAATGAGGTTCGGATGGCCCGACATGAGCATCAGAAATATGAAAAATTGCCTTTTTCTTGCATGGAGACCTTCAGTATCTTAATGAGAATGCACTGAGAAAGTTAAGAATTAAATTACGTTTTGAAAACTTGACAAGAGGAACATGAGATGAACATTTTTCTGCAAATGCAATTTTGAAAAAAGAAGGCAGTGCCAGCGGCTAGGGGCAGATGACTGCCCCGATAAAGTTGTTAGTGAATCTTCCACAAACTGTATTGCCTTCACCATTCTACATTCCACATCTTCCCCATGCCGAGTCACTCATGGAATCTCCACCACTGAAAGACAATGCACTGACCACCTCATAGACCAAACCAAGTATGTGGCTTGCACGAAACATCAGATTCCAAGGCACGCAGACAAAGGATCCACCGGTCACTGGAGGACTGCTTCTTTATCACTTTCACTGCTGCCTCATTGCCTATAAAAAAAAGTCACTTTTTCATGTTTTCCATTTACCTTCCACTTAAAGACCAGCAACTCTAAGAATAATTCCAAGAAGGTTATGCTGTGTCTGGGACTCTTCCAATCCTCTGGCAACTTCTCAGGCAGTTATCTTGCCTTTCAGTAAAAGGTAGAAATCCGTGCATCAGATACATCTGAAATAATCTCTATGTTCCAAGAAACTGGGTCAGTTTGTAGCCACACTGTCAATACATTATAACTGCCTAGAGAGTTAATCCAAGTCAGCATGTAATGCCTCACCTTCCAAAACCATGACCGCTTGATATGGCTTTGTGGAACCTCTCATGGTGAATGATATGTGCCTGCAGAACTCTCTGCCTGGAACAATTATTTTTCAATCAAAGTTCAGCTGGCCTAAGCTCTCTTGCATTAACCTCTGTTCACATTTCTTTCTCTCAATCACTTGATGCAGTCAGTCCTTCAAGGTCGTCAGCTTCTCAGGGGGCAGCTGCTGCAGCGCTGCTGGGCCCATTTACTTTGTCTCACTTTACCCCCTTACACTACACCTCAGATTCATTTACTTGGTCCTCCGATGGATCTTGAATCATGTTGAGAAGGGTGGGATAGAGGGGATCCAATCCGGTTATCCAATGAGGACCAGGAATTGGGTAACTGACCGACAAACTTGTAATTAGCTTCATACATGTAACTCAAAACGATGCTATACAAATACAGGATTATTACAGCTGGACCAAATCTCCTGAAGAAATTCAGTCGCACTATAATCATCCAAACCAAAAATTGGGTTAGAGCTATGCAACTAGTAACATTAGAATTTGTTGACCAGAGATCTCTCTTTTGGGACTATTTTGCTTCATTAATACTATATTGGAATGCACAATCAATTATTGGAGACATCATGGAAAGATAGAAACAGGATTTAGTTAAGATTAGATTTTATCAGTAAATTTGAAAAGAGTAAATCCATCAGCATCAAGCATTTAAATTGAGAAATACAGAATAATCAAATGTATCTCTCGTGGCCCATCAATTAACAAATCTACAGAAGAAAAGTTCAGAAAAGGACGGGACTCATATCAGCTCAAAGATCGCTCCCAATGAGGGAAAGGAGTCCGGGAATAGCGAACACAGCGTATGAGTCAGCCCAAGGAAATCCAGTAGAGTCCGCAAGATCGAAAACTGTCTCTCAGTCCGCAAAGAGCAAGATGGAAAAAGCCGACAATCCCCTTGTCTCTCCGTCGCAAAATATATTAATTCTCAAGTTCCGGGGTGACACCTCCTGGGTCACCTTATCTGATCAGACCACTCAGTCCATTGGACAGTTCGTATAGGGCGATAGTGATGCAGCATGAAGAAGACATTTTTATGGCAAAAAGTTAGTGATCATCGTGTAAACTGTCGAACCATTCAGAATGTAAAGATTATGAACAATAGAGGGATAATTACAAGCCCCTATTGCCACATGTACGTCACTTTTTCTGATGTTCTTGTGGCGATAGGGGCTTTGCCTTATTCACAAGGCGGTGTTAAGCCACTCAACATGGCTTAACTCCGCATTGTGAATAAGGCCACCTTTCATTCCACACTTAGCAATGGGTGTTGAGGTGGGTGTTACGCCGCAACACCCATTGATTTTCACACTGTCCCATATTTACCCGAGTGGCGTAAATATGGGCCAGCGCCAAAATTAAGATCAGGGATAACCTGGTCTTCACATGGCGAAACGGGGAGACATGCTTTATTTCTCCTCATTTTTGCTATTTCTATGTGTGCTTCATTGTGCAGCACACATAGAAACGGCAAAATAGCATTGACTGTTTATGTGCAGGAAGGTGTCCCTTCCTGCACATAAACAATGCTTAAAAAAATAACAATTTTCACTTGTACGTGTGCTGCATTCTGCAGCACACATTGAAGTTACAAAATGCCATTACTAATTGTTTATGTGTAGGAAGGGACACCTTGCAGCACATAAACAATCTTTTCCTGCAACGCAGGCACTCTTTCACAATTGTGCAAGAGTGCCTGCATTGGTGCTAGGCAGCTACATTTAATGTCAGCGCTAAGGGAAAGGCAGGGGTGCACCATATTCTTGCGTTTGGAAACTGTCGGAGCACGGCGTTAGCCTTTTTGGCTTAATGCCGCGCTCCGATCGTTTCCTAGTAAAAATGCCCCAATATTCTTTTAGCATTGGCAAATGAATGGGTTCAAGAAGACAGTTTCTCCCAGCAGATGTACCCAAAGTAACACCTTTGTATCAAGTAGTCCTAGTATGTGCATGAGAACTCTTTCTATGAAACATAGTTTCATCTCACACTGCAAGTTTATAAAGCCTTTCCATGAGAACAGAATCAAGCAAAGAAAAGAAAATGCAGGCCTAAATTGAATTTAGTTCATGAAATACACAATATGAAATAATGGCATTTCATTTTGATTGAAATTAGCACGTATAACTATGACACATTACTACATTTTCAAAATACCAAAGTATAAAATCATTACCAAAATATGAATATTGTTTCTAGTAATTCCCATTAGTACATGGCTGAAAATTATTCTGTAGATGTTTCAAAGTAATTGGAATTAATTTAAATGTGCAGTACCTGTTTCTCCTTTTCTGTTAGTGCACCTTTTAACTTGAGCAAAGATAGAGATAAACAAAACTCTTCAATAATCATTCATATTGTCATCTAGTTTGCATCTAGTTTTATACATTCTTCACACACATCATTACTTAAAGAGAGTTAATGAAATCTCTATAATACACGAGTCATCACATTCACATCTCTATTCCACATCAAAAGAATACACCAGTGTAATTTAGTAAAACATGAACCTATGTTATTCAATGGGCATTTTCGTCTAGTCTTCACTCTTCTGCATGCTTACATGATGCAGTAACTACGTTTTTTATGATCTATTTCTCAAGATTCCCCAACGTATAGTGAGCACAAATTGTGCATGTTGTCATTTTTCTCTCAAAGGTGTCAAAGTCGTTTTTTGTGTGTCAACTAAGGAATTCAGCAGTTTATCTGCTTCATCATAGCATGACACCATGGCACAAAGAGTTCAGCTCAATAGCAAGATAGGTCCTTTTTGTCAATAGCTGTTCATATTTCCTGGAACCAGTGGCGCTCTAAAGGTGCTGGCTACCAGTTCCAATGATCTCATAAGACTCCAGCCAACTAGCAGATAATTGTTGAAGTAGCGTAGGTCTTGCTCAGCCGATGCTACAGACTTAACTGTCAACTCTAGGAATGTCTTGAATACACACATGCTACTGAACAGCCGATTCGCTTTGCTTTATTAACATAAATCTGTCCTTCAAAATGAATGCCAAATAATGAGACGTCATTTGGGTGCACCATCAGTTATATGTTACAGTTACTCTAACTCTGCATTCTAAAATTATGTCTAAACTTTCTCCATCTGTAGCATGCACCTTTGTTAATGTTCTGAAGGAAGAAAAACGTTGATGAGAGGATTGCTTGAATGGATCTCAGCCAATGATAATTACTCTGGGCCACAATCCAGACCACCAATCTTTTGCCAACTATGCCATCTGAGACAGGAACCAGTCTAACGCAGATCAGTCTTGGCCCTGCTCCAATAGGAAAAGTCCAGCCACAGTTGCTAAAGATCTATAACTGATCCGCTCTCTAACTGATGTTGTTTCTCCTGCATTGGATGGGTTCGGCTTGAAAATGCACATGGGGGAGCAAAAGACTTCATGTCGTGTACTAACGGCTCCTGTCAAATTGGTGCCCTCATTTGGAGCCAAGGTTCATTATCAATCTTGCCCCATGACCTATTTGGGCCTAATCACACCCAGCCTCTAATTCCTTATCATTTTTCAGACAGGCTAGTCTGCCAAAGCAAATCTGGACTGTCCTACCAACATCTAAGTACTTGAAAAGAGCCCCATTACACTCTTGGAACTTCTCACAGAAAATGCTGGTGTAACTAGTAAATGCCTCTGTACATGTGTCTTTATTGGTTGGCACCCTAGGCCGTTTTGCAACCTCCTTTGCTTTGGCATTTGAATGTTCCTTGCAATACCTTTTCCTATGCAATAATTTGAATATATAAATATATTCACTAGCCCAATTTGTTTCCTGTGTGCTCTACATTAAATGCTCCTATACCCCCCAGTGATGCCACTATTTCCATGTGAGGTAGTTTTACATCTGCTGGTGCAGTTATCCTTTTCTCTTTTGTGTCCTTCCCTTCTTCTAACCCCTTCTCTTTTTCTTCGGCCCCCTCACTTTCTCTGTAGCTGATATGCTATCACCTGGCCTGTTTCACACTGTGCCTACCAGTCCCCTGTTCTATCATCCTTTCTCCCATTCTGTAAACCCAGATCTATTGGGTGTTACTGACCCCAACATTCCGGTTTTTTTCAAGAACTTGCCCCAGGATTTCCACAATGTTGTCTGAAAAGTCTCCTGTTTTTCTGTGTCACCAAACCAAACTTTGAATTCATGTACTTACCGCTGTTACCATCTTCCATGACTTTCTGCTCCCACACATCCATCAAGCCCCCATCATACTCACCCTCTGTCACAAAACCTCTGGACACCAGGCCGCAGCCCAACAACTCTCTTGTCATAATCCTCTGACCTCTTAAACTATCAATTTTGTCACAGTTGTCTTTTCCCTCTCACCTGTTCCCTTTCAACCACCACCAATATAGGAGTCTTTTTACTGTCATGGTCCACTCAACTGCTCCACCTCTTTGTCCACAGAAAGAATCCCTTCCCCCGAAGACCCCTCTTTTTCTTTAATATCATCATTCCCCAACACTAGATAGCCACTTGTTTGTCCCACAGCTGGCCTGGAGTGCCCATCCAGCAAGTCCCCTGGCCTGAGTACTTAACCCATCCAGTATACTTCTGCACTGATCATCCCCCGGTCCATTGTCTAAGCCTATCTCCCAGTTCCTTCTTGAATCTTCAAACCTTCAAGTCTTCTTGAGGTGAGAGGTGCTCTTCTTGCCTCTGTGAGGGTGGCCGCTTCATGCCTAACCCCTGCTCCTAACATACAGTGGAAGGATGCCCCATTGAAGCTGTCCCTCCTCATAGAGATCTGGCCCTGAATTATTGGCACTCCAGCCCAGATTTTCCATTCCCACTGTCTTGCCGCTCTCCTCCCATGAGTTTGGCTTTCATTCAGCTGTGTGCACATCGACAATTCTGCTGTGTGCCCCTCGTGTCATGGCACCATACTTTTGCTTGCTCTGTTCACCTTCTACACCCATCTCCTTCAACATCCCATCCTTCTGATTCATTCCTGAGTTATGTGTAGCCTTGCCCTGAGGGGGTCCTTACACCTCAGATGAGCATCTCATGCCCTCTTTCTCCCTTTAACTAAGGTCCTGAAGCCAATGGAATCTTGTGTTTTGATTCACCTTGCCCTGTGTTCTTCCAGCATCCTCTCCTACTCACTTTGCTACTGTTGTCCTTCCTGTTTTGGGGCCAGCCTGCTTAACTTATTATTCATTTGGAAAAATTCCATTGCCTCAGGGGGGAAGCACCATTCCACCTCCTCCATGGGGGATATACACATACAAGAAGCGCAACTGGAATCCAGTGGACCATGCCCTGTGAGCCTGCCTGAGTCACCATGGGGGGGAATGGGGGACAGGACTCTCCTCTTACGACCATCACCCTGAAACTGGAGGGCCATTGGATCTCTGCGTTTGACTGCCAACTTTGACACTGTAGCAACCGAGATTGAATTATGCTTTGTGTGCATGCGGAATGATGTGAACCAATGGTGGCCACCAATGTCCTAGGTAACCACACAGGTCCCCTGCCCTCCCCAATGTCCTCTTGCAAAGAGGGTAGTTCCATCCCTTCTGCACGGGGCCTGCTGTACTGCTGCTCTATCCTTTGAAGTGCTGTCCTAGGGCACATGCTCAATCAAAATCCAGGTCTCAGTGAGGCTTGCCTTCATCCACAGAGCTTCAAGTACTGACATGTAATTTATAATGGAGACAAAGACTGGAGGTTATTACAATATGTTCATTTTGAAAATCTTCAAATAGTTACAATACTTAAATACATACAAATTTCTGGGGTCAGTCCTATAAGTAGGTTTTTAATGAGATGTAGAAAAGGCAGCAGTGCTCTGAATCAGTGACCTGTGATACCAACCTAAGGCATAAGTGGATAGAGCATAGGACACATGGCATACTAAGTGCTTCTACTTGGTGAAATTGCCAAATCCAAAAATTGGATGCAACACCGGTGGTACAGTTGCGGCTTTAGAGGGAATAAAAAATAGTTCTGAACACCACTCCAGTGCACACCACAAACTGGTTTGACTCTTAGTTGTTAGGTATTGTTAAGTGCAAATGGTACTAATTTAATCTATCTCAGAAGGATGAAAGTTTGATGTAGTCTTATTATAGTTGCAAACTATGATCTGCAGGTAATACCCAGATATGTAGGATGTAGATATATGTATTTCCTTTACTTAACAATTATATCCAGTTGAGCCATAGACCCCTTCTTCAGCCAAGAGGCTGTGTGGATCTGCATGTGTACTGCATTACACAACTTCCTAAAAGCAGGGTTTAATTTATTCTAATTGCTTCTGGAATGTTTGGTTCTGTATTCTTATAGTACAACAGGAAAGATGGATAAACATGAATTGATACCACAATGAAATCAAATTGCAGTCTTCATAGTTGCATGGGGCTGAGGAGAACCTAGGGTTCCGCAGCATCATTTGCTTGGCTCAGTTATTCTTGTCTAAAAAAAGACACAATATGAGGAATGTCCATGAAATCAGTTTTAAAGGCATTTTAGACATTTATTTAATTCCCTGAATTTCCTGTTGCTTTAGATCGGGAATAGTCATAGTTACCTCCTAAAACAGATGGAATGGATATTTTTCAGTTCCCTACATTGATTGGGCATGGAGTTTTAGCATGGCTTGCTGCCTTGTAATAAGCAGCTTTGTACAGGAAGTAGGTAGCATGACTTCAATAGTTTGTACCTATTGGAAAGGGGGTTATAAGTAGTGGTAAATATACATCTATCACTGGAAATAAGGCCAGGGCTCAGAATAGGGCTCAGTTAATTATTCCCATGCTCAGCCCCTGGTAGCTTGGCTGAGAGCAGGCAGGCAGGCTTAACTTAAGAGACAGGTATGTAAAGAATTTAAAAAACACCAATTCAGTGAATAATCAAGACACAACACACAATAAAAATCCAACACCAATTTATAACAATAACAAATATCTTTATCTTTAAAATGACACTAAAACGAAAAAAAATCCAATGAATCTTTAAAGAAAAAACACTTTCTAGCACTAATTCACCTTATGGATTTTTTCCCAAAGTTGCTGCAAACTTTTCCAAACTTCTGGAACTTCTTGAAGTTTCTCTTGAGGGTCCAATGGGTCCAAAACATAATCCAAGGTGGTATCAAGAATTGGGCAAGCTGAAGGGCTTTGGGAAGTGGGATCGGCTGGGTATTTCCTTGCTAGGGAATGTGGAAGAAAAAGGAGATCTCAAAACCTGGCCCATGCTAAGTGAAGAGTTTGGGCTACATAGATCCCAATTTTTTAAGTACACGCAACAACGCAACGCCAGGCAATCAGAGGGAATATCATGTTCCGGACTCCCCGAATATGCCCCTGTCGAGGTTAGACTATTACAAGAGGAGCTGGTGGAAAATGCGTTCTCCTCCATATATAAAACAATAAACAACAACATACCAGATAACCTTGGGAAATTGTATGAGAGATGGGCAGGTGATATAGGAGGATTGGAAGATGTGGATTGGGAGGCCGCCCTGATGCACCACAGGGAAGTGGCCATTAAAGCAAGATTGTGCCTGGTCCAATACAAAATCCTACACAGGATTTCTTAAGTAAGAGACAAATTACATAGGATGGGAAGGGCGGACATGCCACTCTGTCTTAAATGCAGGATAGTAAAGGGAGATTTTTACCACACAATATGGGGATGCACCAAAGTCCAATCGTACAGGAGAAGTATAGTGGGAGAGCTAGGAAGGGTACTGGGGGCACTCATACCTGTAGATCCTGGTTTTAAACTACTGGTTATACCAATCGAGGTCGATATAAATAGGGATCAGCTAACTTTCGCAGCACAAGGCGTGGTTGTGGCTAAGAGGAACGTAACACGGTGATGGAGAGTAGCGGTGTCTCCCAACTCTACATGGCTGCTGAGCGCATGACTTACATTAGCAGGGGATGCACATGTAAATTTCACAAAATATGGGGCTCATGGAGACGTTATGTGACGTAATGGAGCCGTTATTACGGGCTAGACCTGTTTGATGACACACCCGTATCCACACCTTTCAACGCCAAACATTTTAATGCCATGGTTCATGGTACCCATCGTCAGACTTGTTGAACATGTACCTAAGCTTTATGAACATTCATAGGGGTCCTAGTGTCGGGGTTACTACAATGTGGAGATAACTGTGACCATTCAATGGTTTTCATTTGCGTTAATAGTATATTGTCCTTCTGTAATGTGCCTCATGCTAACCAAGTTTTGATTTTGATTGCTGTCATGTTCTTTTTGCTGTTTGCAAGATGCAAAGTAAGAAAACTGAATAATTACAAGCTTTGTAAAAAAAACAATCCAAGGGTCTGGAAGCTCCAAGATGATCTTGGAAAGTTTGGGACCACAATTGCATGGGACTCTTGGTGGAGTTAGCGCAGGTGAGCTCTGTTAACCTGTAGCTTGCAGGGAGCCCACTCTTTTTTCCTCTTGAAACAAGGTACATCCAAAGTGCTGTAGTTCCAGATATTGCAGCAGATTCAGTCAGTCAGAATGAGGGCCTGATGGTGAAAATCAAGTTTCCAGCTTGGCGTTCACTCTTTATTGCCATTGAAGCAAGGTAAATCCAAATGGCTGTAGTTCCAGATAATGCAGCAGGCGCAGTCAAGCAGAATGCAGGGCCCGATGGTGCAAATCAAGTTTCCAGCTTGGAAGTCTTTCTTCTTCTCTCAGTTTCAAGCAGCAGAGCTGAGAGGCTCTGCCCCTCTCAGATACGTATTCTGTGTTCTCTGGGGTCAAACAGGAAGGTACTCTTGTCCAATGAGGTGCAGGGCAACACCCCAGAGCATGACCATTTCCTCCAAAGTGTGGCACAATGGCCTCCCATTATATTATTATATTATATTATATTATTATTATTTTATTATAAAGCACCATTCCCCCAAAATTCAATATGGCTAAAGTCTCAGCATAGAGGCAAGAACTGGCTAAACCAACCTCTAGGGTGGCTCATCTCCATAGTCCCCCGCCCTCCGGCATCTGCACATTCCTTCCTTAAGTCTGCCATCTGGCTTGGTTTAGAGGGGACAAGTGTAGATGGACCTAGCTTACTCTGCGTGTCCCCTTCATCTTTTGAAGCTCATGGTTTACGACCCCTCCCGCTTGCTCAGAGATTCCTGTGCAGTAGAACCCTCTCCTCCCAGATGGCTCCTTCCCCCGGGTGCCACTTATCACTTCATCAAAGCAGCCTGGCTAATCCACTTAACTCTTACCAATCAGGGCAGACCACTTGAAGGCGGAATTTTGGCTTACAGACAAGAAAGCCTTCTAAGCTATTTTCTGTACATTTTAGGATAAATTCAACAATAGCATATTGTTGGATTTATCAATACCATTCTCCTAAGTCCTTGAATGGTATTTTTCGGTTGTCCCTTGCCGTAGTTATACATTCACAAACTATTGCAATGTTAACCTATGTGGCTGGGGATCTACAATGGGGAAAATTAAATGTCCAATGTCTCTAGCACCAAGGCCTATAAAACTCCTTTTGTAATGACCCAGCTTATTACTACATGACCCCCCACCGTTGGGACACCTAGCGGAGACTTTATGGGTGCTGAATATACAAACATTATGTAGATCCTAACTCTACAGTGCTCCTAGCACAAAAGTCGATTTTAGAATGCACTTTACTAAAATGAGGGAAGTGAAATGTACATTTCTCTATCCTCAAAGCATACTAAACCTATTTTATAAGGGTCCTCATTATACATACCTAACCCCACACCTCTGGGACACCTAAGGGAGAACCTGGGGATACCTAATATGCCAAAATATTGTAGTTGAGCTATTTTTAAGTGCCCCAAACACCAAAGTTGAGTTTGGGCACAATTTACATGTTAAAGGTAGTCCTGCAACACAGGGCTGCTTTTAAACATACCTCAAGCTCTCAGCAGCGCACACATGCAAGTACAGAAAGGGCTGCTGGCTTCAAACTGCCATTCCTTATTATATACTAGGGACTTAAATGTAGTTGTAATCCCCCTGCCCTATTATGTACCTTATAGGGGAGGTCATGCCAATCGTATGGGTACCATAACTCATGGTGTAACCTAGTGTATGCAGGTGTTTTCACTGTCTTCTAAGTGTGTTTTCAGCATAGCACTGGCCCTGGACCTGGTTAGGCAGAGCCCAGGGACAGGCAGAGTCAGTTACCACCAGTAACAGGCAACAAAACATGATGGTGTCCAGGTCACATGGATGACTTTGCAACAGTACCGTATGCAAATCTGCATTTATCATTAAAAACACTTGGTATTTATTGGTATTCACGATAATATGAACCTTGCAAGGGTCTGCACAGTGCTGTGCCTTCTAGAGAGTGCTGTAAGATGATATTGGTTTGTGTACATCAAGTGTTGACTTACTTATTTTTAACTGCATTTAATATATTTACAATCTCTTTTCATATATTACATTTTAAGGAAAAGAGGTTTGCCCAGAATCACATGAATTTAAGTCACATGTTAATATCAGTTCTATTGACAGCAACTTAGCAACTAGACTCCATCACCTCTCCTCTCCTCTTTAATCTTGCTTCTCACCTCTACCCTTTTGTTAAAAAGCCCAGTTAGGCTTAGTCACATACAGCCTAGACTTCCCTTCCTTTGCTACATGCAAAATTTGTTTTTGGGGTCTCTGCTACTCCTATCTCCCAGATAAGGATGTTCACAATCATGCTCCTTCCACCACTCATCTTACTATCAGTAAAGAAATCCCCCACCGTTCTTACCATAAAACCTGTAGAACTTCACACATGATGCCCAAAATCTACAATCCATTCAGCATCCTATCAACACACACAATCATACACATGGGGCCTCTTCATGTTCAACAAAGCACACTCTGTTATTTCCCACCCAATTAACAATAAATACAATATTAGCAGCCACAGAGTTGATGCCTTGTTCATTAAGGTAGATTGACTTAGACTGACCTTCTTGCCCCAAGTGTGAAAAACTAGAGACTTGGTGGCTAAATGTTGACTAGATACTTTATTTGGAACATTTCCCTGCAAAATGGCTCTAATAAACTATCACAGATTACCTGTATCAAAAGTACATTAAAGGAAAACGGTATTTAAAACAATCTATGTTTAAGGATCATTCAAGGTCATTAGTACAGGACTGTCTGTGGAACCGAGCCGGCTCTATCAGGGGGCCACCAGAAGGCTGGGGCCCTAGGCCAGTGTCCACTTTGCCCATGCCTCAAAATGTCTCTGAAAGAAAGAGCAACCTGAAAAACACTTTCCACCATGCACAAATCACTCCATGGTCAGTCATTTAACTATCCTACAAAGCTGGATTTACTTTACCAATCAAACAGACTACTCAGGTCCACTAAGCCGTGTCTACGGAGGACTGAAGCATTTAGCTACAACGAGTACACAGTTGATCTTTTAATGTCTAGGCTCTCTCATGGTGGAGTTCACTGCCATTGAGACTGGAACGTGACTTCATCTAATTCAGAAACATTTTAAAGATCCACCTCTTCATCTTGGCTGATGAATAATCGCATCTTCTTCTCAACAATCCTGTCCATTCGGATCTCCTCTGGAATTGGATTCCTTAAGCCAGCCCAGGCTGACACCTAGGGCTAGCTTGACCATTTTAATCTGCTTCATCAGGACTCTAGCTCTTTTTCAACTTATTTTGTAGCAGCTATCTTTTGGTTCGCTCTCTGTTCCTAATGAATGATAAACTGATTGTCTACCATCTGGTTCTTGCAAACGTAATATATTGCAACCCACCACTCCCTCTTTTATGTCACTGCAAGAGGGTTAGATGTAAGTAAGATATATATATATATGGAGGTTGGAGCGTAAAGGGGACCCAAGGGAGCCTGAGGATACTATTTTACCGGGATACTCCATGTTTGATACCGCGTCTTTGCCCTGACCAGTGATTCCGTCTCCACGTTGCACCCACCGGGGAGCGGTGCTTTCTGGGAAATGCAGTTCGCTTTGAACTTCTTTGGGTGAACGATCATGTGATCTGGGGTTGGAACTTACCGTCCAATGATGACAAGGCAGGACACTTTAAAAGACGTGGGTGGAGCTCTATCGTGTGTGTAGCAGCATCTGAGGAAGGCAATTTATGCCGAAATGCATCATGCTGTGGGATCTGAATAAACGGCTTCCTGAAGGTTTCCCCGAGTGGCCTCTTTCCTTTTCCAACCGGAGGGGTGTTTTGTTTCAATTCGATTGGTGCACCAGCCAGAGGTGTACAAGAGACCCCGCTCTACAAAGTGGTAGGAGAGACACTGGCACCAGCTGTTGCAGCTTTAACTTTCCTTCGAGGTATCGTAACAACTCCTGCCCGCCCCGAGTATTGTCTCAGCCAAGGACTGCTGCCAGGTGCAGCTCGTGACTGCACGAGGAGCCGCAATCACTGCATTGACGACTCACAGCCCGGCGGACATCTGTACTGGAGGTTGGAGCGTAAAGGGGACCCAAGGGAGCCTGAGGATACTATTTTACCGGGATACTCCATGTTTGATACCGCGTCTTTGCCCTGACCAGTGATTCCGTCTCCACGTTGCACCCACCGGGGAGCGGTGCTTTCTGGGAAATGCAGTTCGCTTTGAACTTCTTTGGGTGAACGATCATGTGATCTGGGGTTGGAACTTACCGTCCAATGATGACAAGGCAGGACACTTTAAAAGACGTGGGTGGAGCTCTATCGTGTGTGTAGCAGCATCTGAGGAAGGCAATTTATGCCGAAATGCATCATGCTGTGGGATCTGAATAAACGGCTTCCTGAAGGTTTCCCCGAGTGGCCTCTTTCCTTTTCCAACCGGAGGGGTGTTTTGTTTCAATTCGATTGGTGCACCAGCCAGAGGTGTACAAGAGACCCCGCTCTACAAAGTGGTAGGAGAGACACTGGCACCAGCTGTTGCAGCTTTAACTTTCCTTCGAGGTATCGTAACAACTCCTGCCCGCCCCGAGTATTGTCTCAGCCAAGGACTGCTGCCAGGTGCAGCTCGTGACTGCACGAGGAGCCGCAATCACTGCATTGACGACTCACAGCCCGGCGGACATCTGTACTGGAGGTTGGAGCGTAAAGGGGACCCAAGGGAGCCTGAGGATACTATTTTACCGGGATACTCCATGTTTGATACCGCGTCTTTGCCCTGACCAGTGATTCCGTCTCCACGTTGCACCCACCGGGGAGCGGTGCTTTCTGGGAAATGCAGTTCGCTTTGAACTTCTTTGGGTGAACGATCATGTGATCTGGGGTTGGAACTTACCGTCCAATGATGACAAGGCAGGACACTTTAAAAGACGTGGGTGGAGCTCTATCGTGTGTGTAGCAGCATCTGAGGAAGGCAATTTATGCCGAAATGCATCATGCTGTGGGATCTGAATAAACGGCTTCCTGAAGGTTTCCCCGAGTGGCCTCTTTCCTTTTCCAACCGGAGGGGTGTTTTGTTTCAATTCGATTGGTGCACCAGCCAGAGGTGTACAAGAGACCCCGCTCTACAAAGTGGTAGGAGAGACACTGGCACCAGCTGTTGCAGCTTTAACTTTCCTTCGAGGTATCGTAACAACTCCTGCCCGCCCCGAGTATTGTCTCAGCCAAGGACTGCTGCCAGGTGCAGCTCGTGACTGCACGAGGAGCCGCAATCACTGCATTGACGACTCACAGCCCGGCGGACATCTGTACTGGAGGTTGGAGCGCAAAGGGGACCCAAGGGAGCCTGAGGATACTATTTTACCGGGCTACTCCATGTTTGATACCGCGTCTTTGCCCTGACCAGTGATTCCGTCTCCACGTTGCACCCACCGGGGAGCGGTGCTTTCTGGGAAATGCAGTTCGCTTTGAACTTCTTTGGGTGAACGATCATGTGATCTGGGGTTGGAACTTACCGTCCAATGATGACAAGGCAGGACACTTTAAAAGACGTGGGTGGAGCTCTATCGTGTGTGTAGCAGCATCTGAGGAAGGCAATTTATGCCGAAATGCATCATGCTGTGGGATCTGAATAAACGGCTTCCTGAAGGTTTCCCCGAGTGGCCTCTTTCCTTTTCCAACCGGAGGGGTGTTTTGTTTCAATTCGATTGGTGCACCAGCCAGAGGTGTACAAGAGACCCCGCTCTACAAAGTGGTAGGAGAGACACTGGCACCAGCTGTTGCAGCTTTAACTTTCCTTCGAGGTATCGTAACAACTCCTGCCCGCCCCGAGTATTGTCTCAGCCAAGGACTGCTGCCAGGTGCAGCTCGTGACTGCACGAGGAGCCGCAATCACTGCATTGACGACTCACAGCCCGGCGGACATCTGTACTGGAGGTTGGAGCGTAAAGGGGACCCAAGGGAGCCTGAGGATACTATTTTACCGGGATACTCCATGTTTGATACCGCGTCTTTGCCCTGACCAGTGATTCCGTCTCCACGTTGCACCCACCGGGGAGCGGTGCTTTCTGGGAAATGCAGTTCGCTTTGAACTTCTTTGGGTGAACGATCATGTGATCTGGGGTTGGAACTTACCGTCCAATGATGACAAGGCAGGACACTTTAAAAGACGTGGGTGGAGCTCTATCGTGTGTGTAGCAGCATCTGAGGAAGGCAATTTATGCCGAAATGCATCATGCTGTGGGATCTGAATAAACGGCTTCCTGAAGGTTTCCCCGAGTGGCCTCTTTCCTTTTCCAACCGGAGGGGTGTTTTGTTTCAATTCGATTGGTGCACCAGCCAGAGGTGTACAAGAGACCCCGCTCTACAAAGTGGTAGGAGAGACACTGGCACCAGCTGTTGCAGCTTTAACTTTCCTTCGAGGTATCGTAACAACTCCTGCCCGCCCCGAGTATTGTCTCAGCCAAGGACTGCTGCCAGGTGCAGCTCGTGACTGCACGAGGAGCCGCAATCACTGCATTGACGACTCACAGCCCGGCGGACATCTGTACTGGAGGTTGGAGCGTAAAGGGGACCCAAGGGAGCCTGAGGATACTATTTTACCGGGATACTCCATGTTTGATACCGCGTCTTTGCCCTGACCAGTGATTCCGTCTCCACGTTGCACCCACCGGGGAGCGGTGCTTTCTGGGAAATGCAGTTCGCTTTGAACTTCTTTGGGTGAACGATCATGTGATCTGGGGTTGGAACTTACCGTCCAATGATGACAAGGCAGGACACTTTAAAAGACGTGGGTGGAGCTCTATCGTGTGTGTAGCAGCATCTGAGGAAGGCAATTTATGCCGAAATGCATCATGCTGTGGGATCTGAATAAACGGCTTGCTGAAGGTTTCCCCGAGTGGCCTCTTTCCTTTTCCAACCGGAGGGGTGTTTTGTTTCAATATATATATATATATATATATATATTACCTACTGGCGGTCGCCAGTAGGTAGTTATAGTTAGGACCCTGTTTCCATAGGAAAAGCGCAACATTCTATTTTGAATAACTTTGGCGCCGGTCGACGAATCCTCGCGAAATTTTCAAAACTAATGGGGCGCTACGCTCCGCTCCTACCCTAAAAGTCTCGGGGGGATTCGTCAAGCGGGGGCTGAGATAAAAGGGGGGTCCCAAAACGCGTTTTTCCCATGCATTTTTCCATAGGACCTTTAGACACAGCTACAGCCCGAACGGCTGAACAGAGTTCCTTGAAATTTGGCAGAGAGGTAGTCTACAGGTCAAGGAAGTGCCTTTTGTGGGTTTGGTGTAAATCTGTTCAGTAGATTCTGAGAAAATAGCCTTTAAATCAATATATATATCTGAGCCAGCTTACGGTGTGCTTACGGTGCGCTTACCGTACGCGTACGGTGACGTGCGCGAGCGCGATTCTGATTGGCTGTTAGATCTTAGTAAACATTCGAATCGGTCGAAACCAGGAAGCGGCGGCCGCCATTTCGTGTGTTTCACTCAGAAAAAAAAGGGTGATAACTTCAAAAGGGGGCAAGGAAGAGAGTTTCAGACCCCCTAACATTTGAAAGGGGGTCAAAGAAGGACAGAAAAGTACAAAAAAAACATTTATTAATTTTTTTTTAAAAAAGCGGGGTACGCGTACGGTAAGCTCACGGTACGGTAAAAAAAAAATAAAAAAAAAAAATGAAATGCAGATTTAAGTGTTTAGATATTAGGGGGCTCTAAAAAGAGCTGTTGTGTTTATTAAGTGATTTTTTAGTGGTACCTACAAGTAAGTACCGATGCAGAGTCTAAGGTTCAAGAGGAAGACTCTGTTTCCTTCATCAGTGAAGTGTACACCATCTCCTCTATAAATGTCTTGCATGTCGTAACGCAAGTTGTTGTGGTAAATGGAACCCATACCATAGTCACGGAGGAAAGCAGAAACAGATTTGTTGACGTGCTTTCTTGCTTTGTCAATCTGTGGACAAAAATGATTGGACCAGTTCCATTTTTGCCTTTGGCATATGTTAGAAAACACAAAGGCAGTTTTAGGGAAAAGTGAAAACAGTTGTGCAAAGGTCTCCTTCATAAGCATTTCCAGACCTACCCCAGTCAAAGTGCCTAGGTCATTGCCACCACAGTGCACTATTATGAGGTCAGGTTGTTGGATTTGCATGAAGGATTTCACCAATGGCATTAATTGGTGCCACTTTAACCCTCTCTGACCAATCCATTTAATGTCTACATTTGGCAAAGCAAGGTTTCTCACCATACCTGTTTTCTCTGCAAACTTTTCACTCCAGAAAACATAGCTGTGCCCTACAATCCACACTGTGAACATCTTCAAAGGAGATCTGGATGCACTCAGGAGGTGTATTTCAGTAGAATGGGAAAATGAAATGAAAGACAGTTTGGAAATGGAGGCATACATATTTTTTTTAAATAAAATGAACTCATTGGCTGTTTCATACCATTCTACACTAAAAACTAGGCTGTGTGTGTCAATTTATAGAAGCATGTTTTGTATTGGTACAGAAAAATGTGTTACCAAAGAACATTAGTATGGATTTGCTGTTAGGTTAGAAAAGTCAAGCACTCTTGCTCATTGAAAATGAAACATTGTGTGGTGAACTTCTGACCTGACTGTAGACAGCAGTGTTCTATGAGCTGTTGCTATGGTAGCAGGCAGAAGTCAAGTTGGGGGAAGGGTACTAGGCTGAAGTCAAGTTGGGGGAAGGGTACAGTTGGAAAAGTGTTGGTTTTCATCCAATAGAAATGTGTGATTACATTTGAAAAAAAGGGGGAAGCACTGAGATTTGAACCTAACATGTATATGTGTGGAAAAAGCGAGGGAAACTTTGCCATTATCTGGTTCTGCTGAGAGGAGAGAGGTGTACAGAACAGAGATCCTGGCTCTGATAATCTGCTGTTTGAGTGCCACATTTCTTTCACAACTAACTAATTTTAAAGGTGAGTTAAGAGTTCGAGAGGGGGATGTATATGGTAAATTAAGAAATGAATAATAGAATTGGAATTCCTTTTGTTGAAGTTGTGTTTATTATTTTGTGTTTTGGGAGAAATTTAAATGTGAGGAACATGTAAAATAATATGGACTATGTTTTCACGATAAATTAAGGTGTACTGGTATAAATAAGGAATACTTTTAGGGTTTGAGGTTGCACTCAGTAATGCAAATACATTCAGCATCACTAAGGCTGGTTGCCCTTGCTGGAGTGTAGTCAGTCACCCAGGTTACACATGTTGCTGGTCTCAGAAAGCTGTTTGGTATTGCTCTGGTGATTTTACATTTGCATTAGATGGAAAGGGGGAGGTATTTTTATATGCAGAAGCAGAGTCTTAGCACACAGCCAGCTGCTTATCCTGTGGAATCATGCACAGTATTCACAACCGAGTGGGGTTTGAGGTTTCAGTCAGTAATGCAAATACATTCAGCATCACTAGGGCTGGTTGCCCTTGCTGGAGTGTAGTCAGTCACCCAGGTTACACATGTTGCTGGTCTGAAAATGTTGTTTGGACATGTGCTTTTTTAAGAATCTGAAAAGTGGATTCATAATGTGTCAGTCTGTAAAAGTACTTATCACTTGCCAAAAAAAAGAGTAGTAAGTGTGCTTTCAACTTGGCAAAGAAATTTCGTTTTCAGACTAATATGAAAACATGACTCTGTGTGCAAATAGGAATTACAGGCAGAGATTTATTGCGTATTGCTCTGGTGATTTTACATTTGCATTAGATGGAAAGGGGGAGCTATTTTTTTTGTGCAGAAGCAGACTCTTAGCACACAGCCAGCTGCTTATCCTGTGGAATCATGCACAGTATTCACAACCGAGTGGGGTTTGAGGTTGCAGTCAGTAATGCAAATACATTCAGCATCACTAAGGCTGGTTGCCCTTGCTGGAGTGTACTCAGTCACCCAGGTTACACATGTTGCTGGTCTGAAAAAGCTGTTTGGACATGTGCTTTTTTAAGAATCTGAAAAGTGGATTTAAAATGTGTCAGACTGTAAAAGTATTTATCACTTGCCAAAAATAAGAGTAGTAAGTGTGGTTTCAAATTGGCAAAGAAATTTCGTTTTCAGACTAATATGAAAACATGACTCTGTGTGCAAAGAGGAATTACAGGCAGAGATTTATTGCGTACTACTCTAGTAATTTTACAGTTGCATTAGTAGGAAAGGGGGAGCTATTTTTTTCTGCAGAAGCAGACTCTTAGCACACAGCCAGCTGCTTATCCTGTGGAATCATGCATAGTATTCACAACCGAGTGGGGTTTGAGGTTGCAGTGAGTAATGCAAATACATTCAGCATCACTAAGGTTGGTTGCCCTTGCTGGAGTGTAGTCAGTCACCCAGGTTACACATGGTGCTGGTCTCAAAAAGCAGTTTGGACATGTGCTTTTATCAGAATCTGAAAAGTGGATTCAAAATGTGTCAGACTGTAAAAGTACTTATCACTTGCCAAAAAAGTAGTAGAAAGTGTGCTTTCCAATTGGCAAAGAAATTTCGTTTTCTGCCTAATTTCAAAGCATGACTCTGTGTGCACACAGGAATTGTTTTTAGATATTTAATTTGTGAAGGTGTTATTGTGATTTTCACTTCTAGGAAAGGGGTACTTAGTATTTTAAGATTGGAAAAGATGATAAAAAATGTAGTAATATATTTAAATAAAAAAAAGGAATTTTTTTTTAGTTTTTCTCAGGTATTGCTGAAGAGCAGTGAACAAAATTTAAGATGCCTACAAAATCCAGACTAAGGAAAAACCACAAAAAAAAAACTATATTTGAAGACAACTGGAGGACCTAATTTAGTTGGAGATGCTCATGTTGGGAAAAAGAAAAAGTCTTCTGGTAAGCAGACAAAAGATTTTTTAAAGAACATCTTCAAAAAAAGGAAAAATGTACAAAATGTCTGTACTGGAAAGAATGTTTTCAATAGAAAAGAACAGGAAAAAATTGAGAATTTAGTTAATGCAAATATACCTTCTGCAACAATAAAGATTAACTTAAACAGAAAAACAGCGTTTAAAGAGATACGTAGAAAAATGTTTCAGAGAAGAGTTATGTCCAATTTGATAAAGGATGTGAAGAAATATAAGCATAAGGCAAAATATTATAAATGAGAAAGTTTGTGAGACGGTTGTATTTTGCTATAAGTCCAGCAATAAAGTTAGATGAATTAAATAGGGCTCTGTTCCGTGGATCGGTATCAGATGTAGAGAAGGTTATTGATGAAATTCAGTTTTGTTACTTTGGTCCTGAACAAGACAGTGCAGAAAAGGACACAGTAAATGAGGAAGAAGTGGAAGAGAATGTAGAACCCTCTGTAAGTAAAACATTTAATGATCACATAACACAATTTGCAATAATCTCTAATGAAAGACCAAATATAACTTGTATTTGTTGCCGCAGAACTCATTATAGAAAACAAACTAGGAATGTTGATCTCTACAGAAAAAGTGAAAATGAAGATAATTATAAGTGGAAGGATTTTGCCACATATATATTTCTTGAAAATTGTTTTGAATTGGGTGAAGATCAGCGTATTTGTAAATACTGTTACAACAAGTTAGAGGAAAATAGAATGCCGACCAGAGCTGTACATAATAATTTAGAATTGGATGTTATTCCTGCCGAACTTTCTGAATTAAATACATATGAGTCTATACTTATTCAATGTGTTCATCCGTTCCAGACCATAGTACGTATGGAGCCCAAAACTGGTAAATTACCTCCTTCAGATTTACTGAGAGGTTTAAAAGGTAGAGTGGTGTATTTGCCCTTGGATTTGAAAAAAAATATGGAAACTATTGATGCAGATACTTTGGAAACTGAACCATTAGTTATTCTGGTTAATGGTGTACCTACAAAGAATAAGAAGATTTGGCACGAGCTGGTGGATGTACGGAAAGTACAAAGAGCAAATTTGTATTTGAAAAGGAATAACAAATGGTATGAATCAATTTATATAGAAGAAGAAGAAGATTTACAAGAAGACACAGAAACACCAACTGGACAAATTGAAAAAGTGGACAAGTCAAAGGAAGAAGAAATTTATGAACATTTTAGCATACATCCTCTTCATTCAAAAGAAGTTATGGGAGACAATATTGATCTCTTTCAGATGAAGAAAGCAAAAGGAACTCCCGTGAGTGTATGGGAGGAGAGCTTGGAAGCTCGATGTTTTCCCCAGGTGTTTCCTAAAGGAAAAGGAGGACGATACGATGAACGTCCAGAACAGATTCCAGCTTCTGAGTATCGGACTACAAGACTATATGCAGAAGATCCAAGATTTCGACAAAGTATTCCTTATTTATTCCATCTTTTATTTGAAAGCGACTTGTCTGCATTATCATATGCAGTAAATCACATTTTAAAAAGTGGAGTACATTTACAAAATGTGTCTGCTAAGGATTTTATGGAGAAAGTGCAGCACCGAGATGATCATTTGGAAACACAACTGATCAATCTGATGGCTTGTCAGCGTGGGACAAATGAATATTGGTACCGACGCCATGGTGAATTAAAATGCATGTTACGAAATTTAGGAACACCAACATGGTTCCTTACCCTAAGCTGTGCTGAGTACGCTTGGGATGATTTACTGGATTTTCTACGAGAGGCAAATTCAAACATTAAAAACATCGAATACAAGACAGCAGGAGAACTGTGCTCATTGGATCCGGTTAATGTTTGCAGATATTTCAATCATAGATTTGAGGCTATGATGTCCTTCATCTGCAATAAAAAAAATCCACCTCTTGGAGAAGTAGTGGATTTCTTTTGGAGAAAAGAGTACCAGGCAAGAGGTGCTCCTCATATTCATATGCTGTTGTGGATCAAGGATGCCCCAAAGTTTGGAACAGATACTGATGAAGCAGTGTTATCTTACATCGAAGAATATGCAACATGTGCTATACCAAAAAGCACAGAAGAGAAAAAGTTAAAGGAGCAAGTTTTACGTTTCCAAAGTCATCGGTGTGGAAAATACTGTCGACGGAAATACAAGAGCAAAGATAAATACTACACTAAATGTCGATTTGGATTTCCTAGACCTGTTATTTCAAATGGAAGAGTAAACAGTTTTATGTCATCTGTGAGACATACTATCACAAGAAAATCACCTAAGAATACCTACAACCTAAAAAGAAAAGAAGAATCAAAAAATATAAATGACTACAACACAGTCATTTTATCCATGTGGAATGCTAACATGGATATACAGTATGTAGCTGACAATTCCATTGCTGTTGCTCGATATGTAACGTCTTACATTACTAAATCTGAAAAAACTGAATTGAAAGAAATGTGGGAAGAGATTTCTCACGAGAAGACTGTCAGTAAGAAGCTGTACAGTTTCAGTTTAAAGATGTTATCGCATCGAGAAATTGGATCCTACGAATGTTCAGATAGGTTATCTTCTGCAAGTCTCTACTCGAAATCAAGAAGAATAATTGGGGCAAGTTTAGGCCTTGCAGCAATGAGAAATCGGGTACTGAAATCTGTTGGAGAAATTGAATATTTGGCCGAGAATGACCCAGAAAGTACAGATATTTTGAAATCAAACATGTTGGACACATATTATCCCAAAAGAAGTCATCATCTGGAGAACATGTGTCTCTATGAAGTGCTGCAGAACTACATTTATTCACGGAAAGCCGCAGAAGACATCAACAATGGAAAATATAAAGTCATTGGTGAGGAAGGATGTTTGGTGAAGCAAACAAAAGGAAGTTTGATAAATCACAGGAAGCTGAGTTGCGACACTACTGACAAAAAGGAATTTTACTACTTGGCTCTTTTACAGCTGTTTAAACCATGGCGTACAGAGGATGAACTACTGGGAGAATTTCAAAGCTATGAAGATTCTTTTAATGCTTGCAAAGACAGCATACAATGCAGTACATTCTCAACTTATGTGCAAATGTTAAATGAAGAAATTGAACAGGAAACTACAATTGCAGCTGAAGTAGCTAGAGACAGTTCTCAAGACAGCCAAAGTTCAGGAACACTCAGTCAAGATCCCCTAGGACAACCAATCGTTGAAAATGAAGCATCAATAGCCATGAATGAAGTGGAAACGGCTATGAATCAAGCTCAAGAAGAATTTATAGACTTACAAAATTTGGAAAGACAACTCAATGAAGAGCAGCAACAAATTTATAAAGAGATCAGAAACAAAATTGATCACGGATTTCTACATGAAAAAAAAGAGTGCTCATGCACATCATTTCATCCAATCAGGATGTATGTAAGCGGACAAGCTGGAACTGGAAAAAGTTTCCTAATAAAAGTCATCAGAAGCTACCTACAGCAAAAAACGGATTCTACTTTGTCTTGTGTGGTTACTGCTCCAACTGGGTTAGCAGCATATAACATAAAAGGAATCACCTTAAATCGTTTGCTAATGTTACCAGTGGAGCATGAGAACAAAATACAATACCACAAGCTAACTGGAGAAGCATGCTTGGAAGTTTCAAGAGTATTGAAGAAGATGCAAGTTCTCATTATTGATGAGGTGAGCATGGTATCAAACTTAATGCTTGCCTTTGTGCATTTAAGAATGCAGCAAATTCTAAGGACAGACTATGACGTGTTATTTGGTGGAAAACATGTCATAGTTTTTGGGGATCTTCTACAACTTACTCCAGTTAAAGGACAACCAGTGTTTAATACTGTGACACATGAAGACACAAAGAAGTCATTGGGAAGCATCGGTAATGCAAATATTTGGTCCTTCTTTGAGTACAAGGAACTTACTACTAATATGAGGCAAGCAAACGATGAAGAATATGGAAGTATTCTGAAAGATATCAGAATTGGACTACTGACTGAAGCTGGCACAAAAGCATTACAGAGTCGGTTGCTACATAATTTATTTCCAAAGGAAGAAATAGTTGCAGAGAAGATATACAAGAACATTGCAGAAAAGAAAAGTGTCATCTGCTTAATGCCAATTCTACGTGAATGCTCAATATTCAATGAGGAGCTTTTGAAATTGGAAAAGGAAGATATCAGGAAATTGGAAGCAGTGGACAAAATTCAAGATGGAAGAATTACTATCACATTAACAGGCACACTGAAAAATAAATTGGATTCACTAGAGAAGAACATTTCCAAAACTGCTGGATTAGAAAAAAATCTATATGTTTGCATGAACTGTAGAGTATTTTTAAGGAGAAATTTGGATGTTGAAAAAGGTTTAGTTAATGGAGCTATGGGAAGAGTTGTGGGTTTTATTAATTATCAGAAAAAAGATGGAATTGAATGTTTAAAAATAAAATTTGATCAGATAGAAGAAGTTATAGACATTTGTCGTTGTACAGTTCGTTTTATGCTTGTGAAAGACTTATATGTACAAAGGAAACAGTTTCCGTTTTCTCTAGCATATGCTGTAACTATTCACAAGTCTCAAGGATTGACTGTAGATTGTGCTTTTGTGAACATTGGTTCAACTGTGTTCAAAGAAGGTATGGCTTATGTAGCTTTGTCACGAGTGAAAACATTATCTGGTTTATTCATGATAGACTTTGATAACTCAAAAGTTAGTGCTGATACAAATTGTGTAAAGGAGTATAATAGATTAAGAAGAACCTATGCTCCTCATTTAGGTGAGTATCCTGTGTTAGAGAAACGTGTAGTTTCTCATAAAAGGAGAAATTAGAATATCTGTAATGAAGATGTAGAGAGGAGGAAAAAAAAGAGGAGTGATGTAATTGCAAGCAAAAAGAAAAAGGAAAATGAAGAAGAGGTTGTAGGATGTCATTTTGAAAATAGCTCTGGTGTCAACTGCTACGCTAATGTAGTGCTGAATGTTGCTTTTTATCTGGAAAGTGTGCAAGAGCAGATAATAGTAAATCAGAGAAAAAGATTCTGTTCTGAGTTGAGTCTCCTTTTTCAAAAGCTGAGTAATGATAAAACTCAAATAGAAAGTGCTACTGAAATTAGAAAACTTTTAGATGTATGTTCAGGACGAACACAGTTTTCTCAAAATGTACAGCAAGACACACAGGAATTCTTGATGTTTTTTCTTCAGGTACTGGAAGAAGAAGGGGTTCCCATTGAAAATATGTTTGGTGTCTCTTATAAATGGGAACATAGTTGTGAAAACTGTTACAATACATGTGGCTCTAATGTTGATTCTGAAAGGTTTATTTATTTAACATTGCCAGAAAGTAAAACAGTCACTTTTGCTAAATTAGTTAAAGATGCTAATCATAACATGGAATGCGGTGAGTGTCATTCTGAAATGTTTTCAACGTTAATTTTAAAGGAATACGGACAGTATGTAATTTTAATGATGCAACGATGTAAAGCTGATGGTTCAAAAATGGATACTTTAATAAAGAAGTTTACAGGACAGCAATTATCAATTTCAGGAAAAACTTTTGTAACAGTTGCAATAATTTTCCATGTAGGACCTACTGTTACTTCTGGACATTACACAGTTTATCTTAAATGTGAAAAAGGCTGGACACTGTGTAATGATTCCCAATTGATTTTCAAGCAACGTTTGCCTTTTGATTTAGCAAATTCCTATCTAATCTTCCTGAAACCAAAATTTTAGAGAGACTTGGCAAGATCTGTACAAAACAATTTTTCCATTTTATTGGATTACCATTGGAATTTTCAAAAAAAATGATTTTTCAAATTATCATTTGGCCTAATGGAAAGGTAACCAATTGTAATGTGGACTTTTTTAATTTTTAATGAAACTTTCGAAAACCAAAAATGTTGACAAAATCGGTAACATCTGCACAATTTAAATTTTGGAATGTTATTGGATTGCCATTGGAAATTTATTCAAAAAAGATTTTTAAAATTACTATTTGGCCATGAGGAAAGGTAAACAATTGTATTGTGGACTTATTTAATTATTAATTAATATTTCGGAAACCAAAATGTTAGAGAGAATCGGTAAGATCTGTACAATTTAAACTTTAGAATTTTATTGGATTACCATTGGAAATTTAATCAAAAAAGAATTTTAAAATTACTTTTTGGCCTAAAGGAAATGGAACCAGATGTATTGTGGAGTTATTTGAGATATAATATTTTTGTGATTATACTTCTGAAACAAAATTGTCAGACGGTATTTTAAAGAAATAATTACTGATAATAGATGATATTTTTTAAAAATATTATGCATTTCTATAATGTTATGATTAAGTAAAAAGAGATTGTGGGCTTTTTTAAAACAATCTTTGAGATTGTTATTTTTTTTTTGCCCGCTGTTAAATGATGAATGCAATTGCTTTCACAAATTATAGTGAAATGCAATATATTCTGAAAACAGCAAAAAAAAGGCAAAATATTTTTTGGGAAAAATATGTAAATACGTGTACTGTGTTATATATTGATTTATTAAATATTAATACTTTTTTCTTTTTTTTCAGATTGTGAAAGAAAATTTTCAAAAAAAACCAACCATTTTTTCAAGTAATTTCAATTACATTTTAATTAAAAATTAAATTGTTGGGTGGGTCAGGTAAGTGAGAAATTAGATGGTCCCTTTCTTCCACTTTATCTCAAAAAGATTTTTAGTATTTAGTTATTAATTCCTCAAGGATCTTGAGATGTGGTAATTGATTTTTAGTGTTTTTAAAAAAAAAAAAAAAAATACGCTTACCGTACGCGTACGGTAAAAAAAAAAAAAAAAAAGTTTAAATGAAAAAATAAAAAAAAGTTGAGAGGAAAGGTTGGCTCTTAAAAGAGCCGTTGTGTTCATGCAGGGACAGAGGAAAGGAAGTATGGGAACATTAGCTGGTTGGACATATGTGCTGGTCTATTTTGTTGTTAATGAGGGGAAGACTGGTCTCCCTATGAACAATTAGACCATGGCAAAATGAACACCGCATAGTAACCCTACCAAACCGAGGGTTCGTTTCCAGAGGAACAGAAAAAGGTGAATCTGCCCCCACAGATGAAGGGCTCTGCTGAGCTTCCGAAGAAGGACTCGGCTGAGCTGCTGTGGATGTGCTTGGTTGACTTACTGAAGGGTTGCCCCTAGTATGTCTAGCATGTGTCCTAGGGTGTACATCGTGAAGGTGTCTCAACATAGTGTGATTCCCGAAGGAATACTTCTTGTTGGGATTACCTCGCGAAAGTACACGCTGGCACAGCTTGCAAGTCACCAAGGCAGCATTGACTTTTTTCTCACCCTCTGGAAAACTGAAATACTCCCATATGAAAGAGCTCTTCTGTTTCCTCCTTCTCTGCCTGATGGTGGTGCTGCTAGCCTCACTCTCAGTAGAAGAGTGCTGGTCTGCCATCGTATCACAAGGACAAGTCAGCTCCTTCTCCTAAGGGATCACAAGCAGAAATGAGGGGAATGGGTGTGGTGTAGGAGAGTTCTAGAACTGAAAGTAGTTTCAACCAATCAAAAGTTGTGTTTCATGATCACATGACCCACCGTGCGCGTACGTTACACTTACGGTGTGCTTACGGAGCGCTTACGGTAAAAGTACGCATGCGCGTAAAAAAGACACGCGCTCGCGCGCATGCGCAAAACAGTCACTTTACAACACTTCCGCGTAACGTGCGCGTGTAGCGTACACGCCTACGCGCCCCACGCGCAGTACGCACGGCTACGCAAATTGCGTAACTATACGCAAACAGAGTAGATAAATTACGAACATTGCGTAAACCGTACGCTTACCGTACGCTTACCGTACGCGCACTAAAAAAAAATGTGTATGTTATACTAATATATCTTACCTGTTTGGTAAAAAAAAAAAGAGAAAAATTGATATATTGCAGATTTTTTTTAAAAAAAAATAGTATTTTAAGAGAATAAAAAGATTTTAAAAAAACTTGATTTAAAAAAAAAAAAACACATTTAATATAAGAATTAATAATAAAAAAATCATACAAAAACAATAAAAAAACTATGGGAATCACATATGTTATAGGTAAGAATTAGCATTTAAAAAACCATACAAATTCACTGGAAAAACCATGGGTTTCACACACGTTTTAGTTAGAAATTAGCATTTAAAAAACCTTGCAAATTCACTGAAAAAACCATAGGTTTTACACACGTTATAGTTAGGAATTAGCATTTAAAAAACCTTGCAAATTCAGTGAAAAAACCATAGGTTTCACACACGTTATAGTTAGCTGGACATTTCACTCATAAAAAACCAATGAAATTCCCCCGTTATAGTTAGTTAAGCTAACTATAACTCGCGCGCCCGCAATGCACTGCTTATGACGTCACATATTACATCACTCATGACATGGTCAGTGACATCACTCATGACATCACTGATGACATCTCAAATGACATCACTGATGACATCATCCTTGTGACAGAGTGGTAGACCTCCTCTCACCCTAATATAACCTTTGATACAAACATTCAAAAATAGAGACTAAACTTTTCAAAACAATGGACATACCAATACCAGTTACAACAACCTATTCAGTAATTCTAAGATCCACATACACATCCACTCATTCACCAACAGTCCTATACAGTCACTCATACATGTACTCACTCATCATATGTACTCATACACCTATACATCCTGTTACACAATGCCACTCATCCATAGAGTTACGCACACACATAGTCACTCATGCTAATAAAGAATCAAACATACATTTACTTGCATATACAGTTAAACACACACCACCACACTTACTTCTACGGAAACTTACACATACTTAGTCTTTTAAACAATCACTTATAGAAACACATACTTATTCATACAGGAACTCTTTCAATCTCTCACTCTCACATATACTCACTTATATACACAAATAGTCACATATACTAGTTTAAAACATATGTAGTTACTCATAAAGACACTATTGAGACAGCCATTCACTCACTAACACACCCATACACACACCCTCATCCACCCATACAGTCCTGCACACATGCTGTCTTCAACACATACAAACAGTGAGTCACTCATTCATGCATCTATGCACTACGTAATACCCCCCACCGAACCATGCAGACACTCAGACACTCATACTGAGACTCAAAAAACCAACTAATAACCTATATAAACACCCATGTAGCTACTCACCAACCCATGCAGACACTTATACACAAAGTGAGAGACTGATACAGGTATTTACACATTTAAACATTACTCACTAAGCCATGTATTCAATAAGATACACTTAATCAGTCAGTAATACAATCAATTTTTCAAAAACAAATCATCCATTTAGACACTTATATACTCATTTATTCTTCCATCGACCTTGAGATATACATATATAAAACATATTTAATTTTCAGAAAAACACACATTCACTGGATGATGTCATCAGTGATGTCATTTGAGATGTCATCAGTGATGTCATGAGTGATGTCACTGACCATGTCATGAGTGATGTAATATGTGACGTCATCAGCAGTGCATTGCAGGCGCGCGAGTTATAGTTAGCTTAACTAACTATAACGGGGGAATTTCATTGGTTTTTTACGAGTGAAATGTCCAGCTAACTATAACGTGTGTGAAACCTATGGTTTTTTCACTGAATTTGCAAGGTTTTTTAAATGCTAATTCCTAACTATAACGTGTGTGTAACCTATGGTTTTTTCAGTGAATATATATATATATATATACACATACATATATATATAAACACACACACATACACACAAAAGTGATACAAAAGAGCAATTGCTGCTTTCGAGGCAGTGCAAGGTTTATAGCCCATTTTCATCCGCTGGAGCCAGCATTACAGTCCCAGTGGAGCACACACACCAGCTGTTCTTCAACAGAAAACGCACAACATTTTTGTTTGAATACGTGTTCCATTAAATGTGTTTGTCCTGTTGTGATATTAGGCAAGACATTATATTTTGGTTCACTACCATGTAATCCTCCTTTTTAAAGATTTTTCCTTCCTTCATTCCTTGAGGTTACAAAAAATACCTTCTTTCTTAGGCTTCAACACCCACCCCACCCTTCTTTCGCCAATAGTCAGATGTGAAGATAGACTTCAGCAGTAAAAGCGAGCGCAGTTCTATTTTCTGTTTTTTAGGTCGAGCCTGGGCAGGGCATGCGCTGCTCTTCGAGGCATGTTGTATTAGAGTATGTACTTGAAGCCCCGCCCGCTCTCCGCCCATATTTGTCATTGGCTTGTGTCATTGTCCATCGTAAGTGCTGGCTTCAGATTCGTGAATAGGCATCTTAGTCCTTCCTTAGTACCGCCTTGTCTGCTTTTGTAACCGCCCATGAGGACTGGCCCTCTTACTTGTGTTACTATCCCATAGGTTTTAAATATAGTGTGTCAGCACTATTTTCTTAAACCGCTTTGTGGTTTCCCGCAATGCTTTGTAGCAGCTCAGCGTGGCACCAGCTTTATGGCGTAGTGGTATAACTTTTAATTATGCTCCCTACCTAACCCCCTCCCCCCACCACCACCCTCAGCTGCACGGACGTCGTGCTTCATGTTCCTGAAGTGGGTGCTGTTACGGGCGCTTCCTCCATGTGCTACCATTGTTCCCCCTCCCACTCCCATCCATGGCTTCCAGCGCACACTCTGCTCACCCACAAACTGGGCTTTTGGCTGTTTCTGGGCTGTGAGACAGCGTGGCTGTAACACGCTGTTCCCACCGGCTGGCCAGCCCGGCCTTCTGCTGACTCTAAACATGCTGTGACACAGAGTCCATAAATATGCCCGATGCCCCCCACCTCCTGACCTGCGAGCAGCCTTGCTTTCTTTCCAAAACCGCCAAAAGACAGAAAGGCAGTATGCTTTCCCCCCACCAGGACCGAGCGTTAGGATTCCATGAAATATGCTGCTGCCTGGGGTGATTTACAAAAAGATAACAATTTGTTGGTTTGCGTTGTCCTGCTTGCGTTTGACCTCCTAGATGTGGCTGGTGGGCTTGAAATGAGGTTAATTAACAGAGGCCATGTGAAGTTTGAGCTACCCCGCCCTCTCATCCACTCAGCAAGACTTTGCCGATTTATGCACCACAACACCTCTTTGTGTGCACGAGGCTTCCGGTAATCTGTTGATTTCCTGTCATGATAAGCAAATGGCCAACCCTCTTCAAAATAGTGTTTGATGTAAGGCAAACCATATGCTGCCCAGCCCTGCCAAGTGCCACTCATCACGGTAGCTCATTTTAGTGTCAGTAACGTCCACGCATTACCGCACTAAAATGTAAAGTCACCCTTTTTTAAACTCCCCTCTGACAGAATTGCTCTGGCACTTCAGCTTGCCCAGGGTGGGGGAGAGGTAACTTGCTTTCCATAGATACCGCTCATCTCTGCCCGAGCCGGGCTTCTTTACTTTGTGTTTGTTTTTCCCTCTTGTGTTACAGGGGGCTGATATTGCCGGCCCCCAGTAAGAAAAACGGCCCCCCCAGGAGCCCAAAACCACCCCCCACCCTGGTGGCCTACCGGGGAAATGTCCGGTACCTGCTATGGCCAGTCCGGCCCTGCTTGTGAGGTTCCATCCTGCTCAAGCGCTGCTCTGATGTGAAGTGAAGGAGCTGCTCATGTTCACGCCTTCTCCAATGATCTTGTAAAAGCTGCAACCCTGGAAGAGGTCAGCTTTAAAAAACAAGTAGGTGTGCAGTGTTTTTAAACCATTTCTGTTCATTTGTAGACAAGATACCTCCCTTTTAAGGTCTCGCCCGAGCCAGCGCTTTAGCGCTGCTCTGGCGAGAGTTTTAGTAAGCGTGTTTTGGAAGTGATAACTAGTGGCTTTTTTCAGGCCTCCAGCTACAGTGCATGTGCGCCGGGCGCGCGCACCATTTGTCAGCCTGCGTGATCACTTTCGCGGCCGCTTTGATGTTCTCAGTGAGCCGCGCGGCCACTGAGAACATCAAAGCAGCCGCAAAAGTGCACACCATTTGCCAGCCTGCGTGCCTCTCTCCGACTTAGTGCGCGCGACGTGCCCTACCCCCCTCCCTTATCCCACTTCCTGTTTGTTGGGGTTAGCAATGGGGTGGTTCGCAACTACTGGTCTGGAAGCACCAAAATGATTAACAGCACGACAGGAAATGTGATCTTTTTAATGGAAACGCGCGCGCTCTGGTTTCCTTGCTTTCTCCGTGGCTTGCTATTCGCACACAGCTGTTCTGAAATGACCATACCGTCTAGAAAAATGAAGGCTACATATGGCTGCCACACTTCTCATGTGCGGAGCCATCACGCCATAGGGCCTCATGATACACAAAAGAGGATTCCTGCAGAAACGTGTAGATTTGCGTTCTTCCGGACACTGGGGCTAGTTGTGTACTCGGCTACCTCTTCACTTAGCCCTACATATCATAAACCAGCGCAGAAAGCCGTTAAAACATTCCTGAAACTCTATATAGAACCTTCTTGGCATCACCCAACACGTGTCCACGGCTATAGAATCTGGAACATTCTACACTGTCAATATGGAACCTCCTTGGAATCATCCAGTCACACGACATGTCTATAGCCAGTACAACATTTTGCAACTTCTATACTGAACCTCCTAGGCATCACCCCATCATACATCATTTTTTATAGATAGTGGAACATTCCATAACTCCATTTCCATGTTATTTTTTTATTGTTTTAGCTAACAGCCTAACAATATTTTAGGAACATGCAGTATAAAAACAACTCAATGAAAGCATGTTCACAGCAACCTATTAATAAATTCATCGGAAACATTAAAATGAAAGTACAGTGAAGTGCTAAAATACGCCTTTCCATCAAAGGCATACAGCCTAAGGTAAAACCAGCATTGGCATAGCCAATAGGTCTCGCCTTTGGGACCTTATAAGTATTTAGTTATGCAGTACAATATCCTTACTGAAACAACATTAACTGTTGCATGGCTAAACACTTATAAGGTCCCAAAGGCGAGACCTATTGGCTATGCCAATGCTTGTTTGTGCTTGAAACACAAATACTGAAGTGCAGGTACCTGTTAATAACTGAGGAGTGAAATGTCCCAGACTTACTTTCATTGCACGCGCACCAATATTGTACCCTCCTGCTGTTAATAGAATTGTTGTGATTTTTGGGCTAGGTGCCTATTTTCATCCTTTATTTATTACGTGTGTGTGTGTCAGATGCCTAACAAAATAAACACTGCAAGAAGTTGCAAAATCATTACTTGGCTGGTTTAAAACAGGGGGAGGTGGGAAGAATGTTGTGTACTGTAAACATCCTTTACGACTAATGCGTTACAACGCATGCCATTACACCGCATTTTGTACTCCGCAAAATCTTGTACAATGCAGGCCTTTACACAGCAAACCGTTACCAACGCATTCCCCAAAGCAACACCCCAGTGCAGTTAGAATAGTAAATTGCGTTGTAAAAGGGAATGTGTTGTAATGGATTGCGTTGTAAAGCCCTGCGTTGTGAAAGATTTTGCAGAGTAAAAAATGCAGGGTAATGGCACACGTTGTAAACGTGTGCGGCGTAAAGTGTTCTATTCGTTGTGCACAGCGGCACTAAATGCAGGCATTTCCATTATTCAGAGGCTGTGGGAGTTGGAGGGGGCTATAACAACACGCATTTGTGAGAGTTTAAGCTATTGGCTTTGTAAATGACAATGCCTTTTATTTATGTTTTTAAAAGCCAACAGATTAATAAAAGAGCATTGTCATTTACAATGCCAATAGCTCAAACTCTCCAAATGCGATACCTATTGCAAATGCTTGTTCAATGTGCTAGTGGAAAAGGGAACGCCAAAGCAAGGTGTGTTCATTTTATAAACAAAGAACTGCAGAAAGAATAACCTAACCACGGCGTATGACCTTCAAATAGGGAGTGCGTCATTTCTGCTTCAGATTTGAGCCTTCCACCGCTCCTTTCTCGAACAGACAGCAGGGGTCAAATTATTTTCTGACGTGCTGCGCCAAGGGTGTGGCCCAGACTCCACAGGTGTGCATCAACTGAGACGTCTTCCATTTTAATATCTCAGCCCTGTAAATTGTCACGAAGCCCAGAGCTCATTTCGAGAGAACAGCGCCCACGCCTTACGATGCCGAGGATTACATGGCAGCGCGCCAAAATATAACGTCTTGCCTAATATCACAACAGGACAAACACGTTTCATGAAACACGAATTGAAACAAAAATGTTGTGCGTTTTCTGTTGAAAACCAGCTGGTGTGCTCCACTGGGATTGTAATGCTGGCTCCAGCGGATGAAAATGGGCTCTAAGCCCTGCACTGCCTCGTGCAGGAAAGCAGCAATTGCTCTTTTGTATGGTTTTTGTTACGTTTTTGTCTTATAAAGAAGGATGTATCGAAGTAATTTTTCTTCACTCCATTTCTGTATCATGCAAAAAATGGAAAATCAAATTTTTATGCAAGTAAAAACATGTCCCATCCATTGTTGGATTATGAATCATTTTACCTGGGAAATACAGTTTAAACCAGAACATCGTTCATCCGCGTATAGCTTATAAAGTCACTTAAAATATTTTCACTTAGATGTCTTGTTCTTTCAAAACTTCCATCTTTTCTTCTTTAGTGACTGTCGAAATGCCGGACATTCCTTCCGCTGTCTCACATTTCTCTGCTTCTCTATCAGACATTTTTTTCTGATTGCGGCATCTTTAGAGATGTTGGGTGGCCGTAAGTGCTTGTGGAGACCCCATTCGTTGCCAGCACAAAGATCTTGGATACTTTGGCCTCTATTTTAGACTTGGCGTGGGGAGGCCAGCTTCCCCCACCCCCAGCTAGGTTTCTGCCTCCCAGATCTAAGCCATTAATTTCAAGGAAAGTCTTATACTTAAATACAGACAATGACATGGTGGTATCCCCGGCTCCACTCTCATACACACAGACACACAGTACCAGCCAGGTGAGTACTACTGGAAAGAAACAACAAGCATTGAAAATGCAATAGATCTCGCCTTTGATTAAGTTAAAGCCATTTACTTTGCTAATGGTATTGTATAGCAAAGCAAATGGCTTCAATTTAATGAAAGGCTCGACCTATTGCATTTTTAATGCTTGTTACTTCTTGTAGCAATCTGACACAGAAGGATGGTGTGTCACTGCTGATCTGATATCACTAGGCAGAGAGAGCTTTAGAGCTCATATCTCCTACAGGAAGGTGTGAGGAGGCTTCTGAAACCCAACCAAAATACAAGGCCTTTGAAAGGCACAGGCTTAACTTAGAGTTGATATTACATACATTAATGATTCTTGCCCCATTCCACTCACGACTCAGTCAGAAAAGTCAAATACTTGACTTAAGCGATTTTGCTACTCATATGTCACGAATCCATCATTTTCCTCTCCACTGATATCTGACCAATAGCCTTTGAGCACTGATGAACCTCCCTCTGTTCGTGGCTCAAGAGACTAAACATGGTGTTGTCAGCGGTTCTGTAACAACCTCTGTAAGCAGTTTTAAGATCAGGATGTGTGCTGGGATGTGCCACACCTAGTAATGTTACCTTACAGCCACCGTAAGGTTTGCAAGCTCCAGCTGGACTTGTTCTCTTGTGACTCCGCGCAGTGACTTTGAACACAGGAAGAGGCACCAACACAATACAACATGGTGGCTAGAAGGGGCATCGGGACTAACAAAGACACTATTCTCCACAGAAAGTGTAGTAAATGCCAGGAACTGACTCGCATTACCACTGCCAAAAGCAGAAACGGCACTGAAAACAAGTATAGGCAAACCCAACATACCTAGCTTTGCCTGGTACAAATAGATATATACTTTTGCTTTTAATTGAAAATCTAAGAAACAAAAATATAAAGAAAGAAAGAAAAACACGCTGCCACCTAAACGTTGCTGACATATGCTTGCAATGTTTAGATACAAATTAATAATTGAATTTACAGAGTAGTGCATATGTTTCCTGGCCGACAGGTGTACTTAATACAGGTATATTCTAATGGCCATAAAAAAGTAATATTGGCTTTGAATTACTCAAACCTATGCAATAACCAATCTTTGCATGAATAGCAACATACGATGTGGTAAAAAAATGAAGTGGATGTGTATTGTTAGAAACAACAAAAAAACGCGACGATGATAAAGTTAAAAGATGTTCAAACACGTGACGGTATGTATTGGGCAGAGTGCAGACGTTACGGTGCTTAGATAGTACATCAGCATATGACTTCTGTCAATTATATCCCAGAAAATACAAGGTGTTCGTGTTAATGCACCAGTGAAAAAGAGGAGTGCAAGTGGATTTAAAAGAAAACTAAACTAAAACACGATGTGCGCGTAGCAAAATGTATATTCAATAAAATAGCGTGTAAACTCACATATCAGATGGTGCTCTGGTATTGAATGTGAATGCTGCGACGCGATTCAAGCCGAACGTTTGAAATCGCTCCCGAATATTCACGGGACACATTATCAACATAAAGAAAGGACTCAGCTGTCAGAACTCCTGACTCACTCGAAAGCATGAGCTCCATCTTGTGCTGTGTATAAGGGCTATAGAAGGAATATGTCGAGTGGACATATGAATATGCATAGGAAATGCACATATTAAAATAAAGAGTGTGCTATAAAAAAGTGACATAAATGTGAAAGCTTGAAAAAGAAACATGTTAAATTTGATATAATGTATCACCATTTCAACCTCATAGAGGATAACTCCCGTGTGATTGAGTTAAATCATCGTGGTGAAATGCGCTGCCAGCGAACGTGAACCAATGAGTATATTGAACACATTTTAGAATTAAGAACAGTGTTCATGAAATTAAAAGTTTACCACGGATTGTGGTAGCTAAATGTATAAACAAGCTGTCAGCGTTGGGAAAAATATAGTGCATAGCAGATAATGAGTGTGTAACGCCGCAAGTGAGAGATCCAATCCTGGTGGGCGGGGCTCAAAGGAGACAAGGCGGCAACAAGGAGGGACTAAGAAGCCTCCTTTTCAATCATGAGCCTGCGTTTTGCATGCAGGATGACACCAGCGAATGAGGAAGATGGGTGGGGCTTCAACTCCACCTCCGAGAGCTTTGGAATCTGTATTGATTCCAAGAAGCTCTCGTATGACGAGAGCAACACATGCGCGCTGCTTTCGCCAGCCGAGACCTAAAAACACACAGGGGAAGTGAGTCTGTTGGATTCACCCTGAAATCAAAATCCAGGATTCTCTGCCATTCGGCCAGGAAGCACACTTGACCCTTCCCCATTAGGAAATGTCAACAACTTACCACGTGATTTGTATTTTAATTCCATTTAAATGATTTGCATTGAATTCCATTCACCACATCACCCGACTAAAGGGCAATTTCTGACAATTCTCCAGCTGGATTAGATGGTATGACACTTTCCTCCTCTCTTGACCACTGTCATCTTCCCATTTCAGAAAATCTTACTCCCCCTCCCCCATATTATTTGCTCCCCCCACCCTGTTGGGTTCAGCAATTGGCAAACAGAAGGTTTGAGGTAGTAATATTGAATAATGAAAAAGGCACAACTTTAACAAGTGATAAGCATAGACCAAAGTGTTTAAAGAACAAGTAAGGATAAATACAAATGTACAGCAACCAAAGCATAAGTAAGTGATGTGTTGTAATTGTGTTGTTTGCATGAAAAAAAAACTTTGCAGAGAACTTAATGTTGATGCCTGACCTTACATGCCTGGTTTGGTTTCCCTCTTCCACTACCTAGCGCGCCCTGATGTCAAGAACAGGACTTGTAGACAATTCCTCTCCCTCTTCTAGCTCACAGTAAAAAGGATGATTTCTTCCCATAGCCACAGTGCTACCCTAAGTTAGTGCACCACATGTGGACTAAATACGGGCCTTCAAACAAGAGCTACAAAAAGGCAGAAAAAGTCCTTGGTGAGTCTCCTGAGGTGAAAGCAAAAAAAATGCTTTGAAAGCTTAGCTAAAGGGTGGGTGAAATACTGAATCAACTTGCAGAGATGATCAGTAGAGGAACAGATGTGAAGAATCTGCAGCTACAATATAGACATAAATGCACAAACAAATTTGTAAAAGAGGGCGTCTATGAAGGTGACGAATTATACTTGAAAAAGTTGATTTAAAATGACCCTTTATTCCAGCTGGCATATATAAATTAGGACAGTAAATTACATAACACAAAACTGGTGGAAATCTTGGTTTGAGATGTGCGAGAAAGTGGATTATTATTAAGGGTGGATGATAATCCACTATAATTAATATTGTCACTATTCTTGTTAGGTCCAGTGAAGGTTTCAGTAATTTAAACCTAAGCTCAACACCTTGCAGCTATCGCACAGAGCAGACAGGCTTAATTTAAGAAAATGTGTAAAGCATTTAAGAAGTGCTAAAACAATTAAAAAGTTAAAAACACAACACAATAAACATCCCACTCCAATTTATGAAAATATAGAATATTTTGCTGAACAAAATGACAATTTAAAGCAACTAAGATCCAATAAGAGGAACCAGTTTTAAATAAAAATAGTGCCAAATAATGCAATGTGCCAACTGCACGTGCTTTACCAGGCCAAAGTCGGGGGTTGGATATAGGGACTGGGTTTGTCCTAGTCACAGAGTAACCTTCTTTTCTCAGAAACCGTTCTGGACTTCGTCAAGTTGTCAATGAGTTTGTCGGCATAGAAGGCAGTAGGTGGAAGCCATAGTAGGGTTGATGGCAATGGGTTGCAGGAGAACGGGGTCCTGATGCAGTCACTGATGATGGGGGAGAAGTTTGGGTTTCTGGGTATCCCTATGCTTTCCTATGGAGCATCTAACCCTACTACAGTGAAAAGAGCATTTAGGGCATTGCCACTGTACAGACATGTTAAACATAAAAACCTTTACATGCTCTACTTTAAAATACCATGCACCCTGCCTTATCGACATTTAAGAACTACTTAGAGGTGACTTATTAATATTTAAAAGGAGAGTTTAGGCCTGTCAAAAAGGGTTAGTTTAACAGATCAAATTTGCGAGGTTACTGGTAGCAGGCCTAAAGTCATGTTTTGCATTGTCACTTTAGTGGTGGCATAATATGTGCTGCAGTCCACTAGTGATTTTTAATTTACAGGCCATGGGTACACTTTGTATCATATACTAGGGTCTTATATGTAAGTTAAACATGTCAATTAATAGTATAGTGAATTTTTACATGTTTTAGGGATAAGAGCACATTCACTGAGGTCTGTTTAGCAGTCCCAGTGCACAGAGTAAAAAAAAACAGTCACACCAGTCTAAAAAAAATGGGGTGAACAGACAAAAAGAGGCATTTTCTTGCAGGATGTGTCAAACATTTTTCATATTGTGCTTGTCATATTGGATTGGGAATATATTATGGCCAGGCATGCATGGTGGAGGACAAGGTGATGGAGTTGGCAAGGTGTGATATCAGTATTGTTAAGCAGAGCTGCCCTAGAGAGGCTACCATCAACAAGTCTCCTTAGCCACATCAGCATCTCGTTCATGTACAGCCTGGATGGCAAGTGGGGTTTGCTGGTTGGGAACAAGTGCATGTTGAAGTGAGGTCTCAAAAAATAGGAGAAGGAGGAAAGGACCCAATATAGTTGGGCTCCAGGTCCAACATTAGGACTCAATGGAAAAAAACGGAAAGAGGTCATGCATGTATGAGGATGCTCTGCAGTGAAGCATCCTGCGTGCCCAGGACTTGCAGGGATCAGAACTCTGATGGCAGATGTGTCCCCTGGAATGACGTTGTGAGTCTTCTCTTTAACTTGACCTAGCACTGACCTGTCAGACACACTTTAAGGCCAGATCTGCTTTCCATTCTTTCCCTGACTCTACTCGCCATTTTGGAGCACCTGGTTTGTTGTGCCTATAAAGTTTGATTACTTGCTGTAAGTTGCTTTAGTCTTGGCCTCGTGCCGCAATATTGCTGCTTTTTGCATCTGAATTTATCCGACCATTTTTTTACCTCACTGTCATTACACAGGTGTGTCCATTTTATGCGTCATTGAGTGTGGCAAGTCACTGCCACAGCTCTTGCAGCAAACAAGCAAGACTCTGCCACTGTAATAGTTTCAGTCCCAACTGGGAGAAAAAATAAGTAACTAAAAGCACTAGGAGAAAACATATAGTACATGAGGAGGCAGCATCCATGCCAGATTATGGCATGATAACAGACGTGGCAGCAAGATTATGAGTGGATGTGGCACTCAGTGTGCTGGGAGCAATACAGCACAACTCATTGTTCTCCTTTCTCCATGTCTAGCTGTTGCACTGCACATACAGTTCTTCATTATTTTGCTTTGCAGAGCTCATGAGTAAAGACACTATTGGTTTTCTTTTTTAACCTTCCAGGGTTTCTGGGCAGATGGGCAGAGCCTCATAGATAGGCATGGACATCAGTGTGGAGCAGGTGGAGTTGTTGGGGATCCACTTGTGAAGAAGCGATAGAGGGAATCGGAAGTCAATGTATCCCCCTGATTAGCTCTCTCTCGCTCATTTACTTTGTCTTCCAGGTTTTCTGGACTGATGGGTGGAATTGTGGAGGTGGATGACAGAGTGGTGCAAAAGGAGATGTTAGGGCTCCACTTGAAAAGATAGTGTTTCTCTAGAATTCCCTGATGTCTCTGCCTTCTAGGTGTTTGCAGGATGGGTGTTCAAGTATAGCCAGAGCAGAGTCAACGTGTCATCATGTCCCTTAACCTCTCTCATTTTTTTGGCTCCTAAGCTTTGAGCTGGATGGGCAAGAAGAGAAGGCGGCCATAGCAAATGAGCAACCAAATAGAGCAAGGAGGAGTGAGCAAGAAGAAAGAGCAGAACATCAATGGCCCTTTCACACAAAGTAAGCACCAAATGCTAATTTATGAAACTATGTTACAGTTTTGAGCTGACTCATTTCATAAGCAATTGAAAAGCTGGAGCAGCACTATTTTACTACCTTAGACTGTAGTAAATGGTTGTTTGTCATGTGAATTTTAAAGACATGTAGCTTTTGGCTGGAAATGTGGCTGTGTTTGTTGACAAGTTAAAAACCAAACATAGAACGATAAGATACACAAATCAGAATAACACAATACTTAACAGGGCACAACAGAGCAAACAGTAAACAGAGAACGCAGCACAACAACTACAGTTTAATTCAGCAGCATCACTTTGCAATGCTGCAGCTCAAAAACACAGCAGCACATAAAACAACAGCACATCACCACAATCACAAAATAGCACACAACAAACATGCACACACATTCTTGTCACACATTAGCATCTCCAGTAACCCGTTTTCATATTACAGTGGCAAAAAGTTTGCATCTAGCACTTCCTAAACTTGTCACCAAAGACAAGATATAGCACCACTCAAAAATGTTTTGTAATCTGGCCCAATGTGTGTCAGTGGCCCTGGCCCTTTCTCTTATGATTTTTATCCTAGGTTTTGGGTTGGATTGGCAAGAAGTGACAGGTGACGTGACAAATGGGCAACTGAGTGAAGCAAGAGGGAAAGGGTGTATAAAAAGAGCTACAGATGTCAACGTGTTTCTCTTTTCCTTGGCACCTGGACACCAATGGTGTTTGCATCCAATTTGAGGGTTCCATGTCCACACATCTGCTGCTGACGAGAAAAAATGCTTAAATATGGGTGATACGGGATCTATGAGTGAAGTTGGAGAGGGCAGGCAATCTTGGAGAATGGAGATTTGGTATCTCTGCTGCTGCAAAAAGTGTACCAGTTCCAGAAATCTAAACAACTTGGTTAGTTTGTATAGTTTTTCGAACTTTCGGGCATGCGACTTAACAAGTGTACTCTGAATATTTTCCAATGTAATATTAAAATTTGTACTGTAAATACTATGCGCTTCAGCTTGCTAGTAAACAAGCATTGTGTGCCAGAGCCTTAAGTTCATTAGCTAGGCAGATGCATTCACCAAGGTGTAGGTTTATTTCCAAAAAACGGCTTAGTGGCAGAATACTACTGCAGTCAATGTCAAGCCCACTCACCCTAATGTTGGAGGGATTGTCACTAGTTGCTGGGGAAGGTTTGCTGTCTTGTTCTCATTGAGTCCTGGTTGGATGCAGTGGTGTGTTCAGGTAGCAGACACTGATAATAGTTTACCTGTCAAGAGCTTGATCCATCAGTTGTCAAGACGAGGTGAATGAAAACATCAATGCCGAGGTTACCAATATGTTGGAAAAGGGGGGATTGAGCCCCCCTTGTTCTCAGAGTTCTTTTTTTGCTAAATGTTAAGACGTCAGTTTTGGAAATTGACCATCTGGGCATCTTTAGCCCCACAACAAAGGGTCCAGGACTGGTGAGACACCTCTTGGGAGTTTAGGACTCACTCAGGCTGGGTCCAGGTACGGGTTCATGATGGTGGGAGCCTTTTATGTCCCTGTGGTTCTGAACAGGAGGGCAGCAAACTAGCTCTTGTGGTTACTTCCGGTAGTCCTGGGTGCCGGTGAAGATACAGGGCTCAACTCGAGGCTGGCCTCTGAGGGCTCAAGGCAAGCTCGAGACAGCAAAACAGTCCTTCCAGGAACAACAGCAGTCTGGCAGAGTACTCAGCAGGTCACAGCAGCAGGCAGTTCTCTAAGCGTCCTTCCGCAGGTCCAGTAGTGAACTGAAGAGTGGGTCTTAAGGTTCTATTTTTATATGCTGGTGCCCTTGTCCTGGAGGGTGGGAGAAGCTTCTGGAAAGGTTCTTTGAAGTGAGTGGGATTTTTCGGCTCCTCTGCTCTTGCTTCAAGCCGGCTGCAGTGACAATACAGGTTCATTAAGTCATTTGTGTGGAGGCAGGACACTACCTATTCAGGTGCAAGTGGGGCTGTGCTCATCTCCGCCCCCTCCAACCTGTGATGTCCCATTGAGGCACACCTAATCCCTCTATTGTGTGACTGCCTGGGAGGAATTCACAATGTCTGTCAGTTACACTCAGTCATGTGACTCAAGACAGGCTGCAGATACAAATGGCTAAAGGCAGGAAAATGGCAACTTTATAAAAGTGACATTTTCAAAATTGTAATGAAAAGTTTGACTTTCCCATTAAAAAGGGTTTATCATTCCAATCCATAGGTACCAGACATGACAGAGCTATCAGCTACCATTTGGAAATTACACGTATTAATTGTAATAAGGAACACCAATGTTATTATATGGAAGGGGTAGGCCTCACAGTAGTGAAAACATAATTCTGGAGTTTTTCACTTGCAGGACCCTTAAAACGTAAAGTACATGTCCAACCTTTTAATTACACAGCACCCTGCCCGATGGTCTACTTAGGGCCTATTGTAGGGGTGACTAATATGTAATATAAGGGGATTTTAAGGCTTTGCAAGAGGGTTTAAATGTCAAGTTGACATGGCAGTGCAACACTGCATCCAGGCTGCAATGGCAGGCCTGAGACATGTTTTAGGATTCTACTTAAGTGGGTGGCACAGTAGGTGCTGCAGGCCCACTGGTAGCATTTAATTTACCGTCCCTGGGTATATGGTACACTACTCTACGAGGGACTTGCACGTAAATTAAATGGGACAATTAGTTATTTGCCAATCATACCATGTTTAAGGGAGTGAGCATAAGCACTTTTTGTACTGGTTAGCAGTGGTAATGTGCACAGAGTCTTCAGGCTAAATAAAATGAATTTCACAAAAAATGTGAAGCAAACAGGCAAAACATTTGGGAATGAGCCTGCAGAGAGGACCAGGTCCAACAAAGATGAACAGTTGTGATGACAGCATCCCACTTAGCTGCCACCAAGTAACCAATCGATTCCAAAAAGTAAAGTAATACACTGGGTGAATAACTCATTACGTATTCCCGTAGAAATGTTCAGCAAGCAAGCCATCATAAATATAACCTATATGAAGAAGAAGACAAACTGGCACATGCATCAAGGTCGGATTTTGCTTAATTGCGAATATTAAGGATTCGCAATTAAGGACTCGCAAAATCCTATGCATGTAGGAATCGCTATAATAATAGCGATTCCTACACATACCTTATTTGCGACTCGCAAATAAGGAATAGCTTCCCATTCATTCCTATGGGCCTACAGGCCCATAGGAATGAATAGGAAATTGCAAGCGCAATTTGCGAGTGCCAATAGGTCCTAGCAAATTGCGCATGCAATTTCAGGGTGCAAGGGTGTCAAAAGGACACCCTGTTGCACCCCTGAAATTGATCTGTGCACATAAGGCATGTGTGTGCACAACATGAAACTTTGAATAATGCACATAAGTGCATTTTTCAAAGGTTTTGCAAATTACCATGAAGTTCAACTTCATGGTAATTTGCCCACCCTATTAGCGAAATCACTAATTTTTTAACTTTAATGCATAGCATTTAAGGAATCTCAATTTGAGATTCCTTAAATGCAATCACAATTTAAGTAATCGCAATTTAGAGATTACTTAAATTGCGATTTTTGCATTTGGGATGATGCATCCCAAATGCAAAAATACCAGTCGCAAAGGGGCAGATTCTAAGAATCTGCCCGTTTGCGACCGGTTTTCTTTTGATGTATGCGCCTGAAAATAAGCCATCCAGAAAAAATACACAAAAAGTACAGAGGCAACCATATACCTTAAATTATAATAATGCTAAGCATCCCTATGAGAAAAAACATAGTACATAGAAAGCAATTCAAATAAATGAAAAAACACCAGGCCCTTTATTTTGACTATCACAATATTGGCAGGGTGTATACTCTGCACCTGTAATTACTGGCACGGTGCAGTAATGCACCAGTACCATGCAATTATGAGCTAAATATAATTAAATGGTGTATAACTGTGTTGTGTGGACCCAGTTTTATTAGGCATAAAACCACAGGGAATTTTCAGTTCCACGGGGTTCAACGCTCTCATTTACTACCTGCTCGAAGAGCAGTATGTGTAGGGCAGGAGTGAAGGGAGATGATGGAAGGAGAAGAAGTGTCGGGGGGGCACTGCATTATCATCACTTGCCAGTAAAAGAGGTCAACGGGTAATGGGTTGTTGTGCTGGAGTGGGGTTTTCTTTAAAAATTGTATACCCTCTCCATTTTGCATGTTTACATTAATAAGAATAATTAATTATTAGTAATTGTACTAATTGTTTGCTGTGTGAATTGATCAACATTACTAATATAAGAAATACACGTGGGAATTGCATTTGCATGGCCTAATTAATAGGTAAACTAATTTTCGTATGCATAATAGACAATTAGAAATTGCATGATTATATGTTGCTTTTGTGATGTATTTGTGATTTGTGCTTTATTTATGTGAATATAACGCGCATTAAGTGTTGCTTCTGCTAAATAAATACACACACATATGGGTATTAGTAAGGGGATAACATTATATTAGTCATTTCCATGTATTAATTACGGTTTTGTGTTTCTTTGCTTAAGTTGACCATTTGGTGCCCACAAAATGGCCAACATCCCTATTTGACGAACACAACTCCATTATGAAGGTCTCTGGGTGAAGTGCGCATGCGTCACCATCAGCAGCAGTGGCCTCTGGACGACCCTAACTCAATTGTGCCACTCAAGGTTGCTCCGGGCTACCAGCCAGCTGCCCTGAAAGAAACAATAAGAGATACTTTTCTGAAGGAATAATGAACTATATCTAAAGACACATTTTCCACATGGGAAAGCTGTTGAACCATTTTAACGGACCAATCAGAATATTCAAAATGTTATTTGTTACTTTGTGGAATGTAATTTTACTATAAAAGATGGTAGAATAGAGAGGTTGGTGGCGAGACCCTTCAGAAGATTTTCGATTTCCTGACGTTATGCTGACAGAGAGGACGGTGACACTGCAGGATAGCTGTTTCCTAAGACTCTGATAGTATGAACTGATGACCAAGATTTTGACTTAGAGGACGACTTTTAGCCAGAATAGGTAAATATGATGGTCTACTGCTTGATTAAACCGAAGACTTAATTTTCAATTATTTAGATAAAAATGTAAGATTTATTACAAGAACTGTGTTGGGTCGTTATTATGAAAATGTATTTATGTAAATAAGTTATAGATTTCGTTATCACTCCAACCTGCAGCTAGCTGATCCATGGCCTATATATGGGAGGAGTCCTAAAGGTGAAGTTTAGGCCTGAATAAATAGGGATATATGAGTACTTCCATCCATTACAGCGAGTGGAACAATCGCCTCTTTGGAAACAGGTTATTAGAAGGATGAACGTTGGTGTTATGGGCCCCACCAGCAAATGTAGTGATTGAGTGTGATCTATGATCTGTGACGAAGGGATGGATTTTGCATTCCGCGCTGCATCCGTTTTCTTGGTAGCAGAGATATGGTTAGCTACTGTTTTGGTTTTAGTGTTCATTGCTTGTAAATAGCTTATTGATTATTGATTGGTATTGATTTATGTACTAACACTATATGTTGAGTTACGTTGAGTTATATGTTGTTAGCACGGCTTCTGGGATCTAGGAAGTCGGAAGTTTGTAACAGTTCCGTAGCAGACAGAGGTAAGCGCTGCTCTCAGGAAAGACGGAATTGTTGTTGCCCTGTAGGTACACAGGGGAAACGTGTGACAATTGAAGTTGCACGCGCATTGTTTGGGTTCGATTCGGCAGCATCGTCGTGTGTTGCCATTAGAAATATTCTGTGTGAGAGAAGTATGTATGATAGCGAAGGGTACCTGTGAAATTTTGGTCTTTAAGTACCAGGAAACCAAAAGGCATACCGATAACACTTATCACTGAAAAGGTAGCAGGTGTTCTCTGAGCTTGTTAGAAGGACAAAGTAGAGGGAAGCGCTGCTCTGTTAACGAATGTCATAATTCTGTAGTAGGGCAGAGGTAAATGCTGCTCTCGGAAAAGACAGAAGTCTGTGTGAATGATCTACATTTTTCCCCGTATGACATTGAGTGTATGAAAAAGGCATTCCAATTAATGGCGAAACTCTAGAGACCCAATGCTAACTCTAATTAGGAGTCTTAAATTTGGAGAAGCGATTAGTTGATGCTTGTTAGAAGGGTAAGGTAGAGGGATGTGCTACTTTATCAACAGAAGTAACGATTCCGTAGTAGGGCAGAGGTAAGCGCTGCTCTCGGGAAAGACGGAATTCTCGTGAGAAAGGTCTATTGCTATTCTTTGGTTAGCGAAGCGGACAATGGAGATGTTTTAGTGTTGTTACTAATAGAATTGTAGAAGTTGCAATAAGCGTTCACGGAGCGGACTTGTGAAGGAAGGGTAGACAGGAGCAGAGCTACCGCAGCGGCTGCTGACGTCAGAACGACCGCGCTGGGATTGGACAGTGGGTCAGAAGTGTAAAACGCTCTGGATTGGTGCGTTAGTGTAAAGCCGCGCTAGGATTGGAGAAGTACAGGGTGACGTAAATGCTCCCCATTGGCGCGTTAGTGTAAGTCGCGCTGGGATTGGAGGACTGTGACAGTGACGTAGACGCTCTTGATTGGTGCGTTAGCGTGAAGTCGCGCTGTGAGTGGACAGGATAGCGGTACAGTTATAAAAGACTAGCGATACACAGAAACCAAGAAAATTTATTACCAGCCACCAGATAGGGAAAAGAAAACCTGGTTTGGTAAAGTTAAAAAGTGGTTCAAGAAAGATAAAAAGGTCAAAACTAGGGAAGGACAGTTAATTCCTCCACCGAAAACTCCTGCATCATTAATGATTGCGAAATATGGATATCATACTTGTATTTGGGTAGATAATTGGGTAAAATATACCAAGGACGATGGAGTCCTGGCATTTCCAGAACATGGTTCCTTTAATTTAGCTGTTTTAAGGAATCTACGCGAAAAGATGATGTATCTAGAACCACGGCCTAGACCGACGCAGTTTGAGGCATTGACAGAGTGGGAAGACGAAGTGCATGAGCGAGAAAGGCAAAGAAATGGTAGAAGTTACAGATATCTGTTTGGCAGGTCATATGGACATGAAACACATGAGGATCGAATGAAAAGATGGCGGAATGCAAGTATGACAGAGGGTATGTTTCCTGTAAGAGCGGTAGGAGAGAATGAAGGAAGAAAATGTGTAGAAAAAAGGAATAATGTGGAATCAAGAGGTTACGGAGCAAATGAATCAGATGATGATGTGTTGGATGATGTGTTTTATAAAAATCCACCACTGTACCGACCAGAACCAGAAATGTTGACACCAAATGCCCCAATGAGAGAAACATTATGAATTATCAAGACTGAGACTATGTCACCAGATTTAGAAAAGAGAAACTCCACTAGAGAAGCAGAAAAGAGGTCGGAGAATAGAATAAATAGTGAAGATTCAGCGGAATTGGCCAAAACAACTCTAGAATTGACAGAGAAAATAAGAGAATTAACTAAGAATCTAGAAGCTGTAACAGTTCCAGTGACCATAGGTCCTGTAATGCCCATTTTTGAGAAGCAAAAGGATAGTGAACATTGTTTGACGGTACCATACCGGAACAATAATTTGGTTGAGAGTCAAGAACGGAGTCAAATTGAGAATCCATGGGGACCGACCATAAATATGTTTGAACCAAATGTTTCAAATAATCCCTTTATAAATCAGAATTATGCTGAAAAAAGTAGAACGACAGTAGAATCTTTGTTGGAACCCCAGAGAAATCCAGAGCAGAGTAGCGTAGAAAACCCGGTAGGACCTTCTGTGGAAGAACTGAGTGAATGGTTAAGAGGGTTACAGAGACAAGATAAAGAATCCCAGTCAATAGATGTGGCTAAATTACGGATGGTATTGGAAGAATTAATTGTAGGGACTATTCCCGTAGAAAAATTGAAAATTTATCAGGATGAGGAGCTGTTATTCCTATGCAAAAGTGTGACATGGAGAGCAAAAAATCTGCATGAAAGACTAGGAGAAGTTGCGAATGAAATGGGTATAGATATTGATAAGGTAAAAGCCTTACAGAAACCCTATCGAGTTGATTTTACTGAAAAAGACATTGAAAATCTGAACACTACAGGACAGATAGGTCAGATTAAGGACATAATCATTTTATTAAGAAAATGAGGAGACGTGGATAAATGGAGAAGTAAATGGTATAGAAAACGTAATGATGCCTCAGAAAGGACAGTTTCGGCATTCCCTGTTAGAGAGAAAGATAAGGTAGTGACTGAATACCCCATGAGGGAGATCCCAGGAGGAGGATATGTACACGTCCCATGGACAAGACAGGACTTTTTGTCATTTACGAATGATTTTCCTCGAATACGTGAAAAGCCCGTCGAGTGGTACCGGCAGATAGACAGATTTGTAAAATTGGCAAAAGTACTATGGATAGATTTGAATAGTCTATTCGATATAATAGTACCAGCAGATTTGTGGACAGAGTGCAAGCTGATGATCAACTGACCAACTCAGGAGTATCCTAGGGATCCTAAGACAGGAGCTCCGGACCCTGAGGTAATGAAAAAGTATGAACAGGTTATGGTATTTTTGAAAAACAAAGTGCCCCCTAAAGAGACAGATTGGGTAAAAATTGATCGAACACATCAGGAAGGTAAAGAATCTGTACATGCATACTATGAGAGACTAATACAAGCCTTTAAGCAGTTTAGTGGAGATGAGAACTTGAGTGATAAGGATTTGAGTCATTTCGTATACAGATTTGTATATGGTTTACGCCCAGAAATTGGTGATATGATAAAACGGCATACGGTTGATTGGCAGAATAAGAAAATAGATGAAGTATTGAGACATGCTAAATATTTCAGTGATGAAATTGAGGCGAAAATTAAAAGAAAAGGAAATGTGGGCACAAGTAAAGGTAGCTGAAAGGCAGGAAGCTCAGTTGGTCGAACAAGCAAATAACCCAGGAACTAGACCGAGATTTGGCCCAGGAAAAGGGAAAGGTAATATAGAAGAAGCTAAAAAGAAGTTCCCATGCCATAGGTTAGGGCATTGGAAATCCGAATGTAAATATCCTCCAAGTACTAATAATGAAAATGCATCCTTGAATCCGCAGGTGCAGAATGAGGTGAGTGGTCAACTGCAGCAACAGCAGCAGGTGGTTACCTCACAGAATCAGGTGCCAAAACCACCTTTCCCGCAGAGCAGAAACACTCAGAAGTATAGTAATGAATCGGGATTCTACAATGAAGAACGGGTAAATAAACCGCCACGCGCTCGCGCTGTTTCACAGTGTTGGCTGCAACGCGATGAGAGTGACTCAGAGGAAGGCTATTGACGGTGCCGAAAGGAGGAAGAAAAGTGCGTACTTGGCGCAACTCTAGAAGTAGACCAGACAGGACCATTTGTAGATGGGAAGGTTAATGATGAAAATATTACTTTCCTAGTGGACACTGGTGCTACTCGATCAACTGTAAGATCAGCTGATGTTAAGAATCTTCCTCTTTCGGATGAAACAATCCAAGTGGTTGGTGTGTCCAACAGACAGATAAAGACATTCCTGACAGAACCAGTGAAAGTTAGTATAGGGAAATTTTCAGAGATGCACCGCTTTGTCGTGTGCGACACCAGTCCAGTGAATTTATTAGGAAGGGACCTGTTGTGCAAAATGAATTGCACTATATTTTGTACTCCAGATGGAATAGTTTTTGAAACCCCAGATGAGGATGTGCTGTATAAAATGACTATAGCTAACAGAGAAAATGAGGTAACTGAGACCTATGCAATATTCAACCCTGATGAATTACCTAAAGAACTAAAGCAGTCAGTGAAGGCAGAAGTGTGGGATTTTACTGGAGAAGACATAGGGTTAATGAGAAACGTAGATCCAGTCAAAATAACTGTGAAGGAAGGAATAAGCTATCCAAATGTTCCACAGTACAGCTTGAAACCTGAGATAATAGAAGGAGTAACCCCAATAATTGAGAAAATGATCAAGCAAGGAATTTTAAGAGAAATAATGAGTAGTCCGTGTAATTCACCGATAATGGGACTGAAAAAGCCTAATGGGAAATTTAGGATAGTGCAATATTTGAGAAATGTAAACAAAATTGTGGTATCATGTTGTCCCATTGTGCCAAAATCATCAGTAATTCTGTACCAGATTCCCCATGATGCGGAATGGTATACAGTGATTGATTTATGCCATGCTTTCTTTTCTATCCCATTGCATCATGACAGTCAGCAAATTTTTGCATTTCGTTTTGGAGAGCGGATTTTGGCATGGTGCCGAATCCCACAGGGGTATACAGAGAGCCCCTCAATATTCAATCAATTGTTGAAGAAATCTTTGGAAAGTCTGCAAATGCCTGAAAGTTCTGTACTAGTGCAATATATCGACGACCTTTTGGTGGCGTCAAAAACACGTGAAGCTTGCGAAGTAGACACAATAGCACTACTGAATCATTTGGCAGACGGAGGGTTAAAAGTGTCACCAGCAAAATTGCAGTATTGTAAGAAAGAAGTACAGTATTTGGGACATAAAATCGAGAAAGGACTGAGAAAAATAACAATAGATAGAATCAGAATTATAAAAGGAATGAGAGCCCCCATGACCCAAAGAGAGGTGAGAATGTTTCTGGGTATGGTGGGGTACTGCCTTAAGTGGATTAGCAATTTCACCCTGATTGCAAAACCCTTGGTACGACTAACAAGGAGTGATGTAAAAGATCTCCTTGAATTGAACAAGGAAGAATTGGCAGCATTCAAACGATTGAAAGAAGGTTTGTGTGAAGCCCCAGCACTGGGCATGCCTGATTATGAGAAAGAGTTTGAGTTGTATTGCAGTGAGAGAAATGGATGTGCACTGTCTGTGTTAATCCAGAAGCATGGAAGGTTGAGGAGACCAATTGCATATTTTTCAGCAATGCTTGACCCAGTGGCTGCAGCTTTACCTGGGTGTCTGAAAGCAGTGGCTGCAACATGTCGAAGTTTGGAGCAGAGTGAAGGTATTGTGATGGGATATCCGTTAAAAGTGTTTGTACCTTATGATGCGGCGATTCTTTTGACAAGGAGTCGTACTCAGTATATAACACATAGTCGGCTGACTAAGTATGAGAAGGTCATATTAGGTGCAACAAATGTGAGCCTTGCGAGATGTGTGAATGTGAATCCTGCAACTTTGTTACCTGATGCTGAGAATGTGGAAGTGAGAGATGAAGTAGATCATGATTATTTGGACGTGCTTGAGTACTGCACAAAGCCACGACCAGATATAAAAGATGTACCTTTGCCAGAAAGTGATTTCGTGTTGTTCGTTGATGGGTCATGTTTGAGAACAGATGAAGGAGTGCTAAGTGCAGCATATGCAGTATGCACGGTTGCAACAGTGATGGAAGCATCTTATTTGAAAGGAGTGAGGTCAGCCCAAGTAGCAGAACTTGTTGCTTTGACCAAAGCATGCAAAATTGGGAAAAGTGTGAGAGTGACTGTGATAACTGACAGCCAGTATGGCTTCGGGGTTGTCCATGATTTCGGCCAGCTTTGGCTACAAAGAGGTTTCCTGACCTCAAGTGGAACCCCTATTAAGAATGCTGAAGTGGTTGGAAAATTGATTGAGGCAATACAGCTGCCTAAACAATTGGCTGTGGTGAAATGTGCTGCCCATAGTCAAGGTAGTGATTACATCACTACAGGAAACAGGTATGCGAACGATATGGCACAGTATTGTGCAAGGAATCAGAATTCGGTCAATCGGGCCAAGGAAAGAGAAATGTCTTCTTGCTCAGTAATGTTTACTAACACTGTGGGAACTTGGGAAGAAGTGAGACAATTGCAGGAACAGTCAGGAGATGAGGAAATGAAACAATGGATAAAAGCAGGGTGTGCACCAAGAGAAAAGGACCGTGTGTGGGTCTATCGAGATGGAAGACCAGTGATGCCTGATAGCATGATGTCTACCATGGCACGGATGTATCCTGGCCAGGGACACATAGGGAGAGACGCCATGATTAGGTCTTTTAAGCAGAGCTGGTATAATCCAAAATTCAGACTTGTAGCAGAAAGCCTATGTCAGAGATGCCTAATATGCCAGCAATACAATCCTGGGAGAAAGACAGTGGTGAGTCTAGGAACCATAGGCAGAGAAGGAGGGCCTTTTACCAGAATGCAGGTTGACTTCATTGAAATGCCTCCATGTAACAGACTGAGGTATGTCCTGGTTATAGTCTGCCTATTTTCTAGGTGGGTGGAAGCATTCCCAACAAGAAGAAATGATGGGATGACAGTGGCAAAGCTACTTTTGAGAGAATTCATCCCCAGGTTTGGGTTCCCAGTGACTCTTGAATCAGACAGAGGAGGACATTTTCATAACGAGATTGTAAAATTGATTTGTGAAGCATTGAATGTACAACAGAAACTACATTGTGCCTACCGACCAGAGGCTTCTGGTGTGGTTGAACAGATGAATGGTACAATCAAAAACAGAATTGGGAAAATGTGTTTAGCCACTGGCATGAAATGGCCTGATGTCTTGCCTCTAGTTTTCATGACAATTCGAGCAAATACCAGACAGAACCACAGGGTTAAGTCCTCATGAAATAGTCATGGGACGAGCAATGAGGCATGTGTCCATTCCAGTCAACAAGCTGATGACAATAACTGATGAGATGGTGTTGGAATACTGCAAAGGCCTGGCTGACGCAGTTCATTCTGTGTTTCATCAGGTTGGAGCGGATGCCACCACTTTTGAAAGGAAGCCAGCCCATGATCTGAGCCCAGGAGACTGGGTAAGGATAAGTCCACAGAAGAAGAAATTGTTTGGTTTAAGGTGGGGAAAACCAAGACAAGTCATTCTGACCACAACAACAGCTGTGAAGTGTGCTGGAGTGAAAAACTGGATCCATGACAGCCATACTTTGAGGATACCAAATCCAGTTGACAGCAAAGGAAAAGAGTACTATGGCGAATCAGAGTCAAGTACTGAATCAGATAACAAAGAGCCAAAAACACAAGAAAATCCTGAAAGGGGGGAAAAAGAATCTGATCAAATATTAGTCCCCAGAAGTATCTCTCTGAGAAGACGATTGCAGATTTCTGATATCAGTTCAGATTCTGAAGACGAACAAGGGAGACAAGGTCCCAGAAAAGAAGACAGAAAGAAAAAAGGAAAAGACAACGAAGAAGCAGTAAAAGAAATTTGAGAGAAGGAAGTTTCAGATGAAAGACCAAGAGAAATTCCACCTGAAATAATAGATCAAAGTGGAGAAGGGACAGGTACCGAGAGAGAGGGACAGATTGTGGAAGACCCCCGAGGAGGTGTAGGGAACTGCAACATCCAGCTCGGTGAAGGGACAAGTAGCCAGCAGGAAGATTGCGTGTCGGAGACCCGAGGAGGGACAGAAGTAAGGAAAACAAAACAAGTGGTGGAAAAAGAAGTTGTTGAAAAGAAAAAGCAAGTTGAAACAGAATCTGAAGAGAGTGAAAATGAGATACCGGAAGGTCGAGTTCTAAGAAAAAGGGCTTGGAGAGAAGAAAAGAATAATAAAGAAAGTAAACAGAAAAGAGTTAAAAAGGACGAAGTGTGCCAAACAAAATAAAGAGATTGAGATATCGGCTGACACAAGTGAAATCACCAAGGGCAGACCAGGTGAATGAAGTGACAAGCCAAGAAAAATCGAAAGAAGAAAAGACTAATCAAAATAAGGAAGAAGGAAGAAGAACAAGGAAACCTAACCAGAAGTATAAGTCACCGGAATGGACGTACGTGGCTCTACCTGAAAAGGAGGAAGAGGCAGATAGTCAAGGAAATCCAGAGGAGGCTGTACTGAAAGTGGTTGAAGAGGAAGAAGAAGCAGGAATCCTGAGAGTTATTGTATCCGATATCGGAGAAGAAGAAACGGAAGATCAGGAAATTCTGTATTTGGATGAACAGAAAGAAGTGAAAAACGATGAAATGCCAAACTGAGAAATTCTAGAAAACTACTGATAAAGGAATAACAATTGAGTCAAACGATAGATACTGGTAGAACCAAGTAGGGCCTTAGAGGCTAAAGGTTAGAAAACTAGTTGTGAAGTAAAAGAGGCTAAGTCAAAAGACACAGTCCAAATTAACAAAGATGGCTAACATAGATAGTAGCAAAAGTAGATGTACATTCATGAAGAGATGGTGTAAAATGTGTTGTTGTTGTACAGGATTATTAATGCTTCTATGGAGGATACTTGCTCTTTTGATTTCTTTCAAGGTTACTATAGATACACTAGAAGGACACACTGAAAACATTACTAACATAAAGAAGATTCCAAAGGTAGTTCCGACTAGAATAGATAATAATTATTTACATAAAGATTGGTCTATTAATGATTTGTCAAATAATGTGTTTTCAAAGTTATTGTATGAATATGTAAAGACCATGGACGTAAGGGATTGCTATGTATGCATGCAGTTACCTGCATCTGTGTCAGAGGGAGTGACTTAGCAACGTATGGAATAGCATGTAGTGTGATAGCTAGCTTATTTTACGAGACAAGTAAATTAGAATATTATTTTTCAGATGTAGATAACATTTTTGCGCAAGTGCCTGCTAATAACAAATTAAACAAAGTAAGACCTGCTAAGGTATTAGGTGAATTTTTCTTATAAACTAAGGAGCTAACATTAGAGTATATATTTAAAAATAATTTGACATGCAGTTTGAAGAAAGAAGAAAAGACATTCCTAGACATGGGCGAGGAAAGGAGATTGAAAATGCGAAGAAAGGCATCTGAAGGAAAAGGGGAGAAAACAGTCTGGGATGTAGAAATGGAAAAACATATGAAGGGAGAGTCTAATCCAACTTTGGCTTTAGATTGGCCTCAGAAAGGGAAACTGTGTATAAGAAGGAATCAAACGGCGTATGACAATTATTTTGTAGGGAATAGTGAGTGCCATGATACATATCGAATCATGGGTGGATGGGGATTTAAGGGTGGAAGAGATCCAGTTTTCCCTGGACTTTATTTTATGTGTGGGAACAGGGCATATTATCGTTTGCCAGACCATTGGTATGGCACATGTTACGTAGGCCTCGTTTTTCCAAAAATCTTTCACATGGACAGAGGTAAAGATGGTGTACATAGTTTAGGTAATCATTTAGTACGTAGTAAAAGAGCATCTTGGGCAGAAATTGTAGGTGATATTTTTGAAGCATTGATACCAGCAGTGGGAATATCTCTGAATGCGAACAATATTAGAAAATGATCAACAGTAGTGGATCGCTTGTCAACAAGCACCGCTGGAGGATTCTTATTGGTTAATACTGAAATGGTTGCCATGCGTGCTATGGTAATGCAAAATCGACTTGCCCTTGATATCTTATTGGCAAAAGAGGGTGGAGTCTGTGGAATGCTGAAAGTTCAACATTGTTGCACTTACATTCCAGACGAAAGCAAAGATCTGAAAGTTTACATTAAAAATATTACTGAATTGCATGACGAAATTGTACCACTGGAGGTTGAAGGTGTTTGGGAAAAGATTGGGAAGAAAATAGCTGCTATTAAAAACGTCTTAGTAAAAATAGGTAGTACATTTATAGGTAAAATATTATTTCCATTAACATGTGTGATTTTCGTGTTATTAATATTAAGATTAGGATGTATGTGTTGTAAAAATAAGAAAACAAAGAAGAAAATAAAAAGAGAAAAACTAAAAGGAAAAGAAAAGGATCCAAATAGAGACTTAACAGAGATAACTTTAGAAGAATGGAAAGAAAGTTTGTATAAAAAGGCAAAAAGAGATGAAGAAGAAACTGAATTATGAATAAGAGCAAGAATACATTTCAGTTTTCTATAAAAGGGTGAATAAATTTAGTGTTGTGGTGGTGATAACATCACCAAAGGGGGGATTGCTGGAGGGGGGTTTTCTTTAAAAATTGTATACCCTCTCCATTTTGCATGTTTACATTAATAAGAATAATTTATTAATAGTAATTGTACTAATTGTTTGCTGTGTGAATTGATCAACATTACTAATATAAGAAATACACGTGGGAATTGCATTTGCATGGGCTAATTAATAGGTCAACTAATTTTCGTATGCATATTAATAATAGACAATTAGAAATTGCATGATTATATGTTGCTTTCGTGATGTATTTGTGATTTGTGCTTTATTTATGTGAATATAACCCACATTAACCCACATTAAGTGTTGCTTCTGCTAAATAAATACACACACATATGGGTATTAGTAAGGGGATAACATTATATTAGTCATTTCCATGTATTAATTACGGTTTTGTATTTCTTTGCTTAAGTTGACCATTTGGTGGCCACAAAATGGCCGACATCCCTATTTGATGAACACAACTCCATTATGAAGGTCTCTGGGTGAAGTGCGCATGCGTCACCATCAGCAGCAGTGGCCTCTGGACGACCCTAACTCAACTGTGCCACTCAAGGTTGCTCCCGGCTACCAGCCAGCAGCCCTGAAAGAAACAATAAGAGATACTTTTCCGAAGGAATAATGAACTATATCTAAAGACACATCTTCCACATGGGAAAGCTGTTGAACCATTTTAACGGACCAATCAGAATATTCAGAATTGTATTTGTTACTTTGTGGAATGTAATTTTACTATAAAAGATGGTAGAATAGAGAGGTTGGTGGCGAGACCCTTCAGAAGATTTTCGATTTCCTGACGTTATGCTGACGGAGAGGACGGTGACACTGCAGGACAGCTGTTTCCTAAGACTCTGATAGTATGAACTGATGACCAAGATTTTGACTTAGAGGACGACTTTTAGCCAGAATAGGTATGATGGTCTACTGCTTGATTAAACCAAAGACTCGATTTTCAATTATTTAGATAAATAGATTTATTACAAGAACTGTGTTGGGTCGTTATTATGAAAATGTATTTATGTAAATAAGTTATAGATTTCATTATCACTCCAACCTGCAGCTAGCTGATCCATGGCCTATTCATGGGAGGAGTGCTAAAGGTGAAGTTTAGGCCTGAATAAATAGGGATATATGAGTACTTCCTTCCATTACAGCGAGTGGAACAATTGCCTCCTTGGAAACAGGTTATTAGAAGGATGAATGTTGGTGTTAATGGCCCCACCAGCAAATGTAGTGATTGAGTGTGATCTATGATCTGTGACGAAGGGAGGGATTTTGCATTCCGCGCTGCATCAGTTGCAGCTGAAGCCAAAAGTGATTCTACCAGACAGGCTTTTTTGTCCAGAGAAATCAGGTCCAGTCTTCCCGAACCCAGGCAAACTGGGTGCAAAATCACCAGTCCATTTGTATTAGGGGAGTGGAATTATATAACAGAATTTTGCTCCACCCACTTAGGGCCCAAGTAAGTAGTAAATGTAAATTGAAAGATATAACATGCACAGGAATGTATAGTCATTAGGAATAGCATTCATTTTAGGAACTGACAACACCCCCAGCAAACCACACAAAACCTTAGATTGTCACAAATCAACTCATGTGAAGAGACAGAAGCCACTGAATTGACCGGACACCTGCCTTGTGCTGACAGAGTAGATGTCTTCTGCATTGCCCAAGGCACAACTGCAGCAGCAGCCGCCCTTCACACTGTTGACCTTCAGAACCCACCTGCCAAGCCATAATGCCCACAACTGTGACACCAATGACCCACGGCTAACTAACTAAGCCCAAACAAGGCAACAACAAGTGGACAACTAGACACCAGTAAGCCAATCTGAGCTCTTGACTCACTGCTGAATGAGTCACATCTCCAATACAGATGAACAAAAAAATATTAACGGAAATTCACAAAAGCAACAAAATTCCGGTTGGCGAAATATATCTGCAGTAAACTGGTAAATCCGACGCATGCGTGACATTTTGGGAGGGTGAATTTTATGTGCCTCGCTTTTCATCTAAATGTTTTGCTAATATAAGAACACTCATTGCGTGCTTTGCGAAAGACAATCAAAATGCAATTTTTTTTGTTCCTTATCCACAATACTGCTTGTGAAAGAGACACTTTTAACTTCTCTCCCTCAGAAACATAACTAGAAAACACAATTTCCTCCAAGCTAAAATGAGGATGAGCTCATGTCATATATAATCAAACATTAATATAATATAATATAAGAAAAAATCAATAACATATGTATTTCCTTTTGAGGTTCATTGTCTAGAACCTTTTTTTTGTTGCATATTTCTTCATTGCTAGAATGCGCAACAGCATATTTGACTAGATAAGTACAGTCATGTACTCAAGCAGGTGAAACAGAAAAAAAGGAATATCTTTACATGCAATACAAGGGTGTTAATCGGATCCTTGACCATCATAGACGGTAGACCGTTTTACAGTATGCAGTAGTTCAGACCGTTACAATATCATTGTCTAGAGCCTTAACATTATAAAATGAAAAAGTCTAGTTTGGTAGACAGACTGGGCGACACCTTACCAGAGTACCCAATTGCACATGACTTAAAAGCTAGAAGGCATGTCTCCTTCTCTCTAGTTCATCAATTTCATTCTACAAAGTAAGGTGTTCTGGGGACTTCTAAGTTAGGATTTTAGGGACATTTAATACAAATATATGACTCTGAATGACATCAATGGTAACTCATTTCAGTGGTTTGACTAAATACTGCAGAAACCTAGTATTTAACAGTAGGTTAGGGTTCCAGATCCTATCAGGGATTGCATACCACCCGTTAGAGTTAAAACCACTGCCACATGTTTAATTTTTCAGATAGAAAGGATGGGCACCGGTACTTGAATTTGAATGGATGCAAAAGCCCCTTTTGTTCACATAGAGAATAGTCAGCTTCCTTTGTAGTGAGAATAGATAATAAGATAGTTTTAACAACTTCAAATGAACTTTGAGTCTTGTGTCCACATAATTGTGCTTAAAGATTTTGTTTCATGGGGGGGGGGGGCACAAGTCTCCAGTTTCTCCTTTGTTTGTGTGTGTCTACACTTAAAAAAATATTGGCCATGTTGGCAAAATACTTGCCAGGTGAAAGCGAAGCTGGTTGTGCCTTTCATCTTTTCATAGGTGGCTGAAAGCAGTACAGCTGAAACTGGATTTTTTCACAAGCTATGAAGCAGCAGGCATGCTAGGAAGCAGCAGGCACCATATACATCAGCAAATGATTGTTTCAGTCAAAATCAACATCAAGGAAAGTGTTCGGTAGTAGGAACCAAGATGTCCGCTGCTCTGTAAATGTTAATGTTTTGTACTTGTATAGCGCACAGCTACCCACCATGGGGTGTCCCGGCGCTTGTACGAATACCGCAAGGGAACCCTTCCTGGTCTTCCTTGTGAGGTGTCCACTCCTGGGCACCCCCGTGGTGAAACCAGGCATCCCTCGCGCTGTGGGGGCCGTTGTGGAGGCTAAGCAAGCTATTGCCCAGAGTTGCAGCGTGGGACCCATGATTAGAATAGGCACTGAGGCGAGAATATCCGGTCAGAGGAATTTATGAGCACGAGACCTGCCGAGGCGGGAACCGAACCCTGGTCCCTGGCCAGAGCTCTGCATCGAGGTCTGCCTGCTCTAACCACTGAGCCACACTCCTCCACCTGTGAGCCTTTGAGAGCTTGGTGTGCAAACCTCTGCTAAAAAATGTTTGCCTCTTTCGATCTAGAAGGAATAGGAGCCATCTGGACCTTTTGAAGATTGTCTAATTTCCTTCAGGGTTGCCATGCTTGATTTCGCTTCCATTTCATGAATTGTATTTGTGCAGTTGTAGGCAGTATTTCTTTCTTCAATAAAAAGTAAATGGTTACTGCTTATGTCACCAACTCTCATTCTTGCCAATTTGGCACCATTTTATTCAATTACAGCATCTTTGCCTTGTGTACGTTGCCATATGGATTACTAGGCCTCCCTTGATTGCCCCCCACCCTTTTTTGCGCACATACACACAGCATCCCTCTGCCTCTCTGGCTAGGCTGGGTGGTGTGCATCTGCTTATGTTTTAGTCGTTACTATAATTTCAATTTGTGCACCTATTTCTCACACTTCCATCGTGTGGGTAGGCATGGTGCCCCAAAACAAGAGCACCTCTTTAGTCACTCACACACAACACCAGAACACTTGCCACATAGGATCAGGGCAAATGGAACATTCTGCCAACCACGTACTCACCACAGGGTAGCATACTATCCATCTATAAATTAGATTTGGCGCCCAGTGTTGGTTGGTGACATTTGAAAGTGGTGAGGCATAAAAGTGCGGGATGAGAGCAAGCGAGTCTGGCCATCATGGGGGTGGGGGGGGGGGATTCTCCCAATGGAAAACATTTGCAAAAAGAGTCGGCAAATAGTGCATTTTCAAGCAAATTTGAGAAAGCAAGAAGGTTAATAAAGCAGTTGTGAAAGTGTGGTTATGGCATCAATAAAGAGATTTCATATGATAATGACGTAGGTAGCTGCTTAGACAGTATAACCAGAGAACTTCAATTCACAACCCCTAAACACACAATGCACCGACTCATCTGTAAGCACTGTATTTTCATTTTGTTTTGCCTTCTCAATATTTTGACAACTGTGTACCTCCTTCACACACAGTTGCACAGAATCACAATTGGAACTGAAATAAGTGACCATTGCTCCATTTGTTCAGCAGAAATACTACGGATTGGATGGTTAAGTATTATGAACACCTTTTTGACCCCCTGACAGGAGGCACTGTGAGACATTTGCACTGCCTTAAGCCTTTGCTCCAGAGTTCTCAATAGTGGCCCATTAAAAACGCCTGAAGGTGACTCAGTTCAAAGTATGCACTGTACAAGAGAAATATGCTACACAAAAAATACAGAAATACAACATCCTGGAAATAGTGAGCACTCCTAAGGAATGCAAGAGTAAGTAAAACGTGAAATATAAAAAGTAATTGTTCAGAAATTGATCAGTGTTATTTGTCGGTTGTGGGTGGATGCATGCATGCAGGTATGTATATATGGATGGATTACTGATGATGTAGATGAATGGGTAGGTGAGTGGATGAATATGTTTGAGGAGGATGGATGGATGGATGAATGAATGGTCAAATGTGATGATGAGTGTATGAATGGATGTGCGGGTTATGGATGGATGGATGGATGCATGAGGTTGTGGGGTAAATATAAGGATGCAGGAAGGAAGGGGTGGATGGATGTATGAATTGGATAGAAGAACAGATGGTGCTGTGGAAGGATGGATACATAGGTGAATGGAAAGATGACATATGGATTGATGAATGAATGGATGGAGAGGATGATGGAAGTGGTGGATTCATGGATTTATCCCTAATGGAAGGAAGGATAGATTCTTGGTGGAAGGCTGAACGGATTGATATGTGTGTGGTAGGATGGGTGCATGAAGCACTTCTTTAGCACAATGCACAGTGCCAATAGCAGTGAACAGTGAATGTGAAAACATGTACCATATATCTAACTAGAATCGTCATTAAACTGATTTGATGTTAAAACAATTACATTCACATTTTGCACTTTGCGAGGTTAAGAGCTAGCGACTATTGAAAATCAGGACTTCTCTACCAAAACACTATATAGATTGCATGGCAAGCAAAGGTCTGCAACTGACTATTTCCTGTGACAGAAACGCCTTGTTTTTTAATCGGCTGATCAACCTTACTATATGCGTGTGCTGACATGCATTGAGGGAGCTGGGACGAAACATAATATTTGCAGTGGCGGTTCCTCCGCTACGGCGGAGGAGTGTCGCCCCACTGACTATAAGCAGTGCAAGGTACAAAGCATCAAAAAACACAAAACTTCCCTCACACTAGTACATCAAATATTTTAAGTCCATTGAATTAAATACACCCCCAGACCAAGAGTATTTTTTATTAAAAAAAATGTTGGTTCATTTATTTATCAAAATATATTTGTCTCAATGATTATATATACATTTTTCTTCATTTTCATATATGGCCCATAAAATAACACAGATATTAAAGAAAACACAACCTAAGCCCAGCCCACAGAATGGTTAGGGAGCCGATAGGCGAAGATACATGTATCCGCCCAAGTCAACACATGAGAAAGGCTACAATAATAACTAACAGAAGACTCAACAAGACAATTAATGACAAAATACAGTAAAACATACAAGAAAAAACAAAGGTAAACAAGGAAAAAGGCGCCAACGCGCGTTTCGGAGATCCCATGTAACTCAGTAAGCTCCTTCTTCAGGGCGCAATTTATTTGTTTGTTTTAAGGATGACCATAATATTGGCTGTAACCGTAATTTTAGATTAATGCCGGGCTTCACTCACATTAAAACTGTTGGTCTGTGGGGGATAAAAAAACATAGAGTAAATACTTCAAAGGAATTTAAAGTTTAAGATAGCAAAGGGGAGCAACAGACCATTCCAAGAAATCAAAAAATAAGAGATATGGCCATCACAAAATAGATGTGTATAGAGATATATATATGGTGACCAGATGCAAAATAAAGAGTGATAAACCAAAAAAGAATAGACAAAATAGAAAAATAGAATAAGCAAACACCACCGTCTCAGATCACATAAGCAAAATTTACAAAAGTGAAACAAAGTATATACAAAATAGTCCACATACTTGAGAAGAAATCCAATACACAAATTATATTGATGGACACATGCAGTCAATTTGGCCTCCTCCAAAAGGCATTCATAAACTAAGAAAACGGAAACAGGTCCAATGAAAACAATACAAAAGAAGAAAGACATAATAAAAAAGTATAAAAGTATAAGCTCCAATGTCATAGCAGTTAGATGGCAAATGAAAGCAAGTGATAACTAGGCGGCTACTAGATCATAAATGTAGCTAAGAAGGCCAGAATGATGATAAAACATAACTATATTATAAGCTACGACAACACTGATGGACAATGCGCTAAGGAGAATTCCTACAGCGGTGTATAAAACTACTATAGGTAATGATCTAGACCTAAATACATGCTAAGACCTTAACCCCTTCGATGCTGCGCAGATTCCGCCGCTGTGCTGACGGAATCTTGCGCGGGCGTGGTCATGACGGAATGGTTCCGTCATGAGCACAGCTCAACCGTGGGTCATGACGGAACCATTCCGTCATGAGCACCGAAGGGGTTAAGGAAAATAAAATTATAATAAAAAATGCGCAATAACAAAAGAGCTACTCAGCTCGCTCATAGAGGGCTCACAAAATAGGAGTTTTGGAACATTTAGAGGTTTAAAATTATGTATACATATCTACATAGAGGGAATGGAGATCACGCATAAATGCATTACCTAAGAAGGGAAAATACAGGACAGCGAATCTCTTCTAGTATGCTATGGCCACTGAATAAAGTTAACTGAAAAAGGAAAAAAGTGGGAAAAAATGAAAAAAATATATGTATGTTTACTGGACTATAATAGAAATAGTCCCCCAAATAAAGCAAACTAATCCCTAAGACAATACTTACACAGATATAAAGAGCTTTATAGGGAAAGGCCAAAGACGTAATGATGGCAATTAGGATCAGACGAAAAATAGAATAACCATTCCTGTGTTTAACAACGCCAACACGTACAAGCGGCCTAAGTACATAAAGAATATAGAAAATATGAGAAATCTAAACAACTAGCTCTCCTGACGATAAAGAAACCAAAACAGATAACATAAACCAAATGGATCACTTACGATTCCAAAAGTCGTGATAATATAGAATGAAATGGCTGTCGCGGCAGGGAATTATTAAATTGGAATGGAAACCGCGGGGCAAAGCTGCCTGTAAATACACGGTCTGCAAAAGATAACACAGAGACCGTGGAATATTAAATACAAGATGGCAACACTATAACTACACAATATACTAATGAACGAGAAATAGAGGCACCCTAAGCTGTTTATTCACCAAGTTGCCGCCATCCTGAGTTCTGCAGCGCGGGGGCCCATAGTGAAAGGTACAGCGTTAGAACGTGGAATCTAAAAGCGAACTTTTTATAGGGGGAAGCGCGTACAGAGTAGATTACCTACACGTTCAAGAGGGAATAAATCCCAGAGATAGCAAAAGGACTACAAAATGAGAAGGCCAGAATAACGCCTTAAATTTTAAACATAGAGAAAGGACTAAGTAAGTATAAATGGCAGCCATGATGGAATGGTGCTGTGGTTACAATTGATCAAAAAATAAAAGTAGAAATGGAAAAGATTACAACGAGTGAATATGTGTAACAATAATGAATACAAATTTAGAAAGAAACACATACTAAAAAGATAAGCAATAAGGAGAATACTGAGTGAAAATAAAGTGCCAGAAATAAAAAATGAGGTAGAACATAAGCGTACAAATGTCCAAATGATAATGGCTGGAGAGAGGAATAAACCGGCCACTCGCATAAAGAATTTCAGAAATATGGATAATCAGCAGACAGTTAAGTAAAACTCCAAAATGGAGTACTCTAAGGATCAGGAGAATACAACTGTTATAAAACTTGTGAATGTCAAAAGGCGGGATTACAGAATAAACCGCAAAAAGACCAATAAAGCCACTACACTTCAAACAAGGAGATACCGGATTCATATAATAGCATTCTCCCAAGGGAGGGACTCATTGAGTCCTTTGTCACATGTCTGTAAGGTGTAAATCCAAAATACCTCCCTCTTTCGTCTCAAGGCATCAATGTTACTGTCCTTAGGGGGGATTATATGCTCCAATATAATCCAGCGTAAATCTTTCACAGAGTGTCCAAACTCTACCCAATGGGTAACCATCGGGCACCAAGTCGTTTGTTATGAATGGCTGATTTATGTTCACTGAACCTCACTCTGAACTCCCTACTCGTCTCACCAACATATCCTTTATGGCAGGGGCACAGAATGAGGTACACTACGTTACTCATACGACAATTAGTCATATTCTTAAATACGAAGGTCCTATTACCCCATTTGAGCTCATTAGAGACAATGGCAGAGTCACAGGCATGGCAGTGACCACATTTGTGGGTACCCATGACGGGTTTAGTGCCTAAGATGGATTTCTGTACAAACTTGTTACTCTGTGGCTCCCTTGCTTTAACCAAGGCATTCCTCAAATTGTTGTTACGCGGGAACGCGAAGATGGGTTTTGGGAGGATGCTTTTGTGAGTATCAGAATTAAGAATGTGCCATTGAGTGTTAATTATTTGTCGCACTTTATGATTAAGGTTAGAGTGTGTGGTGACACAAACAAGTTTATTATCAGTTTTAACTTCCTTAGTCTGTAGTAAGGCCATTTTGTCGTAATATTTGGTCCTTTTGTACGAATCTTTAATGAGTCTATGAGGGTAACCTCTGTCCAGAAGTTTCACCTTCAGTTGTTCCGCATGTAGTTCAAAGTTCTGAATGGTGGTGCAATTCCTGCGTAAACGCAGGAATTGGCTGAACGGGATACTGTTCTTTTGACTACGCGGGTTGTAGCTAGTATATTGTAACAGAGTATTCCGTGCAGTAGGTTTAGTATAGAGAGAAACCTCTATTTTCTGATCAATTACTTGGATCCAGATGTCCAGGAATTCAATTTTTTCCTTACTGATATTAGGACTAAATTTGAGGTGGGAGTCACAAAGGTTAATCCAAAGAGTAAACTCCTCGAGTTGTTCTTCTGGACCTCTTCAAATAAAGAAAATATTGTCAATGAAACGATGCCAAAGGAGTATATTCTCACTAAAGGGAGCAACTTCATTAAAGATGTACTTTGTTTCGAAGTCTCCCATAAAGATTTTAGCCACATTGGGCACACAAGGTGCGCCCATGCTGACTCCTTGTATCTGCTTGTAAATGGTTCCATCGAATTCGAAATAATTTTCCTTAAGTATCATTGAGACAAATATATTTTGATAAATAAATGAACCAACATTTTTTTTTTAGAAAAAATACTCTTGGTCTGTGGGTGTATTTATTTCAATGGACTTAATGCCAATATTTGATGTACTAGTGTGAGGGAAGTTTTGTGTTTTTTGATATTTGTGATTTCCCTGTTGACTTCCCCACCTATTTAATTACCTCAGAGTCCCTCTCTTGTTTTTTGTTGTCAAGGTACAAAACATAAAATGATAATAACTTTGAGTTATTCTCATTTTTGCTTTGCGCTGCTTTGCGGGCGGGTGGGTGGGCGAGGCTGCTCTGCTCTCAGAGGAGAGCAGACGAGGAGTGGTTTGCCCACTCTAAAGTGCGCAATGACTGTTTGGTTGGCCCTCTCGGGTTGGCCAAACCAGTCATGCGCACTTTCCCTGTTCTCCATGCAGACTGCATTACAGCCTGCATGGAGAACATGCCCACCCCTGCAGCCCCTGGCTGAGCACCCTGTCATGGCGCTCAGACCAATGTAGGGTTGGCGGATGGTTTGAGTATTTTTGTAAACAGTCGCATTATGCTGCTTTTGTTTCATTTGGAAAATTACTTGCATTTGGGGTGAAATTGGAAGTCTCACGTCTAGTTGCCTACAATTTCTCAGTGGAAAGGAAGAAGTGATAAAGCAACGTAAAATTAATGAGTTAAAGTCAAATGATAAATACTAACTATGATTTATTTACAGAGGCGGTCTCAGTGCAGGGTTTAATGCAGTGTGTCTGCACACATCACAGGTTGCAGTAAAAGACAGAAGCTACTTAACTATGCACAACATTTCTCTGGCCTCTACATCGAGACTCAAATGGCCATAATCCCCTTAAACGTCTCAAACATATGTGTCCTATTGGTACCATGGTGCACCAGCCTAATGCACTGCCTGTTAGCAACATCAAGGGCAAATATTCAGTGGTGGTTGCTGACATTTGAAAGTGGTAAGCCAAAAAAGTGCACACGGTCCTCCAGTTGTTTTCTCTGGTCAAAGAATGCATGTCCCTGAACGCTTTCTGCTCATTTGAAAGCCCATATTTCTCATGGGTTTTATACTCGACTTCTGACTCGAGTGGTGAACAAAACAGCAGCAAAAAATAAAGAAATAAAATCATGCCCTCGCTGTTCTAATCAGTGGTGGCCGTATAGGGGGTGGCATAGTGGGGTCTAGGGGGTGAGAGAGGGTTGTAAATATTAATTAGGAAAAAAACGTACCTTTTCCCCTCATCTCCTCTCCGTCGTCGCCGCGTCTCTCCTCTGTCTTCCTGCTGCGTCTCTCAGAGGCAGGAACAGGAAGCACATCCAGGCTCCCCTGACCAATCACAAGGCTGCAATGCAGCATTGTGATTAGTCTGAGCACCGTGATAGAGCGCTCAGCCAGGGGCTGGAGGAGTGGGCATGTTCTCCATGCAGGCTGTAATGTAGTCTGCATGCAGAACAGGGAAAGTGCACATGACTGGTTTAGGCGGCCTGAGAGGGCGGACCAAACAGTAATTGCGCACTTAGGAGTGGGCAAACCACTCCTCCTCTGCTCTCCTCAGAGAGCAGAGCAGCCCCACCCACCCACCCGCTCGCAAAGCAGCACAAATAATAAAATTAGAATAACTAAGATATTATCATTTTATGTTTCGTACTTTGCACTGCTCAAAAGCAGTGGGGTGACCCTCCGCCATAGCAGAGGAGCCGCCACTGTTGGTGCCCCACAGTGATGTGTCCAATAAGCATTCATCACGCACCAGGTAGCCTTCTCCGTTGTAGACTGGATCTGCAGACCACAGGTAGTGACAAGTGTAACCTGTGCAGGAGGCAGGCATCGTTTGCACCAACAACCACTGATGTGACAACCAGACAGCAACAAAAGCTGAATATAGGAAATCCCCAGTACTAATTTACTAATTATTGCATAAGTAAATACATTCTATTATTTCAAACTGTATTTGGTACACTTAATTTGAAAAATGAATATCAACATTTACAATGAAATTTGCGAGTGTAGTAAAGAACTTCACATAAGCTCTTCAGTTTCAATGGAATGAGAGTTTATGCATATGTCCTGGTCAGCGAGCACTCACATCATAAACTCTGTGGTGAGACGTGTAAATTAGCCATGAGCTACACATCAGTTAGTGTGTGATCCACAAACCAAAGACTCGAGCTGTGGAACGAATATTAATGACGATCCTGGAATTGCTGCGTCATGATGCACAGTGACAAATTACTAAGGGTGGGCGGAATTTGCGATGTCTCGCTACGCAAAGCTCTGCGAAACGGTAAAAAATCTCCGTGAGCACGCAAAAGTTCCGCGACGACGCAGAATTGCTTGTTCCGCCAGTTCGCGGTGCTTTTTACTGTTCGCGAACGCTGTTTGCATGCTCGGGGAGAAATATCTCGCGAACACGCATTTTAAAAGCGCGAACAAGCAAAAAATTCCTCGAAAACACAGATTGCGGAATTTTTGGTAATTCCGCGTTCTCAGCAGAACGTGAATTTACCCAAATTCCGCGAGCGGAGCGGAATTTACCACCCAGGCTTACAAATTACCTGAACGTCTGGGGTCCTGAACAAAGACGGCCATCTTAGTTTGGGAACATAAATCAGCGGGAAATGGCACATGTAGAGATATTTAGTAGCAGGGAACTGTAGAGAATCAAACTATTTTAGCAGTGCATTGAAGGCTTGACACACCTCACTGAGTGACACCTAAGACTGGTTAGTTTGTAAGCTCAATACCACGTCAGACCACGTTGAGGAAATAAAATGTTTGTGTGAGCAAGTTAAATAATTGAAAATGTATTTATTTATGGAACCAGATTAGAAGAGTAATAATTGAGACACCAGCGCTAGTTATTGAAATCCTGGAAAGCAGAAAAGATACCTTGCCTATTTCACGACAGTTAGAGAAGGATAGCAGTTTATTATTTTAAGTTGCTATGTTAGGTTGCTATGTTAGATATTTGTGTTAGCTTATTCTTCTAACTTGTTAGTTGATTTTGAAATAAGGATGGTGGCAGTTAATATGTACCAACATCCACTGTTTCTATCTGTAGTGGGGAACATCTGTTGCCTTCAAAGGAGTCAAAGAATTTGTTTGGTTCTTACCTGGTTGCCATTGGAGGTGAGAAAGTCTTTCCAGCCAGGATGCAGGGAGTGTTATTCCACAATGTAGACATAGAGGGAAGGTCCATTTATTAAATATATTAGTCCGGTATTTGTAAAGCGCAAACTAATCACCCCTAAGGGTCTCAAGGCAATGGAGGCAGTCGGGGAGATTAAGTGAGTTATTGCCGAGAGTCATATGATGCTGAACTGAGCTGCTGCCGGCGATCAAACGGTGAGCCCCGCGCTCGGGAGTTAGCCGCTCTGGCCGCTGCATCACACCTCTCCCTCTGCTTTATGGAAGCATTGAAGAGGTGCCTCTGAGCAATGGAGAGGATGAGCAAAGGGATACATGCGAAACATCTTTTAGTATGTTGGAAGTTCATTTTTTAACACACATCAGTGTGGTGCTTCAGAGACTTTAGTTTCATGCATATGTGCAAGCCATGACTGAGAGGCTCAGCAATTATGTAGCAAGCGTGCACGTTTGAATGTGGTGTTTGGCGGATTCAATGACTCAATATCAGTTAGTACAAATAGCTTTCTAAAAATCCTTGCCTTGAACAAGCCATCATGATATAGAGGGAATGGAACACACCAATGAGAGTAAAGTAGAGGAGAAATGCAGCAATGGTGCAGCAGAAACATCTAGAGTTCAAGAATATGGTACTGAAGTAAAGATTAAAAAGTGCTGCAGAAAGTGAAAGAAAGTTCAGAGGTTATCGTTGTGACAATGTAGGTAATTCATCAAATAGTATAAAATATTATGCAAAAGATTCTTCAAGCCAGAAATGTGGCAAAAAGCAGTAATGCATGTGTATGCAAAAACAGTTAACATACAGCAACATGAATATGTACATGAAGAAGTGAAGAAAATTGTTTTGCAAGTGAGTGAGGTGAATGAACAGGATGAAGATAAAGGGTGGTTGTCACCAATCATGAGGATAAGATGGGGGGAAATAGTACAGTGTTGGCAGGCTCAGAATAACCGTACACTCCTATTGGTGATCAGATTTGGGAGAAAGTGATAGTATGCCAGTTGATTGCAGTGAGACATCAATGTATTCATTGGGTTTCTCTTATCAAGATTGGTCTTAAAGACAGAGAGACTCTGGGAAAAGTTTATGTGGCAAAGAGAGTGATAAATTACTGGGATGCAAACATCAAAAGTCCTAGGCATTATGTTGAATCCTAATGCCCCTGAGAAGATGTCATGGCTTTTCACAGGTGCTCAACCTCACACCCATCCACCCCTGGTCCTGGGCGTTATTTGTAGCCACTATCCCTCTTTGCTTAGAAAGTTGTCACTCAGGATGTCATCCACACTGGATGTCAAGACTCCTGCTGCCCAGGATTGTAACTCTCTACTGCAGTATTCCAGGATACCGGTATTTGAAGATCTACTCCAGTATTCAAGGACACCTGGATTTGAAGATCTACTGCAGTATTTGAAGAATCCTACAGTCTTTAAAAGCTACACAGAGGGTGAAGCAGGGTACTTGGCTTTCCTTCCATTTGATGAGAGGAAGCCTCTGCTTGCGCTGTGCTCGTCAGCTTTATTCCTCTGCTTGGGCTCTGCTCTTCACCTGTGCTCCTGGTTCTCTGGTCGATATTATTTTCAAGACAGACATCAAGAACATCTCCAGATATTTTCTGTTTGTGGTGCTTTTTGAAATTCCTTCTGCAGCGCCACCCCAAGAACCTTCCTTTCATATTTGGAATTATTTGGAACAAATTGACGTCTCCAAGATCTGTCTTCATAGGCCTTATGTTAGTTACAGCTAGGGGAGTTAGATATTACTTGTTTGGATTGTGGGACTCCTGTTGGGCCACTGTATCATCCCCTGCACCTACATATTGGGATACTGTCATGCCCTCAAAGTTGTGCTGTAACAACGTTCTCTTGGATCACAACAGTATTGCATGCAGATTCTGGGTGAACCTTGGTTTATATGCAGATTATGTGTGAACCTTTGTTTCTGATTGGTTTCTCAGGTTGTGGAGCATTAACAACTGCTATAAGATATTGAACAAAGACCAGCTGCATGACGATTCTTTTGACTCTAGAAAAAAAAAAGGTTGTGTACATTAATATGTTGAATGTTAATCATAGCGCATCCGTTACAATAGTAAATCTTGTGTATATCTCATTTTCTGTATCATGTCACATTTTTTTTTTACCAGAAATGCTTACACCAAATTGCTTTCATCAGCCTGAGAAAAGCTGTTCTACCTGACAAATTTATCATAGTCCCACAAAAGGTTTAATGAAAAAGATTTATAAGAACTATTTCAGGACGCCTTTCCATTAGAAACACATAGAAACTAGTTGTCTGTTTATGATTATTGGTTAAGCACCAAGGACTGTGCCTGTTCTATTGGAGACAGGGCCTAGACATAGCAGCAGATTATCTTTTGAGTTTTTTGGCATCACCATCTGATTATGAGCAGGAAAGTTGTCCATGTTCCTTCTTCCCTTCCCATGCCCCCTCCGTGTTGCTTCTTCCCCTACCGTCCCACATCCATGTTGCTTCTTCCACTCCCACCCCGTCCCTGTTTCTTCTTTCCCACCTATCCTTATTCCCTTCTCATCCCTCTCCCCCAACCAATAGAAGGAAAAAAAAGTGTTATGACACATCCAGGGCTTGCCGCTTCATTCTGCTTTTTTTTAATGTCCCATTAACTGTTACCCAACCTTTGTTCTCCATCCCCTCCCGATTGGCAAAGCCAATTGCTTGCCCATACTTGCGACCTAGTGGCTTTGCCAGTGCTTGTTTTACCTTCTGATACTGTCAAAAAGATTGTTTCCCTTCATGCATATTAGCCTAGGTGCACGGTAATAGCACTTGGTCTTCCCTGTAATTCAACCTGGATCAACTATCAGAAGTCATTTCAAGGAAAACGACTCAAAGTTTGGCTTTAATGGTGCCTCTGCGTGGCAACATTGAAGTCAAACCTAAAAGGTACAAATTATTGGTCCCACAAAGGATGTGGACAACTAAACTTCAGAAAAGAAGAGCTTTAAGCAATATACTGGTAAAGGGAGTTTAATTATTGCACTTGGGATAAAAACCTGAACCATAGAGGAGATTAATAGAGATCTGAGAATTAAATAATTCTTAGAATAGATTGATCACATATCCTAAAATGTTTCCTGCTATTGCTTGTGTTTTCATAGTACAATGGCATTTTTTGTACAATGCCTAAGACTCCTCACAGACACTGAACTACGTTTAGCATGAAATTAGTGTTTGAACTCCCTAAAATCTGAGAATTCTCTTAATCCCTGTCTGTGGTGTATCAGGTGCTCTTCAGCACAAAGAGATGGTTGTGGTTTGGGGGGAGGAAGCTATGTGATGTTAATATGAGTGTGCAAGCATGCACATTTGTCATTGTGGGGAAATGCTCAGCTCCGGACTGGGGCAATTGAAGTTTATGTGTTCACTGTTACTTGCAACATTTTGTCTATAAAAGTATGGATAATATTTGGAAGCTTCATTACAGATGGTGACACGCCCATGTGAATATGAATTTAAATCTGAAAAAGGAGAATTAAACTGCATTATGCAGTAGGGTTAAAGACACTAGCAGGAAAGCAGGTGGTTCCAAAAGTTCTCAGGCATAGTCTCATGGGAGGTGACAGAGCTATCAAAGTTAGGGGGTGACTTGTATTAGGGAGTGGAAAAGGACAAGGGAGACATGTGCTTTAGGGAAGTTTTTGTAGGGATCCGGACCCTGGTGTTGGGGGTGTGTTGGGTGCATTGAATTATATGACAGTAGCTTTTGTGGTGTTTACTCTTGGCGAGTTCCCAGAAAGTTTCTTGGTGGACACAGAGCATGCTACTCCATTTGTTGTGCTTGGTTGGTAGAAAGGGGGTATATACTGTGTACTGAGAATACAGAAATAGTTTTGGTGTGTTAAAGGACTTAAAGAGGGCTCCAAAATTGTAGTTGCCCTTAAGTGTGGAGCGAACTGAAGCAAAGCAAAGTAGGGGGTAAGATAGAGCTGCATAGTTTCTTTTAGAACATTGGAATGTTGGGAGCTCTATTGAAGATAATGGAGTACTCCGGGATTCAAATGGCCGGTAAAGGTCCAGAGCTCCAACATTCCAATGTTTGTCGTTCATAGGTGTTGATTTGAACAAAGGCCTCTTGGAGCCCGAGGGAATTAAAATCCCCTCAGGTTCACTGAGGCCTTTGTTTTATTTGTCAGTACATTCTGCCCTCTAGTGGTGGAATGTTCGAACAGCCTTATAGCTCACCGTAGCTGGGCTATACTGGCAAGTAAAGGCTCACTCCCTTGTTAAAGGCCCTCGCCTTCGGCTCGGGTGGGCTATAAGGCTATATTAGAACATTGGAATGTGTAGGACCTCCATTGAAGACAATGGAGTGCTTCTATGAGCCGGTAAACGCTCACAAAGCAACATTCCAATGTTGTTTTCACAAAGGCCTCTCGGAGCCCAAGGGGATTTAAACCCCCTCGAACTCCGAGAGGCCTTTGTTTTATTTGTTAGAACGTTCTGCCGTCTAGTGGCAGAATGTTCTAATAGCCTTATAGCCCTTCATAGCTGGCCTTCGGCTCGGGCCTTTAACGCTGGAGTGGGCCTTTAATAGCCAGTATAGCCTGCTACGGAGGGCTATAAGGCTATAATATACTCTCTTTGTGGAGATAAGCACTCATTTGTTTCTGAAAGAGTAACAGCTGACACTGGTTTGGCTGTGCTTATTGTAAAAGATTTGTCTGTTCGGGAGCAACCAAGCTTTAACACCTTCTGAACTCCAGGTGATTCTGGATTATACATAATTTTGCCAGCAGTGAGGTCCAAAAATTATTAAAACAGAGAAGTGTGTCATAACTACGTATTTTTTTAAAGGCATGTCGCCTATTGTATCTGTTAGAAGGCGACCTCAGAGGAGCCCGGAGGGGGCCCTGACTGTCCTGAGACCCACCCTCACAGTATCGTAGCCGGGCACTGGCGGGAGATTCCGCAGGGGAGGAATCTCGTATCTAGGATCGTACACTTGGCACCACACGACAAAGAGACACCACACCGAGGGTTCTTAGGATTCAAGCTTTATCAAATCGAAGTGGTAGGATCTTTATGATCAGCAAGGCAGATATTTACAAGCAGAGCGTGGGCTCCCAGAGTCTTGGCGGGGGTAGGAGGTAGCGGGACAGTCTTTGGGGGGATATGGATCAAATGCAGGAGTGTACCCTGCGCACAGCTCACAATCCTCGAGCTGGGGGATACGCTTGTCGTCGTGGGGTCCGGCGGGACCAAAGAGAGTCTGGGGGAGCCGCGAGTCACTCAGCAGGCTCAAGCACAAGTTCGGAGGTCTTACGATCTTCAGAGAGCCGCGAGTCACTCAGCAGGGCTCAAGCACAAGTTCGGAGGTCTTACGATCTTCAGGGAGCCGCGAGTCACTCAGCAGGGCTCAAGCACAAGTTCGGAGGTCTTACGATCTTCAGGGAGCCGCGAGTCACTCAGCAGGGCTCAAGCACAAGTTCGGAGGTCTTACGATCTTCAGGGAGCCGCGAGTCACTCAGCAGGGCTCAAGCACAAGTTCGGAGGTCTTACGATCTTCAGGGAGCCGCGAGTCACTCAGCAGGGCTCAGATGTTCCAAGGCGAATCTGCCGGACAGTCCCAGAGCACCCCTTGTTATAGGTCGACCCCTCTTTGATGTCCGGAGTCTGTGCAGGCAGGGGTCTTGTCACCTGGGGGTCGCTTGTCGAGGTTTCCTGCCATTGTCTTTTGATCCTTTCAGGGCCGGGTCGGGAGGAGTCCCAGACACCCAGCAGGCGTGGAGCCAGCCCTCAGGGAGGCCGGAGGGCCGATCGAAACCCATCATCCCAGGGGAGTTCAGAGGTGCGATAGAAACTGCTCCTCCCTCTCTCATCCCCTGGAAGCGTGATGTCCTCCAGCCGGAGTGGCGCCTCTAGGCCCGGGTTGTGCTGGGGCAGGGCGGCCATCTTGGTGCACGAAGTGGGCACGCGTGCCCGGGGTGGCCGAAAGGAGAGAGGCCATGGACGGGGAGGCCCGGGTCGCGTGTGTGTGTTCTGGTGGGAAGGATCGGCTGGGCCGTGTGCTTGGGGTCCCTGGTACCAGGTTAGGTAGTGCGAGGACAGGAAGAGCCATGCTACGAGGCCGGGTCTAACACGCGTCCCCCCCAGCTGAAAGCCGGAGAGAACTACCCATCATCTTGGGGGGTTCTCTTCGCTGAGGCGGAAGAACTGGGAGAGGCCGTCAGCGTTGGCGTGGTCCGTACCAGGGCGATGTTCTACGGTGAAATCCATCCCCTGGAGGGAGATTGACCACCGCAGTAGCTTGGGGTTTTCTCCTCGCATCTGCATGAGCCATCGCAAGGGCCGATGGTCGGTTTGTACTTTGAAATGGGTGCCAAACAGGTAAGGGCGCAGCTTCTTAAGGGCCCAGACTACGGCAAATGCTTCGCGCTCAATGGTGCTCCACCTCTGTTCTCTGGGCAACAGCCGCCGGCTGAGGAAGGCGATGGGCTGGTCTAGGCCTTGGTCATTCACCTGGGACAGGACGGCTCCAATGCCATGCTCGGAGGCATCGGTCTGGACTACAAACTCCTTGGAGTAGTCGGGAGCCTGGAGGACGGGGGCCGTGCACATGGCCTTCTTTAGGGCATCGAATGCTTCCTGGCAGGCAGTCGTCCACTGCACCCTCTTGGGCTGTTTTTTTGATGTGAGTTCGGTGAGGGGGCCAACCAGGCTGCCATACCCCCGGATGAATCTTCGGTAGTAGCCAGTGAGGCCCAGGAAGGCTCGGACCTCCGTTTGGGTGGTGGGTGGTTCCCAGGCTAGGATGGCGTTGATCTTTGGCTGTAGAAGGGCGACCTAACCGCTCCCGACCTGGTGCCCCAGGTAGACTACTGATCCTTGCCCAATCTGGCACTTGCTGGCTTTTACTGTGAGGCCTGCCTGGCGCAGGGCGGTTAGCACTCTCCGGAGGTGCTGGAGGTGCTCACTCCATCCGGAACTGAAAACGGCGATGTCGTCTAGATAGGCCGCACTGAACTGTTCCATCCCGGCCAGGACCCTATTCACCAGTCGCTGGAAGGTGGCCGGGGCATTTTTCATTCCGAAGGGCATTACGCGGAAGCGATAATGCCCATCTGGGGTGGAGAAGGCGGACCGCTCCTTGGCTTCCTCTGTGAGCGCAATCTGCCAGTATCCGCAGGTGAGGTCGAATGTACTGAGGAACCGGGCCGCCCGAGTCGGTCAATGAGCTCGTCGGCTCGGGGGATGGGGTGGGCATCGGCCCGGGTGACGTCATTGAGCCCCCGGTAGTCCACGCAGAATCGGAGCTCGGGGACGACACCGGGGGCCGCTGCCTTCGGAACTAGGACCACGGGGCTGGCCCAGGGACTATCGGATGGCTCGATCACCCCCAGGGTCAACATCTTCGAGACTTCAGCTTGAATGCAGGACCGGACTCGGTCAGGGACTCGGTAGGCTCGGTGTCTTACTGGCGGGCTGTCCCCGGTGTCCACGTCATGGACACACCAGTCGGTGACTCGGGGGATCAGGGAGAAGAGGTCGGAGAATTGTCCTAGGAGCTGGCGACAGTCCGCTTGTTGCTGGTCAGTGAGGGAGGGGGAGAGGTTCACTCCTTCCACGGAGCCATCCTTCTCCTTGACACACAGGAGGTCCGGGAGGGGATCGGACTCATCTTCGGCCCCGTCATCGGTGGCCAGCAGGAGGCTCAGTTCTGTCCGTACGAAGTGAGGCTTGAGGCGGTTCACGTGTAGGACCCGCAGGGGATCCCGGGGCGACTGGACGTCCACCAAGTACGTGACTGGACTCTTCCGCTCAATCACTTTGAAGGGCCCGGTCCACTTGTCCTGGAGGGCGCCAGGCTTCACAGGGGCCATGACCCATACCTGCTGGCCCGGCTGGAACTCGACCAGAGTGGCATTCTGGTCGTACCAGCGCTTCATCTCTTCTTGGCTTGCCTCCAGGTTGGCCTCGGCCAGCTCTCGGAACTTCCTGGTCTGGTTCCGGAGGGCCAGAACGTATTGGAACACATCTCGTGGGGTGGTCTGGGGTGCTGCCTCCCACCCTTCCTTAACCAAGCTGAGGGGACCTTGGACGGGGTGCCCATATAGTAATTCAAACGGGCTGAACCCCAAGGACTTCTGTGGGACTTCCCGGTAAGCGAACAGGAGGCAGGGGAGCAGGACATCCCACTTACGCCGGAGGGGTTCTTCTAGGCCGTTGATCATCCCTTTCAGAGTCTGGTTAAACCTTTCTACTAGGCCGTTCCCTTGGGGATGGTACGGGATGGTGAACTTATAGGACACCCCACATTGTTGCCACAGGGACGTCATGTATTTTGAGATAAAATTAGTGCCGCGATCGCTCACGACCTCGCGGGGAAAACCCACCCGGGAAAAGATCCCCATCAGGGCTCGGCCCACCACGGGAGCCGTGACGGTGCGTAGGGGGATCGCCTCAGGGTATCGGGTGGCGTGATCCACTAGGACCAGAATGAAACGGTGACCTTGGGAGGTGGGGGGATCCAGGGGCCCCACGATGTCGATTCCGACTCTTTCGAATGGGGTACTGACGACCGGGAAGGGTTGGAGGGGAGCCTTGCGCTTCCCCCCACTCTTCCCACTAGCCTGGCACGTGGGACAGGACTTGCAGTGGGCTTCTACAGCTACTCTCATCCTAGGCCAGTAAAAGTGAGTCACGAGACGACTGTAGGTTTTGTCTTGACCCAGGTGGCCGGCGAGGGGGACGTCGTGGGCCAAGCCCAGGAGGAAGTCTCGGAAGCGTGGGGTACCACCAGCACCCGGCCGGATCCTAGCTCCACCGACTTCTGCTCACTGTACAAGAGGTTATTCTCCCAATAAACTCGGTGCGTTCCGGTTTGGTCGCCTGCGGCTTGGCCCTCGGCCTGGTGCCGCAGTCCGACCAGGGAAGGACAGGTGGCTTGCTCCCGGCAGAACTCCTCCCGGGTGGGCCCGCCCTCGTGGCGCCGGGCCCGCCCTCGTGGCGCCACGGGGCCAATTCGGCCAGATCGCCTAACTCGGGGACCGGGGTGGTGTCGGACGGTGAGGGTTCGTCGCTGGCGACTGACCCTCCCGATGGGGGGACGGGAGGACCCTCGGCGGGGACTGCTCTGACTCCCTCGGTCGGGGGGTCCTCGACTTCCCCCAGGGGGGTGAGTCGGGCGGACATAGATCGGGTGGTGGCGCACACCCACTCGGGGAGTCCCATCATCCTTAGGTGGGCCTTGCGCTCGAAGTACTTCCAGGGAGAGCTCTCCAGGTCGTTTCCTAAGAGGCAGTCGACCGGCTGGGAGGTTCTTACGGCAACCCTCAGTTTACCTATCACCCCTCCCCACTCAAACGGCACCAGGGCTACCTGACACATACTCTCTCTATTATCTGCGGAAATTATGGGGCAAAAGACGTTGGGTAGGATCTGCTCCTCGGGGACTAAGTGCCTGAGGACACCGGTGATGCTGGCCCCGGTGTCTCGCAGGGCTTCTATTTGGTGGCCATTGATCTTGACGAGCTGCCCGTACTTCTTCGTGTTGGAGGGCAGGAGGCTACCAGGGACCATCTCTCTATCTCCCAGGGATACTAGGGCCATAGCTGCGGGTTCCCACTCCCCGGTGTCCTCAACCTCCTCCCCCAGGGCTACGTTGGCTATCTGTCTAGCAGGGTTTGCAGCAGGGGGGACCTGGGGGGCCATGGGGCACTCCGGGTCATTGGCGTAGTGCCCGGGCCTCTGACAACGGAAACAAGTGATGGTTACCCGGTGCCCCCGTCTCCCGGGGGTCCGGAGACTGGTGGGGGGGGCGCCGGGAAAGGTGGAGGTTGGGCCTTCGGGGGACTCGACTGGGACTCTCTCTGCCCTCCCTGGTTCCCTCCCCCTCTCTGGCGGGGTGGTCCCTGACTGGCTCGGGGGTATTCTCCTACACTGTTCCGGGGGACCCGGGTGTTGGTCCAGCGGTCTGCTTCCACAGCCAGCTTCCGGGGATCGGTGGGTTTGCTGTCGAGCAGATGCTGGCGTAGTTCCACAAAGCAGTTCGCCGCCAGGTGTTCCCACAACATGAGGTCGGTGAGTTCCTCGAGGGTGGTGACCTTGCTGCCCTTGATCCACCCATCGTAGGCCCGACTGAAAAAGTTTACATACTCCACCCAGGTGGTGCCCGGGATCTTCCTGCAGTCCCGGAATCGCTGACGGTACATCTCTGGGGTGAGGCCGTACCTAGTGAGGAGAGCCTCTTTCATGTGGCTGTAGGAGGTCTGCAGGGAGAGGGGTAGGTCGAGCAGGGTGTCCCTTCCTTCGCTCAGAAACCGTCCCCACAGCCCTGCCCCCCAGTCCTTCTGCGGGACCCGATGAGAGGTCATGGCGACCTCGTAGGCCCTGAACCATTGTTGAATGTCATCATTTTTATAATATTCTTTGACCACGTCCTTCGGGATGTGGACCTTTTGTTCCGCCGGGGAGGCCGCCTCTCGGTTCCCCGGGGGCCTCCCTTCCTCGTTTCTGGCTTTGAGCTCGATCTCCTTCAAGCTGCGTTCGTGCTCTAGTTGGAGCTTCCTTCCTTCGTGCTCCCGTTGGAGCTTCTTCTCTTCCAATTCGCCTTGTACGCGCATTTGTTTTACTGCTAGCTTTTTTTCCGCTAATTTCAATTCGCCTTCGATTTTGAGTTTGGCTAACTCGAGTTCGTGATTGCGACTTCTCTCTCTGTCTGCGAGCTCTTCCGGGGAAAGGCCCCCGTCTGGCACGAAGCCTCGCACCTGATTGCTGCTGCTTTCGCCTTGGGTGGGTTCTGCTTGGTCGTGTCGCTCCCCCATGCCTTCTGGGCGGGAGGCCCCGGCATCCACCCAAGCTTTCAGTGCTTTCTGCAAATCTTCTTTGGTGTTGAGACCGGTGGTAGCGATTTTAAGTTCTTTGCAGAATTGCTTCAGTTCTTTGTGCGTGTATTCTTCTAGTTGTTCCACCTGGAACACCCTGTTGGTGTTGGTTTCTGCGGGGCTCATGGCGCTTTCTTCTGCCATCTTTGTCGGTAGTGTGTCAGTCGTTCACGGTACGATCTCTAGGTTATGGGCCCGAATCCCGTCGCTTGCCACCAATGTTAGAAGGCGACCTCAGAGGAGCCCGGAGGGGGCCCTGACTGTCCTGAGACCCACCCTCACAGTATCGTAGCCGGGCACTGGCGGGAGATTCCGCAGGGGAGGAATCTCGTATCTAGGATCGTACACTTGGCACCACACAACAAAGAGACACCACACCGAGGGTTCTTAGGATTTAAGCTTTATCAAATCGAAGTGGTAGGATCTTTATGATCAGCAAGGCAGATATTTACAAGCAGAGCGTGGGCTCCCAGAGTCTTGGCGGGGGTAGGAGGTAGCGGGACAGTCTTTGGGGGGATATGGATCAAATGCAGGAGCGTACCCGGTGCACAGCTCACAATCCTCGAGCTGGGGGATACGCTTGTCGTCGTGGGGTCCGGCGGGACCAAAGAGAGTCTGGGGGAGCCGCGAGTCACTCAGCAGGCTCAAGCACAAGTTCGGAGGTCTTATGATCTTCAGAGAGCCGCGAGTCACTCAGCAGGGCTCAAGCACAAGTTCGGAGGTCTTACGATCTTCAGGGAGCCGCGAGTCACTCAGCAGGGCTCAAGCACAAGTTCGGAGGTCTTACGATCTTCAGGGAGCCGCGAGTCACTCAGCAGGGCTCAAGCACAAGTTCGGAGGTCTTACGATCTTCGGGGAGCCGCGAGTCACTCAGCAGGGCTCAGATGTTCCAAGGCGAATCTGCCGGACAGTCCCAGAGCACCCCTTGTTATAGGTCGACCCCTCTTTGATGTCCGGAGTCTGTGCAGGCAGGAGTCTTGTCACCTGGGGGTCGCTTGTCGAGGTTTCCTGCCATTGTCTTTTGATCCTTTCAGGGCCGGGTCGGGAGGAGTCCCAGACACCCAGCAGGCGTGGAGCCAGCCCTCAGGGAGGCCGGAGGGCCGATCGAAACCCATCGTCTCAGGGGAGTTCAGAGGTGCGATAGAAACTGCTCCTCCCTCTCTCATCCCCTGGAAGCGTGATGTCCTCCAGCCGGAGTGGCGCCTCTAGGCCCGGGTTGTGCTGGGGCCGGGCGGCCATCTTGGTGCACGAAGTGGGCACGCGTGCCCGGGGTGGCCGAAAGGAGAGAGGCCATGGACGGGGAGGCCCGGGTCGCGTGTGTGTGTTCTGGTGGGAAGGATCGGCTGGGCTGTGTGCTTGGGGTCCCTGGTACCAGGTTAGGTAGTGCGAGGACAGGAAGAGCCATGCTACGAGGCCGGGTCTAACAGTATCAAACCTTTGTGACGGCAGTAATATGATATACAGTATTGTCCAGACCAAGAACCTAAAACAAAAATATGGACTCAAACACTACACTGTAAACAATACTTACGCTCTAGACAGACAATATAAATTGTGTTCTATGAAGAAACACCTTTCTTTTTTTATTCATCATCCCTTGGGAAAGAGCAAGCGGCAATCCATTAAGACAGACAACCATCATGTACACAGTCACAGTGGGATCAATGTACTCACTTTGAACCTAAGCTGCACACCTAATGAGAAGGCTTTGACCTCTACGCTGACAGATGAGGCCCTTGGTGTGGGATATACTGAGCTGAGATCTCAGCTCTGTTGTAGGGACTGTAGCCATTGAAGGTCATATAGGGAGGGCTGCAGGACGATTTCAGATGTTATGCGATATATATTTGTATAGTGCGCTATTCATCTGTGAGTGTATCCAGGCTCCTCACAGGTAGGTAGGCAGCGGTCACCCCAGAGGTTTATATAAAATGCCAGGTCATCAGCATCTTGCAGAACTCAAGGAGCCATGAAAGGACTCTGATGTGCTGTGGCAGGTTATTCCATGCTTTGGGGGAGATGTATGAGAAGGCGCGACCTCCTGCTCTGTTCTAGTGAACGCTGGGTACGTGTACTAGTGAGAGTCCTGGTGATCAGAGGAGCCTGGAAAGCAGTTGAGGTAGGCGAGCTGTGGTATCCTAGGTTATAGAACCATCAGTGGTTCTGTAACATAGGAGGTTGGGGCTCTGGAGGCAGACTGCAACTGAAGACGGTTATCTCAGCAGCTGCTTCACAGAGTGCTCTTGTGGATGAGGTCTACTTTTATGGAAACTTAAATAAAGACTTCTTGTTTTCTATACTATCGCCTGGATCCTCATTATTACACTGGCGACGAGGATGGGACCACCCACGTATCAACTAAAGAAACGGTAACTAGAAATTTTAAACGAGGAGAGGGTCAAGCTGAAGAGTTTCCACTACAAAAAGACACTGCACCTCAACACGGATACTCCGGTTAAATTCACAGCAAGTACTTTTCATTTTGAATGATTTTCAATATATCTGTGAGTCAAACAGTTACTCATGTTTCTTTAAGCTCGCGCTCTGGTTGCTCGCGCATATCTTCACTCCGACTCCAGAGACCTCTCTGTGACATTGTGGATATACTTGTCTCACTGTGATTGGCTCCTTGTTCATGGTCATTGAAATGCAACGATTCACATTGCGTGACCACGCTTGCGGCCATCTTTGATGAGGAAATTTACTTAACCACACTGTTTGGCAAGATTGGAAGGAAAGGTTTACCTTTTGTGCTCGCACATCTGTTCTTTTCCATCTGCCCTGCCAAGATTACAGCACGGTGAAGCGAACACCATTTAAAGGCTTTCCAGTTTTTCAACCTTAGGGTAAGCGCAACACAGAGACTAATGAAACGAGGATTACCGAACTTGAAAGAATAGAGATGAATTGGTTAAATTCTTGGGAATGGCCGAGGTTTAGGTGGTGTTTTGTTGCAAAGATCAGGAGGTGAGTATAGAACAATTGTTTTATTTCAAGAGGTTTGCGTGGTGCTGAAATTAACTATTCAGTTATTGAAAAAGAGGCTCTAGCTGTTTTTTGGGCTGTAAGAAAACTGAGAAAGTTTCTTTGGGGGCACAGATTTGAAATAAAGACAGATCACAAACCTCTCAAGGAGGTCTTTTCAAAGAAGGGTGTGGACCAGATCTCAGGTCGCATACGTAGGTGGATTATTGCTTTGCAAGAGTTTGATTTCGAGATAAATTATATCCCTGGTGCTAGCAACTTACAGGCAGATTGTCTTTCAAGGTTAGTTACTGAATCTGTATGTGACGTAGACTCTTTAGAGGAAAGCTTTGCTGGTGAAGACTTTGACGAAGATTTTAAGGTGTGTTTTGTTACTGAAGGGATAATACAGGAGACAGAGTGGAAGACTTCTTTAGAGAAGGATGTTTGTTTAGAGAAGGTGATGAAAATGATTTTGGAGGGTTGGATGGTTAAAAATAAGTGTGCGGCAGAATTAATGAGTTTTTGGGAAGTTCCCAATAAACTCTCTATTGTTGATGATTTGCTCATGAGAGGGAGTAAACTTATTCCTCCTGAAGATTTGAGACTTGTTTTGGTAAAGAGGGCTCATTACAGTCATATGTGCATTTCTAAAACTAAAGAAAGGGTCAGAGAAGGTTTCTGGTGGCCATCGATGGATTTAATGATTGAAAGAGAGGTTAGAGAATGTTTGGATTGTGCAAAGAGTGACAAGGTGTTAAAGTGTAGAACGCAGCCTATGGTTGTTAGGGAAAGAGCGGCTGGTCCGTGGGTTGACATTTCCATGGATATTCTTGGTCCTGTAAGGGTCAGTTCACAGGGCAGGTATGGGTTTGTCTGTTTGGACATGTTTTCTCGGTGGCCAGAAATAAAAGTTGTGAATTGTGAATTCAATTGAGTCTGGTGATGAGATAAAATTCTTAGAGGAATTGTTTGAGAGAGAAGGTTTTCCTTCCAATCTCCTTAAAGACAATGGGGTACAATTTACCTCTGGGCAAGTTGAAGATTTTCTTAGGGAGAGGGGTGTAAAGAATAAGAAGGCTTCACTCTATTATCCAGAGTCTAATGGTGTTGTTGAACGTTTTGTTACGGTTTTAAAGGAAAGTCTGCAGTTGTCTTTGGTTTGTGAGTCCAACTGGGTGGAAGGGTTGAGGAAGAAAGTGAGAGAGTATAGATTGACTCCTCATTCCAGTACAGGGGTCTCGTATTTTTGTTTGTTTAAGGGGAGGTTACCTAGTTGCGAGGTCAGTCCTGGTTGGCTCATTGAGAAAAGATTGAAGGTTGATAGGGAAATGTGTTTTCCTGCAGTTTGGGAAGCCAAAGAGGAAGAGAAAAAGTTGAAGTTGAAGATAGTATATGACAGGAGGCGGGCTGTTAAAGAGACTAAGGTTGAAATAGGTGATTGGGTGAGAATCAAATCTCAAGAAAGGGTGTAAAGTGTTCAAAATTTAGCATGCCTTGTCAGGTTAAGAAATTATTTAAAAATGCTGTAAAAACTGATGACAATAAGATTTGGAATTTGAACAGAATTTCTACATGTTTTTGTGAGCCGGAATCGGTTCCTTTGTCTTCCAATGTAAGCCCGGGATATGGTCCAGCTCCATTGATGACTAAGAAAAGTGTGTCTGATAATGTTGTGATCAGACCTAAACGTGAAAAATGTAAACCTATCCGTTTTCATGATTATGTTTAATGTTTTTTTTTTCTTCTTGTGGTTCTGTTTTCTGTTTTTCTGCTGTTTTTGTTTAATATAAGTAAGGAGGTGATGTGGTATCCTAGGTTATAGAACCATCTCCATCAGTGGTTCTGTAACCTAGGAGCTTGGGGCTCTGGAGGCAGACTGCAACTGAAGACGGTTATCTCAGCAACTGCTCCACTGAGTGCTCCTGTGGATGAGGTCTACTTTTATGGAAACTTAAATAAAGACTTCTTGTTTTCTATACTATCACCTGGATCCTCATTATTACACGGGCCTATGTTCTGTTGTGCTTTGCATGTGTGTATGAGGTGTTTTAAATGAGTGCGCTTGTGTATGGAGAGCCAGTGAAGTTCCTTGAGGTATGGTGTGATGTGGGTACGGTGTGGTAGAGCGAGGACGAGTCTTGTTGCAGCATTTTGGAAGGCTTAGAGTCTGTTCAGGAGCTGCTTGGTGACTTCAGCGCAGAGTGCATTGCCATAGTCAAGTCTGCTGCTTATAAGGGCCGGTGTGACTGATTTCCTGGTGTTCTCTGGCAGCCACATGAAGATTTTTGCAGCATCGTCATGATGTGGAAGCAGGTGGAGCTCACCATTTTGATCTAGGCTGTCATGTTCAGTGTGTCAGCAAAGATCCCAGCTGATCTGTTCCTTTTCCTGTCCAATGGTTCTTAAGGATGAGGTTTAACCTCAGTTTGGGATCTCCAGGACCAGGGCCTCAGGAATGTCTCCTACCCACCCAGGCCACTGTCTGGTCAGATGACTGGCTCCCACGCTCCGTGGATAGCAACCAGAGGTGCACTGGAGTGTCTGCTGTTCCTCTCCAGTTGCCTGGGCGTACCCAGCCCCCCTCCTGTTTATTGGTCATGTAACAATGGCGAAAGGACCTGGTGTGAGTGGATTGTCTCTTGCTCCCTAAACTAGCACACTACAAAAGAGAAAAAATGCATAGTGAGCACTTGAGACTAGGTGGAAACCAGAGCTGTGGGAGAGGTGCAGCAACATGTCCTGACCTGGGGGGTGGTAGATGCTCCCATCGCGGAAGGTAAGTATCTTCAAGGGTTACTCAGAGCAAACACATATCTCCAAGTGTAACACATATTTAGAAATAATTACTAACACATAAACTCCAAAATTAAGAAATGTATTGAAGCCTTACAAATGGTCTCCTATATGTGTTACTTCATCTCTATGAGGGGCATATTATTAACGTGCTTAGCGATAAATTTCTTATTGCAGGCTATCTCTGGAATTTATCGCCCTGGTAGCACGTTATTAACAACGCGTTTCTCCAGGGCGATAACAGCTCCTGAGACAGCGAGGTTATCGCCGTTTTGCAGGGAACATCGCTAGTTTTCCAGCGATGTTTCCCTGCAAAACGGCGATAACCTTGCTGATACGACCCTGTGGTCGTATCAGCATAATCCACCCCCTATGTCAAACATAGATAAGTCAGGATTTTAGCAGACATTGGATTTTGGCGAAAATTGCCGTTTTCGCCAAAATCTAACGTCTGCTAAAATCCTGTGGGCTGCCTTGTAAATATCGCGATGTGAACATCAGCGATATGTGCAAGGTAGTCCATCCGGGGTACGCCCAGTGACGCCCACTTTGCATCTCATTAGAGATGCAAAGGGAGGCGCTGGGAAAAAGGGTGCTAACATGCGATTATGCATGTTTGCACCCTCTTGTAAATAGGGCGATAGTTTTATCGCCGCTTTTTTGGCTTTGTAAGCCAAAAAAGCAGAGATAAAGCCCTTTTAAATATGCCCCTGAGTTCCTTAATTTGTACACAACCTTCTAAAGAAAACTTATGGTAACTGCTTACAAAAGACTTTGTTGAGTCAAGGCTTGGTTTTTGCCATTCCCCATTTTTGTCTGGTTAGGGTTCTGATTCGGACTAGAATGAACAATATAATCCAAATAATTGATGTCTAAAATATAGGCAGAAAGCAGAGTATTGTTGCACGTCGACAATATGACATGTGTCTATGTCAATAGGGGTTCCGGAAATGTCCAATCCCTGATCCTGGAACCCACACATTCAGTCGAGAACGGTACATGAGCCAGCCATTCTCTGGTAGTGCCACAAGATTCTGGAACTCTTTACCTCCCTCCCTCTGCCTAACAACCTGCATAGATACCTTCAAGCTCCTCCTATTTGACAGACATCTGGGTTAATTACCCTCGACCATACCCAAGTCATCTATCCAGGAGAAGAAGAAGAACTACCTTCACTGTGTGTCCCAACCATCTTAATCGATGCGTGAACCATGTACGTCCCTTGTCCAATGACTGCATTTGTCCTGGTCGCAGCTACCGATGCAAATGTCTGAACGTAATTATTGTAGCTGTAATTGCTGTACCCTTGTGTCATGCTACTCTTGTAAAGCGCTCTGACGCCTTCGGGCCATGTCTGCGCTTTTATAAAATTGCAAAAATAAATATGTATCCAAGACATTGTGGGAGCTGATTTTTACCGACAATGATAGATTCTGTTTCTATTCACCGGATACTCCACCTGCCCCTTTGATGTGGCTACGGAATGGGTGTCAGATACCAGGTTTAAAGTAAAACGGAAACCCAAAACCCCTCCAAGCAGGTTAATCACAGGCTTAAGGGGAAGGGGAAGACCTTTTCACCCTGGTGGCCACCACCCCACCGAGCCTCGAGCATGCTGGGATAGTATTTTCTTTCAAGTTGCAGAAGAGTTGAGACAATGCAGTAACCAGATGACCTCCTGTCCTTCCAAGCACGGAGATTGATGTATGGACTGGGAAGTCAGGGAACGGTCGAAGCGCAAAGGATTTCCAAAGTGGATTTGAATTGGAAATGACAGCACACAAACCTTAACTAAATATTTCCAGCTAAAAAGGAAAATATACTATTACTGTTGAGGCATGTACCCCCGTGTTTTTGTTGTTGCAGTTTTATATAACGCAAACTCGACCGAAGGTATCGGAGCGCTTGACATGAGCACCAGGTACATTATAGACGGACCCATCCATCTTATTTTTAGGCACGGGGAGATTAAGGGATATGCCCAGAACCGCAGGATTCTTTGAGCCTCCCGCCAGACTTGAACCTAGTTCCCCAGCTTTAAAGACGGTCGTTTACCCGGTAGGCCACACCCGAACTCGAAATTGATACAAAAAAACAGCCATTAAACAAAGAAGGCAAGTCAGAATGCGGTTTTTTTTATAAGGCCATAGGTAGGTCAATATGGCCTGTTGTTCCGTTTTAGTTAAACATTTTTCACGCGATTTTTTGTTTTGTTCTCTTTTATTTCTTTGGATGTTTCTGCTTTTCTAGTAATGTTTAGAATGCTTTACGTTCCTGCAGATTTTAGCTTTTGGTCCATGTGCTTACAGTAGCCTTGGCAGCTCCCAGTGTGAATTCACATGGATCTCTTCTCTGAGTGCTTTTCCCCTCCTTCACTGCATCCTAATACTGGTAGTTGATGTTACTACAAGTGACAGGACGTTGAGTAGGGATCTCTTGCAAGCTGTTGACCGGGCTTCTGTCCACTCTCATGTCACTCACTGGTAGGAGTGAATATTTAACGCTGTCACCATTAACTCTGTGACTTTCTCAACACTCAGGTGTGTAAATTGAGCTTATTGAGTTTCTAATCCTTTCTATTATCAATAAATAATAGCTTCAGACTTCCGTTGTGGCAGTGGTCTTTGGAATTAACTACAATATATATCTGCTGACTTTGGAACTGTGGAACCAGGTTCGAGTCTCGGCATCGGCTCAACATCCTGTGATTCTGGGCAAATCGCTTAATCTCCCCGTGCCTACAAAAAAACAAGCATTGGCATAGCCAATAGGTCTCGCCTTTGGGACCTTATAAGTGTTTAGTTATCCAGCACAATATCCTTGGTGCAAAAACATCAACTGTTGCATGGCTAAACACTTATAAGGTCCCAACGGCGAGACCTATTGGCTATGCCAATGCTTGTTTTTCTAGAAACGGTGGGACGAATGGATGTCCTGCACCACCAAGAGCAGCCAGTACATGGTAATAGCACGTCACTTCAGGATAATAAGTCGGCCTTCCCATCTCCCCGAAGTGTCTTTTGTAAAGCCAGACAGATAGGCCTTTTTACCACTCTAAATATTTGTGCATGAATGTTTTCCACAAGAGGTAGTCATTTGCCAACAAATGAAGGTCAGTTTCACTCCCCTACCTTCCAGCTCAGACTCCACAATGAGTGGCACTCCCCTTTCATGGGTTCATTTGATGTTAACCAAAAATGTACCCCTTGGCACCCGCTATCAAGCCCTAAACATGATGATATGCTATGCAAGGTTATTTTAAGCACTGAAGAGCACATGATTCACTTGGACACAAAGAAAATATATACCTTGTTTACCTCTCATGCTGAATGTAAGAGAACAGGACTGAACTGCTGCCTACAGCCAGTACTATATTAAGGCAATGGTAGGCTTCAGCTTTACATCGTCGACACAAATGGCCACAAGAGGTAGACTGCTACATACAATGCAAATGACCTTGTTGCTTAGAGAAAGAGAGGCTGGCACTGATGTTCTGAAAATCCCTGCACGGCAACAGCTGCTTCTTAATACTGCATTGTTCTATCTGAGGCTGGTAATAAAATTCAACTAGTTGGTTGAGCGTATCCTACATGCGGTTTTTAATTTCTGACAGTAACGAGATCACGTGCTGCAGGGTCGGTAATTGATTGCTGGTGATGACGCCCTTGTTGTACAATTATAAGCAGGCGGATTCTTGGCAGCACTCAGATCAGGTACAGAAGATGCTGCTGGGCGGAGTTCCCTCAGACTAAGCCCGCCTTAACAGTTTAGTTTACTCAACCTCACCCTGGAGCCCGCCGACTAACCGGAGTTTGGGGACATGCAAATACCAAAACACTGTGCCAGTAAAAATGCCCAATTTAAGGGGCAATGAACAGCTAACCCCCTGATTTTCAGCCAATCCTAAACAGAGGCATAATTTCTGAGATCACCCAGCCTATAAGCAGCTCAGAGGAGTTTCTCCAACCAATCCCATGGCAACAGTTCCTTCAACCATTCGAAGGTCACCACCCTTTTAATCTTTTAAAAGAATATGTATTCACCAACCTGATTGGTGGGTGTCAGTAGCTGTGTCTGCTTCCCGTAATTTAAAGGATATAATACATTCGTGAGAGGCGTGATTACGGCTAGTGGAGTTCGGTTTGTAAAGACCGGGGGCCCCTTAAGGCGCAGTGTCTTTGAGAGACGACATTTACACGGCCAGAAGTGCACCGGTAGCCGCAGGGAGTCAGCCCAGTCAGTATGCTGGTAGGGAAGTGGGAGGCATTTTTAGGACGTCGGTGAAAAGTGCGTGCTCTGAGCAGGATGTCAGCAGCTACGTGGATTGCTGACGTGAGTTTAAGAACCCCGCCTAAAAGCAAGCCATCTGCGCAGATTTGGAGAAATTACATGGGGGCCTGGGCAACTTGCCAGAGGCCAGAAAGGCTCCTGTTAACAAGCACGCGCGTGGTGCACGCTGCACAAATTAAAAACAGATGGACAAACAGATGGCCCATGCACGTAACCGCAAGCCTTAGGCCATGGGCGGATACATGCAGATGCCTTTGACCAATTGCATGATGTCTTTCTCAGAAAGACACACGCATAGACCAATGAAAAAAAAAAAAAAAACGCACAAGTGTGTGAAAAGTCATGGTCAGCTCCAAGAGGCCCTCTCCTTAGAGCAGCGCATGCGCGCTGCGCTAAGGCTCAACCTAATGAATGTGTTCTTGTGTTACGTAACTGGTGCTCATATAAAGCGCTCCAATACCTTTGGTTCGAATTTGCACTATGTGAAACTGCAACAAGAATTGTTATAAATAAAAACACCTCAATCTTATCAAGTAATTCAGCTTTCTAGTACTTTGGGAACACATGTACCGGTTCATGGACCCTTCCTAAGGGAGTAGTTAGAAAATTAACCCCTCTGCAACCCCTCTCCCCCAACAAGTGGCAGCCAGAGAGTGCAAAAAGTGGTGACGCACAAACTTGTACATGGAATTGCACAGTGCAAGTGGGCATGGAGGGGAGGCATAATACACTTTTGGAGGGTTGAGGGAGGGTCTTTCCTGATAATTGTTTTAGATTTGGGTAAAATTGTGCATATTCCATCAAAATGTATCTAAGGAATTGACGGTGAGGCCCTCGTTCTCATATGTTTTCCTGACTATTTCTAAGAGAATATGTAGTAAATATGGTAATGAATTCCCAGTTGTACAAGTGAGAAGGACAATCCTGAAGGTGCACGCACCAGGCAAGAGGGATTTTAAGATTAGCAGCATCCCCTGAGAACTGTCTATGATTAAAAGTGTCCAGGCTTGATTGTGTGCAGAAGCCCATCACACACCTAGATAAAAAACAGTTTCACTCATTCCACACTGGTGAAGGGAACAATAACTGCTGACTTGAGGTGTTCAGCTGGCATCTATGGGTAGAGGGGGGCAGATGCACACTCATAGAAAATTATTTTTAAAAAACAAATAAAACACTTACCTAACAGGACAGGACCTCCTCGCTCCAGACGTCCTTGTCACTACTGCAGCCCAGCCACCAGGAAACTCCCTTGACCAATCAGGGCGCTGCTCTCACCAGCATGAAAACAGTGCCCTGATTGGAGGAAGAGGCGTCACTCAGCACTCCAGAGTGCTCTGGAGGCATGCACTTGCTCTAACCCAGCTATCTTAAGGCAGCTGGGTAAGAGATGTTTAAAGTGCGGATGCGACAGCCAGCCAAAAAGACATGCACACTTTAAACAGAAGGGTTGACACTGAAAGGTTGACGGGGCTAACCTGCACACACCCCTTGCATTTCCTTAGAGTGCAGGTGACATCCTTTCCAGGTCTCCTACTCTACCTAGAGTGCTGATAAACAACATCCTTGGGCGTTTTACTTTCCAGCCAAGGATAAAAATGACAGCAGTCACTCATCTACAGTTTCCTAGTCTTTTCCAATCTCGTTAACAGGTGTGATAAGCAAGCTTCATTGACCCCCCCCCGCCCGCCCCCGGGAGGGATGGGAAATGGGTGGGGTTTGAAACATGCAACAAGATGCCGCTGAACATAATAACTCGCCATTCTGCGATGTTGGTTTGCATTTACATTTTATTAAGTGTATGTGACATGGCGCAGGTCCCAATGCGCTTCCCTAGGAGGCAGAAGAGCCTTGTCAGACTTTCAACCACTAAATTAATACTTGATTCTGGTGCAGATTGGGGTGTACTAATTCTCCCTACTTCCACGGATAGAGTAAATTCACAGATACACACACATACACTCATCATACGCTTGGGCCCATTTCACTAACATACACTCAGATTACTCTATCAGCACTGAACCTGTGGAAAGAAAACCTTCTAAACACCCTGCATCTACACTACGGTCGATAAGACCTAATTGACACTGTCTTGAGTCATGATTTAACCAATAATAATCAACAATAATCCAAATAGAGTACTCAATAATTGACAAGAAATAACCACCAACACAGTATTTCAAATAATGGGAAATTTATCTAAAATTAGTTCAAAGAAAATTAATTCAAAAGCAAAATCATTATTCTCATAATTACCTATTCTAGCTAAATGTCATAAACGAGTCATCAGGACAGGTCTCTCGATAGAAGTCTCTCAAGTCACCGTCCTCACAGCATCAATCCTCACCAACGCAAGTTCGGAAAGAAGTGGCCTCAGAATCCAAAATGCAACGAACAACCCCTCTCTAAGCTAACAATATTTATAATAAATTTAACAAAAGAAGGCAACATAAAATGTTTTAGATATCCGCTGAACCGCTGAGCAGAGCGAGCAGGAAAGGATGTAGCATCGCTACATTTGGAAAAATCTCCGCTCAGAAAAAAACACAAAAATAAAAAGACGGAAGACGGAACTAAATCTTGAAAATGTTTCTTTTTCATGTTCATATTTCCTCGGAACCAGCATGGTGATCATAATGTTCATTGAGGCTCCTTTGTCTTCCAAGGACATTTGGATGTCCGCCCAGAACTGCTGTCCTCACGGAAAACTTTTAACCAGGCGAAGACTGTGGTCAGATGACTCTCGACCATGTTCAGCAAGGCCTTCTCATCAAAATCTCAGCACTCGAATGTAGGCTTTAAACGGCAGCCATCTTAAACTAGGCCAAAACGTACCATCTTAATTAAAAGAGACAAAAACAACGTTACCACAGCATAGTGATTAAACAGTGTTAACCCCACTAATACCCTTATGTGTATGTAATTATCTAGCCTTTGCAACACAAGAAAAGCATTAGTACACAACATTCAAAAGCGTTTTTGTGCTTTAAAAATAAACAGCACTCAGCAACATTCATTTAGTTAAACCTGCACATTATTAGTAAATAACATGAACGCGTCCCCACGTATAATTTTCTCTTGTTAGTTCGTATTGGTTAATTAGAACATTTACACAAAACAAATAATTAGTAATTATGAATTAATAATTTTAATTTCTTTCGACAATAGACAAACCAGAGCTTTTAAAACCCCAATAGATTTTCAACAGAAAACTCTGCTCCAGCAATCCCCCCTTTGGTGATATTATCACCAAATAAACAACCCAAAAAAAAAAAATTAGTAAAATGTAATCCCAATTTTTAGGAGAAACTGGAAATGTCTTTTTCTTTTACACAACACTAGACACCAGACTCCCTTTCATCATCCCTCTTTGTCTCCAAATAAACACTCTCCCTCAATTCTTCTAATTCTATTTCTTGTGGATCTCTTTTTCTTTTATTTCTCCTTTCAATATTTCTTTTAATTAATTTCTTTTTCCCTCCCCTGTTTTTACAACCCAAACACACCAATCTTAGTATCAATAAAGCAACAATTATACAAGTCAAAGGAAACAATATCTTACCTATAATAGTACTACCTATTTTTGCAATAAAACTCTTAACAGCAACTATTTTATTAGCTATTTTAGTCCAAATACTCTCAGCTTCCAGTGGTACTAATTCTTCATGCAAATCAGTAATATTTTTGATATAGACCTTCAGGTCTTTGCTTTCGTCTGGAATGTAAGTGCAACAATGTTGAACTTTCAGCATTCCACAAACTCCACCCTCCTTGGCTAATAGAATATCAAGGGCAAGTCGATTTTGCATAGACATGGCACGTACGGCAGTCAATTCCGTATTCATCAAAACAAACCCTCCAGCGGTATTTGTCGATAAGCGATCCACCACTGTTGACAGTTTCCGAATTCCATATGCATTCAAAGAAATTCCCACTGCTGGAATTAAAGCTCCAAAAATGTCACCCACTATTTCAGACCAAGTTTCTCTCTTAAAACGTGTTAGTAAATTAATATGCTCTACATCTTCTATTCTATCTATATGAAAAATCTTTGGAAAGACCAGGCCCACATAACACGTGCCATACCAATGGTCAGGCAACTTGTAATAAGCCTTGTTCCCACAAACATAATACACTCCTGGGAAAACTGGATCCTCTCCTCCTCTAAAACCCCATCCTGTTGCAATGAAGTATGTATAATGACACTCACTAGTCTCAACAAAATATGTATCATATTGGGATTTCCTTCTTGTAATACACAGCTTACCCCTCTGTGGTGCATCTAAAGCTAAAGTTGGACTATCTCCATTTCTCAATTCTTTTCCCATCTCAATGTCCCAAATTGTCTCACTCACTTTGTATTTCCCTGCCTTTTCATGCATGCTCAATCTCCTTTCCTCCACCATGTTTAGGAAAGCTTTCTCCTCTTCTTTCAAACTGCAAGTTAAATTATTCTTAAAAATGTAATCTAATGTTAATTCTTTTTCCTCAATAAAAATCTCACCAAAAATGTTAGCTTCTTTAGCTGGATTCAGCTTTTCATTCATAGGCAATTGCCCAAAAATATTATCTTTGTTAGACATCTCATAATCTATTTTCCCTAGTAAATAAAAAACACTACTTAACACACTACAAGAAATTCCATATGTAGCTGGTAAATGGTGATAAGTAACACCCTCTGAAACGGATGCAGGTAATTGCATACAAACGTAGCAATCCCTAACTTCCATTGTCTTCACATATTCGTACAACAACTTTGAAAAAACATTGCTAGAAAAATCATTAATTGACCTATCTTTATGTATGTAAGTATTACTAATTCTAGTTGGAACTACTTTTTGTGAACTTTTCTCTACATTAGTCTCATTCTCAGTATGTATTTCAAATGTACCTATTGTAACTCTAAATGTAACTAATAAAGCTAAAACACCCCATAGTAGCATCAATAATCCAGTACAGCAACAGCACATTCTACACCATCTTTTCAAGAAGGCACATTTACTTTGATTATTCTCTATGTTAGCCATTTTACTACTTTGACCGTGTCTTTTGACTTAGCCTCTACTACTCCACTACTGCTATTCTTTATTTTTTCTCACTTCAGACAGCTGAATTTCAGACTTTCTCCTTTTCACTTTTCTCCAAGTGATTTCTTCAGGTAATTTCTTCAGTTCACTCAATTTGGATATTCATCACTCTTCACTCCTTCTTCAGCAACATCAAATTGTATCAGATCATCAACAACATCCTGTGCATCCGACTCTTCTCCAATGTCAGTCAGGATAACTTTTAAGATTCCAACAGATTTTTCCTTCTCCTCAACCACTTTTCTCAAGATCCCCTCCGGATTGTCTCGATTCACTGTTTCTTCTTCTTCTCCTCCTTCAGACAGTGCCACATAAGACCATTCCGGTGATCTGTACTTTTGGTTGGGTTTTCTAATTCTCTTTATCTCCTCGGGTTCTTTTGACTCCTTTTGCTCCTTTCTTTTTACTTCATTTTGACTCGACACCTCATTCACTTGTTCAGCTTTCGATGTATTTGCTCTTATCAGTCTGTATCTCAGCCTCTTTACTCTGTTGTTAGGCCAAAAATCTCCTCTTACAACCTTTTTCGGTCTTGTTTCTGTATTATTTCTTTCTCCAATCCAAGTTCTCTTTCTCAGAACTCGACCTTCTGATTTTTCATTCTCACTTTCATCCGATTCTGTTTCAAATGCCTCTTGTTCTTCAGCAGTTTTCTTTCGCTCCACAGTCTTTTTCACCACTGTTTGAGACTTCCCTATTTCTTTCCCTCCTCGAATATCCGACACGCAATCTTCTTGCTGTCTACTTGTCCCTTCACCTAGCTTATCAGGAATGTTCCCTACACCTCCTCGGGGATCTTCCGCAATCTGTCCCTCTCTATCTTCTTCTGACCCTACTTCTTCAGGTATAATCTCAAGTGGTTCTTCAATCTCCTCTTCTGATTCAGGAGTAGTCTCTGTGGAATTACTCTTTTCTCTTCTTTTTCCTCCACTGCTTTTTGGAACTTCAGGCTCTCTTACAGAATCTGATCTCCCTTCTGAGACTCTCAATGGTTCTCTTGAAGTCTTTTCTGCTTCTTTTTCTGAACTTTGATTTTTTCTCACTGGTTCTGGGTCTTCATCATCACTGGAATCTGACTCTTCAAAATACTCCTTGCCAGTCCCATCCTTTGGGTTTGGAACTCTCAGAGTATGACTCGCATGTACCCAGTTTTTCACACCAGCACACTTCACTGCAGTTGTCGCAGTCAAAATAACTTGTCTTGGCCTTCCCCACCTTGGTACCAAGCAATTTCTTCTTCTGTGTACTTTAATCTTCACCCAGTCCCCTGGACTCAGATCATGAGCTTGCTTCTTCTCAAGTGTTGTAGCTTCTTCTCCAACCTGGTGAAACACAGAATGAACTGCGCCAGCCAGGCCTTTACAGTAATCCAAAATCATGTCATCAGTTATTGTCATCAATTTATTGACAGGTACAAATGCATGACGCATTGCACGACCCATCAAAATCTCGTGCGGACTCAACCCAGTAGTTCTATCTGGAGTAGATCTAATAGTCATTAGCACTAGAGGCAAGACATCAGGCCATTTCATTCCAGTGGCTAAACACATCTTACCAATCCTGTTCTTGATTGTGCCATTTATCTGCTCAACAACACCAGAAGCCTCTGGCCTGTATGCACAATGTAGCTTTTGCTGTATGCTCAATGCTTCACAAATCAAACTCATGAGCTCATTATAGAAGTGTCCACCTCTATCAGACTCAATCGTTACTGGAAACCCGTACCTAGGAATCAACTCTCTTAACAGTAACTTTGCCACTGTTATTCCATCATTTCTCCTAGTCGGATAGGCCTCCACCCATCTTGAGAACGAACAGACTACCACTAGAACATACCTCAGTCTGTTCACTTGGGGCGTTTCAATAAAATCTATCTGCATTCTCGTGAAAGGACCACCTTCTCTGCCTATCGTTCCCAGACTCACCACTGTCTTTTTCCCAGTGTTAAATTGCTGGCAAATCAAACATCTTTGACAGATGCTCTCTGCAATTGTCCTGAACTTTGCATTGTACCAAGTCTGTTTAAAAGACCTGATCATCGCATCCCTTCCCAAATGTCCCTGGCCATGATACATCCTTGCCATTGTCGACAGCATAGAGTTTGGCATGACTGGTCTGCCATCTCTATAGACCCAAACATGGTCTGTTTCTCTTGGGGCACAACCTGCCTTGATCCAGTCTTTCTTTTCTTCCTTTCCTGCCTCATCCTGCAACTGTTTCACTTCATCCCACGTCTCTAGGACATTAGTAAACATCACAGAACAAAAAGACATTTCCCCTTCTCGTTCCCTATTAATCGAGTGATTGTTCTTAGCACAATATTGTGCAATGTCGTTGGCAAATCTGTTTCCAACTGTCACAAAATCATCTCCTTGTCCATGAGCAGCACATTTCACAACTGCTAATTCTTTAGGCAGCTGTATCGCCTCAGGCAATTTCCCAATCACTTCAGCATTCTTTATTGGAGTCCCACTCGACGTCAAGAAACCTCTCTGTAGCCAAAGTTGGCCAAAATCATGCACAACTCCAAATCCATACTGACTATCAGTCATCACAGTCACTCTCAGATCTTTAATAATACCACAAGGAATCTGTCAGTCTGAGAAACAAGGGCACAGTCGCTAGGAAGGTTTAGAATAAGCGAAGAGTTTGAAAAGGGAGCCTCAGAGTGCTGTAGGATTCATTAGGATTACCATCAAAAACCAGTGATTGGTGTATATCATCATCTGGATATCCACTCCTTCCCACCACTGTGATTCACTCCATCTTGGAGTTTCATTCGTGGTTAGTTAGTAACCGGAGCACATTTTTATGAGGCCCATGGAAAGGGAAGGAGAGAAGGACAGCCAAGCCACTAGTAAGGGCAAGATATGAAATATATACCAAAAAATGATATATAAGTGGTGCAGTGCAGTAAGGTGAGATGTTAAAAAAGGATAAGGAGGAAAAAAGAAAGTTTATTGAGAAATATTCCTGCCAATCCTTATCTAAAAATGGTGCAGAAACAGCTTCTAACAAATAGGCTGTTTGACAATAGGGTCGACATGTTTCAGCCTGCTTGCCTGGAGGGTCAAATGGCTTTCGTCAGGACCTTCATTTTATTATCGCTACTGCAGCAAAAGTAAGTGAAAAAATTATAAATTGTGAGACAGTGTTAAAAAATACAACCTTATTATGGTGTACAACTTCTTCGTATTGTCAGTGTGTTTATGAACATCTGTGGAAATACGAAAAGAGAATCACAAAAACAACACAGTGAGTGAAACCATCGGACAAATTCTCGCTTGAAACGCTGTGCCTTAATCTCAAGTGCTTACCTGATCAGCACGAGAAGTGAGCCTCACCTCACCCGGTAAAGACTCAGGTTAGAAGGAGGCCCCGCCCTACAAAATTGAATAAGATGTGGGGAAAATTCAGTACAATGAACCATGATATACGATGGTTCAAAATCTATAATTTGAGACATTCTTCTGAATGTCCGTTATATGCTCAGCTTTGAACGCTGAAGTGACTTCACTCAAGAAAACAAAACCACACCTAAAATGATAGACTATGCAGACGCGCAAATACTAGGACACCGGTGGAACACGCAGTGCTCAATTGCGCCGCATCTGTTACAAAGATTAAGAGTTTCAAAGTTTTGAACTCTAGATCGCTCACCTCTCCGTCGGTACCTCGATGTGAAGTCTGAGCCGTTTGGGAGGTAACCGGCAGCGCAGGTGAGAGGTGTTAAAAAGTATGCCCTTTGGTTAAGCGACGACCTGATTCGTCAACGCTGGGCCAATGGGTTACTGTGTTTGATTTGTTATGGTCTCTGGTTGGGCCCTGGAAAGCCCGAGGTCACGCGGGATTTTCGCGGGATTTCGAGAAAAACTACAAGATGATGTCAGCGTGTCAGGAAGGTGTAGTTCCAATGGGGTCGAGGAAAACCCGAGGTCACGCGAGACTAGAGAATGACTACTGAATGACATCAGCGTGTAAGGAAGGTGTAGTTCCGTATATTTGACAAAGCTTTATCAATCAGTGTGACGCAAACATACTTTCATATGATGGATAGAATAGGTCTGGCAATTGGTGCATATCTAAATGAGGTAGTCCCAATCTTTGATCACTATCTCTGGATGAACCTAGATCAGTGGAGAGTTATAATGAGCTCCACGGAATATCATCGTTCAATCCTGTTTGAAAAGTACCAATTTTGAACACCCAGCGTTGTTCCTTTGAAAACAAGAAGCGAGATGTGTCACTTACATGTGATGGAATAAAGGGTTTCTCTAAGACTGTCCACCAAAAATCGTTGGCTTGGTGCTTCACTTCATGGAAGTGGCGTGTCAGTCTCGTATTAGTCTTGTTGCAGCGAAAGGTGCTCTTGTGTTCTAGCATTCGCTGTCTGACTTTCCGAGTGGTCATCCCTATATACCGGAGTTTACAGGGGCATTCAATCATATAGATTAGATTTTCACTGTTGCAGTTGGTAAAAGATCTTTGCTCCCATGGTTTGTTCGTGCCTATGTCTAATGTTGTAGAATGGCTAGTCTGCGGGCATATTGAACACGTCCCACATGGGTGGTGTCCTTGTACTGCAGGTAGATCCCATAGAGTCCCAATGGGACGTGGTCTTGCTTCACGAGGTCGTGTATGAACCACTTTGTCTCTAAGGTTGCTTCCTCGTTTGAGGGAGAACAAAGGCAGAGGTATTTTATCTTTGCATGAGTTCAGAATGCGCCAATGCTTCTTCACACTCTTTTGAATTCCATCGGTGAGCGTGCTGAATGTGTGGACGAAGGTGAGCCGCTCCAGTGGTGGTTTTGCAATAGGTGGCTCTATTAGTGCTTCTCTGTTGTTATTGGAAGCGCGTTTGAACGCTTTCTTGATCAGAGATCTCGGATATTGTTTAACAATAAGTTGTTCAGTGAGATTCTTTGCATGCACCTGGTATTTTTCAGATGTGGAACAGTTGCGTCTTACACGCAAGAACTGTCCGTAAGGAAGATTATCTCTCAATGATTTTGGATGTTGACTATCATATCTCAAGAGAGAGTTACGGGACATTGGTTTCTTGTACAGTTCACTTTCAAGGCCGGTTATAGTGCTGAAGATAGAGAGATCAAGAAAGGCTAATCTCTCTTTGTGAGCTTCCACTGTGAACCTCAAAAAGTTGTTTCTGGTGTTCAACCAATCTAGGAAGGGTGATACTGATGACAAATCACCGCGCCAGATTACCAGGATGTCGTCAATATAGCGCTTCCATAGTCGGATCGAGTCACTGAAAGGGTTGTCCTCGTTGAGCACATGTGTTTGTTCGAATGAATGCACATAGAGATTGGCTAAGCTAGGAGCAAAAATGCTCCCCATGCTGGTCCCGGAGACCTGCAGGTAAATGGTGTCTTCAAATTTGAAAAAATTTTCTTTCATAGCCAAATGTGCAAGGGTCATGATGAAATGAACGGGAGTGATGGTATCCAGATCTGTATTGTTCAGGATGGAAAAGATGGTTTCAAGGGTCTCATCCTGAGGAATAGAGGTATATAATGATTCCACATCAAATGATACTAGAATGTCTCTATCGGGATCAAAGTCAACTGTGGGCAAAAGACGTAGAATGTCTTTCGTGTCCTGCAGGTAAGTAGGCATCTCTTTTACTAGAGGTCTTAAGAAGTGATCAACAAAGGTAGATAGAGGTTCTAGTAGTGATCCTTGTCCTGATATAATAGGTCTCCCTGGTGGGGGCCGTTGGACCTTATGGACTTTGGGAAGGGTGTAAAAGTAAGGCATCACAGGATGGGGGGTATTGAGAAACGATGCTTCCTGTGAAGTGATCCATCCATTAGATGATGCTTCCTCTACTGCTTCAGTGATAATTTTCTGAATCCTCTTGGTGGGATCTTGTTGAAGAGGTTTGTAAAATCTTCGATCCGCCAGTTGTCTGAGGCACTCTTGGCGATATTTTTCAATATCTTGGATGACCACTGCTCCGCCTTTGTCGGCTGGCTTTATTATGATGGTTCGGTCTTCCATAAGGGCTTTCAAGGCCAAGCGTTCTTTCTTAGGTAGATTGCAGTAGTGATCTGATCTTGTTTTGTTCTTACATAAGGTAGTGATTTCCTCGGTTACCGCTTGTTCAAAGGATAACACCTGCGGTGGTACCTCATGTAGAGGGGGATTAAAGGTGGATTTGTTTTTCAGGCCGGTGTTAAGTTCACTCGATGTACCTTGGGTCGTCTCTTTATTCTTAAAGAAATAGTGTAGCCTTATTTTGCGAAAAAATTTTGCCAGGTCACATCGTACTTCAAAATCATCTCCATAAGTGGTGGTCACAAAGCCAAGGCCTTTGTTGAGTATCGATGTCTCATCAGCTGTCAAAATCTTGTTACTCAGGTTCAGTACTAGATCGTCTCGGTACTCGTTCCTGGTTGTGGTTGTCCTCTCTTGGTTTGGCTGCGGGTGTTCATTTGTTGGGGCACTTGTGGGGGCAGGTTCCAATGCACCTGTGGTTGCTGACCTCTTCTTTTTGCCCTGGGCCTCCCTCGGCCCGACCCTAAAAAAGGCTGGAAATTAGGGTCCTGCTGGTGTATTGAGAATTGGTTTGGTTGGAAAGGCTGGAAAGCCTGGGGTGGTGGGGGGGGATATCCCCACGGTGTCGGAGGCCACCATTGTTGGAAATTCGGAGTATATTGTCCTCTCCAATTTCTTCTATTCCCTCGACCTCTGTATTGTGGTCTGTTGGGTTGTGAACCTCCATTCTCATTCTCGTAGTTGTCATCATCCGAACTGCTCCCTGAGTAATTGGACCCATATCTGCGCCCTTTGTTGTTGAACTCGGGTGCTACGTAGGAATCGCTGGTGTAAGGATATATCACCTCGTGTTTGAATTTAGCAAGGTCTTTTTTGAATTTTTCTATTTTGGAGACCAGTATAGTGTCTTTTAAATCTTTATTACTTTTATTGGCTTCATCCTGGTTCTTTTTGAAAATTGTAGCAGTGACGGTGACTTTGATTTGGGCTTCTAAAGTCTGTATCTCTAGGAGGATGGTGTCTGCAATGCGTTTAGATGTACTGATGATCAAAATGAGCCAATCACGCGTGCAGCGCCACGCTATGAGGGACCAATCTTTTAGAAATCTTTTATCTTGCAAAAATAAACGAGGTGCGTTGGTAACTATTAGGCCTGTGGGGGCACAGTTGCCTCGTAAGTATTCAGCCATGATCGCACCGTGTATTATTGTGCGTGTGTGTGATTTCTTTAATGTAATTATCTTACTCCAATCATCAATATTGGTGCCTGGTAAGGTAAATGTAGTGTCTAATATACTAGGTGTACTGTCCAATATAGATTGGAGAGTGGAGTCATCATAGGATAAACCACTAAATTCTGCCATCATGCAGAGAATGAGTTATATGTCTTGTTAAAAAGAGGAAGTCACCAGCAGAACAAACAGTGCAAGTACTTGTATGGTGGTGAACTGTCAGTTCAACAAACCATCAAGTATGGGTTAAAACAGGACCCGCAGCCATCAGCTGCACAGTAATAATAACAAAAAGGGGAGGGTCCGAGGGAAAATTTAAAGACCAAGACAGACTCAATCCCCCATCCAATATACTAATACCACAAGGAATCTGTCAGTCTGAGAAACAAGGGCACAGTCGCTAGGAAGGTTTAGAATAAGCGAAGAGTTTGAAAAGGGAGCCTCAGAGTGCTGTAGGATTCATTAGGATTACCATCAAAAACCAGTGATTGGTGTATATCATCATCTGGATATCCACTCCTTCCCACCACTGTGATTCACTCCATCTTGGAGTTTCATTCGTGGTTAGTTAGTAACCGGAGCACATTTTTATGAGGCCCATGGAAAGGGAAGGAGAGAAGGACAGCCAAGCCACTAGTAAGGGCAAGATATGAAATATATACCAAAAAATGATATATAAGTGGTGCAGTGCAGTAAGGTGAGATGTTAAAAAAGGATAAGGAGGAAAAAAGAAAGTTTATTGAGAAATATTCCTGCCAATCCTTATCTAAAAATGGTGCAGAAACAGCTTCTAACAAATAGGCTGTTTGACAATAGGGTCGACATGTTTCAGCCTGCTTGCCTGGAGGGTCAAATGGCTTTCGTCAGGACCTTCATTTTATTATCGCTACTGCAGCAAAAGTAAGTGAAAAAATTATAAATTGTGAGACAGTGTTAAAAAATACAACCTTATTATGGTGTACAACTTCTTCGTATTGTCAGTGTGTTTATGAACATCTGTGGAAATACGAAAAGAGAATCACAAAAACAACACAGTGAGTGAAACCATCGGACAAATTCTCGCTTGAAAAGCGAGAATTTGTCCGATGGTTTCACTCACTGTGTTGTTTTTGTGATTCTCTTTTCGTATTTCCACAGATGTTCATAAACACACTGACAATACGAAGAAGTTGTACACCATAATAAGGTTGTATTTTTTAACACTGTCTCACAATTTATAATTTTTTCACTTACTTTTGCTGCAGTAGCGATAATAAAATGAAGGTCCTGACGAAAGCCATTTGACCCTCCAGGCAAGCAGGCTGAAACATGTCGACCCTATTGTCAAACAGCCTATTTGTTAGAAGCTGTTTCTGCACCATTTTTAGATAAGGATTGGCAGGAATATTTCTCAATAAACTTTCTTTTTTCCTCCTTATCCTTTTTTAACATCTCACCTTACTGCACTGCACCACTTATATATCATTTTTTGGTATATATTTCATATCTTGCCCTTACTAGTGGCTTGGCTGTCCTTCTCTCCTTCCCTTTCCATGGGCCTCATAAAAATGTGCTCCGGTTACTAACTAACCACGAATGAAACTCCAAGATGGAGTGAATCACAGTGGTGGGAAGGAGTGGATATCCAGATGATGATATACACCAATCACTGGTTTTTGATGGTAATCCTAATGAATCCTACAGCACTCTGAGGCTCCCTTTTCAAACTCTTCGCTTATTCTAAACCTTCCTAGCGACTGTGCCCTTGTTTCTCAGACTGACAGATTCCTTGTGGTATTAGTATATTGGATGGGGGATTGAGTCTGTCTTGGTCTTTAAATTTTCCCTCGGACCCTCCCCTTTTTGTTATTATTACTGTGCAGCTGATGGCTGCGGGTCCTGTTTTAACCCATACTTGATGGTTTGTTGAACTGACAGTTCACCACCATACAAGTACTTGCACTGTTTGTTCTGCTGGTGACTTCCTCTTTTTAACAAGACATATAACTCATTCTCTGCATGATGGCAGAATTTAGTGGTTTATCCTATGATGACTCCACTCTCCAATCTATATTGGACAGTACACCTAGTATATTAGACACTACATTTACCTTACCAGGCACCAATATTGATGATTGGAGTAAGATAATTACATTAAAGAAATCACACACACGCACAATAATACACGGTGCGATCATGGCTGAATACTTACGAGGCAACTGTGCCCCCACAGGCCTAATAGTTACCAACGCACCTCGTTTATTTTTGCAAGATAAAAGATTTCTAAAAGATTGGTCCCTCATAGCGTGGCGCTGCACGCGTGATTGGCTCATTTTGATCATCAGTACATCTAAACGCATTGCAGACACCATCCTCCTAGAGATACAGACTTTAGAAGCCCAAATCAAAGTCACCGTCACTGCTACAATTTTCAAAAAGAACCAGGATGAAGCCAATAAAAGTAATAAAGATTTAAAAGACGCTATACTGGTCTCCAAAATAGAAAAATTCAAAAAAGACCTTGCTAAATTCAAACACGAGGTGATATATCCTTACACCAGCGATTCCTACGTAGCACCCGAGTTCAACAACAAAGGGCGCAGATATGGGTCCAATTACTCAGGGAGCAGTTCGGATGATGACAACTACGAGAATGAGAATGGAGGTTCACAACCCAACAGACCACAATACAGAGGTCGAGGGAATAGAAGAAATTGGAGAGGACAATATACTCCGAATTTCCAACAATGGTGGCCTCCGACACCGTGGGGATATCCCCCCCCACCACCCCAGGCTTTCCAGCCTTTCCAACCAAACCAATTCTCAATACACCAGCAGGACCCTAATTTCCAGCCTTTTTTAGGGTCGGGCCGAGGGAGGCCCAGGGCAAAAAGAAGAGGTCAGCAACCACAGGTGCATTGGAACCTGCCCCCACAAGTGCCCCAACAAATGAACACCCGCAGCCAAACCAAGAGAGGACAACCACAACCAGGAACGAGTACCGAGACGATCTAGTACTGAACCTGAGTAACAAGATTTTGACAGCTGATGAGACATCGATACTCAACAAAGGCCTTGGCTTTGTGACCACCACTCATGGAGATGATTTTGAAGTACGATGTGACCTGGCAAAAAAAATTTTTTCGCAAAAATTTTTTTTTCGCAAAATAAGGCTACACTATTTCTTTAAGAATAAAGAGACGACCCAAGGTACATCGAGTGAACTTAACACCGGCCTGAAAAACAAATCCACCTTTAATCCCCCTCTACATGAGGTACCACCGCAGGTGTTATCCTTTGAACAAGCGGTAACCGAGGAAATCACTACCTTATGTAAGAACAAAACAAGATCAGATCACTACTGCAATCTACCTAAGAAAGAACGCTTGGCCTTGAAAGCCCTTATGGAAGACCGAACCATCATAATAAAGCCAGCCGACAAAGGCGGAGCAGTGGTCATCCAAGATATTGAAAAATATCGCCAAGAGTGCCTCAGACAACTGGCGGATCGAAGATTTTACAAACCTCTTCAACAAGATCCCACCAAGAGGATTCAGAAAATTATCACTGAAGCAGTAGAGGAAGCATCATCTAATGGATGGATCACTTCACAGGAAGCATCGTTTCTCAATACCCCCCATCCTGTGATGCCTTACTTTTACACCCTTCCCAAAGTCCATAAGGTCCAACGGCCCCCACCAGGGAGACCTATTATATCAGGACAAGGATCACTACTAGAACCTCTATCTACCTTTGTTGATCACTTCTTAAGACCTCTAGTAAAAGAGATGCCTACTTACCTGCAGGACACGAAAGACATTCTACGTCTTTTGCCCACAGTTGACTTTGATCCCGATAGAGACATTCTAGTATCATTTGATGTGGAATCATTATATACCTCTATTCCTCAGGATGAGACCCTTGAAACCATCTTTTCCATCCTGAACAATACAGATCTGGATACCATCACTCCCGTTCATTTCATCATGACCCTTGCACATTTGGCTATGAAAGAAAATTTTTTCAAATTTGAAGACACCATTTACCTGCAGGTCTCCGGGACCAGCATGGGGAGCATTTTTGCTCCTAGCTTAGCCAATCTCTATGTGCATTCATTCGAACAAACACATGTGCTCAACGAGGACAACCCTTTCAGTGACTCGATCCGACTATGGAAGCGCTATATTGACGACATCCTGGTAATCTGGCGCGGTGATTTGTCATCAGTATCACCCTTCCTAGATTGGTTGAACACCAGAAACAACTTTTTGAGGTTCACAGTGGAAGCTCACAAAGAGAGATTAGCCTTTCTTGATCTCTCTATCTTCAGCACTATAACCGGCCTTGAAAGTGAACTGTACAAGAAACCAATGTCCCGTAACTCTCTCTTGAGATATGATAGTCAACATCCAAAATCATTGAGAGATAATCTTCCTTACGGACAGTTCTTGCGTGTAAGACGCAACTGTTCCACATCTGAAAAATACCAGGTGCATGCAAAGAATCTCACTGAACAACTTATTGTTAAACAATATCCGAGATCTCTGATCAAGAAAGCGTTCAAACGCGCTTCCAATAACAACAGAGAAGCACTAATAGAGCCACCTATTGCAAAACCACCACTGGAGCGGCTCACCTTCGTCCACACATTCAGCACGCTCACCAATGGAATTCAAAAGAGTGTGAAGAAGCATTGGCGCATTCTGAACTCATGCAAAGATAAAATACCTCTGCCTTTGTTCTCCCTCAAACGAGGAAGCAACCTTAGAGACAAAGTGGTTCATACACGACCTCGTGAAGCAAGACCACGTCCCATTGGGACTCTATGGGATCTACCTGCAGTACAAGGACACCACCCATGTGGGACGTGTTCAATATGCCCGCAGACTAGCCATTCTACAACATTAGACATAGGCACGAACAAACCATGGGAGCAAAGATCTTTTACCAACTGCAACAGTGAAAATCTAATCTATATGATTGAATGCCCCTGTAAACTCCGGTATATAGGGATGACCACTCGGAAAGTCAGACAGCGAATGCTAGAACACAAGAGCACCTTTCGCTGCAACAAGACTAATACGAGACTGACACGCCACTTCCATGAAGTGAAGCACCAAGCCAACGATTTTTGGTGGACAGTCTTAGAGAAACCCTTTATTCCATCACATGTAAGTGACACATCTCGCTTCTTGTTTTCAAAGGAACAACGCTGGGTGTTCAAAATTGGTACTTTTCAAACAGGATTGAACGATGATATTCCGTGGAGCTCATTATAACTCTCCACTGATCTAGGTTCATCCAGAGATAGTGATCAAAGATTGGGACTACCTCATTTAGATATGCACCAATTGCCAGACCTATTCTATCCATCATATGAAAGTATGTTTGCGTCACACTGATTGATAAAGCTTTGTCAAATATACGGAACTACACCTTCCTTACACGCTGATGTCATTCAGTAGTCATTCTCTAGTCTCGCGTGACCTCGGGTTTTCCTCGACCCCATTGGAACTACACCTTCCTGACACGCTGACATCATCTTGTAGTTTTTCTCGAAATCCCGCGAAAATCCCGCGTGACCTCGGGCTTTCCAGGGCCCAACCAGAGACCATAACAAATCAAACACAGTAACCCATTGGCCCAGCGTTGACGAATCAGGTCGTCGCTTAACCAAAGGGCATACTTTTTAACACCTCTCACCTGCGCTGCCGGTTACCTCCCAAACGGCTCAGACTTCACATCGAGGTACCGACGGAGAGGTGAGCGATCTAGAGTTCAAAACTTTGAAACTCTTAATCTTTGTAACAGATGCGGCGCAATTGAGCACTGCGCGTTCCACCGGTGTCCTAGTATTTGCGCGTCTGCATAGTCTATCATTTTAGGTGTGGTTTTGTTTTCTTGAGTGAAGTCACTTCAGCGTTCAAAGCTGAGCATATAACGGACATTCAGAAGAATGTCTCAAATTATAGATTTTGAACCATCGTATATCATGGTTCATTGTACTGAATTTTCCCCACATCTTATTCAATTTTGTAGGGCGGGGCCTCCTTCTAACCTGAGTCTTTACCGGGTGAGGTGAGGCTCACTTCTCGTGCTGATCAGGTAAGCACTTGAGATTAAGGCACAGCGTTTCAAGCGAGAATTTGTCCGATGGTTTCACTCACTGTGTTGTTTTTGTGATTCTCTTTTCGTATTTCCACAGATGTTCATAAACACACTGACAATACGAAGAAGTTGTACACCATAATAAGGTTGTATTTTTTAACACTGTCTCACAATTTATAATTTTTTCACTTACTTTTGCTGCAGTAGCGATAATAAAATGAAGGTCCTGACGAAAGCCATTTGACCCTCCAGGCAAGCAGGCTGAAACATGTCGACCCTATTGTCAAACAGCCTATTTGTTAGAAGCTGTTTCTGCACCATTTTTAGATAAGGATTGGCAGGAATATTTCTCAATAAACTTTCTTTTTTCCTCCTTATCCTTTTTTAACATCTCACCTTACTGCACTGCACCACTTATATATCATTTTTTGGTATATATTTCATATCTTGCCCTTACTAGTGGCTTGGCTGTCCTTCTCTCCTTCCCTTTCCATGGGCCTCATAAAAATGTGCTCCGGTTACTAACTAACCACGAATGAAACTCCAAGATGGAGTGAATCACAGTGGTGGGAAGGAGTGGATATCCAGATGATGATATACACCAATCACTGGTTTTTGATGGTAATCCTAATGAATCCTACAGCACTCTGAGGCTCCCTTTTCAAACTCTTCGCTTATTCTAAACCTTCCTAGCGACTGTGCCCTTGTTTCTCAGACTGACAGATTCCTTGTGGTATTAGTATATTGGATGGGGGATTGAGTCTGTCTTGGTCTTTAAATTTTCCCTCGGACCCTCCCCTTTTTGTTATTACTCTCAGATCTTTCCCAATCTCACAAGCTTTCGTCAATGCCACCAATTCTGCAACTTGTGCCGATTTCACTCCTTTCAATGGTGATGCTTCCATAACTTCTGAAACCTTGCACACTGCATATGCTGCACTCAGCACACCCTCATCATTCCTCAGACATGATTCATCTACAAACAGCACATGATCACTCTCAAGCAAGGGAAGATCCCTTATGTCTGGTCTCGGTTTTGTACAGTAATCCAGCACATCCAAACAATCATGATCATCTTCTGTCTTCACACCCACATTTTCAATATCCGGCAATAATGTTGCTGGATTCACATTCACACATCTCTCCAGAGTCACATTTGATGCTCCCAGAATGACTTTCTCATATTTAGTCAGCCGACTATGTGACATGTACTGAGTTCTGCTTCTTGTCAAAAGAATTGCCACATTATGAGGTACGAATACCCTTACAGGATATCCCATTATAATTCCCTCACTCTGTTCCAGACTTCTGCATGTTGCAGCCACAGATTTCAGACAACCTGGTAAACCTACAGCTACAGGGTCAAGTGTCGATGAGAAGTACGCAATAGGCCTTCTCAGTAATCCATGTTTCTGGATTAACACTGAAAGTGCACATCCATTTCTCTCACTACAGTACAATTCAAACTCTTTCTCATAGTCTGGCATACCCAAAGCAGGAGCTTCACACATTCTGCTCTTCAGCTCCTCAAATGCTGCCATTTGTTCTCCATCTAGTTCCAATGGATCTGTCATCTCACTTTTTGTCAGCTTAATCAGTGGCTTTGCTATCAGCGAGAAATTAATTATCCACTGACGACAATAACCCACCATTCCCAGGAACATTCTCACTTCTCTCTGGGTCTTTGGGGCTTTCATTTCTCTGATAATTCTGATCCTGTCATCAGTCACTTTTCTCAGACCTTTTTCAATATTGTGTCCAAGATAATGCACCTCTTTCTTGCAAAATTGCAATTTAGCTGGAGATACCTTTAACCCTCCATCTGCCAGATGATTCAGTAAAGCTATGGTATCTACTTCACAAGCTTCACGTGTCTTTGATGCCACAAGCAAATCATCAATATACTGCACTAGCACTGAGTTTTCAGGCATAATCAAGCTCTCCAATGATTTTTTCAATAACTGATTGAATATCGAAGGACTCTCTGTGTACCCCTGTGGGATTCGACACCATGCTAAAATACGCTGGCCAAACCTAAATGCAAAAATCGGCTGGCTGTCATGATGCAATGGAATTGAAAAGAAAGCATGACACAAATCAATCACTGTGTACCACTCAGCATCATGTGGAATCTGATACAAAATCACTGACGGATTTGGCACAATAGGACAACATGCCACCACAATTTGATTAACTTTTCTCAAATCCTGTACAATCCTGAATTTCCCATTAGGTTTCTTTAGCCCCATTATCGGTGAGTTACACGGGCTACTCAATAGGTCTCTCAAAACTCCCTGCTGAATCATTTTCTCAATAATAGGAGTTATTCCTTCAATTATTTCTGGTGTCATTTTGTACTGAGGAATGTTAGGATAAGTAATTCCTTCTTTCACTGCAATTTTCACAGGATCTACATTATTCATCAATCCCACATCCTCTCCAGTAAAATCCCAAACTGTCCTTTTCACTGTGTCTCTTAACTCTTGAGGCAAATCCTCCGGATCAAACACAGCATATGTACCAATTAACTCATTCTCTCTATTTTCTAGAGTCATTCGGTACAAAACATCCTCATCTGGTGTTTCAAAAGCTGTTCCATCCGGTGTACAAAAAATTGTACAGTTCATTTTACAAAGCAGATCCCTGCCTAACAAGTTCACTGGACTAGTGTCACAGACAATAAATCTGTGCATGTCTGAAAATTTCCCTATTTGTACTCTTACTGGTTCAGTAAGACGTGTCTTGATTTGTGTATTGGCTACACCAACTACTTGGATTGCTTCATCCGAGAGAGGAAGATTTCTAATATCTGTTGACCTGACAGTTGATCTTGTCGCACCTGTGTCTACTAAAAAAGTAACACCTTCTTCATTTATTTTTCCATCCACAAATGGTCCTGCCTGGTCTATTTCTAGAGTTGCACCAAGTATGCACTCTTCCTCCTCTCTTCGGCACCGTCAATAATCACCTTCAGACTCACTCCCTTCATTCTTTAACAAGTACTGCTGTACCTGGTTAGAACGCCTTGGTTTGTTTACCTGCTCATCATTGTAGAATCCCGAATCCTGATTGTACTTTTGTGATCCTCTATTCTGCGGCAAGGGCGGTTTTGGCTCTTGACTCTGCTGTTTCACAACAGAAGGTTGTTGCTGCTGTCGATTATTCCCTTTGTTCTGCACCTGTTGATTTAAGGGTTTACTCTCATTATTCGCTAATGGTGGATTGGTACATTCAGATCTCCAATGTCCCAGTTGGCCACAGTTGTGACACGGGAACTTCTTTTTGGCTTCCTCAATATTCCCCTTTCCTTTCCCTGCATATCTAGGCCTATTCCCTGGATTATTTCCTGCATTATTCGCCTATTCCACCAACTGTGCTTCCTGTCTTTCCGCAACTTTCACTTGTGCCCACATTGCTTTCTCTTTCAGCTTTCTCTGTTTTGCTTCAATTTCATCACTGAAGTATTTTGCATGTCTCAAAATCTCATCTATTTTCTTACTCTGCCAGTCCACTGTATGCTCACGAATTCTCTCACTAATCTCAGGTCTCAGGCCATATACAAATCTGTATACAAAATGACTCAAATCCTTGTCACCCAGGTGTTCATCCCCACTGAATTGTTTAAAAGCCAGTATCAGCCTCTCATAAAAAGCATGAACCGATTCTTTTGCTTCCTGGTGTGTTCGATCTATTTTAACCCAGTCTGTCTCTTTTGGAGGTACTTTATTTTTCAGGTATACGATCACCTGCTCGTACTTTCTCATTACCTCTGGATCTGGTGCTCCTGTTCTCTGATCTCTTGGATATTCCTCAGTAGGCCAACTTACAACTATTTTACACTCAGCCCACAAGTCTGCTGGAACAATTATATCAAACAGACTATTCAGGTCAATCCACAGCACTTTTGACAATTTCACAAACCTGTCTACCTGCCTATACCACTCGACGGGCTTTTCTCTCAGTCGAGGGAAATCATTCGTAAATGATAAAATATCCTGTCTGGTCCATGGAACATGTACATATCCTCCTCCAGGTATTTCTCTCATAGGATAAGCATCCACTGTTTTCTCTTTTTCTCTCACAGGAAATGCTGAATAAGTCCTGTCCACTGATTCTTCCCTTATCTTGTACCACCTATCCTTCCACTTCTCAACATCACCCCATTTTCGCAATAAAGCGATCATCTCTTTAATCTGTCCTGTTCTACCAGCACCATTCAGATTCTCAATGTCTTTGTCTGTGAAATCCATCCTGTAAGACTTCTGCAAAGCTTTCACTTTATCAATGTCAACTCCATGCTCATTCGCTATTGCTCTTAATCTGTCATGTGTATTTTTAGCTCTCCAGGTGATGTTTTTACACATAAACAACAGTTCACCATCATGATGATTTTTCAGAATTTCTGTAGGAACTGTCCCTGCAACAAGCTCTTCTAATTCTACACGTAACCTAGCCACATCAATTGCCTGTGAATCTTTATCCCTCTTTTGAAGAACTTTCATCCAATCATTCAAATCTTCAGCTGTTATTTCAGTAGATTTTCTCACTGGAACCACTTTCTTCTGCGGTTCTAAAATCTGCATTCCTGAACAACTAGCTTCACTAGCATCCAATCTCGAATTAGACTGTACCTCTAATCCTCCACTACATGTGTCATGTCTGGATTGTCTCAGATCATCATTTTCTGTCCTTTTTCCTGAATCTCCTGAAGGACCAGCCAAACTTGTCAATCTATTCCCAACATATGGAATCACCAAACTATTTTCACCCATTCTCTGCTTATCAAAAATAGGCATAACTGGACCTATGGTTACAGGCACCGTAACAGCTTCTAGATTCTTTGTCAACTCTCTAATCTTTTCAGTCAACTCCGATGTAGTTCTGGCTAATTCTCTCGTATTCTCGTCACCACTTCGATTCTTTCTCTCCCTGAAAGGATTACCACTTCTTAACTCAGGTGTCACATTTTCTGTCTCAATGATACGCAATGTATCTCTTATCGGAGAAACAACTGGTGTGCTCTCTTCTGGTTCTGGTCTATATGGAGGTGGTCTTTTGTAAATCATGTCATTCAAGACTTCATCCTCATACTCATTAACTCCATATCTTCTCACTTCTGCCTCAGGAACCCTTTCTATACCTTTCTCTTCAACTGTTCTCATAGGGTATAATCCCTCTGTCATACTAGCATCTCGCCATCTCTTCATTCTATCATGATGAGTTTCACGATCATGTCTCCTCCCAAACATGTATCTGTAATTTCCCCCAGACCTCTGTTTTTCTCGCTCATGTACTTCCTCTTCCCATTCCACTAAAGCCTCAAACTGTGTCGGCCTTGGTCTTGGGTCAAGACACAACATCTTTTCCCGTAAATTTTTCAACACGGCCAGATTAAATGAACCATGTTCTGGAAATGCTAGAACACCATCTTCTTTAGTATACCTAACCCAATTCTCCAACCATATACAGGTATGATACCCATATTTCGCAGCCATCAAGGATGCAGGCGTTTTCGATGGAGGTAACAATTCACCTTCTCTTGTTTTAACATCTTTATCCTTGTCGAACCAATTTTTAATCTTTCTGAACAATGATTTTTTCTTTTTCTCTTCTTGGTAATACATTTTAACGTTTACCAAAACTTTCTAATCCCTTTCGTAATACAACTGAATAGTACGATGTTTATCCAATAACAGCGCGACTCACACCAATGCACCAATCCTGGAGCGTCTACGTCACAAGAGTACAGAGTGACTCTTTCCAATCCTTGCGCGGCTCACACCGTGAGCACTGTTCTGATCTAACATCCAATCTGAGCGTGGTCTGTTTGACGTCAGCAGTCGCTGCAGTCTCTCCTGCTCCTGTCTCCTGTCAGTCGTCTACCCCTCCTTTACAAAATTTCTCAGTAGACTTCGTGTCAGATTCTACAAAATCTATTAGTTACAACATATAAACATCTCCATTGTCTGCTTCGCTAACCAAAGAATAGTAAAGAAAATCTATTTCACAAGAATCCCGTTGACACAGTAGCACATCCCTCTACTCTGCCCTTCTAACATGCATTCATTAACTGTTTTCTCTAGGACTGCTCCAAAGAGTTTTACAATCAACTAAATGTATGAGCATTCACGCACATTCATACAAGAAAATGTAGTACATACACACAGAATCCTGCTTTTCCCGAGAACAGCGAACAATCTGCCCCACTACAGAATTATAACATACGTTAACCAAACAGTGTTTACCTCTGTTCAGTTCTTCAAACAAGCTCAGAGAATACCTATTACTCCTCCCACGATAAGCTTTAACGGCAAACCTTACGGATCCCTGGGACTTAAGACCAGAGTTTCACAGATAACCTTCACTACCATACACACTCCTTTTATACCAGAAATATATCTAATAGTAACACACAACGATGTCACTAATTCCGAACACAGACAATGTGACGAGCAACTTCAATTGTCACACGTTTTTCCTGCATACGTACAGGACCAACAATCCCGTCTTTCCCGAGAGCAGCATATACTTCCCTCTGCCCTACTACGGAACTGCTACCAGCTCCCAAGTTCCAGAAGCACTACATAAAACTCAACATGACGACTTCAACATATAGTATTAGTACATATACCAACATCAATCAATAATCAATAAATCAAAAGCCAATGTACAAGCAATCTAATCAGATCAAGACAATCATCAAAACCATCCTCTGCTACCAGGAAATTGGTGCAGATTGGGGTGTACTAATTCTCCCTACTTCCACGGATAGAGTAAATTCACAGATACACACACATACACTCATCATACGCTTGGGCCCATTTCACTAACATACACTCAGATTACTCTATCAGCACTGAACCTGTGGAAAGAAAACCTTCTAAACACCCTGCATCTACACTACGGTCGATAAGACCTAATTGACACTGTCTTGAGTCATGATTTAACCAATAATAATCAACAATAATCCAAATAGAGTACTCAATAATTGACAAGAAATAACCACCAACACAGTATTTCAAATAATGGGAAATTTATCTAAAATTAGTTCAAAGAAAATTAATTCAAAAGCAAAATCATTATTCTCATAATTACCTATTCTAGCTAAATGTCATAAACGAGTCATCAGGACAGGTCTCTCGATAGAAGTCTCTCAAGTCACCGTCCTCACAGCATCAATCCTCACCAACGCAAGTTCGGAAAGAAGTGGCCTCAGAATCCAAAATGCAACGAACAACCCCTCTCTAAGCTAACAATATTTATAATAAATTTAACAAAAGAAGGCAACATAAAATGTTTTAGATATCCGCTGAACAGCTGAGCAGAGCGAGCAGGAAAGGATGTAGCATCGCTACATTTGGAAAAATCTCCGCTCAGAAAAAACCACAAAAATAAAAAGACGGAAGACGGAACTAAATCTTGAAAATGTTTCTTTTTCATGTTCATATTTCCTCGGAACCAGCATGGTGATCATAATGTTCATTGAGGCTCCTTTGTCTTCCAAGGACATTTGGATGTCCGCCCAGAACTGCTGTCCTCACGGAAAACTTTTAACCAGGCGAAGGCTGTGGTCAGATGACTCTCGACCATGTTCAGCAAGGCCTTCTCATCAAAATCTCAGCACTCGAATGTAGGCTTTAAACGGCAGCCATCTTAAACTAGGCCAAAACGTACCATCTTAATTAAAAGAGACAAAAACAACGTTACCACAGCATAGTGATTAAACAGTGTTAACCCCACTAATACCCTTATGTGTATGTAATTATCTAGCCTTTGCAACACAAGAAAAGCATTAGTACACAACATTCAAAAGCGTTTTTGTGCTTTAAAAATAAACAGCACTCAGCAACATTCATTTAGTTAAACCTGCACATTATTAGTAAATAACATGAACGCGTCCCCACGTATAATTTTCTCTTGTTAGTTCGTATTGGTTAATTAGAACATTTACACAAAACAAATAATTAGTAATTATGAATTAATAATTTTAATTTCTTTCGACAATAGACAAACCAGAGCTTTTAAAACCCCAATAGATTTTCAACAGAAAACTCTGCTCCAGCAATTCTATCCCTGCCACGGAGACAGGAGTGTGTGATGTGACATAACCTCAAGCTCTGCAGTGGCGGTATCTCCACTATGGCGGAGGAGCGTCGCCTCTCCGCCTGCACCCTCAAAAACGTGAAAAATAAAACGATAAAAAAAGGTTTTAAACCCGTTTTATTATTGTTTCATTTTTCTTCTAACTAAGTGTGCCAAGTCTTGGGGGCGGGGCCAGGGGGCTGACAGGCACTGAGGGGGAGTGGTATGCACCGCCTTCAGTGCGCATGTGGGTTTGGCCGGCGTCTCAGGAGTTCCAAACCGACATGCACACTGAAGCGGTCTCCAAATCGAGCTCATTGGAGACGGCAGGCACAGGCTCCCAGTCTCACTGGGAGCACAAATCCAGGGCGTTCAGGCCAATCCTGATGCTGCTGTCATGCTGCATAAAAACAGCATCAGGATTGGCCGAAGGGGAATCAGGTAGTCCGTCTGCTGAGGAGTAGAAGAGCGTGGTGCGGCTGGTTGAAGGTTAGTTCTTCTTTTTTTTTGCGCCGTATTTTGTTGTCGGCATCCCCCCCCCCCCCCCCCCCCGCCACAGCACTCCACCCTGACATCAGCCGACACTGGCTAACAGCAGGCCTGAGGCACAGATTCCATGACCGGGGAAGAGTACTGCAAGAAAAAAAAATAACACAAGATGTCACCTTTGAGAGCCTATATGTAGAAATATGTCAACAGCTGGTGTTTCCTCTGCTCTTCCATTCTTTCCCAGTACAAATGCTAGTTTCTCTCCTCGAGCAGCAGTGGGTTTACTGTGCCCCTGCTCTATAGTCATGACCAGCGATGCTAGTTCGATTTCCCTTGCAGATTGACGGCTGCATGTCTAACCTCACAGGTGAAATAAAATAAGCATTAAAAAAAACAATATGTGCAGCTTTTTATTAGCGAACTTGCTAGTTATTCGATGGGTCAGATTGTGTGAATCTGTGAGTGTGGGAGCTTGCTGAGTGGGTGAGTAAATGCTGGTGACATGGTATATGAGTTGGGTGAGTGGCTGTGGTATGCTTAATATGGGTAGATGAACACGAGTAGGTAGGTGAAGGAAGGGAATCGAGTAAACATGAGTGAAATGTTTAATGCAGGTGGATGAGTGTGGGTGGGTAGGAGAAATAGTAAATGGGCAGGTAAATGTGAGTAGATGGGTGAATTAATAATGGAATTTTTGTTGTTGTATTTCTTTATTAGCATTTACAAGTGCAATTTACTATCAACAGAAACCAGGTGGCGGGCTTCACTGTCCGTACATAGGTTACATTCATAAAACATATTTAGCGCATCGCACCTTGTAGCATAACTTTGAGGCCCACCGGACAACTGGTCAAGGTGGTGCATCTCCCACTTACCCACTCCATATGGGAAGGTTCAGGTAGGTGAGCAAAATTAAGATTGAGCTCCATAAAGTGATTTAAATTCAATGTGCAGCCATGAAAAAAGGTGCTTAATAAATAAAATACAACAGTGAGTGGGTGGGTACCACTGACCTGAGTGAATGGCGAATGAGTTGGAAGTTGGGTGAATGAAAGTGTATGGGTAGGTGTGTGAGTGTTGGTGGATGGGCCAAAATGGTAATGTTGATGAAGGGTTGAAGGAAATCTGGACATTCATAGCCTCTTGACCAGGTCTCAAAGCTCAGTGGACTAATACACTCACTCCAGGAATCCGTGTTTGAATCCGTGTCACAGGTTGGAATCTTGGAATGTCTACTCGTCCTTTTACCCTCCAGTGGTCATTAAAAGAGAACTCTTAAGTTGGCAGCAGTGAATATGTTATTCAGCATCCGAATCCAACCTTTGGGCTCTCGCTCGTCGTGTTGGTTAGGCAACCCACTTCTTTTGTGGTTGATTTGCCCTGACAAGCATTCTGGTTGCTGCTTGAGTAGGGTTTTCACCATCTCAACCAACAACCCATTCTCTTACTTTGTAACTGATATCTCTCTTCAGATAGGGATGCTCCTATTTGGTAGAAAGAAGGGTCTTGTCTTTGTTTAGGGTAACATTTTAGTGCATGCATAAGTGTTCAGGAGCATTTAGTGGAGTTGAGGAGGGTCCTGTGTGTTTTAAGAATCCACAGTTAGACAAATGCATAATCAGTTTGGGCTGCATTGAACACTGAGGCCTGGTGAAGATTGAAGAAGGTATCAACCCCAAGAAGCAATTGGAAAAGCTCAGACTTGAGGTGCCAGCACTGAAAGGCAAGGAGAAACTCGTGACCTTTTTCAGTATCACTAAGTACCATCTGAGGCTTGGGAAAGGTTTTGTCGCATGACTGTGAGCATTCCAAAGATGCCCATGAGAAGGTTATAATACACTGGTTATTAATATTTGTTATTTTAATATGTCAAAGTTATAACCTGCTGGCTATCCAGTGTCACTCTGTTCTCCAGATAACGCAGGTGTGTATAGAAGGGAACACTAACCCTTTTATAAAATAACATAAGGGGAGAGGAGTTGGCCTAACGGCTAGGGCGGTCAACCTCGAATCTGGGGACCTCGAATCTGGGGAACTGGGTTCGAGTCTTTGCAATGACGCTGAACATCCAGTGATTCTGGGCAAATCACTTAATCTCCCTGTGCCTAACAAAAATTAATGTGTCCTCATGTAATGCAACTGGTGCTATGTAAAGCGCTCTGATACCCGATTCTGGTCAAGTTCGTGCTATATAAAACTCCATTAAAAAAAAACCATAAGAGTCTGCAAGCACCAGGCTCCGGCGGTAATCAGAAAAAAGGTGTTAAAAAAACACAAACTCTTTGGCCACTCCATGAGTAAAAAGGATGATATACTTGGCTCCTGTGGAACATAATTCCCTTTTAGGAAACCTTTTCCTATTTGTCCGCTGGCCCATGGTTGGGATGTATTGAACAACAGACCAAACGTGCAAAGACACTGTATCGTTTGCCTCCTTTAAGTTAGGAATACAATGTTATAAAATCTTATGCCATGTCATGCCCTTTTCACGCCATGCCATGTCACGCCACATCACGTTACGTTGATTTCTAAAGTGCAGCATCACCTGGGAGGGTACTCTGGCACTGTGCAGGTGTGAGTCTAGCCAGTCAGAGCTGAGAGTGAACTACTTTAAAAGCCAGATTTTTTACGTATGCTGGGCCAGAGTTATGTACTGCTTTGTAATTGCAGATGAGAAGTTTTAAGTGTGCTCCTCTGTATATGGGTTACCAGTATAGCTCCTTGAGGTAAGGTGAGATGTGGTTGCGGCTTGGGAGGTGGAGAGTGATTCTGGCCACAGAATTCTGAATGGTCTGCAGTCTCCTGATAAGTTGGTTATTGAGTCCGGCGTAGAGGGTGTTTCCGTAGCCCAGTTTGCTTGTGATTAAGGTGTGATTGACAGATGGTTGTTGATTGGGAGCCATTTGAAGATCTTCCTCAGCATCTTCAGGGTGTGTTCGCATGTGGAAGTGAGGACAAGGACTTGGCTGGTCACCTTGGCAAGCAGATTTCCAGCCAGGCTGGTTTTGTCACAGACAATTGTAAAAAGAATGTACCGGTCCCTAACTTAACCTTTCACTTTGATTTAACAAGAATTTTGTTTCAAGTTTAAATATGAACTTTATGTCTGAAAAATTCTAGAAGCTCTGGATAATTGTTTATCTTATTTTTCAAGTACAGGCCAGAAGAAACGTCAATATTTGTAATGGAACTGAGGCAATGGCTGTATTCACTTTCGTACCCGATGATTTTTCAGAAGTAAAGGACAAAAACCCACTTAGTCACTGGGTTATATACTTTGCATTGTTCCTTTACAATCGTAATCTAGGCTGAGCTGGCCAGTCAGGGCACCGGAAGAACCCCCAGCAGGCTGAGCGGAAGGAGGTTTGTTTTTAGGGGTAGAATGGGGTGAACGACCCTTAGTTCTTCCAGGTCAAAGACCAATTTGAGAGAGCACTGCACAATTTTTCTTATCTGCCCACACTTTCAACTGCAGAGAAATAATGTTCATGGGCAGGGCGCCAGACATCGAAGTATTCATATATTTCATGAGCTTCATTTGAGAACTGTCTCTAAAGTTGAGGGCTTTTAGCCAATATATTGTGGTAATGTTGATTTAAAACTAATTGTTTTAGAAAAATATACATCTTGGGTGTAGAATGTCCATTAACTAATGCAGAGGGTGTGACTCTCTCAATGCAGTCGCCTGATGCAACGTGGGAATGCTCTTTAAACATTGTCTTCTGATGGTTAGTTTCGAGTCCAGCCCTGCTTCTGGTCAGAATCCAGTAGGGCTATATTTGGGGTTATTTTTTCTATGGCTGATCAAATTCGGCAAGCCAATAAACAGTATTCACTATTATCAGTTTATACTAAAATAGTGTTCCCATTTGGAGACGCCTGCAGAAATCTCTCTGAGGGTAAGGACTTCATCCCCCACATAGTGCTGGACAGGAAGAGGTGAGGCTGCCAAGCAGGAGCTCAAATTCCATCCTTCAAACCCGCGGTGCACACCTGGAGCGTGCTCGGGCAAACACTGGACCAAGGGACACATGTACGACCATTTTTAGAAGTTGCAAACAGAGAATCGGGCCATTTCTGACCGCTAAAATGGCTAGCACAATGTACCAACCCTATGCTGCGAGTCGGTAACCTATTACCGACTTGCAAAATAGGGTTTGCGACTCGCTATTGGGAAGGGGCGTGCCAAGGACATCCCTTCCTAATACTGAGTCGCAAGGACATGTGCGATTGTTTTGCAACCGGAATGGGGTCGCAAACAAATCATAGTTTACTGCCTATTTCAAGTAGGTGGCAACCCAGTTACAAATGGGTAGGGGTTCCGAGGTGACCCCTTCTCCTTTGTGACTGGCAGTGAAAAAGTTTTTTAAGAGCAGGCAGTGAAACAAAGTTTCTTTTTTCTTTTTGAAACAGACATGGGCTGCATTTAAAAAAAAAAATGCTTTATTTAAATGCAATCACAGACATGGTGGTTTGCTTTCCCCAGCCTGCCACCATCCCTGTATGATTGCCCATTCCCAATGGGTCGCAATTTGCGACCTGCCTCATGAATATTGATGCGGCAAGTCCATGCGACCCCATTAGGAATTGCTAATGTGTCTGAGACAAATTAGTACATTTCATTCTGCGAGTCTCTAATTGTGAGTCACAAAAAATCGCAATTAGAGACTCACAAAATAGAATGGTCATACATGTGGCCCCAAGAGCGGGCCCGTCTGTGTCTGTCCGCTGCTGGTCAAGATAGGGCTGTGCCCCTCCTCTTGGCCCTGCTACTGCTGTGGTTCAACGCTGACCAATGGAATACTGTGTAGTGCAATAGTTTTGTGTACATTGGAGTGGTTTATTGACGAGTTATTCTCGAGTAGGATACTTCCCGATACTTCTTCATTCTTTCTTCTTTTGTAGTTAACTTAAAATGGGGAAAAGGAAGGCTAATACATCGAAAGGAGGGAAAGACTCAAATGCATCAGTTACCCCCTCGTTCACCGATTATTTGATTAATCTGATTGCAGTCCAACACCTGACTAGGACTCATCCCTCTGGATCTTAAGAATTGGTAAAGAGAACTTCCACGTCTGCAACTAGCACTAGCGTGAGAGGGGAAGATTCCCAATCAAAATGCCTACACAGGGGGATTCCTAGATGAGTCAACGACGTGGATGTACCAATTGACCATCCATTCACAGCCTCTTGTAGTGATGCTGCTTCAATCGACTGTGCAAAAGTCAAATGAATGAATGAACAGCATCTCACAATAACCTTACTTGTAGAAGCCACACTGTGGCGATGATGCACACTGGGTGGGAGGACCCAGAAGACACACAGGCTTTGTGTGCTTCCTTGATGGATCCCAGTAATGGCTTGTTTAGATCCGTATAAGCAATATTGAGAGACCTGAATTAGGAGGTCCATGCGCACTTAAACATCCTGGTCGATAACATTTGTCAATTAATGACCACACAGCAATCCTGTCCATGCATTTCATCTTGGCAGAACTTCGTACCTATGGCTATGGCTATCTCACAGCCAAAAAATGGAATGCTCTGCCACTGACTCTGAGAGCCGAGCCTACTGAAAGCACCTTTCCCAAGGTACTAAAAACCTGGCGGTTTCACCGCTAATAGGGAATATCTGGATGTCTTCTTCAGCACTCCCACTTTTCTTAGCCTAGGTGTAGCTTCTCCTTTCCTTCCTGTCAGGGGGTCTTATCCTAGCACGGGGACACACCGTTGGGTGTAACCAGGCGCTTTACAAACAGAATTATTATTATTATACCTAAAAGAGCTCCAGAAGAGTCCATCCCCTTAAACCAGAGGTCTTCAAACCTTTTTGCTCAGAGCGCCCCCTAAGCAAAATATTTCGAAGTCGGGCCCCCCCTCCAAAACATTATGGCAAGGATTGGAGGAGTAGGAGGGGAATGGTTGCGTATAGGGAGTGGAGCTTATGAGCTATTTCAGGAGTGCTTTTTCTATAGCTTATAAACCTCACTAAATATGAGACTTCTAAAACAGTAAAAGCATCAAACAAAAACATGTATTATCCCAAACATACTTACCCCCATAATTGGGGTGTTGTGAGCCCCTCCCACTCTTGGACCTCAATGCAACTACACCTGCTGCAATTCTCAGAACTGCAGTCCTGAGTAGCAGGCTATCTCCTTTGCATCTTTCACCTCTTCCCCACCTTGGCGGATCATCACCTCGACCCTAATGCTAGAAAGAAAAATATTCTGCCATGCCCCTTTTTTAAAGGTAAACTGTCATAATTGTGATGCAGTGGGCCCCTCAAGCCCCTGAGCCCCAGTCCTGCTTCATGTGCTTCCCTAATGATAACCAGCAGTGGCCACTTACACACCTGGCAGCAGTACCAGCTTCACTAATGAATGACCTTTTTAAAAAGAAATTAAAAAAGAGACCACTTCTATTGTCCCCTTCTTTCGGGTATCTCTCTGAAGAAGCTATCTCTGGCCATTTGTAAACATAAAAATGAGTCCCCATACAGTGCTCCATATTCTGGGCCTTCTCTTTGACAATATCAATGAATCTCAATCCTTTCCTCTGCCTCCTAGACTATTACTGTGAGGCTCCAGTAGTCGAGAGGATTAGGGCTCTGCATCTGAATGCAACCCTGCTGGCCTTCTACCTGCCACCCCATGGGCTCAGCTTTCACACACAAAACTGCTCCAGAATGGTTAATATTGACTTTGAGGTGCCTCTGCCTGAAAGCGAAGGGCGTGGTGGTAGTGCAGAAAGTTGAAAAAGAAACCAGCCATTAATTGATTGAGTCACTTAAAGCCAGGGCCACTGGAATTATGAGTTTCTGCAGCAGTATCATTTTTGCACATAATTATGAGTTTACCGCATTTGCTACATAATCCATAATCTGCAGATTCCAACAAAAAAAACTTGATTTTAGCTTAAACAGAACAAAAGTTACTTAAAATGAGGCAAACTCTTCGGAGCAGTGGAAGGCCCTTTGCAAAGCTTGACTGGCAATCTTGTAGTTGCTTACGGCTGTATTTGGGTGAGATGAAATATTTCCCTTGACAGCGTTACCATGAGTTAAAATAACAAAATAATGAAGTAATGCTAACCACATAATGTGCCGCATAATTAACCTTTTTTTGTTGCATTATTTAGTCAACCCTGCAGCATAATGTGGTCCTCTCCTACTGAATTATTCCAGCGGCTCTGCTTAAAGCTTCATGGCGGCAAAGATTTATTCTTTTTGAGATGTAATGTAGGGGTGTTAGCTGAGATTTGGAATTGTGGAGGCACTTACAAAAATGTCTGCATTCGATACAGGTTTATTACTTATTACTAAAAAGTATATTATGTAAGAACTTGTTTTACCTCAATCACTGCATCATTTTGCTGCCTAGTTTAGACTATATTAAAATATTGACTTACATATTCAGAGTGCTTTCTGCTACAGGCTGGGACCTCATAGCACTATAAACAGGGCCACTGGAATTATGTGGCAGGAGAAGGCCAAATTATGCAACAAGCAGAGGCAAATAATGCTGCATAATCTTGCCTATTTTGTGATAGCATTATTGCATTATTTTGCCATTTTTCGGCTTGTTAACAGTGTCCTGGTATATATTTCCCCTCATTAGTACCACTTTAACACCCACATATAGCAATAAGCAACAGAAAGGTGACCAGTCAACCTTTAGAAAGGGCTTTCCGCTGCAAGGTAACGTGTTGCTGCTGCCGTTTGAGCTCGAAATGAGTTGTTTTTTTTAAATCTGCAAATCATGCAGCAGATGATGGATTATGTGGCAAATGCAGGAAATCCATAACTATGCTCAAAATGCTAACACACATACACACACATCTACAGTGATGGTAGTTGCAAACTGAGGTTTCATAACCTAAAAGAGTGCATTTATCACCAGTTAGTTTAACTTGCATTTATTTTTCAATTCTTCTGTTATTGCATTATTTTATACACACTTTAAAGACTATGATAACACAAAACACTTGCCCTTTTTTTTTTTTTTAGAAACTTCTTTGATCCTGCCATCTCACTGACCCCCGACCCCACCGCACTCTGCTAACAGTTGTCACTTTCACTTCAAGGCCTGGGTGTAAATGAAGACGGTCTGGAAATGCAGCAAATAAAGATCGCTGAACTTCCAGGCCATCTTCATTTACGTGTACTTTCAGAGGCATTAGCACCCCCCTGGGAACCCATTCACGCCCCCCAGGGGGGCGCGCCCCACAGTTTGAAGACCTCTGCCTTAAACAGTCCGTTTAGTATGGCTGCCCATTTGCAAACCCCTGTTAATGACAACATCACTTCTTTGCTGCCTAAGGGGGTAGATGTTCAATGTACCCTCTCCACCCAGTCAAGCATAGGAATCTTGAGGAAGACCATGAGAACACGGGTATTCACTTACAACTTCCCCCAGAATGCATGCATATGTTACTATTTTAAAGGCGGTTCTACCCTTGACCTCTAACCAGGAAGAAGGCGGGCGGGGCTTCAAGCACAAAATTGTACTCTGGCTGGGAAGACATGCTGGGGTGTAACCATCTGTTTGTGTTTAAGGCAGTGGTAATGCTATGTTATCATCTAAATTATTTTGTAATAATATGTTAATGAACCTTCTCGGAATTACAGGTGTTATGACTGATCTAAAAATAAAAAGAGAAATGGAACAGGATGTTTACTGCAGACAGTAAAATTCTGCGAACTTGAGCACCTCCACGCCACACTGTACTTGCTGCTTTAAAAAAAAAAAATTAAACAGAAAGAAACTACTCAGGCTCTCTGCTACAATAGCACCTAAAACAGCTATTCCAATATCAGGGCCCTTATTGAACACCAACCCATACCTATTCTCAACCTAAAGAAATGCCATGTCCTTATAGAAGACGTGACTCTCATCCGCTCCTTCTTCCTCAGCTCCCAAGACATTCCCCTCCCAAGCCACTCCATCCGCACAAACACTCCATCTAACCTAGCCTCTTCTGAGTGCCCAAACTTAAAGACAAAGTAGCAAAAATAACCTTGCTGCTCTCATCCGGCACCTCACCATTGACCACAACCTGGACATCTTCTCTCTATGTGAAAACTGGCTTTTTGGCTCCATTGGTCCAAACATATCACTCCACAGGGCCACAACTCCTGTAGCACATACAAAATGAAAGTTGAGGAAACACTTGTTGGCTGAAGTCTGTATAACTTCACCATAAGTTTATCCTCTGAAGCATGAAAAGAGAGCTTGTACCCAAACACAACAAACATTCTGTAATATGTCCCAGGAGAGACATTTTGAACTTGATTTATGTAATTATGCCAGTGTATTTTGAGTTCTCCCACCCAAAATGTTTTGCAAGCTTTGAAGGTAGTTTATTTCAACAAGCAGGCGTGTAAGATGTGTATGTTAATTTCTGTACTCACAATGATATTGACCATTTCTGTAGAAACCAATTCAAACTGAACTGTTTTAGAACTTAATAAAAAACTTTGGTTACTGCCCATCTTACTGCTTCTGATTTTGTCAACAGAGAATGAAAGACTAAGTTAAAACCTACAAGGACTCACACGTACGCCTGTCAGGTTACACACAGATGAATGCAGTGGGCGCTCAAGCCACTGAGCAATTTTACTTGACAAGAACTTGTGTCATGCAGGTTACACAGGTTACACAAGTATCTTTGCAACTAATGCGTTAACACACTGAGCACCCTTACTAGGGCAAACACCTGGGGCATGCAGATTGCATCTATGCAGTAGGTATATTAACCCTTCTTGGCGATTTATGATAATTCAAGCCTTACTAAAAATTACATAGCGGAATCTGTAGTATGCATATTAACATATACAAATTTGTAGGACACATGTTAATCCATTGGAGGTCACTCGCAGCTAACCACTGACAGCAGACTTTTATAGTTACCGAGCTCACTCACTTTATCAACCTGGAAGGGAAGAAACTCTTGGTGGATCTACCAGGATTCAAACCTGTAACTATGGTGTCATCCCTGCAGGAGCTTTGTTAGTCCAGTGGGCCGCCAAGCAATGGACGTCATTTGGAGGTAGTCAGGGGTCTCAGCTGTGACCTCCAACTTGCTCCCTGCTACTCCTAGCACTTCCTTTGCGACCCCTAGCCTCAGAGGAGGCTATTGTTTTGCCTCCTCTGACGCCAGGGCTCACAAAGTAAGTGCCAGGAGTAGCAGGGAGCAAGCTAGAGGTCACAGCTGAGGCCCTTGACTACCTCCAAATGAAGTCAATGCACCAAGCCGCGCTTAACCATTGGAGATATTATGATAGTATTATACCATGACGTGATGGGTACACTTCGATGTCTGCTGTAGGCGCTTTAACTTGATAAACAGTCTCAAAATGTGGTCTCTTTGTTCCCATCTAAGTAAGTCAGAGCTTTTTTAGGTCTCACCTGACCCAGCGCATGCGCTGGTCTGGCGAGACTTATTGAGAGGGCTCCAAAAGGTGCTACCAGGCCAGCCTAGAGCTACAATGCATGTGCGTGGACGCGCGCGCCGCGTTTTACCGCAATTACTTTCCCTTTCGGCCACTTTGATGTTTGATCGTGATCGCGATCACTTTCACTTTCGCGGCTTTGCATAGCCAATAGGTCTCGCTTTTGGGACCTTATAAGTATTTAGTTACGCAACTGTTGCATGGCTAAACACTTATAAGGTCCCAAAGGCGAGACCTATTGGCTATGCCAATGCTTGTTTCCCTTGTTGTCAATTTCTTTGTGAGCAGTCTTTGTAAAATATGAACCTGTTTTGGTAGACCACTGGCCCCCACTGTCAGTGACTTTGCTCCTGAAGGCTCCTCCTCTCATCACTCTTTTCTTCCCGACACTATCCCTCTTCTTAAACCCTCCCACTGTGTTTTTGGGGTTCCTGAAGTGCCCTTTTTCCATTTCTAATGCTACCCGGAGCCTCAAGGAACCAGGGACGTAGCTTAGTCTATGATACTTGGGGGTGTGAATCTCAAATTTCCCAACTGAAAAAGCACTGGGGTGCATGGTGTAGGGGTGAGATGACCAAGGTTCCGGATCAGTACTCATTTGTATTAGGTGGGCCTCACTCTACAGAGGCACAGTGGGCAAAAAATGATGGTTTGGACTGCTACCCCGAGAGATTGCCATTAGTGACACTATATGCAAGCATTCATCCCAGCACCTTCTGGGAGCTTGAACCAGTAGTCTGCCTGAAAACCTGAGACTGGTGCAGATTTCCAAGCCTACTTCTGCCAATGTTTGTGACTTTCAAAAAGTAGTAAATTTGCTCCCATTCAAGGAGTACTTCTGTGGGTGCGGATTTACTATTTTTTTGGTAAATCAGTCACTATATCTATGTAAGTTTCAGCTCCAAAAAAGGAGCAAATTTAAAGCTCATACCGAAATGAGAATTATGCGAAAAACCAACACAGACATTGCAAACCCGACTCATGGCCTCCAGCCCAATGTATCAAGCCGAGAGGGCATTTGGGGGTGTCACATCCCAAACACCCCTCCTGAAGCTTTGCCCCTGTCAGTCCACCTAGGTCTAGTAGTTCTCCATGGGAACTCATAACTACGATGACGTACAAGATAACAGCCTGGAGTCCCTGACCAAGGATCACTTAATTTAAATGTATTTTAGTGCATGCACACTTCTTTGTCTCTTCTACAAGAAGCCTTGATGATGGAGTTGTCAAATCAGTGCATGTAGTCAGGACTCCATGTTTCTAGTCCGTGCTTTTTACAAATAGTTTTATCAAGTGACTGATGGCCCCATGAACTAAACTCAAGTTACAAATAGAAGTGGGCGCGCCAGCAAATCAATAGGGCTACCCCAGCCAGATCCGAGGCAAGGGTCTAGGTTGGCTCTAAGAGTTCATGTAAGACCCCAGCTCTGAAAATGTTTAGTGTGCAACAGTCATAATGTAAAAATATGATACAGTCTCTTAAAAATTAAAAAAAACTGTATTTCCTTAATGTGCAGGAGCATTTCCCCGTTGTACATCAGATTATATAACTGCATAGACGACATTTATTAAAAGTGATAGTTTTTAAGCATGAAGTTAGAAACATTAATTGCTCCCCCCAACCAATGATGGTACCATTAGTGTACTTTGAGGCAAGTCAGCAGTCATATAAATTCTAAACGTGGCCTAAATTCATATTATAGATGAAGCAACATTATAGTCGATTAAATCAAACATAAGAGGTGATTTGTAGACTGCTCGTTTTAAACACAAGCATTTAAAGGGGTCTCATATGTTATAAGAAAGAAAAAAGAGATCTGTGAAATAAAAGGTTTGCCTAGGACCACGCAATTTGGACAAGCGTGGAAGCCAGGTGATAATGGTTTCACATTTTGAAATTTAGTCACGAGAGGTGAGGGGGAGAGAGAGGAAGAGAGAGAGAGTTTTTTCTCTCTTTCTTTCCATCAAAGGTCACTGTTGTGTCTTTTATTCTTGGTGCAGGATGAGAAAAACCGACAACAATAGCAGACCCGACTCAGGGCCTCCAGACCCAACTGCTAGGCCAAGAATACCTTTATTTGGAGGGTGTCACACCCCACACACACCCTTAATGCTATGCCCCTGCATGAGGCTGGCCTTCAAACGCCAGTCCTGGCTGAAGGTTCACTAGACAACACTGGTTGACACATTGGCTTTAGAGAGCATACTTGCTGCCATCTTGGGGAGTCCATAGTGGAGAATGTTCAAGTTCAAAGGCTTTATTTTGATAAATCAAATCATAAAAGCATCACATTAATACAAAAAGACATTTATACAAAAACAAATTTAAATTAACCATTAGTTCCAGACATTATTTCCAATTCATTTTTAGAACTTTTTTTTTCTATAAAAATCTTTAAATATCAAGGAGAATAAAAAACAGAGTTAAAAATTTAAGATTTGAGGTTAATCCTTCAATTAAAAAGCAAATTAAACATTAGATGCTAGCCTTTTGACTCTAATGGACCATGTCCACGATAAAAATTTTGAAAGACCACAAACATACAGTGGTCGGGTGTCCGATGTTAGAATACGGAGTGCCTCACTTGAGTGCCTAGTGCCCATACACCGACATATCGGTTTAAGCCACACTTGCCTTGGGCGCACATAGGCTGGACAAACAAACATGTTATGCGGTACAGTCTCTACACTAGTTTGGCAAAAGGGGCAAAAAGGAGTTGTCTGGAACGGGGGCTTCCAATGGGCAGTTAAGGCGCGCACTGGAAGAGACCCTACCCTAAACCTAAAAAATAAGGCCCTATCATAAGATTTCCACACCAAATCTAGGTAGAGTTCCCGGAATGGAACATCCTTATGTCTTAGGAACTCTTCCGTTAGCCTGCCAAGAGTTGGGTCAGTACTAACCCTATTGGTAACCCATTTCCAATAGAGGGTCTTTATAGTCGCTTTCGGGGGAGAGGACCGACTATCCCAGGCTTCGCTAAGGCCTAGCTTACCAAGGAGCTGTTTAACATCTTTAAGCCATTTTATTTTTTGCCATCCCACCATTGACATTACTTCCGCTAGGCCCTTCGCATACTTAGCAAGTTCTGGGACTCGCCACAGTCTAGCCCATAGAAGCAACGGCCAGAGTTTTGCCAGATCATTGATGGGTTGGCAACCTAGGTCAAGCAACAAGGGTATCATTAGGGTACTCTGCGGAAGTGACATAATGCCCCTCAAAAATTTATTCTCAGACCTTGTCAGTGAATCTATATTGGATGTGCCCCAAAGCTCTGCACCATAGAGGGCAGAACTAACACCCTTAGCCTTATAGATGTCAATAACAGGTGCAATAGGTCGAGTCGTGGCAGTTCACTGCTCCTTATACAGTGCCCCTGTAACCCTCTTATGATTTAGCAGCATTTTATGGAGATGTGGGGTCCACTGCATGGTATCAGAGATACGGATACCTAAATAATCGAATACAGTGCCCTCTCCAGGGATACATTGTTAAGTACGGGGGATCGCCCAAGTTTTTTCGGAGGATTTAGCACTAAAAACTTAGTCTTGTCTGTATTAATAACAAGGCCACGTTGATCGCAAAAGGCCCGAAAATTATCTAGGAGGCCTTGAAGGCCTACTGGGGTTTTTGACATTAAGAGCGTGTCATCGGCGAATAAGAGGATGGGGATTCGCTCCCCTGCCAGGGATGGTGCATCTGATGGTTTTTCGAGTAGATGCTCAACAACCCCATTCACATATAGTGAGAAAAGGGTTGGAGCAAGAACACATCCCTGGCGAACCCCTCTCCCCACCGGTATCCTATTCGTTTTCTGCCCCTCGGTACACCACCTCACTTGCGCGAAGTTACCTTCATGTAGCCTCACTAGAATAGACAAGATATTAGGCAGGATCCCCATATCTGCCAACACACTCCATAGTTGTCCTCTGGGCACAAGGTCAAAGGCAGTCTTTAAGTCGATGAATGCAAGATAAAGACTGCCTTTGCCTATGACAACCACTTTCCAGTAAATCAACAATAGCCTGAAAGCCTGCTCTATAGTGCCGGTGCCAGCCCTAAAACCCGCTTGATAATCAGAGAGAACCTCATTATCTTTAGCCCATTGAAGGATTCTCTCAAGCAGCACCTTCCCCACAACCTTCTGAGTCGAGTCTAATAAACTTATAGGGCGATAATTGGCTGGGTCCTCCCTCTGGCCCTTTTTAAAAATGGGGACGACCTCAGCCCCCTTCCAGGATTCAGGGATAGCGGCACCTTTATCAATTGCAGAAAGTAGGATATGAATAAGCTTCCCCCATTGCGGCAGATTAGACCGAAGCAAGTCCCCAGGGATGCCATCAGGGCCAGCTGCCTTTTGGGGCACAATGCAGCTAATCGCATATTCAACCTCCTTAACTGTAAATGGGAATAAGATGTTTTCTCCTGGTAGTATTAGGGACCTGCAAGGAGCAGAAGTAATAGCGGTTCCTAGCTGACAAGAATACAGGCTTGAAAAATGGTCAAACCAGGTCTGCCCAGTAATGTTGCAAGTGATAAGTTCGCTATCGGGCCTGTTCCTTGCCCTTATAGCGCTCCAAAAACGACCTGCATCCCGCCCAGCACTGGCCTCTCTAAGTGTATGCCAATATGCATCCTCCCACTCTTTTTTGGCTTTTGCAACCACCCAATTATATTCTTTCCTGGCTTGCTGGATCAGGGGTTGTAACTTCGCCTTGACAGCCTCAATTAGGGCAGATTTCTTCTGTCTACATTTGAGTGTGTACCATCCCTGCTTCACATTGGGCCTCTGGCGCCCTTTTGCCCCACCCCCATATGTATGCGCCACAAATTGATTACCTACCGATTTTAGGGTCTCCTGGAACAGTGACGTAACTCTAGAGAGATCAGAATGTTCTAAAGAGTACATCTCCATCTCACTTAGCGAGGCATCCACATGTTGTCCTATAACCTGAACTTTTGCCTCATCTAGGGCAACTTTGCACCATTTAAGGTGCCTACCAAAATTAGATGGAATAATTATAGATGTGGACTTTAGGTTGCGCAGTGGAGCTAAGCTATTATGTTTTGCCCATAGATGCTTTAGGGTTAAAGACAGGAAGTTGTGATCGCTGTCTACAGTAGGTATTACTACCATATCTAGGACAAATCGCCAAAGAGATAAATCAAGGAGAATGTAGTCAATCCTAGACGTATGATTCGCCCTATTGTACGTGTGAGCGCCCAAAGGATCTGAAGTAGTTCTGCCATTTAGTGCTCGTAAGCCATACTCCAGGGTCATAGCTTTCAACTGAATCGCCCTCTGTGTCCATCTTTTAATTGGTTGGATCGCTAGTATGGGTATACCCCTCTTGGAATCATCCTCAGTGACATCTAGAATGTCTTCAGCCCCAAGGGGCTCAAACGTGCAGTTAAAGTCCCCCGCAATCAATACTTGTATGCCATCACAGGTATCACCAAGAGCTTTTTCCAACAGTGCTACTGTGGGGGATAAAGAGCTACCTTTGGTGCCCCTGGCATATAGATTAAATATGTCAAGAGAACTCCCGCTGCCTGATCCTCTCAGTGAAATCCTAAGGATATCAGGTGAGATACTATGTTTTTGGATGACGCTGCAGCCCAGTGAAATGCTCACCCATATGAGGAGGCCCCCCGAAGGCCGACCCCTCCCCGATGGGGGCAAAACTGCAGGTAAAAAATATGTTGAATAGCCGACCTTATAGTTAGGTTCAAGGCTCCATGTTTCCTGAAAAATACATATAGTGTAAGACTCCACCTGGGTATTCCAGTCTGGAAGAGCTATTTTCCTGGCAATTCCTGCTATGTTCCAGCTCATAATCCTGAGATCGGGCCCAACAGCCTCCACCTTATCCTGCAGACAGATAAAGTGATCACTAAGTGGTGTTGGTGATTCACCTCCAGAATCAATTGCCATAAATAATGGCGGAAGAGCATGCGATGGAGAAGCCTTGCTCTTCCGGACAAAAGTAGCTGCTGGAAAGATGGAAGTCCCGAGGGGGGTAACAGATATATTGTTACAGTGCGATAAACCAGATCCGGAGGGAGAATTATTAACACACTCCCTCACAATTGCTATGCAATTACTGGTTGCCTCCACTCGAGACGCTAACTTGAGTCTATCCCCCCTATAAATTGCCTCAGGTTGGACTGAAAACGGGGGATTAGGAGAAATCCCAGGAGAAGTAATTGGGGGCCTGCACCCTTTGGGCCTTTTGCTATCATCTGGGGCTGACAAGGGATTCAAAGGCAAGTAGTCTCTACGTAAATACCTGGTATTGTTTCCGAGGTGAATATCTCCTCTGATAAAAGCAGGGTTTGAGTAGAATCCAGAGTTATCAACTTGCCCTCCCCACAGTTGGTTACCGATGCTCTGTCTCTGATACCAGCTTAATGGCCGCGGGTAAAAGTACCCCAGGTCCCGGGTGCTAATTCCACCCTCATCGTGCATGTTCTGCTGGATACAAATAGTCCTTGCTACTCTACTGTCTTTAAAGTTAACTAGGATACAATCCCCTTGGATGTCCTTGGTCCTTCTTCCCACCCAGCCAACTCGTCTAACAAGAGTAATCCTGCCATCTAAGCCCCTCGGAAGTGGCCTGTTATTATTTAGCCAAAATGTAGCTTTATTTTTAAGTTCGGTGTGTGATTCCGTTTTTCCCAGCTTTAAGCAAGGGACTCCTACCAATACAGCTACATAGGGCATACAAGCTGGAGGCAAATTAATACATGGAGGGTTAATTTCTCTACTATGAGCTAAGTCAAGATTTGAAGATGGATCATTGCCTTGTCTCTCTATATTGCTACAATTCTGTTTGTCCTTCTGTATCTGGGTAGGTGTGCTATCACGTGTCTCCTTATCCCCTTTAGATGGTAATTGGAGCGTTAGATTACTAGCCCTATTTGATTTTGTGGCTATCGCTGGAACTTTGCTCATTGGCGTCGTTCTCTCCGGGGGATTAGTTCCTCTCGGGGTCTCTAAGGCGCCATCCAGCTTTATGGATGAGCATTTGGCCACTTCAGAAGGGGCTACCAGTGAAGATTGTTTCTGAGCATCTACTCCTGGGCTATTTTTAGAATGTAGCTTGATTAGGGCCTTTATGGAAAAAAAGTTGTCCAAAGTTCCCTGCTCAAAGCGGTCAAGTCTTGCTGTTAGCTCTTTCAACCTCTCAGTCAAAGGCAAGATAAAAGACTTCAGGATATGCTCAATACAAGCAATCGGGGGCATGTCCCTCTCAGAAGTGGGAGGGCACGGCAAGGTGGTATTGCCAACAGCAGGATCGTTGCATTCCTGGATATCAAGGAATTTATCCAGGGAGGTCTCTATTCTTTCCTGAGGGCATGCATCAAGAAATAGACCTTGGGCCTCAGTAACAACCGCAGCATCCCTAGCTGCATTGTTCTCAGTAATCTTGCCCCTTATTGCACAATTTCTAACGGGCACTTTCTTTTTCTTGGTTCCCTCTGCTAGCCCCTTGCAGCTTCTTACAGTTGAACAATCTTTAGCAGCGTATTTGGACTTACACCTAGCCATCTGCCCTCTAGTTCTTACACTAGGACTATCACTGCTTACGCTTGAGTGCGAATCAGAAGCTGAACTAGTGTTGACAGGCGTATTACAACTCCCATTATCGATAAAAACCCCAACCTGAGACGAAGAATCAGTAGTAGCCTGGATTTGAAAAGTGGGAGGGTTCAACGATAATCTAATAAAGGAAGGGGGAATCTCTGAGGGTGAGTTGACCGCCATGGGGGTTAAATTCTGTAGCATCAGGGGATAACCACCACCTGGAAGAGCAACAAAGGACGGTGCCAGTAGCGAGTCCTGGGAATTGGTAGAGAACAACGATACATTAGCAGGGAGTAAGGGGGGCACAGAGCCAACAGGAAGCGAGAGATGCCGCTCAGTGCTTTCAATGGCATTGACCACCACCCCTATAGTTTTTTGGAGCATGCGGTCTATAGCGGTTAAACTAGGGAGCTGAGGTTTTATAACTTCTTTTTGTTTAGGGACTGGGGCAGGGACAGGTATTACAGGGTTGCGCTACCCCATTCCTTATCCTTATAATATCAGACTGCGTGTAACACTATAGACAATAGATATGTAACTTTTATAGCCTTTAACCGCTGATATCACACAAGCAAAAACTCTAATTTAAAATAACAAATGGCAAATAACCAAAGTACGAATACAAAGAGCCAAAAGAGGTGGCCCGGCCCGGCCCGGCCTCACACGGCCACTAACGGCCAGGAACGATCCTGCCCTTTTCCCGGGCTTCTCCCGCGAGGCGGGAGATCAGCCTGATTTTTAACCACCACCGGGCGCGAAGGGGACGTGTCCCACGATGTTTTGTGCAGGGGATTCTGGGCCAGGTAGTCTCCCCGCACAGCGGCCGCGCCTAAGGTGTTTGTAGGCGGCGGGGCAGACAGCAGACAGGACACAGAGCACCAGGCAACGGGGCAAAACAACAGCAAGCAGCCCAGGGACAGAACAAGCAGCACAGGTCCTTCTATCAGCAATCAGCAAACAAGTGTCCCCAATATAATATATAATATATAATTCCGTTCTTTTTTCGCTCTTATCTGTTCTATTTCAGTCTATTCCACTCTGCAGGAGACTCCGCAGGAGACAGGAGCGGAGGCGGTTGAGGGCGACACCAGCAGCGGGGCTGGGCCGAGCACGGGTGAGTCTCCAAGGCGGCAAGAAGCGATGACGAAGGTGGCACCGCAAGTGGCGAAAATCAGTGGCAGCAACAGCACCAGCCAGCTCCAGCCGACACCACTCCGCTCAGCAGGGGGGAAGAGGAACGGGGGAGCAGCAGCAGCTGACCGACCTGCCGACCTACCAGGAGCCAGGGCAGACCCCTTATCGGGCAGAGAAAGGACACCGCCGGCCCCCAGCGGACACGGACGCGGCAAGTTCAGGCTTCTTTTTTCCTTCCGGGCCCCCGCGGGCTCTTTGTGTATTTCCCGTACTTCCGCGAATCCGCGGGGAGAGCAACGGGAATGATGGCGGCAGGCTCGGGATGCTAGACAAGGCAGGGCAGGGCCTCGCTGGATGCTGGACGCCCACAGCGCTCGCGCTCGTAACAGCACAAGCAGCAGCAGCAGCAGCAGCCGGAACCGGAACCTCCTCCAACCTCTAGATAATTGGGTCAAAGTTTTTCATCATTCCTCCTCCTCTCACCCCCTCCACCCAATGCCCTCGCTGCCTTTTCAGGCTCAGTCCAAAAGGGGGAGGGGGGATCTGTCTTCTATTGCCCCCTCTGAGAAAAGTGCAGGAATAGACAAAGAAGTACGGGAGACAGTCGCAGGTCGATTTGAGAGGAAAGGAAGCTCTACCACTCTCAGCCCTCCGAGAATAAAGGCAAAGACACGGCAAGTGGGGCTCACAAGGCAGAGCCGCAAAGCATACCCAACCTAGTCGGGGCGCCTCCACGGTTCCCGCCGAGGGCACTCACTAGCCGGGCGCCCGCTAATGGTGGCTGCTCTGTAAGGCTGCCCGGGGGGGGGGGGGTGTTGCGCAGCGGTCCCCCCCCTAAGAGGGCGGCCGCCTTAGTGCCACAGGAAGGCACAGGGGTGGGAGGTCTAGTCCCTGGGTTACACCAGGGGAGACCCCAGCAGATGGCTGCTTCCGGCGGGGGCGGGGAGGAGACAGGGGTATTTATACTGCCTCCGCCCCCTCCTCGCCCTCTTGTCCTCTCGTTCGCCTTGCGCCGGACACGCCATTGTGTGGGTCGTTCGTTGAATACGCCGTCGATATTGAATCGCGTCGGGAGAACATGTGAGAGCGTAAGTCGCCATGTCCACCCCCCCCCCCCCTTCCCTCGCTTGAGGTTCCTCTGCACGGGGCAGTAGAGTGTCCCCTGCCACAGCTATGCAGCTTGTGCACGTGCCACGTTGAAGCGGCATTGTGGCTCAGGGCGGGGGGTGCGAGAGCGGCGGGGTGATGCGCTCGGAGTCGCTGCGTGGCATTGGTTATGCTTTTATGCGGCTTTGCGGTGCTTTTCATTAAGGCATTCGTGGGGGAGAGCACGGTCGTCTTCATGTCAGAGTGTAGCTCAGTGGTAGAGCTCATGGATTGTGCGGGGGAGGCCCGGGGTGCTAGCCTTTGGGGGCACCGGATTTGGAGGTTAATTATGCTTTTTAAGCACCGGATGCTGCCTTTCCTTCCAAGGCAACTACCAGGCCTCACATGTATGGCAAGATAACTTGTGTGATTAATTTCCTTCCTGGAGAGAGATCAGTATTGTATAGTTGAGGTTTTGACTAAGGTGAAGTCAGAGCAGAGGGTCTATGTCCCTGCTGCAAAGAACGTGTGCCAAGTAGATTACAGAGTGCGTATGATGAAAGAGGTCAGCAGGTTACTGTTTTCATAGGAGGCACCCCTTGTTACTTGCAATTTATAACTTAAAGTCCCAATATTCAATCGTGACTTATAAACGTTCATCCTAGAACTGCATACACACCGCCAAGCATACATTATTAGGACATTGATTAAGGTTCCAAAAGGGTTAATTTGGCTAGAAATCGACTCTGAGATTGCGCTTCTCCACACCAAGCGACCTTATGCCGTATTAAATGTACCGAAACTTTGTCAGGTATACTGCTGAGGTCTGGATACGGGAAGACGTGGATGTGCAGTCGTGCGCGGCTGAAGAGAGGGGAGCGCTCCGGGGTGGGGCTACCTGGACTGCGGCAGCATGATCCTCGGCCTGCGGTCTCTTGGTTTCAGGTGTGGTAGGGTAGCCTTGGTTGGGTACGACAGACGGTCGGGCGCGTACTGGTTGATGCGCTGCCCTGCCTGATAGATAGGACTGTGCATGGTGCACAAGCGTTTCAGTTTTCTGCCTTTGGACGTCATACCGGAAACCAGTGCGTCGTGTTTTAGAGCATTGTGTGGGAGTGGATGCGGGGACGAGACAATGTCGGGTTGGCAGCCCCAGTCTCGGTGCTTTAGAGCCATTTCACTTGGTGGTTGGGCACTCCAAGGAACAAAGGAAATGCTATGGCCTGGTCTCTCTCTCGTGCCCTGAAGTGTCCGTTTTGATACTAAACGCTAGGGAATAATCTCGGCTACAGGTAGATGAGTACGGCGCTTGACATGCCACCATGTCCTGATGTCTTGTCCTCTGTCGCGGTTCCCTGCCGTCGCCTCCTGCCGGGTTTGGAAGTATTATGCTGAAGCACCGGATGCTGCGTTCTTCCCGCGGCAAGTACCAGGCCTCACATATATGTCTAGATAACTCGTGTGATTCGTTATCTTCCTGGAGAGAGATCTGGAATTTGTATAGTTGAGTTTTGGACTTCGGTGTAGTTAGTGCAGAGGGTTAATATGCCTGCTGCAAAGAATGTGTGCCAAGTAGATTTCAGAGTGCGTATGATGTAAATAGGTCTGTAATATCACTTGTTGTAACGCGGGAGGTAAGGGGGAAGACGCCCGGACGCTAACTAATAACTGGGCATTGCTGATGATATTGGGAATCGCCGCTATGTGATCTTGGGCAAGTCTTTTAACCCCCCCCCCCCCCCCCCCCTCTGCCTCGAGGTCGGGTCCGGGTGGGGCCTCGACGAGGTTGTCCGTCGGTCGCGTTGCCGTGAAAGGTGCGGTATCGCAGGCTGCTAGCCTAGTGGTGGCGGCACCACCCCGTGATCCTGGCCTAATGATTTAATAGGTTGGCGGCACCATCCGGTGATCCTGGGAAAATCATTTATTGTATTTCACTGGGCGTTGAGTGGGTCCGAGTGGGGCCGTGAAGATGGGTTCCGTTGGCGGCGCTGCCGCGGAAGGTGCGGTGCTGCAGGCTGCGAGCCTTGTGGTGGCGGCACCATCCTGTGTTCCTGGGAAATTATTGAAGGTAAATGCCCCTGTGCGTCGAGTTGTGACCGGGTGGTGCCTGGAGGAGGTGGTCCGTCGGCGCCGCTGCCGCCAAATGTGCGCGAATGCAAGTTGCGAGCATAGTGGTCGCGTCACCATCGTGTGATCTCTGGCTTCAGTTAATTCGGCACCCCCCCCCCCTTGGTTCAGCGCGGGTAAAGGCACTGTGGCCTATGGGTTAAGGTCTGAGAGAGACTCTTATTCGAGGTCACAGGTTCTATTCCCATTGATTCTTACAATACGCGCTGCCCCCCCCTTTCATGTGCATTGCAGGGCATTTAAGGCGAAAGATGGCCATTTCTGGAAATTGTAGTATCCCCACCCACCCCCCCCGTGAAGCGTTAGCCCGAGTACGGTATGCGGGAACAGGGGGAAGGTTGAGTGCGTGCACATGCGATGTCAGGCACACTGATGGCTGGCAAATAGTTAACATCCCGGAGCAGGAAACTAGGCCGTGCCCCCCCCTCCTGTGATGCGGGTCAATTTACTTACCCCCGGGCCAGAATAGTAATGTAAATCTGGGGTAATGTAAAGCGCTCCAATACCTTCGGTTCGGGTACGCACTATATAGAGATGCGGGCCTCCTTAGAGTGGGGGAGCATCAACCTCGCACTGGCTGGGGCAGACAATCGTGTGACACGATAGGGCGCTCCAGCTCCATACACGGTGCATGGCACCGCCCCTTATTGTTCAGCTCCAGCGCTTGTGACAGGCTACCAGTTAGCACTGCCGGTCTAATTTTAGAGGATACCACTACAGCACGCATTGAGTAATTCAACCTCGTTACGATTGCTATTGCCTGCTGCCCAGGCCGTTCTACTAGGGTGGGAGTATGGAATAGTCTTTACTGTCACACTTGGTCGGGTGTCAGGGTTAAGAGTTGTGATGCCACTGGGAGTGGCAGTGCAGCGGGAGCCATGTGTGGGGCAAACTGAAGTGGCCGCCTGTCGCCAGTCCGGGCACTTAGTTGCGCGAGTGTAAGGGTCAGTAGTTAGTGTGTGCAGGTTTGGCAGCACGGCAGGAGCATGTATGGCGCATTATAAGGGACCGCCTAGTGTCAGTCCTGACAGAGTTACACGAGTTAAGTACTTTACGTGCTGAATTGTAGGTCTTTTGGACACAGCTGGGCCAATGTTAGGGCAAGGGTATGGGGGCGGTCACAGTCCTTCCTGCCCGGGTCTCGAAGTATGGGCGCAGTCACATGGACAGAGCTCCTGGGTGATGCAGATCTTGAACTTATTGCCAGTTGGGAAGGCACGACGTAGTGGGAGACATACAATATTCGTACATCCTCCAGTTACCTTCAGTAGACCTGCTGCCCATTTCTCGCGCGCTCCTGACCTCACCCAGCCACTCATTTCATGCTTTCATTACCTCCCCCAGGTGCCGCACCACCAGATGAGCGGTACCCTTCCTTAAGATTGGGGTCCCCTTTGTAAGATAGGGTTGCATTGGAAGGTTTCAAGGTGTGCTGTGATGCCTTTAAATTTGTGTGCTTTGTCACATCGGGCTGTCACCTGGGTGTGTCGACGGTGGCTCGCGTTTGGGTGCGCATTGAAGCATTGCGGTGATAAAGTGTAGTTGGGTAGACAGTTGTAAGAGGGATGTAACTTCAAACTGCCTGATTAGGATTTACACAGCCTCTTCTTTCCAGAATCATTACATGTACAACGGAGCTACAGGTTGCCTAGGCAATGAGGCTACTACCTCCCAACAAGTTTGGCTTGTAGGTATAGTGTCCTTTTGTAGTACGTAGCTTGAGGCAGTGACAGAGGCCGCAATAGGCCACACAGAAGCATTATGTTGTTTAAGAGTAGGATGATAAGGTATAAGCGCAACAGGTTACGATGATTTGGAATCACATCGTTATTGGTGTTGAGAGTGAGGATTCGGCGGTGCTGGTAGTTCGCCGATAACGGAAAGGGAAGAGCTCGGGGGGCCTTCCTTCCAAGGAGGCCGCTGTGTATCTTGTGCAACTCCTCAATCCACGCCTTTTATTAGGGGCTCCCCTGGGTGCTGTGCAGAATTGGCTGTCTGCAGGTGTGGGAAGGCCAGCCCAGCTTTCGTATTCGCAGGCAGTTTAATCTGAGGTAGAATAGCTCTCGGTGCCATGCAACTGAACTATAATGGGGAATTATTTCACTATATGCAATTAGCAGCACTGATTAGCCAATAGAGGGGCTTGTTGCCGGATTGAGCCCAGTGTGTAGTAAATATAGGGATGCGATGACGTGCTCAGTATGTTATGTAACTGGAGCTCATGTTCAACGTTTCAACACCTTGGCGTTCACATATTCTTATAAGGAAATGTATCTCTCAATGTGCATAGATTAACGCCATGAATGGTGATCAGTCAGGTTTCAGTGAGCCAGACACCTAGTAAATGTGCGGTGGGCCAGTGGCCGGTCTGCAGGCCATAGTCATTGCCTGAGCTAGCTGGGGAGCACTGCAGATTAGCTGTCATTCTTTAACGACACTTGAAGCTTGCGCAGGGCTCCCTCGGCTCTGGATGTCTTTTAGAATGGCCGGGTTCTCCGGGGTCTCCTCAACGCTGTGTCCGGCATCAGGGGGAAGGTGTACTCACCGCTTTCAGCACGTATGCTAATCTAAGAGATAAGCTTAGTGTTGAAAGAGTTGTAATGTTTCCGGGTCGTTCATTGGGGCTCCTTTGGGTAGGACGACCTAGCGGCAAGGAACAGCTAGGGTGGTTTACGTGTGCTTTAGCGATCATGAAGACAGTATGCTTTGCGGGCCCTGGGTCACACTGAAGTGGGCAACGATCACACACACCACTAGTGCCGAGGCCTGCACTGATGCCTGGCCCTGGGCCCCCAGGTCACTTCTGAAAGGGCTAGGCTTTCAGACGCTGAAAGGATGTCCGTTGTTATTTATTCAAGTGTTATTGGTTATTTCCTAGGTTATCTGCGGGTGTAGAGCGTTAGGCTCTTGTTGCCTTTCCATCGGGTCTGTTTGATGCGGGATGGTGGATTTTGGGGCACAGCCGCGTGGTGGGTCTTTCCGGGTCACACTGGGGTTAACCTGCCTTTAATCTCCCTGTTTGTCTCACACGGTTTTAAGACGATGATTGAGTTGTTAGACTTGTTCTTAGTATTGAACACACCAGGTACTTGTGGTACTGATATTTGCACCCAGACACAATGTACTCTAGGACACATGTCCTTCATGACACACATTTCCAGACGGGACTGCCCCTCTCCAAATTCTGGTGGGGTTGGCAGGCTTTTACAGAGGTGGCGGCGAGCTTGCACATCACTCGGCTCATAGGATGATTCCGTTGAGTTTTGGGGCAGGTCACAGGCCGCTTCCTCACGCTGTGTTTGTTCTTCGAAGTATGGTCGGGTCAAGTGACGGAGTAGAGCATCATCGCATGGTCTATTGGGGCATGGAGGAATGCCAGGCAAGATTGTAGCGTAGGCAGGTAGTGGTATTTATCGGGGATTGGATGTCTATCTCAATGGCATGCCGCCATGCCAAGGGACCATGTACCGAGGTCACGTACATCAGGCAGTGACAGGTCAACAGGGACCATTTGTACTAGAATATACAGGAGTGGTTCCCGCCACGGTTGGTCACACACGACCAGGCACTCTAGGGCAGCTGGGGCGGGAGTGTGCCAGTGCCAAGAGGGTGCGGGTTGCCTGATTAGGGCGGCTGGTTTGGAGGGAACACTAATACGGATCGCCACAGAGCACATTTTGCATTCATAGAAGGCTGAATTGATACTTTTATGGCATGGTGCCAGTTGCTTTAGGTATGCGCATGTTTCTTGGCTGTGTCAGGAACATTCAGAATGCTATGCTGGTGGTTAGCCTGTTGTCAGGCTGTTCAGAGGTGTTTTAGCTCAGGCATGGCCAAACATGGGTCATATGCCGGTGGTCTGCCCTGGGATTCGTATTGACAGGCAGGTGAAGCAGCAGAACTTGGAGGGGCTTGGTTTTGACCCTGGATCAAGGGCGGAGCCTGGTTGGTCACTCAGCAGCCCGTCCTTGAGTTCGACGAAACAGGTACCATTGATGCGAGTACCGGTACCGGGTAACTTCTCTCACCCTCCAGCACTGGCTGGAAGCTAGGCAGGTGGTGGAAGTGGCCTTCCAACGGGGGCGAGATGGTCCATATGATTAAGGGATTCCCCGGGGTGACACTTTGTGCTAGAAACCAGCCGGAGAACAATTGGCTTCCCCAGTATTCAAAATAGAGAAGAATTTTACTCGCTGGTTCTCCTCTGTGGTCACTCTGTCCTGTCCCTCCCTGGTATACTAGCAGAATTTTGGGAGGGCAAGGCTTCACATTTGGTGGTGACTGATGGAATGCGATGGACGCACTCCAACGGAGTGAAAGAGGAAGTAAGGTGGGCTTGTCAACCCTTACCCCCTCCCGCATTGGCACGGCCAGGCAGGAGTGTCCTGTCAAAGGGATTGTTCTTCAGCCATGCAAAGGCAACTTTGGACAATCGCCTAGTTTAGGTTTAAGGTCATTTCAGTCAAAAATCCCGGGGGAGTTTAGAAAGGATGGGGGAACCTGTCCTGATGGTGCTTGCTGGCCGCTGGTACGGTTAGCGTAGACTTGTTTTGGCTGGACCTGGGAGAAGCCCGGTATCAGCATGCTGTAGGTAAAAAGGCCTACCGGGAGCCATGCGCAGTTGCGCAGAGCAAAGAGGTCTTGGCTTCATCTTGCATGGTCTTTTACACGTCAAGTCCACAGGGTGCCTGGAGGGAGATGGGGTGCACCTCTCTAGTTTAGGCATGGACCTTCTCCTACTGGACCTAGGGGAAGCTTTGGCTGCAGCAGGTTGTAAGTAAATAGGTCTACCTTGGTGGGGGGCCCTGGTAGTTACGGTGGCCACTCCCAAGGCTGTGGAGGAGTTACAGGGCGATCCAGGGTCTGCACATACCAAGGGGTACATCATGCAGCAGCACCGCGGGGTGCTAAGCCAGGATACCCAGGGATGTTTTAGCGTTGTCCCCTGGAAGAACGACGGCGCCCCGTTAGCTGACAGGCGGTTGTGGGTCTGAGCAACCGGGGGCTGCCATGTATGCTCTGCCCACCCCTCACAGGGCGGGGGCGTGTGAAGCAAGTGGACTGGGGGTCCACGGATGGGAGGGGTGGCCCCTCCCATTAGTTGGTATACACCATCTGGCGTTGCCATGGTGACTCTAGGCTTATCAGACGGGCAGGCGGCATAGGGGCTGGCCTGCCCTGGGATCGCCCGTAAGATAACCCACCATGTTTGCATATTGTTTATGCTAATAAACCTGCAGCAATATTTCTCCACTTACAATAGTGTCGTGTGGTTTATTTATGTACTTATGTGTTTTGTGACAACTGTTGCCGATATTGGCACTATGTAAGGCTGCCCGGGGGGGGGGGTTGCGCAGCGGCCCCCCCCCCCTAAGAGGGCGGCCGCCTTAGTGCCACAGGAAGGCACAGGGGTGGGAGGTCTAGTCCCTGGGTTACACCAGGGGAGACCCCAGCAGATGGCTGCTTCCGGCAGGGGCGGGGAGGAGACAGGGGTATTTATACTGTCTCTGCCCCCTCCTCGCCCTCTTGTCCTCTCGTTCGCCTTGCCCGCCCCTCCACTTACCCAGCGTCCGGAGGTACAAAGGGGGGGTTAGGTCTTCTAACAATGTTACTTTGTGTTGCAGGAGGAGTTACAGGGCGAGCCAGGGTCTGCACATACCAAGGGGTACATCATGCAGCAGCACCGCGGGGTGCTAAGCCAGGATACCCAGGGATGTTTTAGCGTTGTCCCCTGGAAGAACGACGGCGCCCCATTAGCCGACAGGTGGTTGTGGGTCTGAGCAACCGGGGGCTGCCCTGTATGCTCTGCCCACCCCTCACGGGGCGGGGGCATGTGAAGCAAGTGGACTGGAGGTCCACGGATGGGAGGGGTGGCCCCTCCCATTAGTTGGTATACACCATCTGGCGTTGCCATGGTGACTCTAGGCTTATCAGACGGGCAGGCGGCATAGGGGCTGGCCTGCCCTGGGATCGCCCGTAAGATAACCCACCATGTTTGCATATTGTTTATGCTAATAAACCTGCAGCAATATTTCTCCACTTACAATAGTGTTGTGTGGTTTATTTATGTACTTTTGTGTTTTGTGACAACTGTTACCGATATTGGCACTATTGCTGGCGCCTACCTTATGCCCCTCTTCTTGCTGGTAATGGGCTGTTCTTCCAAACACGGAATCGGCCGTAATCACTTGTGTCGGGACCGGGTTAGGCAGCTTTAGTGATACGGCTGTTGGGGTTTTTTCCAGTGGAATCACAATCCTCGACAGCCGTGGAAGTGGAAGCGAGGATCAGCAAGGCGCGTCGGCGGTTAGCAGATTAGCAGGTTAGCAGGATGGCAGAGAGCAGCTTTCCCTCCTTTCCCTCCTTGCTCCCACGTCCTCAATGTGCCGCGGCTCTTAGGAGTTGCACGAAGACCCGGAACTGGAATACCTAAGTTTAGTGGAGAATGTTGCACACATTCATGATTGTGTGTTCTTGATTAACTTTTCAATACCCTTTTTTCAGCTGTAAAAAAACCCTATTGCACATAAACAAGATGTGCTGGTTACTGTCTGTTTTCTTTCTCTTTGTTCTCATTTTTATATTTTCTTTATTAGTTAAGCGAAGGATTGTACAATGATTAGCCTAACACCAGCCTCCTAGTTTAGTTTTAATGCAATGTGATTATTGTGGCTAGCACGCAACTTATTTATTATAAAACAATGAAAAACAAGATGTGCTGCAGGGGTCACAAACGGGAGGATATAATGTCCGGAGCTGCCAAGTTTGAAACTGAGGACCCAGGTTCGAGTCCCGCTTCAATGTAACAACATGTGATTCTAGGCATATCACTTCATCTCCCTGTGCCTTAAAAAACTGTCTTTGTGTAATGTAATCTGGTGCTCAGTTAAAGCGTTTTAAAAGCCTTTGGACCAAGTTCGCGCTACGTAAACTGCAAAACAAAACCATATGCGGCAGCATTACAATCACTAAATGCGCAGTTGCTTGGGGGAAGCCGCCCGTGGCATCTGACAAGAACGGACATCTTTGTGAAGGCGTTGCCATGGTTTCCCCCATCGCGTAGGGGTAGTTATGCAGGCCTTTAGAGCGCGCGCCAAGAGACCAGTCAGGCGACCAGTTATTACCGCTGAAATGACAGAAACTTGTAGACTATTTTCTCTTCCCACACGCAAATCTCCCCTCTTTGCCAACCTACATGAAAAGTAATGGTAAAAATACAAAACACGGTTTTCTCTCGTGACCCATGGATTCAGCTGGACCTAACAGAAAAAAAAGGAAAGGATTCGCGTTTTTTTACTGTTTTTCACGTTTCTTGCAACACGTAAGCCCACTCATAGCACCGGAAACTAAAGAAAAATGCGCCTGCTCTATTAAAATAAAATAATTAGGAAAATCTATTTTAAATAGAAATGTAATCTCTCCCCTCGAAAGTGAATTCGATGCAAGGCAAGCCCCACTTTGTGCATTGTACTAATATCTGCATTGTTTATCACAGGATATGCTTATAGGCGTCAGTACAGTTTCTAAGGCAGGAGCCTTAACACTCTAGCAGCACAGTAAATAAACAAGCAAAACAATGGCAAACTTCGATCACAAGAAAACAAGGCACCATGCCTTCGATACAGTAAAGAAAATACAAAAGTACAAAAGCCGGTAAAACCTGGTCCTACAGACTTTCTTTTGGCAGCTTCTATATAGCGCGAATATATATCCCCGAAGGGGTCAGAGCGCTTTACATGAGCACCAGTTGCGTTACAAACGGGCACATAAATGTATTATAGGCATGGTGAGATTAAGTGACTTGCCCAGAATCATATGACGTTAAATCCGACACTGAGACTCGAACCAGGTTCCCCAACTCCAAGGTCGGCAGCTCTGGCCATTGCGCAACATCCTGTGCCCTAAAGCTAAACACTAAAGTTGCCTTTACATTAGCTGGGCACCCTAATCGCATCGCGTTGAACTGGTGTTTTATCTTATGCGCGTGAGATCTATATATTCAAAAACTGTTTTGGGTGGAAACGTATGTAATATGTTTGATATTCCGTACACCCGCATCAAACGCCAACAAATCACGGCAAAACATGCATTAAATACAAGAAACAGGTTATTGAAAGGTAATGCGCAGCCTGTAGCACAAAGAAAGCAATTCGGCCTTACCAAGAAATGCCACAGTTCTGATTTTCCATGAGGGCCTCTGAAGCCCAGACAATGCCAACAACCGACGCAGAGCCCAACTCTCCGACCAACCACACCTTCACAGGAATGATGGACAGCTTCAGTCTCCATTCATTTGCATGCAGTCGCAATAAATCAACCCTGCTTGAAGAAGTCAGCGCCATCCTCCCTCCAGGCTCCCTGCAGTCCAGAAGGCCTTCCTCACAGCCTTTTGCAGGCGCCTGCGGGGTGATCTCATGCATGCCTGCCGACACTAGGCGGGGAGACTCACTTTCTAACACAGGAATGACATTTTTTCTACCTTTATGAGCATATTGGAACACGTTTAATACACACTGGGACTTGGAAAAGATTGCATTGTGTGGTTACTTATCTTTGTTTTTTCAAAGTGACATTGCTTTAATGCAAGGCCTCTATGTTGTTATGTTATGTTATGTTAATTTCTATGTTATGTAGTGAACAAGGGAACCCGCAAGGTAAATAAGGACCTTGGGTATCAGCTTTTTATTACAAACAAAGGGCCTTAAAGAACAATTTATCATAATAATGAATATAGACTAGGATCAGTGCTATATTGCAGGATGTCCAGCCGGACAAACAATTTAATAATTCCAAAAATTGTTAAGCATATTTGAGAGCACACAAAAAATAGAGTGGGACACAGTCCTGCATATAAACAAAAGACAATTATGTTTGGACAAATAGCATTTCAGCCGAAAAAGAAGAAGCCTATGGCCAATGGTGATAAATATGAGAAGCTTTCAAAAAACAGTATTCACACCCGTTTTAACACAATGGTTTAACGTGCAAATATGTTTCAAAGAACAAGAAAGTTTTTAGTTGTTTCCTAAAGGTGCTGTATGTGGAGATTTTTCGTCAGGCTAGCGGTAATTTATAGAAAGAAAAACAAGGGGGGGAGTAGAGAGGTTCCACTCAACGAGTGGTGGAGGTGGATACTTCCTCCCAACAAAGCGTACTTAAACAAAGGGATCCACCCGCATGTATGATATATCAAGAGACTCCCGTTCATACCATGTGTGTCCCACGGTCGTGGAGAATACACATCAGTTGTTAAAATACCCCTCACACACCAAAAGGGCCCTTGGTGTCATGCTTCATCATAGGGGTCTTCCCGCCCCTCTACGGGACGGGGCGTGCTACGACCAGCGTATACGTGGGAGCACTGTTCTTGGTAGGACTACTATGTGTAGTGCAGGGGTGTGCAAGGAAGGGTCAGGAGTGAGTGGAGAGTGATTTTAAAAAATACCTGGCTCACTGGACTAGGAAAATTTTTTTATTCTGCCATCTAAGCTGGTATTAGTAAAAATGTGGGGGATGGAGGGTGTATGCCTCAATGAGCTTAACCTCCTGGTGTCGACATGTTTCGAAGCTTACCCCAAGCTTCTTCGTCAGGACCTAAGAAGATCCCTTCCAACGATGCACTGTGATGTGGTGAAAAATAGTGGGTGAAAAAATAATAAACATAGGAGGTAAATAGCCTCCAAAAGTTGGTACCGCCCCACTGGGTCTTACATACTCCTCGTAACTTGCTGCAAAGAGGATAATTTCCTCATGAGCTCTTTTACCGGGTGGTTGAAGTGCCAAATAGGCTACGCCTCCTAGGATCAGTGTCCCGCTCAAAAAACCACCCCGGTCGGCTCCGTCGATGTGGTGTGTGAGGGGTAGCGGTAATTTATTCCAGTATCTTGGGGTCAAATACGAAAAAGCTTTTCCCCCAGTGCGACTCAGGCGTATACGGGGCACCTGTAAAAGGTCTAGTGTGCTAGATCTGAGATTTCTGTACGGTATATGTTTTATGAGTTTCTTTTGCAGATAGTGAGGACCTCTGTCTTTCAGCGCATTGTAAGTGAGACAGCAGATTTTAAAATATGATCTCTTCCTTACAGGTAATCAGTGTAGCTCTCTTAACAAGGGGGCAGAGGCGGAGCCTGCTGGCTGGTTCAGTATCATTCTGGCCGCAGTGTTCTGGATAACCTGTAATTTAGTAAGCAGGGTCTCTCCCACTTCTGCCAACAGAGCATTACCATAGTCTAATCGGCTGATGACCATGGCTTTAACTAAAGTTCTACGGTGATCAGTGGGCATGTAAGGAAGGATTCTGCGGAGTAAACGCAAACTATAATAGCAGGCGCTCGTAGTGGCAGCAATATGGCCATTCATGGTTAATGTCTGGTCTAGTTTTAGGCCTACATTTTTGACACATTGTTTGGGAAAAGGGGCTGCTCCCATTTGTGAGGGCCACCATTCATCCGACCAGATATCTGAGGCTTTCCCCATTAGCATGACCTCGGTTTTTGCTGGGTTCAGCTGGAGACGATTCTCCGTCACCCAGCTAGAAATACCGAGCATTCCGACCGAGAACCGCAATTTCTCTGCTTCTAGATTAGGGCCGATAGTGAACATAAACTGAGTATCGTCAGCATATGAGATTATCTCAAAGCCTAGCTGTTCCACGATTTTTGCCAGAGGGGCCATATAAATGTTAAATAAAGTCGGGCTTAGGCAGGAGCCCTGAGGTACACCCCTGTCCAGATGGATTTTTTCTGACCGGTATGGCCCTAGCATGATAGTTTGCGTTCTGTCTGATATAAAGTTCTGCAGCCATTTCAAGGCTGTCCCTTGAATGCCACAGGAGACTAACCTCTTCGCGAGTATTGAGTGTGAGATGGTATCAAATGCCGCAGAGAGATCTAGGAGGATCAGTACTACTGATCCTCCTGCGTCCATTGTCTGACTGAGGGAGTCAGTTACAGCCAGAATGGCGGTCTCAGTACTGAAACCCGGTCGAAAGCCGGATTGTTATGGATCCAAGATTTCGTTGGACTCCAGGTATAGACTTTGCTGCCTGTTAATTATACTTTCCAGTGACTTGCCCAGTAATGGTAGTAAAGAATTAGGGCGGTAGTTGCTGATTTCTCGAGGATCCGCCGTCGGTTTTTTCAGTATTGGGCGTACAAATGCTTCCTTCCATGTTATTGGAATAGTACCTGATTGTATTGAATGATTATAGATATTTTGAATTGCAGTGGCGCAACTAGTGGCTAAAAGGTCCATTGTCTTTGGAGGGCAAAGATCTTGAGGTGAGCCGGATTTAGCGGAGGAGAGTACATTAGAAACCTCCTCAAGCGTGGTTAATTCGAAACAATCTAAGGTGCTACCTGCCATTTTTCCTAATCCCTCTGGTCTAGTAGAGGCTTCATGATCTTGAAAGGCAATCGATGAAAAGTTGGCATAAATATTAACTATCTTTTCTTGAAAATAGATTGCTAATGAATTGCAGAAATCTTGGGTTTCCTTTGGTCCATAGGTTTTCTATCATGCTGCACTTGTCTCCCAGCTGTAAAACTGTGTGTCAGTAGTAGTCTGGACAGTACTTAATTTGTAAAATAATAAGTGCTGGGCCCTCGTCGTGAGGCCACTCCAGCTTGCACCACACATTGCCCCTGTCAGCTGCCAATGACAGTACAAACACAACTACTAACCATCACACTCTTACAAGTGTGACCATTCATGCTATTCCAGGCCCCCAAACCTATAAGAATAGCTTTGGAATCAGGTATTAGTCATTGTAAATGCAAACTGAACTAATAAGCAGCTGTTGTTGTGCTCATACCTAAATTAGCCAGACAGCACCACCATGTCGCAGACTGTCATAAGCCCCATTGCTAGCAATTAGGTGCCCATGCCGAGTACCGGAAACCACCAGCTCAAATTATGCACAGTCTGACCAGAGCTCTCTGTTCTGTCAGAGCCTCGGAAATGCAGCCACAACCTGTAGCACAAAGCAGCAAAGCGTGTTGAAGAAGACACGCTGGTGGTTGGGGAGCGTGAGATGTGTGCCGCAAACAGCAGGTGAGTTCAGAAATACGAGCATGGCAGAAGTCAGAAAAGAGAGTTGTTCCTGGACAGTCCGAGCTAAATGGTCTACATCTGCGAAGAAGCCAGAATCTCCCCTTCCCTATATGACAATCTGCATCTAGCCATTTGACCAAGCGTTAAGTTAATACGTTAATGGCTTCCAGCTTCATGGCCTCCTGGTATCCAGTGCCAAGATGGCCAATCACCCAGCCCTACTCCTGAGTCTTAGGAGTTACTGCAAGGGCAAATATTTAACATATCATGCCGTTCACAATCCAGTTTGCCATTACCGTGCACAATATCCACCCTCAACATCACATACACATACACATGGGCAAAATCACTCAGCACATTTTGGGGAACCTTCACTGCCTTTCTGACAACTGACACATGGTGGTATTCCTGGCAAAGAAAGGTCGGCGGAAAGGTAGTTTATAATAATGCCGGCGGTGTAAAGCCTGGCAGTGCCCCCATAGGCCGCCTCTGCCTCTCCTGTGGCCACCGCAGTATCAGGAAAGTCGGCAATGGCGGCGGTATTGAGGTGGTATTCCCACTGTCCTCATAATCAGGCGGTTGGACAACCAGGTAAGCGGGCAGCTGGACCACTGAAAAGTGATGGAAGTTCCCTTACCGCCGTCATCATAATAGGCCCTTTAGTTTGTTGCCAGATCTGTGCTCTAGTTTGAACACTGACAGAAGGATTAGTCCCTATGTGCCCACCTCCCAGAAATGCTGTGTACCAAACAGGCACCTTCTATTCCAGTAGCGGCTTCTACCTGACCCGGATGGTGGGGTGGGGGGGGTACGGAAAAAAAAACTTACCTGAAAACGGCCCGCCTCCGTCATCTTCTTCCTGTCTACGGTCCGGCAGCAGGAAACAGCAGGAAGCACCCGGGCGCCAAGGCTCTCCTGAGCCAATCACAACACTCCAAGAGGGCCGGCCAAGCAGTTGTGCACACTTAGGGAGTGCAAGCCACTCCTCCCCCTGTTCTGGCCAGCCCCACCCTGCCCTTCCCCAGTGGAAATCTGAAATAATTTCTGTTAGCATAAGCTGAAACCATCTTGGTTATGGCATCCATTTTGTTGGCTTTGTAATTCTCCTATCCTGTGCTGCTCGTCTTTTTCCCTGCCTGTGCTGTCTATTTTAGTTGACTTCCTGACTCAGCTAAAAGCAATATGCATGCTAAAGAGTTTGTAGCTGCCAGAACACCTGGTCTCAGACTCAACTGTCAAACTCTTAGTGCTGCCATAAGCACTACTGCTCCCGCTCCCACTTTGCTGACTAAGTGATTTCCTATCGCCCATGTTTGTCGGTAACTATTCCTGTGTAGACCTGTACCTTCTATTTGTATCCACATGCTTACCAGTGCAGAAAAAGCTGTATATATGGCCTGTGTTCTGTGACTTCAATGTACTACCTCAGGCAGAACTCAAGAGTGCTGTGTGGACGTAGTCCTACTCATGAGTGATTAATAAACTTGTCATTTAAATTCCAGCTTCAGTGCCAATCTCTATTGTGTTGGTTTAAGAACCCGTGGACAGAGAAGGGTGACCCCTGCACCAGTGTGCTCATTAAAAAGCACATTTCCACAGTTACCGCCCGACACGTGGGTCATCATCGGAGACGCGGCCGTCCAAAGGAGGGGTCTTGACGGGAGAGTGGAATTTTGCTGAGGAGACGTCCTGCACGAGGAGACCCTTGTCTTTGCAGCCAAAGTGATTTTTCCGGTTTTCTCGATTTGAGCCTCCAGGTGTTGGCCGGTCCCGACTGAGATATCCTTTGGCGTTTTTCAGTGACCATTAGGTCGACCAAGAGCTTGGCAGTTGGAAGTTGGAGACTTTTGTTTAGTAGGTCGCTGAAGCGGCACTCTTGATTTGCTTGGCCAAGATTCTGCTTTTGTTTGTTTGATTTATCCTTTACAAAAGATAAAGGCAGGTAATGTGGAGATTTCTCTCTACTTTTGAATATTTTGGAGACGTAATATTTTACAAAAACTTGGTAGCATGCCTGTTCCTAGCACACTCTGTAGGTTGTGTTGCTGTCTTGTGGTACCAAAATAGACTTAGAAAGAAGTCAGCCGGCTCCCCCAGACGGGACACCTAATAGGCATATGTACATTAAATACAGTATTTCTTCCATAATGTATAGTACACTGTGGAACAAATATATGAAAAAGGATCCTGATCTACGATGGCCAGTGAATGGGTCATTTGATTTTAAAAAGATTCAGTATGTAGAGCAGTGTTTGTTTAAGCATAAGAGTCAACAAGATATGTTTGATTGTGTACGAATGTGGGAGAAAGAAGTGTTATGTTATGTTATGTTATGTTATGTTATGTTATTTTTATTTGTAGAGCGCGCTGTTACCCAAGGGTGTCCTGGCGCTATGTGAAGTCATGAGGAGGCCAAGAAGGAAAACGAATATAAAGATCAGACAGAGAAAAGCCAGGTTTTCAAGTGCAAGAGAGAGTGAGGAAAGAAGAAGCTATAGTAGAAAAAGAACAGCGAAAAACGATATATCAAAAAGCATTGGAATTAAAAAATAAAGAGATGAAGGCAATAAAAGAAAAAGAGGAAAGGGAGCGTTGTTTAGAGGTAACTGGACAGTACCCTATTAGGCGCCCCATTTATCCCACACTTAATAAACCTCAGGATGATTCCATCTTGTTAGATCGACCTCCGCCCCGTATAAGTTTCCTTCTGCCCTTGAGGATGATCTTTCTGAAGAAGAACATTTATCTTCAGACGATAAAGACATAGATAAGCAAGATGGGTGGAAGACTCACTCTACTTTGACTGTTGACGAAAAGCCACTATCAGATCCGCTGCTCGCAAAGAAGCTCGTGGGATTACTTCTGCCTCAAATCTTGTTGCGATGGTTCAGCAGTGGAAGGATTAAGAGCAGTTATATTTTGCAGAAAAGTTCACTCGGGAAGTAATACTTAATTTTAGAAACATTTCAGAAAATCTAGAGCCCAGTGATATAAATTCTGATTATAAACAATTAAGGGGCATATGTATCAAAATCCGTTATTGCGATTCTCAAATAGCGATCTTTTGAGAATCGCTATTTGAGAATCACAAAACGGGATGTATTTAAAAATTCGCAAATATTTTGCGATTTCTTGTTATTCCTTAATTGCGATTAGCAAATTGCAAAATCGCAATTAAGGAATACCTTCCCATTCATTCCTATGGGCCAGGAGGCCCATAGGAATGAATAGGAAGTCATTCTCAATTTGCGATTCGCAATTAGAGAATCGCAAATTAAGAATAATTTCAAGGGTGTAAGGGTGTCATAAGGATACCCTGATGCACCCCCATAATCAGCATGTGTGCGCATATGGGCATGTATGTGTGCCACATGGCACTTTGAAAAATTAAAAAAAGTGCATTTTTCAAAGAAATCGCAAATTACCACCAACTTGAAGTTGGTGGTAATTTGCGATTTCTTAAGGAGAAATCGCACAACTTGGGTGCTTGTTAGATAGCATTTAAGGGATCGCAATTTGCGATTCCTTAAATGCTTACACAAAATTAAGGAATCGGAAAATTAGCGATTCCTTAATAATGCGATGCGAAAATGGCTCATACATCGCGTTTTGAAATTTTGTATTCGCAAACGCTGTTTCTTTGCGAATCGCAGCGTTTGCAAATACAAAGTCATTTGATACATATGCCCCTAAGTGCTGGAACTTTTCTTTTTTCAAATATACCTGATTTAATTAGGCGAGTATTTAAATAAAGACGTGATACACTACATTTAAAAAGCGAAGCAAAAATCAGCTAGTAAAATTAAAACTGCACAAAGAGTTCAGACCCCAGTGCAGAAAGAAGAAGTTTTGGGGACAGACAATGACCCTTGTGATACCGTGGTTACTGTAAAACCGATGCGTGAAGCTGCGCCTTTGCATGTTCCTCTGAAGGGTGCGGGAACAAGTGCTGATAAAGATTCAGTTGATGCAAAGGGAAATTTCCTCAGGGAATTGAGTCAGTTTCAGATTTAGAGATTTATTTATTATTTTTAGTATGGTTTTGGATTTACTAATTGCAAGGAGATTTCGTCATGGATTTTTGAAACTTTTAACTCTTTTAATTAACATTTGATAAATATTTTATCTTCGTACCTTAGACTATTATATACACAGAGAGCCAGACCTTTTATCATAAAGGTGTGCAAAGAATCTTTGAAGGTTTGTAATGATATAATTGCTAATTTTAACCTAGCACTCGGCCTGTGTCTCTGAACCTCTGCCTGCAGATCTGTACGGCACGGATTAGGTGCAATTGATGTATTCCTTGTTCAACACAGATATAACGTTCTCCAAACCTACAGTGGATCTTTTGCACCAGCACTGGCACTGGTCATGGGGCACGATCTTTGTCCATTCCTTCCACCAAGTTCCAGCTTAGTCGGGACCTGAAGGACATGGCATTTAGGCCGCGGCCTACGGTTTTGGGCAAACCCATTGCATCATATATCTGCCCTCTTTTTCTTTTAGACCAAAACCTTAAATTGGCACCGTTGTTTCCTGTTATCTTTTAGTTCCCTGCTGCTCAGCCAGTGTGTATGTGATGTAACAGAATGTTGATGAGTGCCTGCTTTGTATGAATGTCAGTTGAAATGTGTGGGACTTACTCCCCCCTCCCCCCGGGGACATACTTACCATCTTACCAGTTACCTGGAACTGACTGTAACTGAGTCTGAATAAACAAGTTCTTATAAACAGCACTCCTGGCTACCGGACTAATTACCTACAAGGGCCTTACTTTGTTTACAAGTAGCACAAGGTTATGTATGTCCTGCCAGTAGTGAACACAAGGTAAACCAAACAGGCATTCTGTGCGTCTAGTACCCATGCCCCTTTGCAAGAAACTGGCAGCTAGGGCTATGTCCCAAAGTTCGACCAATCCACTCAAATAAAGTTGGCTCCTCCTTTGGAGCGAGGTCTGAGCAGCTAGGCAACCACTGGATATAAAATTTGATGTGCTATGCGTAACAGCACAACCAATCAATAAAATAACTGAAGCAAGTTAAAGGTTCAAATCAAGGTTAGTTAAAAAGACAAGACATTACCTAGCAATAGTCTTCAAAAAAGGGTAAGTTTGGGACAAATGGGAAAATATTACAGCAAAACTAAATTTGATAATGAATGGTGCAAGAGAGGTAAAAACAGTTACTTTGATTTGATACACCCCGCTACTCTGGTGGAGGCGTTATAGAAAACTTTCAAAGTTGTAGCGCTCTTCAGACAAAGACCGAGGTGAGTTTCACATTGCTCAGGATTCTTGGCAAAATGTTTTCAAGATCACACAGAACTTGTGCTAATTCCTTCCCAGCACATCGCAGGTCAATAGGGAAAACAGTCTGACTTCAGATTGCCCTCAAGATAGAAACTCAGGTTTTCAAACTTGACCCTCAGCAGCCGGTCAACTTCGTTCCTGGTTTTCTGTGGTCAACACCTCCTCCTGGGTCCAGGACTTATGATGCTGCACAACCCACAGTTCTTTGAAGCAAGATCTTAAAACCTAGTAGTTCCACAGCATAGACAGGTCGAAGTAACCTAGTGGACCCTGTCAGAAAACTGCTCCTCCAGGTCTGGAACAAAGATTTAACTGCAGAGATTCAAGTCATGGGGTGGAAAAACACTTTTCCGTTAATCCTTTAGCAGGCAGCAGACATGTTTGTAGGAGGCAGGAAGGTTATGCCTAGCTCTGTGGCTTAAAGCAAGTTCTAAAGTGCCAGTTGGTCAAGCACACGTCGATAAGGGACGATGGCATATCATTCATTAGCGTCTATTGGTTAGTGACACTAAAGAAAATATCTGAAATTGTTTCCACCAGCACAACTCACTCTTCCTCCAAAGTGAAGTTCTTCTGCCTAGTGGCACTCAAATTCTTCCTAAATGATTTGCATTTTGTTCTGCAATTCAAGTTAGGAAGCACTCAAGTGAAGGAGTCCTTGCCCACCACCCAAATTTCAGTTTCATCCTGTTTACTACAAAGGGATTCCACCACCGGCTGCCCACTGTCCACGGATGTCACACTAGCTACAGGCTATTCTTTGCCTCCCAGCGACCCGTCTTTGAAAGAAATCAGATGTGATAAGCTATTTTCACAAGAGAAGTCAATGAAGTACTCTTGAGTTAACTCCATTCCCAATCCTACACTTTGCTTATGTTCTCTTTGAAGTCAGAGAATATTTGAAAATACGCTATATTTTTTATCTGCTTTTTATAGCTCCTTGCACAAAAAGTATAATTCTAAAAATTCTAAATGTGAAACATGAGAATTGTACGAATAGCAGGCCTGCTTTTTTCATCCTGTGTTGTTGTCACCACATTTGAAATCTTTTATTGTTGGTCGATTTCTATATGCAGCTGTTAAGCCGAGGAATAGAGACTGGATAAACTTTAGATTTTATATGGATTATGGTAAAGAATTGATTACTGATGCACATTTGTTCTTTATTATTAATTGGCAATTATATGTTTTATGGTTAATATTTTAACTGATATATAAATTTGCTGATTGATTGATGCCATAACCAAACCAGCTCAATCAGATCCCTTGAAGATCTGCAGCTCTAAAAGGTCAACGTAACCTATTAATCACGGAGAAATGAGAGAAGGAGCCATTTTGAGACTTAAACCACGCTTTGATCATTAGCCAAAATGGCTCACACATTTTTAGCCAACAGACTACAGACAGATAGAGAGAAAGCATGAATATTGAATTGAATGAGATCAATAGGAGGCTTAATACAATCTAAAAGGCTTGGATTTACTGGTGATGGGTACACAGTAAAGAGAACAGCTGGGGCAGTATACTACAGAGGAGGAGGTAACACAATTGATTAGAGATCTGCCCATAATTAAAGCCCCACGACCAGATGATCTAACTGTGCACTTCTATGCATGATATGCAGGACTTTTCGAAGCCTTATCTGGCAAACATCTGTACCTGATTTAGAGAAACCGAGGCAGCAGGGCCAAACTGGCCGTAGCGGGCACCGGGCAATCCCCCCGTGGGCCGCACGGGTGGGGGCCGGTCTTGGGCCCCTGGGGGCCGTTTTTGTTAAAGGCCAGTTTTTGCAGCATAGTTGCAAAATCGGCCCTGTAACAAAATCGGCCAAAAACCGTCCCTGGCAAAGAGCTTGGCGGCACCCCCAACCCCCGGCGGGGCCGGCCGAGCACTTTGCCAGGGCCGGTTTTGGTTGCCAGTCCGGCCCTGCAGGGCAGTCACCCAGACCATCACAGAAGCAAACATACCTCAGATACATGAAGAGGGGATACCCAAAGAAAAGTGTGCACCCTTTAGACCAATAACTTTGATAAATCTTGATTTGAAGATCTGTGCAAAAGTACTGGCCAACAGATTAGCAAATCTGATACCCTGATGGATAGACTCTGATCAACTTGGCTTTTAAAAGACATACACTTTCGGTAATGTTCAGAGGGTGTTGCATCTAGTAGAAAAAATATGCGAAACATCCCGATGGTCATTCTCGTCTTAGACACAGAGAAAGCATTTTGGGTAGATTGGGTTTTCTTGAAACGTAACCTGCAGAAATTCAGAATCAGCCCCATGATGGTGAAGTACATCTGGGCCAGTTACGTAGACCGAATGGGATGAGCGTTGATAAATGGAGAGAACACTCCCTTCAGTTGAGGGGAATGAGGGTGGGGTACTCCTTATTCAAGCGCCATATAGCCATGCACAAAAGCTTAAGGAAAATATGGAGGTGGAAGGCAAATACTTTAGAGGTATGCAATAAGAAAAAATCCCTTGTTGCGGACAATATTTTGTTAACCATAGGAAGCCCAGAGACACCAATACCAATAGAGTTGGAAATCATAGAAAAATACAAGTGAATCTCAAGATTCAAAGGGAATCTCGACAAATCCGAAATGTTAGGGATAGGCCTACGGTAATTGGTGGGAAACTAGAAACTGTCTCTCCTTACTGCTGGGCAAGGAAAATATGTTGGTACTTGGGAACATGTACATCATTGGCACCATAGCGGCCGTACCATGTGAGATTTGAATAAGTGGCAACCACCGTTCATATTTTGGTTATGCAAAATAGGATCCTTAAAATGAAGACCTTGCAGAGGCTGCTGTATATATTTCAAGCATTGCCGACTTCCATTCCCAGAAAAGAAATGGGGAATGAGCTTTGAGTTGGTGAGGTAAAAAAACCAAAAAAGGCCATGAAAAACACTGGCTTCACAAGGAAAGGGAATTGATGAGACAATCCCCATGGGGCCTACCATGGTTGCTGAAAAGGAAGAGACCTGTGGTAGTCCGTGTGTCAGAAACCTCACACCTGTAGCTAAAGATTTGGGAAGAAGAATTGATTCATCTGTGATTTAATATATTTGTGTTGCCTTTCACCCCCATACCTGCTAATCCAGATTCTGAGCTAGCTACATTAGGAGAGGTCTTCGGAAAATAGAAGGAAGCTACTGATTATTGATGAGAGCCTTCCACCAAGGGAAAATCAAAACATTTAAAATGTGTAATAAAGACTTCTCAGTGGGTGGATCTGAAAGGTTACAATACATAAACCTAACACATTGGGTGATATAACCTGCCATTTAATCAGAGACTTGGCAGCCTTTGAGAAATGCTTCGCCATATAGGACATAAAAGGTTATATATACAAAGTATACAACCTACCAACCAATATGCACACTCTACCACAGTGGCCATATATGAAGTCATGAGGCAGAGCGCTGGAAGGCAAGGTGATGTGATGTAATAGCAGTGGCAACAGTTGTGGTGGGACATACACATAAGTGGACTTGCACTGTTCAAAATAAATAGACACACTACACAATAGTGTTCAATTGGTACAGAACACCAAGTACATACAGTAAGAGTGTGAGAAAATTAATACTGATTGGTAAGATGTCTGAGTGGGTTGCTGTAGCTTGCGAAGAATGTTCAGATCATAGGTTCTTGCCCTCACATGTCAGCGCTGCTTTTTATCATTGCAAACTGATGAAAACAGTACCAATTATCTGGGTAATAGCAGTAATTCCTTCGGATTAAGAATTCCCAGCTAGAATGTGTACCATGCCAAGATACGCTTAAACTAAGTCCCTAACTATACACACATTACCTAATGAGTGTAATGTGTGCATTGTAAGGGGCAGCAAAAGTCAAGTCTTGCCACCTTATTTTGAGAACTTAGGGCCAGATGAACAACTATCTGGTGGCAAAATAGCTGGTCATGAATTGTAACTACTAATTTTTGCAACCAGTTTGCAATTTAACCTACCTCATATATATCAATGTGATAGGTCACACATTGCAACTCACTATTATTGGTGGCCATCACTGGGTTGATGGTGGGCTGGGATCAACCGACCACCTTGTTTGTAATTGCTTTTAAATAAATCAAATTTTAATTTAATGCAGTCCGTTTTCCTCAAAGTTTGTTTAAGATTTAGCAGTGGGTCCCTGGACCACTGCTTATGCATCAATAAACTTTTTTTTATTTTTATATAATTATTTTTATTAAACAAAGAACACGGCAATTCTCATTACATGACAGTGCTTATCACAAATAGACAGTGTTATAATGACAAATCCCAGTGACAGTTCAATCAATCAATCATGGCATTTGTAAAGCGCACTACATACCCGCGAGGGTCTCAAGGCGCTAGGGGGGGGAGGGCGAAAGCTGCTACTGTTCGAAGAGCCAGGTCTTGAGAAGTCTTCTGAAGGTCAGAAGGTCTTCGGTCTGCCGCAGGTGGATGGGGAAGGTGTTCCATGTCTTGGCGGCGAGGTGGGAGCACGAGCAGCTGCCGGCAGTCACTCTTCGGATGATGGGGATGGTGGCAAGGGCGCAGTCTGTGGAGCGGAGCTGGCGGGTGGGGGTGTAGAGGCTGAGTCGGCTGTTGAGGTACGTTGGTCTGGTGTTGTGGAGTGCCTTGTGTGCGTGGGTGAGGAGTTTGAAGATTATCCTCTTGTTGACAGGGAGCCAGTGTAGGTCTCTCAGGTGGGGTGTGATGTGGCTGCGGCAAGGGATGTCGAGGATTAGGGATGCGGAGGCATTCTGGATGCGTTGAAGCCATTTCAGGAGTTTGGCCGGGGCTCCTGCATAGAGTGCATTTGTGTAGTCCAGTCTACTGCTGACGAGGGCCTGGGTGACTGTCCTTCTTGTTTCGGTGGGGAGCCACTTGAAGATCCTGCGAAGCATGCGGAGGGTGTTGAAGCAGGAGGAGGAGACGGCGTTGACCTGCTTCATCATGGAGAGGGTAGAGTCGAGGATGACCCCTAGGTTGCGTACATGGTCGGTGGGTGTTGGGCGTGTTTCTAGTGCAGTCGGCCACCAGGAGTCGTCCCAGGCCGAGGGGGTGGATCCGAGATGAGGACCTCCATCTTGTCCGAGTTCAGCTTCAGTCAGCTGTTCCTCATCCAGTCGGCGATGGCTTTCATTCCTCGTGGAGGTTGGTTTTGGCGGTGTGGGGGTCCTTGGTGAGGGAGAGGATCAGCAGGGTGTCATCGGCGTAGGAGATGATGTTGAGGTCGTGCCGTCGTGCGATGTGGGCGAGTGGTGCCACGTAGACGTTGAACAACGTTGGGCTGAGGGATGAGCCTTGGGGTACGCCGCAGATGATCTCGGTGGCTTCGGAGTGGAAGGGGGGGAGGCAGACACTCTGTGTTCTGCCGGAGAGGAAGGAGGAGGTCCAGTCCAAGGCTTTCTCTTGGATTCCGGCGTCGTAGAGGCGTGTTCGTAGTCTGCGCGGACAGGCGCAGACGGGCGCAGACGGGCTTGCCTTAGGCGCGCCTTTGGCCGCCATATATGGGGAGGAGGGAGGGAGGAGCAGCTGGGAGGCGGGAGGTAGGGGCAGCGAATGGACAGTCAGGGGGGCAGGGCCGCAGGGGATGCAACGGCAGAAACGGGAGCGGTGGACGGCATGGGGGCAAGGGCACAGAATCACTGGGGCACAGGAAGAAAAAATGGGGCACAGATCACGGGGGCACAGAGGAATAAACGGGGCACAGATCACGGGGGCACAGAGGAAAAAACAGAGCACAGATCATGGCGGCACAGAGGAAAAAACGGGGCACAGATCACGGGGGCACAGAACTTACCTCAGCAGCAGCAGCTGGGGCAGGGACAGGATGCACAGGCGGTGCTGTGCGGAGGGGGAGTGACCTACCTAACAAGGTCAAGGGTCGAACCCACAGTTCAGGTGGGTAGATCCTCAGGGTGTAGGAGGTTCTTCCAGAGATGGTACAACCGGCGGGACACAAATATTCCCTCTATATACATTCCATTTGTCCCAAATAGCAGACCATTTTTGGGGCAGCCCCAGGCCACGTATACTGTTTTTTCCCTCAGCATGCGCCAATCCATATCTGCCTTCGATGAGGCTAAGGTAGGCGACACACCAGAGACCCACAGTCGGGCAATGTTCCTCTTGGCCACCATCAGGCCCAGCGTAACCCATGTTCTCCCCCTGTTGTTTACATCGGTGGGTTCCCATACATTCAGTAAACACAGTTTCGTGTCCGGTTGGAGCCCCACCCCAAGCACCTCAGTTATACATTTGTGTATCTCCTTCCAGTAGTTCTTGATAGCAACACAGTCCCATATTGTGTGTAAGAAGGTACCCTTTTGGCCACGTTGCCTTCTGCACATCCTATCAGAAGGCGCTCCCCATGCTGATAAGTCTGAATAAACTAATTTTTTAATGCACAAAGGGACTTCTTCCCTTTTGTGAATGGGGGACTACCTTTGTTGAGGCCTCGTTTCTTTTCAATGGGGTCCACTTAAAATTTAGTTGGCTTATGACATACAATGGGATTGCTTACTATGGAAAAAAACTGACCACAGGAACCCCTGGTTACTGACCATTGTTCCATTGTATAGTTTCATCTGAAGTAGTGAAATCATATCCCCTTTTTTGCTGTTAGTTCATTCTTATGAGGCCTCTGGGATGGAAGTCCACTGAAAATTTAGTGGGCATTGTGAGGGAACATTTAATAGCCCTTTCCCCATCAAGGGTGCAGTTAGGTAGTGGGGCTAAAGATCAAAAAGCAGGTGCTAGTGATTGGATATTTTGAAAGTAAGACTTTATCCTTGCTTAAAAGGAAGAGGCCCTTACATCCTGGTCTTTGAAATTTGAATGCTTCTGAGACTTGAAGACTGTTTATTGACTTCAGGCTTTTTGTTAGATTTGAATAGAAGAGACAGGGCCCGTCCCCCCCCCCCCCCCCCATTAAAATTTAGCAGGTTTGAACTGCTGAAATTTAAATGAGGAAAAGATTAACAGGTTGTAAACTTTATCCAACTGCTTGCTATTGGGTCCCCTGAGCAAACATTTGTTTGCCCAAAGGGTCAAATTTTAAAACACTCGTAATTGCGATCTTAGGGCAGAATGAAGTAGTGCAGTCTCTACACATCAATGGTAGCTCCTCTTTCCCAGTACAGATGGAAAGGGCATCCTTCCTGGGGTAAAGATGCAAATGAAAACAGGAACGATAGGAGATAAAGCAAAAACATGAACTAGAAGAGCTAAGACCTAATCAATAAAAGTCGAGAGTGCCTACAAAGAACATCATTAGACCTCATCAAGACCTTAACTCACTACTTGCGGAATAAAATTATGCAGATCTGGAGTTCACCCAAAAGTAAGAGTAGAAAGAATTTCCAAAATGGTGCCTAAGCACAGAGTAAAAACAATGTGCACTACACCTAAACAAAGGATCTACAAAAATATTGCAAATTAAGAAAGTACTTACCTTTAAGTACTGATGATAACCCTTTTGTTGGTTAGAAGCTGAAAGACGCTGGACCATAAAATACAGACAATCTTTGTAGGCACCATAAGACTCTGAGAGTTTTGTCTTTTGAGATTCAGTACATTGATCCCTGAGTAACTTCATTACACAGGGTGACCATGCGTGCTGGCCAAATGACCACTAAAATTCATAATTGTTTGACATTGTATCATTGTTATCCACCAACAATCAGCAAGTGCAGTATTCGAGCCACTGGCATTTGTTCCCCTTGATAGATGCAAAGGTTTGCAGGGTACCTTTCCTTTAATTGTCTGCCTGATGTGCTTTGTCTTACTACCCACTGCCTGCAAAGTGTGTTTATTACACCTTGCATGCCAAAATCTGGGTTCTATAAGGCCGAAGTAAACACCCTGAGTCTTTAATACTTTGGAAGGGAGCAGAACATACTCTGTCCAGGGGTGTGATTTTGGCGCCTGAAAAGATAGCCGCCTGACGGAGAGGCTCCGCTGCATCGGGACTCCTCTGGATTCAATGATGCGCTTTCCCGCACCTTCTTTCATCAGAAACCATCTCAACTGCAACTGGAACATGTCGGATCTTTGGTGAGCGGCTTTTCAACTTAAAGCGCATTGCGCTTTTCTCTCATTTTGCCGCCGGCGGATTCTCCTCAGCGCGTCCGCCATTTTAGATGAGGGCCAACTCTTCCGTTGCGGCACGCATGGCTTACTGCTGCCTTCTCGCTTTCAGCGCCTGAGGTATTTACAAGTTTAATGCCTGCCGCTCGCTTTGCCTAAGTGGAGAATTCATGCCCTCTGGAATAAATTGTCATTGGCATTTCCTCTTCTTTCACGTTTCCCTCAGGATGCCCATCATTTTGCCTCCATTGCCTTGTCAGCTATACCAATAAATTGCATACACACTTTAAATGCTCATTTCACAGCTCCATGGCTTTTGTGGCTCCTTCGTGACCTTCTTCAATAATATTTGCTACAATTGCTCCTCTTTGTCATAAGTTTGAATGCGTCATCTCTGTTGTCTCCTCAGATGTCATATCACAAATTATATATTGCTCTTCCTGAGACAGTTTGATATGGCGACCGTTTTATAGCTTTCCTTTGCTACCCTTTTTGTGTGACGGACATGGCTCCACCTGTTTAGCGAATCTCATGAAAATATTGCATAATCCACAATTCAACATGTCGTCTGCAGTGCTTCATTTTGACATTTTCTCTACTATTTTGCTGTTCTCTGAGTACTGGACATTTTGTCTCTACTTTCCTGTCAGCGGTCTTAATTGAACAGCATCCAGCGCTGCTTTTTCTAACGGTTTGACTCACTCCTCCACGGCTTATTTGGAACTCGCATAACCTTTTTGAATGGTTTTTGCTGCATTCATTATTTTTACTCATAACTTTGACTGTGTCATTTCTGATATTTCCTCAATTATATTACTTAATGCCATATCTCACTCCTCTTGAGGAAGTCTGCCACAACGGTTAGTTTTTTGTTGTTGTTTTTTTTGGTGTGACAAACGTGGCTCTACATATTTTGTGCTTCTTATGGGAAAAATGCGTGAGCCACAATTTGTCTTTGTTCCTAAGGTGCGTGCATTAAACTCGACCCCATCCACATTGCCAGTGGTGCCTCCGTCTGTTGTTACTAGAGAGATGGCTGGGGTTGCATCTCTCCGCACCTCTTCAGCACAGTCTGTAACCAATTAGCCTTCTCCTTCATCTTCAGCCACTAAACATTTGAAGAATGACCCTCCTACTCCGGATAGGTCATCTCCTACTATATCCATGGAAATGCTGCTAGAGGAGATTCGTGCTATACGCCCGGTTGTTGAGGAAACGAACAACAGAATGCAATCCCTGGAGGAAAAGTGGCTATCAATGGAGAATAGAATGTCTACAGTGGAGCAGCAAATCTCAGTTGTTCAAGGTGACTCTCAGAGACTCACTTCTTTGGAAAAAGAGGTGCGCAGGCTCCAACAGCACACTGAGGATTTGGAAAATCGAAACAGGAGGAACAACCTGCTTATTTATGGACTACCCGAGGCTTTAGAGGGAGATGATCCTGTCTCCCTCTTCTCCTCCTTTTTGCCGAAGTTGTTGGAAATGCCATCTTCAACGTCCCTCAGCATTCAGAGAGCTCATAGGCTTGGTCCTTGCCATTCACTCTGTGGTAAATAACTTAATTACCGGTACTTAATTTGATGCGGAAAATTTACAATAATAGCTCAGTAAAATAAGAGGCAGAATCCGTGGTATTAGAGGTTCGGAACGGGCTTTATTCCAAAATCAATTCGAATTGGGGACTCCATATTCCGTCACCACGAAGGTTCAGGAAGTGAAGGACCAACTTTATTGACAGGTAATCATTTTTATACAGAGGCATTATAGTGAAAACAGATGCAGGAGGCGTAACAGTTGATAACAGAGATAAAAACATACATGCGTAACTAAAATGGGTGTAACCCGGCGTAACTAAAGAACGTCATTAGGTATGATGTCACAAATGGGTGGTTCCATTAAAGAATTTCGCAATGTCAGCAGAAATACTTGGCAGAGATGCGCGCGCAGCAGCATGACATGTGACTGACGTGCAACTAGGGGGTGAAGGGGACTTGACATTTAGTTCTACATGTGGAGACAGAAGTCTGGGGTTATGTCAACCTAATCCCAAATCATATCTAACATCCTATGTTTAAAGAACTATGTTATCCAAAAGGAAAGGTCTCCCGAACAAAATCTATTCTATACTGACTGTGAGTGCGTGTACAAGCGTCTAAGTGTCTACATGAGATGCAAGGGCAGAAATCTTCCATAGTAACAGGGCTATGAATTACTTGCATAAGGACAGAGAAGCCGGGCCTTTTGCTCGGTAGCTGGAAGAATGTTTACTTAAACTACTAGACAGGAATGCATTGGATGGGGAGCGGAGCAGATAATCTCGAAGGTGAAATACAGTTTTTGGCAGGCAACAGGTCGAGTCAGGCACCGTTAGCCGCGCAGGGAGTAGGACAAAGTTCATGGATACAGATGCGAGCTCAGACTGGAGCTTTCAGAGGCAGAAGGCAGGAAAAGGCTTAATGGCAGAATCAGGGCCTACTCGCCTGGACTGTAAAATGGGATAAATGAACCATATAAAGCCGGTGGCCTTTCATACTTAGGAATAGAATATCCGGCCCATTCATGGCGGATCTGAAAGAGGACATGTTGACGGTGGACGCACATGTGTTTGCGTCTTCATAACTGGAACTGGAGGAAACATACATGTACTGGTGATTTATACATGAAACCGTTGGGGTCCAAGATAGGGGACATAACTGATCATAAAAATCCATATTTCCACATTCCCTCCTTGTCCCCTACTTGCCCTTAGGAGATATCAATCTTCATCAATCCGTCGATCTGTTCATATAGCATCATTTGTTCTTCTTTCTTCTTCCGGGATGAATGAAATCTTGGTGGTGGAATACACGATGTGGCACACAGACCACAAATCGCTGGTCCACATTGTAGGCATAAGCAGCAACTGAATAGTATGAGAAAGCCAATACCTAGGAAGGAGAGCATTCTCCACCCCCAGGCTGACAATACACTTCAAAACCAACCGGACCAAGTCCAGGTGCCTGGATTCTGGTGTATCTGGCTTACAATCTTATGAAGGCGAGTTATGGCTTTATATACAGATGGCGAATTTTCTGGTATGAAAATGCAACAACTTGATCCGATGACCCTACAAGCTCCGCCCCTATCGGCCAGGATGACGTCAAGGACAAGACGATTTTGAAGCACAACAATCCGCATAGCAGACTGCTCTTCTGTTAAATTGCCTAAGGCGGAAATAGTTTCGTTCACTACTGCTTCAAGGGTTCTGGTTAATCTACGTATCAGCTTACTATTAGTAACTGTACCTATATAAGGAAAGAAACCTTTATTGAAATCTGTGTATTTTTCCCATGCTGTCTCAGTGTAGTCGACTATTGGGAGATCTCTCCGTTCTCTATTGTGTACTAAATGAGTATTTCTATGATAATCAGGAGGAGCTAGGAAAACAGGTGGCAAAAGGAATCCGATGTAGCAGGTACCATCCCAATCTAGAGGCAAACGTATATATGCAGTCTGACCACATACGAAGTAGGAATGGCGAGAAGCTCTAAATGTAGACTTGCCTTGATCACTGAATTCTATTACAGTGGTGCATCTACTATGGCCCATATGTATGGAACCATTCTTTCTTACACACAATTCACCTTTAACTGGAAATACTGACATAGCGGGCAAAATTGGTGCAGCTTCGGATTCAACATTCAGGATCATGAGATTAAGCGTGAAATTCCCTAATCCATATACTTCATTTTCTAGATCAGTTCCTGTTCTTTTGGGAAGTCCCTCCTTGTTAGGGTAGCAGACTTTGAGTAAAACTAAGTTCAGGTTTCCCCATACCCAATTGTCTTGATAAGTTACTGAGTTTGAATCTAAGGAATTAATTAAACTAAACCATGCTCCACAGGAGCCATTGTGTGTGAACGGATATGGAAAGAGAGGCAGAATTCCCTTATAGTTCTGATAGGGAGGGAGTCGGCCACATATCCAACAATTTGTAGCATTGCTAGTCTGATGGGAATGATGTAACATACTAATAAAAGTGTTATTGCGCAGCGCAAATCTATAGGACAACTCATGCGGGGGTAATTCACTAAAAGAATGTTCAGCAGTAACATTGTAAACATGTTTAGAAATAGGATAATATATGTGCAACAATATACTTGCAGGAATTATTAAAAGACTTAAGAAAAACAAAATTAATAACGTCACTGTGCAATGACTACGCAGTGATTTACAGTACGCATGTTGTTTCAACTGACTCTTTCGGTTTCTTTCTCTATTCAGGTCTAGGGGATACATGTCAGAGACAAATTCGACCGATTCACCTTGGAGAGGACTTAAACAATCAAATTGTCTGACTTGTTAGACCGTAGTTTTAGTTTATATAGTTCCTTATCACTCGGTTCAACCAAAGGAAGCTTTGAGTCAATCGGTGAAGACACGCGAGGTGTATCGTTTACATCAGACGGTAGTCCATGAAATTTCTTGATATGACTTGAATGTATCCAACCTTTGCGACCTTCGATCTTCACGGCTGTCCTCGTGGTGAGCAGTACAAGTTGAGGCGATTTCCACCTAGGATCCAGCTGAGTCTTTCGGTCAAAATTTCGCACTAACACCAGGTCCCCGGGAACTACGTCATGGGGTTTCACCTCGGTGTTGTCGGGAAAGGCTGCAGCTACCTGTGAACGACAAGATTGTAGTGCAGACATCAAGGAAGCCAAGTAATCTGTCAGCATATTACAGTCAACATCAGTTATTTTGCGTGGTATAGGCGTCCCCCACATATTTGGTGGTCTGCCAAAGATCACCTCATAAGGGGATAGCCCTGTTCGAGAGTGCGCTACCATTCTCATGTAAAAGAGTGCAACTGGTAAGGCTACTACCCAGTCGACACCTTTCTCTCTACATATTTTGGATAATCTAATTTTCAGAGTTTGATTATGTCGTTCCACGAGACCTGCTGCCTCGGGGTGTCGGACACAGTGAAATTTCCACTGATAGCCTAACAAAAGTGAAACGTGTTTCATTAGTTCGGATGAGAACGGCTGGCCGTTATCTGAGTAGACAACACGTGGTAAACCGTACCGTGGGAAGAATTCTCGAACCAACTGTTTGGCAGTAGTCGGGGCAGTGTAATCTGAAACCGGGTATGCCTCTGTCCAACGGGAAAGAGCACAGACAACTACAAGAACATATTTGAATCCTCGACATCGTTCCATCTGGATATAATCCATCTGGAGGACTTCAAAAGGGTGATCAGGAGGCTGAAATCCACCCTGTTCTACGGGAATGCTTTTACCTGGGTTAAACTGACAACAGATCATACAGGTACGAACTTTTTGTTTAGCTGCTGCTCGTAAATGTTTGTTGAACCAAATGTGTTGAATGCTGTCTAGCATAGCTTTTTCTCCTAGGTGCGCTGGACTATGTATTGTATTAATGATAACTTGAACCATAGAATCAGGAAGGAACCATACAGATTTTTCCTTCGTCATCCATCCTTGATCCGTTTGGATCCCTCCTAATTCAGTCCATTTCTTTATTTCATCTGGTGTAGCATGTGTCTGTATGTCAATTACGTCAAGAGCGGGATCCTTAACCGTCATGCAATGTGTTGGTGTCGGAACTATTGTCTTTGTCATGTCAGATGTGTGAGTTTGAGCAGTCTGTTTAGCTGTTCTGTCAGCTAGATCATTGCCTTGGGAAATGATATCAGTAACTTTCGTATGAGCTTTACATTTCATAATTGATATTGCAGTGGGTAGATGTATTGCATCTAATAAGGCATGAATGAGGGGTCCGTGCTGAATGTGGGCACCGTGAGAAGTTAAATAACCTCTCTCTCGCCACAGCACGCCGAAGTCATGTACAACTCCGAATGCATAACGTGAATCAGTGTATATGTTGACTTTTTTATTTGTGGCTTGAATACAGGCTTGTGTCAGAGCAATGAGCTCTGCTGCTTGAGCTGACAAGGTATTTATGCAATTTGTTTCAATGACTTCAGTGTCTGTTGTGACTGCATACGCGGCCACTAGCTCTCCTGTACTTGTTCTCATACATGAACCATCTACATACAACGTCAGGTCTGGATCTGACAATGGGACGTCCGTCAAGTCTTGTCTAGGTTTCGTCGTGATAGTGATAACTTCAATACAATCATGTGCTAGTGGGTCTGTTCCGTTTACTGGTAACAGTGTGGCAGGATTCAATGTACTACAACGTCTGATTTCTATGTGTGGCTGAAACAATGTTAATTCGTAACCGGTGAGTCTTGCTATAGTCAAGTGTTGTGTTTGTGTGCGGTTCAAGAGAACCTCTACTGCATGTGGTACTTGTACTGTCAATTGGTGTCCTAACACTATGGCATCGCTTTGTCGGATTGCTAAAGCTGTTGCTGCCACTGATTTCAGGCACGCAGGCAGAGCCTGAGCTACGGGATCTAATGTACTAGAAAAATAAGCACATGGTTTGTGTGATCCTGCTTGTTCCTGTGTGAGTACTGACAAGGCAGTACCTTCGCGTTCTGTAACAAAGAGTGTAAACTGTTTATTGTAACATGGTGTTGCTAAAACAGGTGCTTGACATAAAGCTTTCTTTAGGCTTTCAAAAGCTTGTGTATGTTCCTGAGTCCAAGGGAGAACAGTCGATGTGGCTGCCTCCTGCGTTGTCAACTGAATGAGTGGTTTTGCAAGAAATGCATACTGAGGGATCCACTGCCTACAGTATGAAGTGAGGCCTATGAAAGCCCGTACCTCCTTTTGTGTCTTGGGTATTGGCATGTTAGCAATTAACTGGATGCGATCTGGTGTAAGCTGCCTTCCCTCCTTGGACAGCGAGTGCCCAAGGTAAACAACTCGCTGGGCACAGAATTGCAGCTTAGAAGGGGACACCTTGTGCCCCTTTTCGGCCAAAAATTGTAAAACCGTCAGTGAGGCTTTTTCACATTCTGGTTCGCTTCTAGCGGTGATCAGCAGATCATCGACATATTGAAGCAGGGCAGTGTTGACTGGCATGTGGAAACTGTCAAGTTCTCGTTTCAGTGCTTGGCTATAGATGCTGGGGCTTTCTGTGAATCCTTGAGGTGCACGTGTGAATTTAAAGCTTCGTCCATTTAAACTAAATCCGAACAAGTATTGGCTTTCCGGATCTATTGGAACGCTGAAAAAGGCATTCTTGAGATCAATTACAGTAAAGAATGTTGCTTCGGAATCAATGGCTGTCAGTAATGAAGAAATGTCCGGGACTACGGGGTATTGTGGTACAATACATTTATTTAATTCGCGCAGATCAATAACCAATCGATATACTGGCGGGGCTTTTGGATCAGTTCGTTTAAGAATCGGAATTATCGGGGAATTACATACATTGGAGTCGGTTTCCACAACCACTCCTTGGGTAATAAGCTCGTCAATGATTTGCAGTAAAGCCACTACAGCATCTGGGGGTAACTTGTATTGTCACATTCGTGGTAGTACCACTCCTGTCTTTAGTGTGACTCGATATGGTGTAATGTTCATGCAACCAACATCTGTAGGGCCTTGTGCCCATAAATGTGTGGGTAAAGTCTGTAATCGGTGATCCATGTCTCGGGACACATAGTGCCCTTTGAAATCACGTAAAAACAATCTTACTCCTTCCGGAGAACAACATATTATAGCTCCTAGAGCTTTCAATGTTTTTATACCTAACAGGTTTTCTGGACATGATTTAGTAAGCAATAAATCTGTAGTTCGTGTCAAGGGACCAATCGTAAGTGGAAGAGGCTGTGATACTTCGTTAATGATAGGTTTTCCTGAAAAGCCAAGGGAAATATTCTGTGAGCCTGAGAGGGGTGCCCCTGGAACTTCACTACGTTTTATGGTTGTTCGGCTTGCCCCTGTATCAAGTAAAAATTTTCTATCTTGGCCTAATAGTTCACTGTGTACATAAGGTCCTTCTTGATCTACAGGGACCTCGATAGGGGGTAAGCCAACTTCCCTCTCTAGGCTGTTTCATGAGTATCGTTGATAATCAGGATAGTCATACTGTGCGGTCTGGTACATCTGTTGTGTCGTTGTTTGTGTGGCAGCAATAGGCTGCGGTGGTGGAGCTGGCATAGACTGTTGCGGAGCTGGCATGGACTGTGCATGCTGCGGGGCTCCTTGTTGGTTCTGATCCTGTCTAAGTGGCCGTGGTCTTTCTTTTGTATTACCTATGGCGATATTATGTTTTAAAACTGGACAATCGTGTACATAATGACCTGGCTGTTTACAATAGTTGCATGTCCCTTTTACAGAACCCACTGAAACACTGGACTGTGTCATACCCTTTTTATGACCGTCAGCTGGAACTGTCTGGGAAACTAGCATTTTCATTTTCGTGTCTTTCATGCGTCTTTGTTCATGTTCTTGTTCCTCTCTAATTCTATTGTGATGGTACTGTAGCATTTGTAACATTTGTGACGGAGTGTTACCTTGCCAGGTACTCTCGAATTTCAATACTCTATTCTTAACTTGGGGCAAGGAATTTTCAACTAATTTTGTCACAAACAGATGTGGATACGATTCGCTACTTGCTTTTATTCCACTATTTATACCAAAACATTTTTCGAATCGGGCATAGAAATCACTAGTGTCCTCATCTTGCTTTTGTTTACAGGCTGAGATTGCACCCCAGTCTTCCTTTTTCGTAGTTAATAAACGTGGCAGTACCTGTACTAGTAAACCTGGTAGTGTTTTGGTCTTTTCCCCAAGCCCTGAACCTGGACCTCGAGCTGTTTCTTCGTTTTCTAATGCTGTCCAATCTATTTTTTGGTCTCCCACCTCCCAATCCTTTTCCTTGAGTTTTTCGTAAATGCCCGCAGGCATTAATACCTTCAATATTTTCATAATGTCGGGATAGGTATACTCTCCCATGAGCAACATGTCTTTAATTTCACGGTGGAAACCCGCTGGGTCCTTGTCATGACTGGGTACCACTTTCTTCATTTCTAATAGTTCTATTTTAGATATGGGTGTGTATACAAACACACGTTTAAACTGATTGTCATCACCTTTTATCGGGTGCACTTCGCGTAAGGGATTCTGTCTATCCATGTAATACGTCGTTCTTTCCTTGATGGGCAGTGAGACATGCTCGGGGCATACAAAAAGAATGTACTGCTTTCTGGATTCTAGTATTTCTCTAATTAACTCAGTACCTGAACCTCTCCATTTATTCGTGAGTAATTCAGTCAATATATCAGGTAAGGGACCAGGATCGGAGTGTTGGCTTTTATATAATATAAGGAGTTGTTGAATCATATAGATACCAGCTAAACGCTGTTCATCTGGGGTGAGGTTCAAAAACGTGTGTGCTAGTGTATCATCACTATATTTTCCGGGACTATCAACCCAGTGAACGGCTGACCTGGCTAATTCTTGTTCGTCCATAGAATCGAGTATATGATAACCCCTTCGTTCTCGGAGTAATTTGTCAGCGGCTTGGAACGAATGTTCGGGGGACCTTATGTTTATTATAGGGGTTTGGAAATTTCTGCTATTATCTGGACGTATCGGACGTATCGGATCAGTAAAGCATCTAGTATTATTGCAAGATCTTCCTCTACCTACATAGGCCATGGTTTCTAACTGTCCTGTGGGCAGTTCTAATTCTTCCTCCTCCTCTGTTTGTTCAGGTTGGTCTACTGCTAATCTTTCTTCGTGTATTCGTTCTACTTCTTTGCGGATCTTTCGGCACATAGCTATTATACTTAATCGTTTATCATGTCTCCCCTCTGATATATTCCGACTCCATGTGGTAAGAATTCGCATTTCTTCCGGATTTACCCCTGGTCGGTCTTGATTTCTGATCACACAATTTATGAGGAAACGTAACAGTTCCCCCTGTATCTCCACTTTCTGGTACTCCATGGCTCGATTAATACTTTCAGAATCTCGCCCTGACTGGACAAAGTGATATATATTTTCTAAATGTGTAGTCATTCCTGGTAGCCTCCCTAAATATATTGCAGCTCGTCGGATACGTAATGATGCCAGCAGCATTTCGTCCTCTTTGCCGGGCACAGGGTCGTATCTACAATCTACTAGAAGTTCCTTAAGCATGTCGGGAGTTACTAGTTTGGGCGTACGTTGGTGGGCTAATTCTTGAAAGGAAAGTTTATTTACTCTGGGTGGCGTGGAAAAAATGTTTGATGTACCTCCTGTAGCACCACCTGGGGTGCTGGATGTGAAAGGATTCGTTGAACGTGATATAGCAACCATAGGTGTGGATACAGTTGTAGAAACAGATGTGCTTGCCGGAACTTGTGTCGGAGTTTGTTGTTGCGGAGGTACAGACGGAGGATGGTCTTGGCGTTGAACCCCCTCGGCAGGCGGTCTATGTGGCGCAGTATTAGCATACTCGGGAGCTGCGTCGTCTAAATAAGAGGAAAGGAAAACATCTTCTGCGGTTCTGGGATGCCCTTTGGGATGTGCTTTTATCGGAAACAATGGGGGTGGCAAGTCTTTTGGTATCTCCGGAGTAGCCTTAGGTAACCCTTCGGCCAGAAGAGGATACATACCATTCATAAGGGCATTTCTTTGTCTGTCTACTTGTTCTGATTTTACTCGAGTACCTTCTTCAATTAATATATTTTCTCGGACTTTATTTGAATTCTCCTTACTTTTCTCTTCCTGTCTGAGTGCTTTTTCTGTACGTCTATATGATTCTTTACGCCATAATTCAATGGCAACTTAATTGTGTAACTTGTTTATAGGATAAATATATACCTATAACTGAGATCAATCTTATCTTTTAGATTCCAAAAGGTTATACACCATGCAATAGTCATATGTATAAGGATCTCTATTTACATTAATTTCAAAACAGTTATACAATCAGAATACAGAGAAATGAAAAAATGGACAAAAGGTGTGTGAGGAACAAAATTCATTTATATCAGTGAATGGTGATAAGGGTACATAAAAATGAGACAGTTGTATATCAAAGGGGAGACATGATTATACATCCAGTTATTACTCCACTATACAGTATATCAAACACTTTTTCAAAGATATATAACCAATTATCTAGAAAGAAGTGTGACAGTCGACGTTTCGAGAGGTTATAATTTAAATCTCGATACAAAGAAAGGAAGATATCCGCGAATTTCATAATCAAATCAAACATTACGAGGGGTCAACTTTTAAACTTCTTGTCCTGAAGATGGTCTCACAAACTCACGTATGAAGACCGAAACGTCGACTGTCACACTTCTTTCTAGATAATTGGTTATATATCTTTGAAAAAGTGTTTGATATACTGTATAGTGGAGTAATAACTGGATGTATAATCATGTCTCCCCTTTGATATACAACTGTCTCATTTTTATGTACCCTTATCACCATTCACTGATATAAATGAATTTTGTTCCTCACACACCTTTTGTCCATTTTTTCATTTCTCTGTATTCTGATTGTATAACTGTTTTGAAATTAATGTAAATAGAGATCCTTATACATATGACTATTGCATGGTGTATAACCTTTTGGAATCTAAAAGATAAGATTGATCTCAGTTATAGGTATATATTTATCCTATAAACAAGTTACACAATTAAGTTTTCAACAAACCCCTTGAAGGCACTTCCTACCTATACATATTATCTGCCCAAGCCCTCAAGGGTATATTGGGTTATCAACTACACAGATTATAATTCAATGGCATCTTTCTGTGATTGTCTAGCTTTCTTTTTCCATAATTCTTCCTCTACTTTCATGATGCAATCTGCATCCCAGGTCCCAGCTGCGGGCCACCTCTGACTTTCGGGTAATTCCTTGGTGTAGTCTACCCATAAATCAAGAAATAATATGGCGTCTAGGCCATGTTTATGATACATGAAGTACCCTGGAGTGTCCCTAGGAGGAATGGGAACAGCTTCTTCGAGTACCCCTTTTCTAGTTTTGATCTGTCTTAATTTCGAAAAGAGCGGCATATTGAGAACTGATCTGATACCTAATTTTGAACACGTTTAATACAACAAAACACAATAATGAACAGTCATTCACACCACAATATGCAGAACGTATTTGAAACATTTAACATTTAACATTTAATGAACAACAATGATGGCCATTTAGGGGACTAGTCACTAAGCATAATACTCGGCACTAACTAGGTAATTCTGAATTATATACTAGACATACTTGATATACTGCTAAACAGTACAGATACACTGCTGAAACAGTGCAGACCGGATTTGTGTACCCAAACCCGTCTTGACCGGCACAACCTATGTGCACGTCAGAACGCCTCCCCGACAATGGTACTCACCGGGTAGCTCGGAACGGAAGGCCTCGGAACTGAACTGAACTGGACTTGAACCGGACTGGACTCGACTCGAAACTTCGGAACTTCGGAAACTGGTGGGCCTCTGTATACCTCGGATCTTGCTCTCTCAGCTAGGCTCTGGTCGGGATACTTCGCACTTCTCACCGCCTCGTCTGGGTGTTGATCGCAGCCTCAGTTACCCCCGCTCGGCAGGAGGGAGATACAGGAAATCCTGTGGGTACGCGTTGTTGTCCGTCCAGCTGTGGCAGGAGACCGGGCCTGCAACGCACCTCCGGCGCGTGAGATGAGAAAGTGTCCCTGTTCGGGCGCCATATATGTGGTAAATAATTTAATTACCGGTACTTAATTTGATGCGGAAAATTTACAATAATAGCTCAGTAAAATAAGAGGCAGAATCCGTGGTATTAGAGGTTCGGAACGGGCTTTATTCCAAAATCAATTCGAATTGGGGACTCCATATTCCGTCACCACGAAGGTTCAGGAAGTGAAGGACCAACTTTATTGACAGGTAATCATTTTTATACAGAGGCATTATAGTGAAAACAGATGCAGGAGGCGTAACAGTTGATAACAGAGATAAAAACATACATGCGTAACTAAAATGGGTGTAACTAGGCGTAACTAAAGAACGTCATTAGGTATGATGTCACAAATGGGTGGTTCCATTAAAGAATTTCGCAATGTCAGCAGAAATACTTGGCAGAGATGCGCGCGCAGCAGCATGACATGTGACTGACGTGCAACTAGGGGGTGAAGGGGACTTGACATTTAGTTCTACATGTGGAGACAGAAGTCTGGGGTTATGTCAACCTAATCCCAAATCATATCTAACATCCTATGTTTAAAGAACTATGTTATCCAAAAGGAAAGGTCTCCCGAACAAAATCTATTCTATACTGACTGTGAGTGCGTGTACAAGCGTCTAAGTGTCTACATGAGATGCAAGGGCAGAAATCTTCCATAGTAACAGGGCTATGAATTACTTGCATAAGGACAGAGAAGCCGGGCCTTTTGCTCGGTAGCTGGAAGAATGTTTACTTAAACTACTAGACAGGAATGCATTGGATGGGGAGCGGAGCAGATAATCTCGAAGGTGAAATACAGTTTTTGGCAGGCAACAGGTCGAGTCAGGCACCGTTAGCCGCGCAGGGAGTAGGACAAAGTTCATGGATACAGATGCGAGCTCAGACTGGAGCTTTCAGAGGCAGAAGGCAGGAAAAGGCTTAATGGCAGAATCAGGGCCTACTCGCCTGGACTGTAAAATGGGATAAATGAACCATATAAAGCCGGTGGCCTTTCATACTTAGGAATAGAATATCCGGCCCATTCATGGCGGATCTGAAAGAGGACATGTTGACGGTGGACGCACATGTGTTTGCGTCTTCATAACTGGAACTGGAGGAAACATACATGTACTGGTGATTTATACATGAAACCGTTGGGGTCCAAGATAGGGGACATAACTGATCATAAAAATCCATATTTCCACAACTCTCTGCTTCATCAGTCAGACCTAGAGGTGTCATTATCCTTTTCTTGAAATTCACTGATTTGCTCTCAGTCCTTTCTGCAGCCAGAGCTAAACACCAACTTTCATGGCTTGGCCAAAGGGTCTTTCTGTCCCAAGATGTTTCCAATGCTACTGCAGCCAGGCGGAAGGAGTTTCTCAATCTTCGTGCACCTCTTCGCTCCCTTGGAGCTCGTTATAGCCTTTTTCATCCCTGCACTTTTAAAGTGACTTTTCAGAAGAGCACTTCGTCATTTGAGGATCCGGCGGAACTTAAGAAATTCATTAATTCCCATACTACAAGCAACATGGACACTGCTGGTCCTTCTTCTGGTTGATTAGTCATAATCCTATTTAGATTTCTATGCAGTTTTCTACATGGCTGTTGTTGGATTCTATGACGCATTCCAATTGCGTTTTTTCCTGTTTCTTATGTTTGTTTGGAAGTAATTTTCTTTTTTTTTTTATCTTCCTCTGACAAGATCGTAATTGCTGTTATTTTGCTAACCTCTGATCTGATACATATTCCTACTGTTTTTTTTTTGTACTCTTCAACTTCGCTATCCTATTGTTCAATTAAGTTCCTGTTTAACTCTTGCTCCAGCTACATGGTTTATATTTATTTTGCTCTATTTCTCATGTTCGTTATTGGGCTCCTTTTGTGTTTTCTCTAATACTTACCTTAGGCTTTATTAGCCTTTCCTTCAGTTGTTTAACTGTTCAATTCTTGTTAATTCTTTATACTCTTTTTTGTATAAGTTTTACGGTTCAACTGTACAGTTTCTTTTCATCTTTATAGTTTGTTTTAGGAATGTTATTTCATCAAGTTTATATGATGCTTGTTTAATCTCCTTTTTGTATCCTCACAGGTCGTTTATTGTTTCCTAAATTGTTTGGTTCATTTTCGTACTTCTTCTTGTCCTGGTGTAGTCCGGAGTTTCCGGATTTGGGTCTCTCATCTTGTTGTGCATCGCCCTAGCCCTTGTGTAACTTCCTTTATCCCCATCAGGTATGTTTTTTCAGTCATCCTTTTTAGATATGTACTGTCTCTTCTTTGCTTTCTCTTCTTTATCCCTCTTCCCTCTGTTCCTATTAGCCTCCTCTCTTCTAATGGATTCATCATTCTTCTTTCTCCTTCTCATTGGCTACCCCCTCTCTTTTCCTTATCTTCTTCCCTTTACTCCCATTTGTTCCTTGTTTTCTGTTTTCATTAATGCGTAGTTTGTTCTCTATGTATTTTTAATAGTTTTATATTCAGAATTATATCCTGGAACGTGAAAGGTTTTGTTAATCCAATCAAAAGACAGAGAATACTTTCCCATCTTACCTCTTATAACCCGGATTTGGCTCTTTTACAAGAAACTCACCTCACAGAAATTGAGGCGTTAAAATTAAAAAGAGGCTGGGTGGGTTCAGTTTTATTCTCTCCTTCCACCAATAAGAAAAACGGTGTTATTATTCTGTGCCACAAGAAATTAAATTGTAAAGTTATTTCGCAAGAAACCGATACCGATGGTAGATGGTTATTAGCTAAGTTACTAATTAATAATGTTTCCTTAACTGTTTTTAATATTTATGGTATCAACTAGCAGTCCCTTGTGTACTATCGTTATTTGACAATTATTCTCCACCACTCTTATACAGAAATCATTTATATTTATTATTTAAAAAACATGTTATACATCACTTTTAAAAACACAGTCTAAAAAAGTCCCTACTTAGCAGTTACTATGAACAGTAAATTTTTCTTAGTAGCACAAGAAGGAACCAATTACAAATGTATATGGAAAATTCAAATATACCAATTAGATTTTTACACAGAAATCAAACAATAACATCATCCCGTTATGATCCAGCATAACCGAGAAAACCACATAAAAAGACAGTACACTTTGTCATATATTGCACATCCTCCTGAACATAACTCAGGTTATACCACTTATGAGATACTTATGCATTCATCTCTATAGGTCGGTACTCATTCCTTGAATTGTGCCTTTTTTGCGTCTACGCGTTTCGATGGGCTCATTTGTTTGCCACTATCTTTTTCAAGACCATTGATGAGGGTTTTCTCAACTCAATGTTCAATATTTCAATCCTGTTTTGAGATAAATATAGCAATTCATCATTCTTATTTGATATTGCGACAATATATATTCTTTTATGTGTATCTCACCTATTACTACCCATGCCTCTTTTTATTTGGCATAGTCTAGGGGCTCATACATAAACTTTCACGTAGTCCTCACCTTTTTACACTCTCAATTCCTTCTTATCTTGGGTTGATCTACTATATGATCACTCTTCCTTTCAGGTTGTAATAGACCGTCCCACTTTTCTATTCAATTGGCTGTATTCTGAAAAGACATGTATTTTGTTATGTTACCTAATTTCTATTGAGACTATCAGGTATCCATCTCAATTAATTTGTTAATATTTATGGGCCTACTCATCCTGATTGTTCATTCTGGCCTCTGATTACGCAGAAATGTATCCAGTTCAGGGATGATTTCTTTATATTGGGAGGCGATTGAAATCAAGTCATGGACCCATTTCTTGACCGTCAATCTCAGGTCTTCTTCATTCCTCATAAAACTCATAAACACTTTCTTAACACTATTTCTCAAACACACCTTGTAGACTCTTGGAGACTTTCCCACCCTGATACTCTTGACTTTTCTTTTTTCTCTCCCCCCTCATAGTTCTTTGTCTCGCCTTGATTACATTTTTCTTTCTTCGTCTCTATCTAAGAACCTTTTATCCTCTTCTATTGAACCTATTGTAATTTCTAATCATGCCACTGTTGTGACAGATCTTGATTTCCTCCCCCCACATTCCAGGTCCTCTCGTTGGCGTTTTAATAACTCTCTTCTTCTTGATCCTCTTTTCTCTTCTTCTTTTCTTACTTTTGCTAAGGAATTCTTTGATCTCAACAGTGATCCCACCTCCTCCCCTCATATATTATGGGATTCTTTTAAGGCTACTGCGAGAGGCTTTATTATTGACTTTGTCTAAAAAATAAAGAGACGTTTTCTTCAACAACGAAATTCCGCCTTGGCTCATATCAAATCTTTAGAACATACATTTTATACCTCTTCAATGGACTCTGTCCCATTAAACTTAATTTGTGCTAAATTATCATTTAATAAAACTACTACTGATAATACTTCCTCAATGCTTCTTCGTAGCAGCGCTCGTTATTACGGTGGCCGTAATAAAACGGGTAAGCTTTTAGCTAATTATCTTAAAACACGCAAGGAGCGTACCCTAATTAACTCCATCTCTTCTTCAGATGGATCTCTTCTACACAAAGATCTAGACATTCTTAATGAGTTCAAGCTTTTTTACCAGGATCTCTTTACCCCAGAATCTCCTTCTTCCTCCTCTCTTATTCACACTTATCTTGATAAACTCCCAGCCCCCTTCAATTCACATCTTAATTTTTCTGATCTTGAAACAGATCTATCCCTTATTGAATTATCCACTGCCTTGGGCACTTTAACGAAGGGGAAGACTCCCGGCCCGGACGGGTTTACTGTTGAATTTTATTTGTATTTTTCTACCCTCTTACTTCCTAAACTCTTAAATCTTTTTCACTCTTTCTTTCTTGCTGGTAAAGCAGAAGGCACTTTTCAAGAAGCCACAATTTGCCTCATACATAAAGAAGGTCGTGATCCCATGTTTTGTAAAAATTATCACCCGATTTCCCTGGTTAATGTTGATTATAAACTCTTTGCTAAAACTCTTGCTTTACGTCGGGAGCCCTTATGCCTCTTTTAGTTGGTAAGGAACAGTGTGGTTTTGTCAAAGGTAGACTAACTTCAGATAACTATCGTCTTTTTCTTAATGTTCTGAATAAAATTCCCTCCCCTTCCTCATCCTTGGCGGCCATATCGGTTGATGCCGAAAAGGCTTTTGATAGAGTTGATTGGTCCTTTTTGAATTGCATCATAACAATGGCACGGTTTTGGTCCCAAATTGATTTCCCTTATTTCTTTATTATACGCTGCCCTCAGAGCCTCAGTACTGGTTATGGTCGTGTATCATCTTATTTTCCTCTTCAACGTGGAGTTCGCCAAGGCTGTCCTCTTTCCCCCCTCCTATTCATTTTGGCTGTTGAACCCTTCCTATGCTCTATTCGTAATAATGATTCCATTTCCGGGTTTCTTTATGGTGACCATCAATTAAAGCTTTCCGCTTATGCGGATGATATGTTGCTTTTTATTTCTGCGCCCAAAACTTCCATTCCCCCTTTATTGCATGAATTTACTTCCTTTTCCCTTGTTTCTGGATATTAAATCAATTCAGACAAAACAGAAATTCTCCCCCTCACTAAATTTTGCCTTCCCCATTCCTTTTCTTCTACAGGTTTTGCCTGGAGTAGTTCAAAAATCAAATACTTAGGTGTGTGGTTTTCCAACTCCATTGACTCCTCTATTAAGTTAAATATGTCTGCTGTCTTATCCCGAATTGACAAGCTACTCTCCTCTTGGAATCCCCTTTTTCTATCTTGGTGGGGTCGCTGGGACTCAATCAAGATGATGATTACCCCTATCTTGATTTATACATTCTACATGCTCCCTGTTCACATTCCTGCATATTATTTTAAGCGTATTGATTCTTGTCTCTCCAAATTTCTTTGGAAGAAGAAGAAAGCCAGGATCTCCTTATTTTCTCTTCGCAAGCCACAGACTAACAGAGGTGCGAACTTCCCTGACTTGCTTTTATATCATAAATCGTTCTCTCTTCGTCAAGCTGCCAAATGGTTTCCTTCCGAATCTTCTCCCTTTACTCCTCTTTGGTTATCCATTGAACAAACCTTGTTACTGCCCTTTTCCCTAAAGGAGGTTATGTTTTTTTCTGCCAAATCCCCCTGTACCTCTCTTCCCTTGTTTAGACACTCTTGCTCCCTTCTGTCACCCTCGGTGCTACCTTCTCCCATTTCCAGAGAGTCCTTTTTAGAATCTCCTATTTGGCAAAATTCCCTTATTCTCATTAATAACAGGTCTATTTTCTAAAATTCCTGGAGGTTGAGGGGCATAATTTGGGTTAAAGATCTTTTTGACGGTCTATCTCCTTGTTCTTTCCCCCAGTTCCAAGCCACATTCCATTGTCCGCGATCCTTTTTGCAAAAATTCACTACTTTTATGGCGATCATCCTGGATGTTTACTACTCCCTCCCCTCTTCGTCTCTTCCCATTGTTCAAAATTCTCTTCTTAAGATTCTTTTTTCTCTCCCTAAAGCGTCTCTCATCTATAGCTACTTCTCTGCCTCTAATCCTGAACGTGCAAAATCCAAATTAGAGTTATCTTGGGAAGCTGACCTGGGATGTGCGTGGACTATCACCTTCTGGGACAAGCTTTGGGCCCGTTCACTAAAAATCTCTCACTTTGCTTCCCTCACCCAATCTATGTTTTTCATCTATCATAAACTATATCTTACGCCTGCTTCTATAGCCCAATTTTCCCACTATACTGATTCCAATTGTTGGACCTGTGGTTCTTCTAATGCTAATCTTATTCATCTTCTTTTTCTTTGCCCTTCGGTTTCTATCATTTGGGGAAAAGTTTGGTCCTATATTTCTCGCCTGTTTCATATCTCTGCTCCTTATTCCATTCCTCTTCTTTTTTCTGGAAGTCTTTCTGATTCTTTAGATTTACCTTTCCACTCCCGTGGCCTTTTCAATCTTATGCTTGCTCTTGCCTTCCAACATATCTCTCTCAACTGGAAAAGTCTCACAAAACTCTCTACACCACACTGGTGGAATAGTCTTTGTCATTTTCATCGACTTGATATTGCTTTCGCCTCCTCCTGTAAGACAATGATGAATAGAGGTATTTTTTGGTTACCGCTCACTACCTATTTAGACCAGCTAGTTTTACTAGATAATTCCCGTTTCACCTCTGAAAATTTAAAAACCCCTTAAATGTTTCTTCACTCTGTCCATTACTTTTATATCCTTGTTGGCTTCTCGTACATATTAATTATTTCAGAATGTATTCACATTCGGTTGTCATATGCATTTTAAATTTTCTATTATGCTATTGTATAAGAATGCTTTTTCCTCTCCCTTCTCTCCTTCCCTTCCCCCTCCCCTTCTTTCCTCCTTATGCCTATAATATTTAAATAGCTTTCATTTTTGTTATGTACTAGCCAACTCTTCTGTACACCCTCCTTTATTATATTCACGCTGTATTGCTGGTCTTTTGTTCATCCTGTTAGATTCTCAATAAAGCTTTTAAACTTAAAAAAGAACATACTCTGTCCAAGGCAACAGGAACGTAGATCCCAAACTTCCCCACAAGGATACAAAATTACTGACTGGAACAAAGCGGTCTGAATTAATCACCCGGCACAACTATTTTCTTCATTCACTCCAGGCCCCTTTCCAGGAATATGTATCTGAACGTGCTACGGGTGCGTTTGGTGGGCCGATACAAGCCCAATTTATGCCACTTCTGGAAGTCCAGGCCCTAGAGTTACACATGGATGTCGATTCACCAAAATGCCAGGGTTAGCGTAAATGACATCACACATCCTTGACTTTAATAACATCACAGGAAGTGACATCATATGACTTTTGACCCTCAACCTTCCTACAAAGTGATCACATGACCTTAACATTATGAAATCACAGTAATGGACATCTCTGAAGTTATAATAAAAGCATGAGTAATATAATAACACAACATAGAGAGATATATGGCTTAGATACCACCTGAAAGGAGCTGGCGTGATATGCAAGGGGATCATTAGTTGCTTCTCTTATTATTACATGGAAAATTGTATGTTCATCTGAAGAGGTTAGAGTATCACAAAATACACAACAGCACTCGGAGCCTACATATTTTATACCACAAACAGTCATTATTTAATAGTTTCCCTACGGTATACTTCAATGAGAAATGTATTGATAAATCATAGAGAGAGAAAAAAAGGGCTCAAATAAAACAAAAGTAGTGATGTCCACATGTATTGATTGATTGACCATATATTGAATAAAAACTATATAATTGGCCTAAATTATTCTTTACTCTTAATAGATTTTGATTTTAAGCTCACCTGGAATGTTGTATCACTCATGTGAAGGCACAGCGCTGAAGGCTTGATTCAAACACTTACTTCTCCATGTATTCACAATAATGAAACCGCATCAAATTGTTTAAAAAAGTTTTATTTTTTTTTAGTTCATTTTTTTATTTAGTAAAAAAGAGTTTACATCACACTACTTAATGTATTAATCTGCCAAAATCTAATGTGTATTATTCCAGTCCCAGTGGAAGCAGCAACACATAAACAATCCTCATTAAGATACTGTTTGCCCCCTGTTCTTTGAGTCACAACTAGTGATTTTTTAAAGTGGTGGGAGGTAATAATTGCCCTGAATTTTATAAAGTGAAGCGAGTGAGCTTGACATCTTCTAGGTAGGGTGCCGGGGGGGGGGTCTCCCCCGTGAACATTTTGAAAAAATGGGACCAGATAGTGCATGTTAAATCAGGTTTTTAAAATCCATTTGCTGGAAAGAAAAAGGCTCTGCTCTCATTAAATATTCAAGAAAAATTCATGATGTGCCAGGACAATTTAACCTGATGCTCCCAAGAATTTGCCCCATTGTTTCCAAAATGTGCTAGAGGTGCTCCCACACGACATACATTACCTCCATTATGCCAGATACAGTATATTTTCACCGGTGCTCCACATATGCCATATTTGACCCTTAAGTCCAAAAAGCACATATAATATGCCACTGCCAGAATTTTGCCATTAGTGCCATCTGTAAACCATGGGTCATCCTAACGCCCAAAATTAACTCTAGTATGTCAGGGCCAGTACTTTGGCATAATTGCCCTCCCCCATATACCTCTTTATACCATGCCCTACCTTATGCCAGAAATTACCTAAATTGTGCCAGCAGTTTGAACTGGGGGCTACGATGCCAAGAATTGTCTTCAATATGCCAGGAATTTTCCAAAGTTGCCCATATGCCACGAATTACATCCAGTATGCAGCTGGCAGCATTTTGTCATAAGTGTACCCATATGCTAGGTGCTTGTCATACTATGAACGGCCTCCAGTATGCCAGTAGCAGAATGGTGCCATTATGTCTCTTTAAGTCAAGAATTACCTTCAGCATAACAGGCTCAAGGACATACTCGCAAGCATAACACCACATTCTCATATATGCTCACTTATATTCACTCATTCACAATCACACTCTCAATCATTCGCACTAACTTGCACTCATTCAATCTCACGCACAGTTGTGCTTGTTCACTGCCACTCACTCTCACTCACTCTTGTTCACATTCAGACTCATTCTCACTGACATACTCTCATTTTTTTGCAGTCACTCTTTTTCTCACTCACATTCTCAATCACTGACTCATGCATACTCAATGGCCCCTAGGGACACATTTACTAAAACAACTATAGCAACATGCAGCGCAGCAAACAAAGTGGCAACAATGCACTGCACTGGGGAAGTGAGCATCTTAGAGCCATATCTACTAAGCATGTATTTTCTAAATGTGTATATGGTGCAGCTTTCGGCCCTGAAGGTTGAGGTACCACATGCTATGCAGCTTCTGTGTGTAGATCATCACCTGTGCGGCCTCTCACTGTAGCATAGCGCCTAATCAAAGCTAGTCCTGTACTGTGAAATGTAAAAAGTAAAACAACCTCTCTTTAGGAAATGTGACCAAATGGAATAGATGAAAAATAGTCTTAAAAATTGTACAAGTTTAACATCTAAGAATAGCAAAAAGCAATAGAAAGGTGTCAAGTCGACCTTTGCGAAAGACCAAAAACTGCACAGCAACACGAGTTGCAGCATTTTTAGTAACTTTTGATCCGTTTGAGCTACAAACATATTTTATTAAATCTGCAGATTCTGCAGCAGATGATGGATTATGTGGCAAATGCAGCAAATCCATAATTATGTGGCAAACACCACAGCAGCAAAATTACATAATTCCAACAGCCCGACTATAGCCTGGGAATGTACAATGTACTGCAAAGACATATCAGAATATGAAATGTTCACATTTGTCACCCTGCTGTGCTGGTGAAAATAAATTCAGCCCAGTGCAATATCTTAAATGAGATAAACCGGCCATTTATTTTACCACAGCATCTGGCTGAGGACAGACAGACACACATACTCGTCTAGTAGGCATTGTAATTCCACATTTATTCTTACATAATAATCAGACATTTATGATTACCTTGTGCCTGCACATGCAATTCTTTTCCCTCTACTTCTCTTTTCTTTTCCCTTTCCCTTGTACAAAAGTCCTGAACCACCCTGTTTATACTGCCCAATTGTTTATCACTAAGCACATATGTCACATGATCACTTTGTATATGTAAATATTTCACCCATTGTGAACAGTCTTAATCTACTGCAGAAGTAAACAAACATGAATGATTTAATTCTGATAAATTTGAACAGTAGATACATACATACTGTGTTATGGTCGTTATTTTGAACCGATCATCTGTGTTCAGGCGTGTGATATTCATGTTTTAACAAAAAAGAACTGGCAACCAATAGCACATAACACTATACTTTATTACTTTATCGCGAATAAATGTACTCGTGATTGGCTTATTTTGATTATTCAAACGGCCAAAAGGCTGAGTGATGAATTATTAAAGGAAATTGTTGATTTAGAGGAGGTGATAAAAAATGATACCACTATCTCTGATACTAAAGAACAATTACAGAGGATACAAGAAGATCTAACGGACTATAAAAGCTACATGGTTAATCAGAAAATTAAGGGACTCAGAAGGAATCTTGAGATCTTGAGAGATATACACATAAGTGGGCATTTCCTTATGTGGATGATAAATATTATCAACCAGGGAGTGAACAAATTCCTTCCACTAGATATCAGAGAGGTGGGCGTCAACAGTCCAGAAGAACACCACACAACTGGACGTTTGACAACACTTCCAGGAGGAGGAGGAAGCCTCCCACCCCACAGCCCCTGGAAAGGTCAGGTTTAATCTTCAACCACAGTCCAATCAGGAGCTGGGATCATTGATTCGCTCTTTTTTAGGCCAGGCCCAGCTGGGCAACAGAGGGGGAGGTCACAGGGGACGAGGCAGAGCCAGACAAAATCAGACACAGAATTGGCAAATGTTTTCTCCACGTCAGACTCGCAGTCGGGGCAGGACGCCGATTTGAATGATATTGTTGTAAATCTGTCTGATCATCTATTGACAACTAGTGAATTGAGGGTCCTTAATAGGGGATTAGGGTATGTCCCTACCCTAAGCCATGATTCGTTTAAATGTAGGACTGAATTCCATGAATTGATGAGAAAGATAAAAAAAAAAAAAAAGAAAATTGTTAATAAGGAACTTGCTCCTCCGTCTGTTTTTTCCACCAATTTACATCGTCCTTCTCAATTTTGTCCTCCTCCATCCTCAGTGGGCCCAGAGGATTTGGTTTTTGAAAATAAGGTATTGAGTGAGATTAAGGTGTTGGAGGAGTCGTATCATCAAAATACCTTTAACAACATGAGTAAAAGCGATTGGAATGCAGTAAAGTCTTTACAAGACAATGCTGCCTTAACCATTAAGTCTGCCGATAAGGGTGGGGCTGTGGTCCTTATGAATACTTGTGATTATGAGGCTGAAGTCTTAAGGTTACTAGGTGATAGGAAAAATTATCAACCACTTGTAAGGGATCCCACTGCTGAATTGCTTCAGATAATTACAACTATTGTAGCACATGCACGAGAGAAGAAGTGGTTTACTGCCAAAGAGGAAGATTTTCTTATCAATGCGAAACCCAGAACACCGGCATTTTACATTTTGCCTAAAATCCATAAGGCCCAGCGGCCTGGGCGCCCGATAGTATCGGGCATTTCATCAGTACTTGAACCTCTCTCACAGAGTGCCGACTTTTTCTTGAGAGAGTCGGTGATCAGTCGGTTGTCGTATGTTCAAGATACTACTGACATTTTGAACATCATTAATGATGGATTTTTATTCTTCCCAGCAGTTTCTTGTGACCATTGACATTGAGTCATTGTACACTAGTATACCCCAAGACGCGACACTGGTGGCAGCAGCTCGCGCTCTTGGGGCTCAAGAATGGTTTTATGACACTCCACAGTCTTTCGTTCTGCAATGTGTTGAGCTAGCTTTGACCCGCAACTACTTTTGTTATAAAGACGACCTTTTTTTGCAAATCTCGGGTACGTCTATGGGTGCAACCTTTGCGCCGAGTCTGGCCTGCATTTATGTGGGCCAGTTTGAGGAACACCATCTATATCAGCTCTCGAATCCCTTCCAGAGGCACATTTGCCTCTGGAAGAGATATATCGATGATGTCTTGTGTATCTGGTCTGGTCCACACCAGTTGCTTTGTGAATTTCTAGACTGGTTGAATTCTCTGGACGCATGTTTGAAGTTCACTTGGAAGATCAGTAGCGAGACTGCTACGTATCTTGACCTTGACATTGGTGTGATGAATAATAAACTCAGCACCACAGTTCACCAAAAACCTACTGATAAGAACTCTCTGCTGCATTATCAGTCATTTCACCCCAGGGCGTTGAGGGATAATCTTCCTGTGGGCCAATTTTTGAGGTATCGCAGGAACTGTTCTTCTACATCTAAGTTCTTGCGACAATCTGAGGTTCTGAGTGATAAATTGGTGCAACGAGCTTACCCTAAAAAAATTGTTACTAGAGCACGTAAGAGGGCTCATAACACTCCGAGGGAAGTACTCCTTGAAAGAAACAACAAGGAATCTAGGGAGAGTCTGCCAGTGGTTTTGACGTTCGATCCTTTGTCTACTAAGATCAGGCAGATAATAAGGAAGCACTGGTCTTTGTTATCTACGAGTGGGTTTCAGATGCCGCAACCGAGATTCGCGTTCAAACGAACGCAGAATTTGAAGGATAGATTAGTTCACACTAGGCGGGGCAATATTAATTTGAACGCTACTATCCCCCCGGGTCATTACCCGTGTGGTGAGTGCTCGGTCTGTGAATTAACGGAGAAGACAACTGAAATCAGCTTGCGAAGTGGGAGAACTTGGTTTCTCCATCAATTCAGCAATTGTAATACATCCAATGTTATTTACAGATTGACCTGCCCCTGTGGGCTACATTACATCGGCCTGACGTCTAGAAAGGTGAAAGTACGAATACAAGAACATCTCAGCACAATTAGAGCAAGCAAGCTCACAACACGTTTGGTACAACACTACAGAGATCATCCACATAATTTTAAATCATTAAAATGGGTGCTTGTGGAGAAGGTAGTGGGTGACGCAGTTGGTATGGAGAAAAGACTGGCAGTGAAGGAAGCACGCTGGATCTATTTAGAGAAGGCGGATATGCTTGGCCTTAATGATCAGATTGAATGGAACAGTCAGTAGTTGATGGGCTTTTGTACTGACTTGGATGTGCATGTCTCCATTCGCCCATGATGAGATCTTATTCCTGATCTCCTTGAACATACAGTGTAAACCGAGGGTCTCTAATCAGGGGCAGAAATGGGGATCCCCTGTGGCTTTGCGTGTATGTTGTTGTGTTGAGGAGGTAGGAACTTGTTAGATTACATACTTGACATGGGGCGTTTGGACCGCGTTTATGAGATAATGTATATGAGGTACAGGATATGATTAATAAACGTGCACCGTTTGACGATTTCAGGCCCCTTTGTATGATGCAAATGGAAATCGCTTTCAATTATGCGTGTATTCATTAAAGTTCAATTAATTAATTAAAACTTATTGATTGAACTGCAATGCTGAAAATTGCTTCAGGCAGTAGAAGCGTGTTGAAATAATCAGGATTGTTATGATAATATGATTTGCATAAAGACCGGTTGTGGCAGCATTACTCTGTAGTTACTAATAGCTGGGGTGCCTGTAGGTGGTGGCGCATTTCTACACCTTGCTAAGATGGTCGCCGCTTTTACTACAATGATCGATATGGCACCTGGCGATTACGTAATCTCGCGAGACGAGATTGCCGGTGTTTGAAAGAGGGATGCGGCGAGACAGCAAGCTGATGCTGGGTTGAGTTACCGCCCGTATACGAAGGTGTGCGGTAAGCGTACAGTGTGTGAGGCTGTCAGGATTACAAGATGGATTTCTAGACAATCTGTGCATGAAGTGAGTCTGTCTGTGTACAGTTGAGCGTCGAGTGAATATTTGGGGTGGCGCTCAGTTAAGGATGTATACATGCCGGTACAGGAACTATACGTGTAACACACGAGGGTTGTTAATGATCAGCTTGATGACAGGGTGCACGTCATGAGCATGATGTGATTGAATGTTCATGGAGGGGCCGTTTTTAGTGAATAGATTCGCTTTACATTGTTCCTCTTTTCTGGATGTAGTTAGCTACTGTGGAGGTCTCTCGATATAATACAGGGGGAGGTTAACACCCGGGACAATGAAGATGGGGTGAAGTGTGAGCTCATTGTGTTGAGTAAGAAGGATTAGTTTTTAGAAGCTAATGGGTGATGTAGCTGGCTGCTGACCATGTTTAATGTTTTTTTCCACAGACGCATGCACTAGCAACGACAGTGCTCTTTATAAGGGACGAGAAATTGTATATTGTACACGTCCTTTTGACCTGTTGGGAGCTGGTATATGGGCCCATAGCTCCCACTAGGTAAATACTACATGATAAAATCATAGGATTAACTATGATTATTTTTATTGTACTGAAGAGAGTTTGCGTGTGGACATCCTCTGTTCTAACTAAACTTGTTTGTTTTTTCTGTGTCCGTCAGTCTCTTTTTATTGTTGTTTGTCCAGGGAGGTGATTGTAGACCTCGTTAGCCCTGATGAATTTGCCACAAATAAATTGGCAATGAAACATGTTGGCCGTCATTAATATGGTATACCACATGCTGTGTTTTTAATTGTGGGATAGACTCCTTAATCAGAATAAAGAAAGATAGTAACTGTGAGCCTACTCCTCTTTTATTTTCTGACCTTTGAGACTTCTTTTGTCTCTATCTTTCACGGGGGACACAAATCTTTGTTAAATTTTCTTGTTTTCTTCACTGGACACATAATTTCTTTGAGAATGTTATCGATGACGAAACGAACGTGGGCAAGCTGGTGAGAACCTACCAGTAGCTCCTCTGGTGGTGCGCACGTGAGATACTTTCTCTATCGTTACACATTTTTTTCACAAAGAAAAAGGAGGGTGTGTATATAAAGTGAAATTAGTTACAAATTGGTTGGAGTACTGACTGTTCTTTCTTTATTCTTTCTCTCTTTGAATTTTTAGAATACATGGCACATTGGATGGGGTTACACCAAGTCATTATACAGGTGATGGAGGTTGTTGATAAAGTTGTCTCTCCTCTTCCCATTCCTGAATAAAGTAAAGTGTTATGTGCTATTGGTTGCCAGTTCTTTTTTGTTAAAATATGACTGAGTGGAGGGTGTTCTGGCATGTTTTCCCTCTATAGCTCCTTTTTGAATTAGTGTGATATTCATGCCCAAAAATTCTTTGGGTATTCTGTATGCGACACTGAGTGCGTCAATAAGTAACCTATGAGAACCCGACAGAACCATTTTTTGTTTATGCACATGCAATGAGGCATGCACTGTCACTATCTGAATAGTATAATGTATGCCTCATCCTACAGTATATTACAGTGTGCTTCGTACACAGATTAAAATACATAAACAACGCTCTCAGAACTCCCACACAGAAACACATAATTGAAGGTTCAGAAGGATGCTCACAGCCCTGGGCCCTGGTGCCGCTGCACCTGCTGCATCATAGGCAGGTAACAACCCTGTCCCCACTCCTCCAGTACACACCGTCCAACTGAAGTTTGCCTCAGACACGAGCTAGGGTTACCACAGAGCCATTTTCTTCCGACATTAATATTTTAAACCAGTACAAAAATAGAGAAAATCACATAAAGCCAGCATTTGTCCTCCCTTTCAGTGCATACTTAGAACAGTATTTGTAAAAACAATGCACTTTAAAATGTGTTCTAGAGGTTCTTTCATGACCCCTGATGAGGGTTGCGACCTAGCCGGTTTTCTACCGGAACCACAGATACTTTAAAGTCCTGGCTGGTACAAAAACGAGCACAATCACCTAACGTTGGTATTTTTAGCCCTTATCTGTACATACTTCAAACAGCAAATATAAATAGAAAACACTTTTAAATGTGTTCTAGAGCTGCAAGGATTCCTGACTAATAAATAAAGTATATACTGATAGAAAAGTCATGTTACAAATGAACACATTCGATTCTGTTCATAGATCTATTTAGTATGATATACAGCCGGGCCTTGGCACACTCCTAAAACTACAGCAAATGGCGGGTATTTTGCATTTGAAAAGGTCATGCCCTGACTCATAATTAATGTAAACAAAGTGAAAAAAAATCACAAAGTTTGTCCATCCACATGGTCTCTTCTGCCAATCACCATGGCCTCTTCTGCCTACTGGGAGGGCCAAAGGTCCTGTTTGGGTGGGACTGGTTTACCTGGTCCACTTGCTCGAACAGGGCCTGTTTCACTCCAATCCAGACTGCCCTTTACCAGTTGTAGGACAGAGGTATGCATGGCCAAACAACACATGCCTCTACAACGCATTCCTTTAACACACATGCCTTTACCACGCAATTTCGTGGTAAAGGCATGATTAGTAACGGGATGTGTGGTAAAGTTCACACCCAAGCCCCTCCGCCCTGAGCCCTAAAACCATGGCCCCTGCCCTATAACTAACAGGACCCCGAGCCCCAAAAATGACCCCGGCCCTAAAACCTGAAACTACCCGACCCCCCTGCCCTGAACCCCAAAACCTTGGCCTCTGCACTATAAACAACCCAAGACATAAAAACTACCCCATTCCTAAAAACACCCTGACCCCCCTGCCCTGAGCCCTAAAACCCGGCTCCCTAAACAAGCCCGGCCCCATCTGAGCCCTACAAACTACCCCCACCCCTAAAACTACAGCCTCACCCCCCAAAACCCAGACCACTTACCAGTCCGCATTCTCTACCGATCCTTCCTCTTCCTGTGCCCGCCCGCCCGTCCGCACATCTAGATCACGTGCTACCTTAACCACGCATATGCGTGGTTAAGGCAAGCATGGTTGTGCTTGTGGGGATATGGCCTTGGTGACTCTGCCCGCGTTGTAAAGGCAATTTCCCTCCTTTACCGACACTCCTACTTCCTAATATTTTGACAGATTACCGTTCAGTGTGCTGAAAGAGCCAAACAGGCCTACTGAAGGAACAGCTATATTTATTATGAGGAGAAAGATGTCTTGTTTTGCAAAGCAAATGAAACTGGTTTATTAAGGCTAAGCCCACCCCAGATGTCAATGGTGCAAAATGGAAAAAAACACAGCGAGGCACATGCAAAGAGCTTTCATACGTCTCTGTAGTATTATTTTCATTTTTAGTCCGCCTGAGCCATCAGAGTATTATGGTTAAATTTATCTGTAAAGGTATTTCCTAAAATCTGCTTATTTATCCTCTAATGGTCAGTAAATCCCATTGTTGGATTTTCCGGCCCGAATCAAAAATATAATAAAAGCATTTTCTATCTCTTTTGGGTGTGTCCAAGTCCCTTATGGAGGAGGTTTGTGTTTATACGGCACCCTCATCTATAACCCGATACACATTATCAGAAGATGGTCCGCGGACCTCATAATGGCTGTCAGAATTTAAAAGTCCACCATCTGGTAGTCAATTTGGTTCTGAGATCAGTTCAAATTTTGGATCCACAAACATTTGACTGTAAGAAGCTAGGAAAAATGTAGCTTAAAGATACTGAATCACATCATGATTAGCTTAGATACTTGTGTTAAAGAGTGTATACTCTGTATGTAATAGTTACCAAAACGTAGTGTGGAAATATAGTCAACCTAATACTAGACAATTAGTGACGTAGCCTGTTGCCATTGTGGCACGAAGATCTGTGGCATTTCGTTTTTTGGAAAGATACATCCTGTGCTCTAAGTTGGCAATAGGCTGCAAGGGCTGAGCCCTGGCAAAGCAAGCAAGCAGCGTCAAAGTCAATGGGTCTAGCCTTAATGTGCCTAAGCATGGGAACGCAGGCATTCTCAAATGCTGTTCACATGAGTTACATACACAAATGCTATTTTATCACATCAAAGCCTGGCCTGATTGGCTTTACAAATGCTGGGAAAGGAAGTAGCAAGAAGTTATTGATTTGAGTATAAAATGCTTACAGGACGTAAAAAAGTGAATGTGATAAACAGAGTGATGATTGAGTGTACTTATCAAATGTAAAAAGAAATAGTTGCTTGTATATTTCAACGAAAGGACTTCCTGGAAAATGGAATGATACAGCTAATAGCATGGGGTGAGAGACTAATGCCCCGGTTACTTACCGGTAATCTTCATTACCACGAGTAGTCTTCCTCGCCACATGACGAACAAAGTGAGCTTCAGCTCCACACCAGAACCCTTCAAAGCAAAAAAGGTCAGCCTCCCATGCCTCCCATCCCTTCCCAATATGGCCGACCCAATCCACCCTTGACCTCTATAAGAGGCGGGCGGGCCCAACCATTCAGCCTGGAATACCAAGCATAAACATGAAGCCGAAAGCCAAAAGGGAGGGAGGGATGGGAACTCATGTGGCGAGGAAGACTCTACTCGGAGTAATGAAGATTACCGGTAAGTAACCGGGGCATTACCTCGCCACATGACTAACAAAGTGAGCACATACCAAAGCCAAGCGGCTTCATGGAAACTCACAAGAAACCAACGGACCAGAAGGAGATGCCAATGAAACAGGGCAAACCCAAAAACACAGACGAGTGGAAGAACCACCCAAGAGAGAGGCAACCACGAGCAGGAAGAACCAGTCCAGGAAAAAGACACAGGAGGGGCCGAAACCCCACCAGAAGCAGGCCCAAAAACCACCGACAGAAGGCAGAATGAGAAGGCACGGGATGAAACTGACCGGAGCCACAAGAAACAACAAACCGGCCCCAGAACAGAAAACAGGAAACCGCCCCAAACACACCAAGACTGTCCGACGGACAGCCAACAGCGAGAAGGAAGCAGAGGCCCAGACTTCGGAACCGAAGAAACAGAGGGCACCCACACCACAGTGACACAACAAGAAGCCACAGCAGCAAGAGACACAGTCCGACCGAAGCCCATCCAAACAGAATGGTGGACCACCAACAGTGAGAGAGCCGAACCACCCCCAATCCGGAGGGGGAGAAGGAAACAAAACCCACCAGGCCTGGTGGCAACCGAGGGCCGAAGCAGAGGAACCAGACGGAACCAACCCAGAGTGGTAGGAGCCGCAAGAATGGACGGATGCGCAGAAAGGAAACCAGCACTCCACCGAACAACAAAAAGGAAGGTCACCCAAACCCCACCAGCAAGGAGAGACAGGAGGGACACGGACCACAGTCACCCAAAGGACCTCCGGAAGGGAGCGCAACAGCAATGATAGAGCCCAGGCAGTCGCAAGGCAAAACAGACCCCGGAGGCTGCAGGAAACGACATCGAAGCGACCTGTCCAGCAAGGGTACCCAACCGGCCAACAGCGAAAAGCGGAAAGCCCACAAGGCCGCCCACAGAGGCCGAAGAGCGGAAAAGGGACCAGGACCAAGGCCAAGCCCCAAACAGGACGGCGAACGCCCACCAGGGGACCTCATGCACAAGAAAGCATAATGAACACAGAAGGAAGGGGAATACAAAACGAATGAGCGAGACAGCCCAGCGCAGGGCCAAGCAAACCGTCCCGCAACGTTCCACATGCAGCAAATGAGCCGCTGAGGCGAGCACCCAGGTGGCTAATTATACAACCAACACCCAGGACCGACCCAGCCGAACAACGGAGATCCGACAGGAACCGGAGTGAACACGGAGGCAAGGCCACAGGCAGCAACACAATAAAGGCGAGAAGGACAGAAGAGTCAGGCGGAACGAGCCAGAGTAATGTCAACACCCCCAGGGATCAAACCCGAGTCGGCAGGCCCCAGTACCCCAAAACCAGGGACAAAGAAGAAGAGGATACAATCCGCACAGGGAGCGCCGGGCCCTGTGCAGGGAAGAGAACCGGGAGAACCGGCACCCCCGGACAATCACAAGCACTGTTTGAACAAAAATCCCAAAGGGATATATGAACAGCCGTTGCAGGACATGAAACCCCAGACCCGAGTGAGCCTGCGCCCAGAGGCGCAACACGGACCACTGAGCAAAATCACCCAGGTCCACCATTTGCAGGAGCCCCACCAACAGGACAAATGTCCCAGCCAGGCCAACAAGCCCAGAACCCACGGAAGCAAAGGGGTCATAGGAAGCGCAAAGACGGGAGCCCAGATGAGAAGGCAGAAAAAAGCCAGCACTGGGGACACAAACCGGAAGAAAATGACCGAGGCAAGGACAGCACCACTCTGCCAAAAAAACAAATTGGCAAACCCTGCAAACCCCCCAGAGAATGAGGCAGGGTACAAACCGCCCAGGAGAGCAACAATAAGCCCCCGCGGGGCAGGGGCAAACCCAAAACAAGCCAAGGAACGGTCAACAGAAGGCAGACGATAAATCCGCCAACAGGTGTACCAAAACCCAGCACAGACCGGGAACCCATGCACGCACCACAGGCCGAAAAGGCCGCCATCACCCGGGAAGGGGAGACCAGAACACAAAGACCACCGGCCGTACTGGTAGACAGGGTGGAAAGGGAGCCACCGGGGCAAGAGAAAGGACACCTACGGGAACAGGCGAAGTAGGGAAAGCCCCCAGAGCACCGGGACCAACCAGACGGGGAGGACCCCCAACAGACAGACCGGGCAAGCACCGCCAGTCACCAAGACACAAGGATCCCAAAACCCTCCCGACGGATGGCCCTTACCAGGGTAGAGAACCCAGATATGAACAGCCGGGGAGCCACACAAAACCAGACAAAGGGGAACAGCCACCCAAGGGAGGAGATCAACCACAGAGCCACAGCATGCGGGACCGACCCGGGGAGCCCAACAACCAACAACTGGAACGACCCATCAGTGGCAACAGAGCCCCAACCCCCAGGAAGCGAGGAGCAACATGACCAGGAGGGCGCAAGGGACGCCCACCGAGCCATGGAGCAGGAGGAGAAGGGGACGCCACCACCGCGGCCTTGGCAAGAAAAGCAAGACTCCAGGAACAGGAGCAGAAGCCAAAGCCCACCCGGAGACTACAGAAACAGCCCCGAGAAGGAAGAACAGGAGCCAACAGAGGTCCGCCCCCATCAGACATGCAGTCGCCCACAGCCCCCGGAATCCTCTAAGGCCACACCAACCAGGACAGACCCTGCACAACAGTGGAGAGCAGGCGGGGACAGGAATATACAGGATGGAAGGACCGCAGGACCAAAACCCGGAAGTGAAGCCTGGGAAGGGGAAACACACACCCCACCGGGCCAAAGGTCCAAGAATGCGAAATTTACCAGCACATAAACGGCAAAACATACAACTCAACAAGAGGAGCGGAGTACCACCCCATGGAACTCAGAAGAAAAACAGATCGAGAAAACACCCGGAAGGGCCCAACACCGTGTCAAGCAATGCACGTAATAGGAAATATAACCTGGGAACCTGACGAGCACGGACACCAAGAAGGGTATCCTGGCACTGAAGAACAGAGGTCTACTGTAACCCAATGGCCCACAAACAACATCCACAAAAGAAAGAAAGCTGAGTGGCACCAAGAGAAGAACCTGTGACCATGAGTATGAACATAGGCCTCCACAGCGGAAGCAGTGGCAGGATACCCCAGAGAACACTAAGCCACCATACCCAGGGAATCCCCACTACAACACAAGATAACAATGACCCACCGTACGGGGAGAATAAGTGGCGTGCTCAGAGTCACGGGATGTTGAGCGTTGGTGCCGGGACTTGAACCCAGTCCCCCAGCCTCAAGGGCGACTGCTCTAGCCCTAATGCTGGTCTCGCCCCGCAAAACTCTCGTCACAACGAACGAAAACCGGGAGGTAACAGAGACCTAGCGCAGCAACAAGTGGTAGAGATCCATTAGGAGATGTAAAAGAACACAAAAATAAATTAATATAGGATGGGTTCCCGCCATCCAGCACAGGGCCACCATGACCCCAAAACAACGTAATCGTGGAAGCTTTGCACACCACCACTGCAGCCGCAAACGAGGCAGTCCGGCTTGCTGCGTGGGGAGAATGAACATCGTGGGCACAAGACACCCCAACAAAACCACGGGCGTGCAAGATGAGAGTTTCACCACAGAGGAGGCCGCAGCCCGTGCCCTCCGCCAAACCCCCCAGACAGGAACAACACCGGCTCACAGACGGAACCCACAGACCGGTACCCTGGTCAAAAACGTGGGAAAAGCAGAAGCCGCTGCCGGATCCACGGCACCCGAGGGACACAGCCCTGAGTGAAGCCGGGGGAGTCAGCCCCGCCCCTCAGAGGCCGTCCTATCGAGGAACTCCCGATTGCCAACAGTCCGGCCCCATCCAACGGAAGCCGGGAAAAAAACGCGGGGGAAGAAAGACGGCACTCGCCGCGTTGTAGACCCCTGCAAAACTCCCGAAGTACAGGACATGACCCCATGAGAGGACCCCGGTAGCGCGTACCCTCCCCGGCATCAGAAATTAAGCCATGGAGACAGGGACATGGGGGCGTGGCCGCAAAATTGGAGGTGGGCCGCCCCTGGCCCAACATCCAGGTAACCCCTTGACACCAACAGGACGATGGTAAGCCAGGTAAACTCCGTGAGCGTCTCGCCACATGAGGCTGCAAAAGCCACTGCAGGCCGAGTCGGGCCGAGGGAAACCTGAAACAGAGACACTCGGAGATGCTGGGGAGTGAAACCAGGGCCTCAGACATGCAAGCATGTGCTCTACCACTGTAAAGGTGGTAGCCCATGTAAGTGAGCACACAGTGCCATTAGACATCCATGAATCGAAAACCTGATATGCAGTGTAAGAGTCAGAAGCCTGAACCATAAGGCCAAAGAGACTATCGTAGGGAAAACCCAGCAATGTCACATACGCCCCTCCCTGAGAAGCAGCGAGTCAAACGGAAACCCACAGCCCTCCCGGGAGCCGGGCTGAAAGTACTCCCCACCCGAGCCCGCCTGTGCCGGGCCGCCAGACAGCAGGGCCCAAATCCTAGAGCCCGCTAAAGCAGGGCAAAAAGCAAAAATGGAGGGGGCGCAGGATAGAACAAACTCCCAAGAGCCCGCAACTACCAGAGCCCGCTAGAGCAGAGCCGTGAACCCAAAGGGTCAGTGCGAGGGCCAGAAGGTGGGGGAACCAGTGTGTGAGCCCGCTGGAGCAGGGCCTCCCCCCCAGGGCACCGGGACTTGCTGGAGTAGGACATCATCCCAAGTTACCTGAAACACGCTCTGGAGAATCTGCAGCGCAGGACCAAAAAACAGGCTGAATGGTTGGGCCGGCCCGCCTCTTATAGAAGTCAAGGGTGGATTGGGTCGGCCATATTGGGAAGGGATGGGAGGCATGGGAGGCTGTCCTTTTTTGCTTTGGAGGGTTCTGGTGTGGAGCTGAAGCTCACTTTGTTAGTTATGTGGCGAGGAAGACTTATGAGGAGGTAATGCTCCTCTTGGTGGAGCCACAGCTCATTCTATGTGTATTTTAAAGAACTGATAACTATGTCAACAGACAGCACCTTTCTCAAGCCAAACCTAAAAAAATTTAGCCTGCAGGACCCTTTATTCTGTTCTTCGTTCGACGGAATAAAAAAAAATTGTATCTACCTTCCTGTCACAAGAAAGAGCTTCAACAGAAAATTACCAGAAATTCCCTTTGGAACACGAGGACAAGGACATTGATGTCCCCGGGCGTACTATACAATGTATTTTCAAGTGAACAACCAAATTAGATCTGCTTACTTTAAGATATATCTATATGTGTTTTGCTGATTATGGCCCAGAATAAAGGAGTTATGTGAACTGTTGAATAATTATCTCGTTGCCAGCCGATTTTGGTCATTCGTTGTCCAGCAAAACTCTATTTCTGAATTTGTCAAGGACGACACTACTTTTGCACTTAGTTACATAGGGCAGGCCTCTTCAGGAGGTTTCCTAGATATGCTTCTTATACCTTTTAGAGTTCTCTCCCATCTTTATAATCCTGCTTTAACCACTGACTGCATCATCCACTGCCCTACCCACTAACTCTGCATACTACGGGCAGATATTAACAGGACCATATTATTTCTGAGAAGGGTATTGGACTACCGTGTATCACATTTTGTAATAGTTTATCTGTTTACAGAGAAGACATATTGGGTTTGTATGGCATCAAAAGATTTAACATCATTTAGATTCAGGAGCGGCCCGTGCAGGTAAGAATGGTGAGCCAGGGTGGGGGTAGGACTCAACAGATGATGCTGAGGGAAAATATATTATTTATTTAAATTTCCCCTCATCGTCTGTCGAGACCCCCACCGCTCTTACCTGCAAGGGCCGCTCCTGTTTAGATTAGATCAAGATATTCCCCCACACAATTTCTACTAATTGTTTAATATTGTGGAAATAGATCTCAGCGGTCCATACTGGACTGTAGAGAAACTCAGGTACATTTAATTCTTGACTTATATACTTTCATATAGAGATTACAATTTTAAGGGCCTTAGGAGGTGTATTTCCTGAGGACTGCAGACATCAACATGTTTCTACTCATTTTATTCCAAGATAGGATCCTGTTTGTTCCTGCTCTGCAAGACCTTGATGTTCCATGCAGCAATGTTAATCCTTATAAATATTTCTTTTTTTTATTTAAATAAATCTGTGAATAGATTTCCCTTCTTATTTGTCCCAACACTAAGGTGCCTTCTCCTCCTCACTGCCAATACTTACCTGCCTAACCCAGACCCATCTAGCCCAACTTTCCATTCCCCGTGCCCAAGGCCCATACATGTATTGCTTGGAGAGTTCAAAGGTCAACACACGAGCTTATTCCCACAGTGTGTGTGTGGCAGGTAAACAGCATTGATCCCTTTATCAAGTCAATGGAGATGAGTCGGCTTCCAAGCCCCTGACCAAGGGCCGCCATGTGGGACAAAGCACACAGATAAAGTTTCAAATGGGGATGAGACACGCACAGTGTTCCCCTCTCGGGAGTGAGCAGCAGCGCCATCTGTTTCAGAAGCGCGAGCAAGATAGTTAAAAACAGATGGCGCCGCTGCTCGGTCCCGCAAGGGAAACGCCAAACGTGACGAGTGCCAATAGAGAACAGTGCAAAACATGCACGAGTTTGAACGATTCCAAGAGGTCCCTCTAAGCAGCGCTTGCGCACTGTGTAGGCGAGACCTAATAAGTAACAAGCATTGGCATAGCCAATAGGTCTCGCCTTTGGGACCTTATAAGTGTTTAGTGATCCAGCACAATATCCTTGGTGCAACAACATCAACTGTTGCATGGCTAAACACTTATAAGGTCCCTTTTTTTGATTGTGTTAAATGGCAATTTTCTGGGAGTCTAATTTGGAATGACTGAAGCTGAATCCCTGGTGGCCCTGTTAAGCCACCAGTAGTACAAATATATGGTCTATGCAGGATCCTCGGAACCCCAAGTGCTGCAGGCACCGTTAGACAATCAAGAAAATACTATATGTGGTCTTCACTCACAAATGGTAGAAGTTTGACCTTTGATTTTTATTCACCAATACACTCTATTGTAATCGATCGCACAACCAACCTAGCAGGAGCAGCTTTGGATTAGTGTATGGTTTGATGATGTATTTATTATATTGGAGTTAGATCCTGTCATGGAATGGCATTGACTGTTCTGTAAATGAACGGGTGTGTACTGAATGACATTGCTATTTGTTTAGTTCTGCTGAGATGTACGGTGTCCACAATGGGCAACCGTACATCTAAGCAAAACTAATGTGGCATCAGGTGCTTGTAATCTTTTCAAGACAGCTCTTGCATTCATTTACCTTTGATTTAATTCCATGTATGTTTGGTTGTGGTAGATATGAAGTTTCTTCTGGTTGTTTAACCTATATGGCAAAGAGGTGAGCAACCCGTGCCTAACTAAATAGCATATACACGTGTGAAGGTTCTAGAGGTTTCAAACATGTACTTTAAATTAAGGATTTAGTCCGGGTGCAACTTGATTTTAATGTGCTGTTGAAATGGTAAATGCTTAGCCAACTAGAGGGCTTGAAGCCATGTTGTGCTCATGATGTTGCCTGGGGTTGTCTATTATGTCTAATATATGCTGTTGGTCTATAACTTGTATCGATATGCCATTGAGGTGGTAATTTCTGAGTCAGCTAGGATGCTTGGATATTTTCATGCGCATAATTGTGCTAGGACTTGTATCTGTTGTATAATATTTTGATAGGCAGAGTATGATATGCAAATAAAACTTTATCAGGTGTACCCTGAAGCATTAAGGGGATACAATGCAAGCCTTGTATACCTACAGATTACAAACCAGTCACTTGATTAGGGTCAAGACATTAATGAAAGGCATTAATAAGTATTGAATATGTAAAACTGCAGGTAATAATTTGCTTGCCTTCTGGCAGAGTGGGATTTATAGGAGGGAGCACCAACATATGAGGGCAGCCTTAGAGCCTCGGTGCCAAGGCCTCAGCTCTTCGAAAAACGCAGTAGCCTGCAGCTCATACTATTTTTCTATCATGGTTGAGCATCCAGGTAGGTAGTCAGCTAGTTTAGGTTCAGGAAGCAGGAAGGAGCACTTACCAATCGCCTCTGGAGCAGAGTAAGGAAGTCCGACATCAACGTGAGGAGGCCATCGCGTCAGGGGAGAAAGACCACGAGAGGTCGCGGGCACTCAGTAACAGGAGACCAAAGCTTTCAGAGGGATGTTGGGGACTCGCATGTACTGTGGTGGGGGAGAAGTACATACCCAGGAACAGCATACCTGCCCAGGCGCGACCTAAACAAGCCCGGGAGGGGTGCGTGCGGGCGCGCGCAGTCTGCTCACTTTTAAGCACTGCACTTGTGCTTGTGGCGTGCCCCTGCACGCATCCGCAAGGTGGATGCGCTGCGTAGGCGAGACCTAAAAAGGACCCAAGAATAAACGGGACCCTGCTTTTCCACAGCCTGCCATCCCGACTCAGTTATCCCATGAACAGTAATCCGTCATCTAGTTGTCCAGTAATATTTCATACCTGTCACATGCTAAGAACAGTTCGGTCACTCTAGAAAATAGAATCCTGTCATATTTATACTCAGGTCTATTGGATAGTCTATGTAGCTTTCTTATTCAAATGTTCATGAACTGGAAGCTTCCGTGCTCCCGAGAGCAGGGGTTAGAATGTCAGTAGACCCTGTGCTTCATCAACAAAGTTGCACAAATATGTTTGCATGTGAAAGTCTATATTCAACCTGGTGAACCTTGTTGTGACATTTGACTACCAATCATTTGACTTTTGCAAGTAGAAGCAAACCTCAGTTCTTTCCCAGTAAATATCAGGGTATAGATTTCCCGCTTTTGTGAACTTCCACAGGAGGAGCTGCTAGCTGCTAATGGACTCAGTACCAAGCCTTGTATCCTTAATTTGTGTATTGTGACATGAAAGATGCCGGGGATCTCTTACAATTTCCCCTCAGAAGTCCCATGTATTGAGTTCATGATAAGTGCTCCTTCAACTAGCTTAGCCATAAATCTTGGACATTTTAAACATCTCAATTCCCTTCTCCTCGGGGTTGCTAAACTATTTCGATATTCCAAATCCTTCATTTTCCGGAAGTCAATAGCCTGCAATTCAAATTGAATGTCTTTAGTCTGATGATGAATCATATCTACTTCTAAACTGTTTCTCGCCTTTCGTTCAGATGTTCATGCTCTAACTGCACTGACTCTGATGGCCTTTTCAGAGATCTGGCTCATAAGCACAGTAACAATTTGTGTTCTAGGTAGGATTCATCCCTACTTCTTTCATTTCGATGGGCTGTAAATTATCCAATTTAATGGTACTCAATTTATCGAACTCAGATATATGGATAGCTGAGCTGGACGTTTAACTCCCGACCTGCAGAACACTCCAGACAATATCAAGAGTGTTTAAATCACAGCCACCTAGTTGTTAGTGAGTAGTTTCTTGTGATCAGCATGAATGAATTTGAGCTGTCCTTTTTGTTGTCTCGTCCAGTAATTTTGATTCACACGGCTGAGAGCACAAGCATGATTCTGGTAGCGTCAAGCTGTGATATTCAGATATGTTCTGTCGGCTAGTGGCAACGATGACGAAGGATGATTGAATGGCTGTGAGCAAATTATGAACACACAATGTCCTGGCATAGTGGTCCAATTGAAATGTTTTTGGTGTGACCAACACCTGCAGTACTCCTTGCGTCCTACTGAAATTCAGAAGTAAGTGAGGAGCACTACAAGAGTAAGTCACAACTGCTTCTTGCAAAATCTTTATGAATCAGGCCAACTATTTTAGCTACAGATGGATGTGCCATGTCTCTTAGTCGCTTTTCCCATTACTCAGCAAATGTGCTTGGTTGGTATTAGGATCAAAACAAAGTGATGTACTGCGGTACCCAGAGGGATTCTCAAGGGAGAAGGGAGCTCCTTAATTAATAAGTAGGTGGACAGGTAAGCAGTCCAGGAGAAGTTAAAGGTACTGCTCGTGTATTAAATATTGTGCCTTCTGGGCGGATACACCAAGCTGTCTTAGATGCAACAAAGAATTAGGCACATATTTCCATACGATATGGGAGTGTCAGAAAATACAGGAATATTGGGGAGCAATACCTGCAGAACTAGAAGACATATTAGGTGACAAGGTACGTATGGATCCCAAATTCGTGCTGCTAGGCATACACACAGAAGTCGATCTCTCCAAGACAAAGTTTTTATTAATCAACCTAGGTCTAGTGGTCACCAAGCGAGATTTGGCACGCAAGTGGGGGACGACACAGAGGCCCACTGTGGATGAGTGGAAGAGGGGAATGGATATGTATATGACCGGGGAAAAGACCACATATATAGCTCGCGGCTTTCCAAAAAAGTTCTAGAAAATATGGACTCCGTGGATAAATTACTATGGACTCACGATAAACTTGAAATGGTCACCCTAGCCACATGATAGACTGGTGCGGGGGACTGGAGGGGTGTGACTGAGACACTGGGGATTCAATAAGGATACAATACTGGTTTATGTATCAATGTTGCACATGCCACTGCGTCTGAATTAAAATGTTAACATGACTTTGCTTCAATTGCTTGAATGTATAAACTGTACCCGTGCTGAATTCAAGAAAGATGCAAATAAAGATATATATAAAAAATACTGGGCCTTCTATTTGTTGCTTGAAACCTTTTACAGCAACAATCATGTTTTCTGAGTGTCTAGATAGGGCGCTTGGTGATTCTTAGAGACTGACGCCGCCTGGTGTCTACTAAATGAGTTTTCCTGGTGCAGGAGACCCTGCTCAATCCTGAACATCGCAGCCAGAGACTGGTAAATCACTGTGAGAGGAGTGGAGAGTCAACTGTAAAACAATGTGTCTATTGGTTCAAGTCCTTGTATCACAGCATCTCCGGATATAAAACACTGAGACGTTCTTAAAAGGAACAGTTGTTTCCTGATTGGATGGCTGTGTGAGACTGAAGCCCTCATCTTCTGTGTCGATGGAGACCACTTGGGGATTGTGGTCTGCCCACTCCCACTGTAGATGCTCTCCGAGTTCCTGCCAGTCTCTATGTCCAAAGCAGAGACTAGACCACTTTGACTGTTACCCATCTCGCTAACAGTGAGAGGTCATGTGGAAGAGCTGTTATTCCCCGAGATGTGAATGCAATGCTTGATGTATTCTATTGTCTATGATTTGGGAGAGGCGGGAGACTGACTGGCGAGGAAGGTAGGCTCACCTCTTCCCCAGAGACTGTGTGCTAATTGTTAAGCGGGCTGGGGCATTGGTGCAGGACCAGGCTCTAGGATGAGTTCAGAACCCAAAGGCTGCTGCATAGGGCCAAAAGCCACACACAGCTGGTTAGGTAGAACAAAGGCATGCACAGTAACTGCTAGCATCTCCAAGAGGTTTGTGTTGAAAAGGATTATGTTTGATGGCTCAGCAGGCTCTGATGTAGCATCAATGCCGGAGATCAAGGATGTGCCAACAGCACACTACTGGGCCAGAGAAGTGAACAGTAGTTGAAAACAGTACAACAGAAGCCAATCCTCAGACAGGCAGCATCAGAGCCTTAGAAACCTTAAGGCAGATGCCTCAAGATCAGGGGTTCCTGGTCAGGTGCCATCAGAGGCATGATACCAATGGAGTCCAAGATGCTTATTGGACAAGAGGAAGAGGCTCAAGTTGCCAGCACCAATGGGGCTATACGCTTAAAACCAGTAGGGACTTCTCTTACAGTCGAATTTGGCTTGCAGTGGCAATGGGCTAAAACCATTACAATGTAGACATTGTGTCCAGATCGGAACAACAGCTCCAGCTTCTGGCTTTGCTCATCAACGGTCTCTCAGCGAGAACGGTTCAGTTCTTTGATAAAAGACAAGCTTATCTGAGTCTTGAAGATTGGCCTATACTTACTGTAGATGTCCTTCTCATCTTAAGAAGCTACAGACTGGAAAGCTGACATTGAGATGCCAGAGAGCTCTGCCCGTTGGTTTAGAATGGTACTGTGATGGGAACGCACCCAAGTGCCTGGCTTCAAGTGTATCAGAAGATGGGTTCCTTCCAGGTTTGTGGATCGTAAAAGGGTATAAATTACCGTCGGGCTCACGATCTCTGTAATCACCTTGTCTGATATTTTCTGAAAGATTCTATTTTGTAGTCAACCCCAAGATATCCCGTGCAGCCTTCATGTGTACTGACTTGCTCCTCTTGCAATTGCACTGCTTCCATCCGGTCATCTTGGGGCGGGGGAAGAGAGGAACTTCGAAGGAAGCAACAAAGTTCAATGCACCTTGCTTTAGCAAGAGGAAGAAAGTTGTCCTATGAAGCAAAGAGCATCAATTAAACTGAGCAGCAGGAAAGTGATGGGTAGAAGGCTTGAATTAACCTGATGAGTTGTTAATTACTCCAGGGGCATTATGTACCACTGTGTTTTAGCTCCTCTGTACTATCACAGAAGGGATCCAACCATATGAAAATAAATAATTGTCTTGCTTCTATGGGACCACTCAATGTAAAGTCCTAGGCTACAGGAACGCAAACAACCCAGCGTCACTTTGGTAGGCCTCATCTTGGCAAGGGGCCCATGCTTGGGCATACTGATAGCACTTGGGGTGATTCACACAGTCCTATCTACAGCAGGAAGAGACTGGGCCCCGAGAAGCTCAAACTCACTTCTCATACCACCAAATCCGAAGAAGAAATCATTCCAGGCGTGCTCTTCCTCAGGAAACGCTGCTAGGATTTGGAACTCAGTCAGTCAAAATTACTTTATTCGGTTCATAACAAAAACCATAAAAGCATATAAATATGAAAAACATACAATATAAATAACATTCACAATGAACACTACAATTGAGTTAAAAAGGCGTACAAGACACTTGGTATCAATTCATGAGTTACAAAATTAATTATTATGTCCAAGAAATTTTCTTCCTTAATCTCATTGAGATTGCTAAAAAATTGGCAATATTAAAAATCTCCCATGTAGAACCCAGCAATTGTAAATATAAAAGGGCAGGTTTAACCTGCCTAAATCCTTTGTCCTTAATAAGGGGGCTAATAAATTTTTTGCGAATAGGGGACAGGTGTTTACAGAAGAAGACAAAGTGCACCGTGTCTTTGAGGGAAAATCCGTCACAAGAACAGATTCCCAAGTCCCTCTCCCTTGACCACCCTGGGGAATCGGTGAGCAAAAGATGGAATTTATTCAGTCTAAACTTGGTCAATAAAAAACGATGGTTCATATTGTTGACAGTGACCAAGTAGGGTTCAATACTGTTGGAAGTAATTACCAACTGGTGAGCCCTGACTGAAGGTTTAAGTAGCTCCTTTTCTTCCCTTTCTAAAATTGTCCGCTGTTTATATTCAGCTTTCACCCATTTTAGGTCCCCCTTAGTTAAGTTGCCAGGTAGATCAAATAATTCTGGACGACCTAATTCTCTGGATAAGTTCTTAATAAAATGTATCCAAGGAATGGAGCTGCCGTACTCAAGAGATAAACAATCCTTTAAAATCAAATGATTTAATTCCAAATCTGGGTTTAACCAAATTGTAATCCATTTTAACAATGGAGCAAGAGCAATACGGTCCACTAAATAATCTATCCCGCATTCCTGATGAACAATAAAAGCAGGGGTTGACTGAGGTAGACATAAGATGGATTTAAAAAATGTATCTTCAACTATTTGAAGAATTTTAACATCTTTAATTCCCCATAAATCAGCCCCATACATTGCTATAGAAAGGCATTTAGCAACATATATGTTCAAAATGGCCTGTATGGGCTTCACCCCCAATTGCGAGCAAAGTCCAAGACAGCTAAAGTGGACCTAACAAATACATTGCGCTTAGCTGCCAATTGCGGAGACCAATTGAACTTATCATCAAAGATAACCCCCAAGTAGGGAAATCTGCTAACGCGGGATAAAACATGCCCTTCGCAATACAAGGTCTTAACTTTTTTTGCTTTACAACCCATAATCATGACATGTGATTTAGAAAAATTCACACTAAGATCGAGTGCATTCATAAAATTTGCAAATGAGTCCAACAAACGTTGCAAACCCACAGGTGTACGTGCTAACAAGGCGGCATCATCGGCATATAATAATGCCGGAATAGAAAACTTGCCGACTCTTGGAATATCCTTGCACGACCTAGTTAAAACAGCACCTAAATCATTGATGTATAAGGTAAAAAGCAGGGGGGCTAAAATACAGCCCTGTCTAACACCATTCGAAATTCCAATCCTACCAGTGCAATTACCCAGGCGATCGTATCTAACGGTGGCGGAGAGATCCCTATGTAGATCAGCCAGGAAAAATACAATGTTTTCGTCAATGCCGCACTTAAGGAGCAAATCCCACAGCTTCGACCGGTTCACTCGGTCGAATGCAGAGGACAGGTCCATAAAGGCAAGATATAACTTCCCTTTTTTGGCAATAGTGTATTTACCTATTAATAAATATAGGTTCAGACTTTGGTCTATAGTACCCCGACCAGCTCTGAACCCATATTGTAAACATGAAAGGGTCTCGTTAACCTCCAACCACGCTGATAGTTTCCCCAAAACTACACGCCCTAGGACTTTAACTGCAGAATCAATAAGGGAGAAAGAGCGGTAACAACTGGGGTCCCCTCTGCTACCTTTTTTAAAAATTGGTATAATCACAGATTCGGACCAGGTGCCCGGGATGCCTGAGACACAAACCCTATTAAAAACATTCATTAAAACCAAAGACCAAGTCTCAAGGTCAGATTTATAAAGGTCAACCGGAACACCATCCGGGCCCGGGGCCTTATTACTTGTCATCTTTTCAATGGCCTCGACTATCTCGGTCTTAGTAACCGATAAAGTATATTGGTTTGCAGTAGGGGACGACGAGGTCGACACCCCGTTTCTTACCCCTTCATAGACTGACTTAAAATGGGTACACCACAAGTCTTCCCCTATGCCACAATCTAATTGGCCGTTACAAGCGTCGCGAAAATAAGGTTTATTCACCACAGACCAAAACTGTGCACTATTTCTAAGAACATCCACGGAAGCTAGTTCAACCCATGCATCCTCTCTAATCTTTTGCTTTCTAGTTTTCAAGGCTTTATCATATTCTTTCCTAAGCGTGGCAATAATCGGCCTATTGATAGGCTTAGGGCGGCCTTCAGCCTTCTGTTAGCCAAAGAGCAATTTCTATCAAACCAACCTAAATCGATATTATCATTACCCTTAGCAGGGCAACTAAGGTCCGCTGAGATTTGGGAACAGATTGCCGAGTAAGCCTCTAAAACTTCCTTATTACCGGCGTCCAAATCCAAACAAGTATTTATCTCAGGACCCACCTTCCTTCTTAGATTAGAATGAAAGTCCTCCGGAATTATTTTGTTCCATCTAATCCTGCGATTCTGATCAGAGGGGCGGATATTAGATTTGTCCGTCCTTCCCAAAGTTTTAGTAGGGGTGATAAAAGTGTCCGAAATGCTAAGGACCACAGGGTTATGGTCACTGAAATGTGACCAAATCGCCTTATAACCGTTAATCATATCACCAAGTGCAAAGCTAATAAAAATGTAATCAATGACAGAATGTTTGCCATTCCCTTTAAAAGTAGGAATTTCCTCAGACGTCAAAGAAGGGAGTATAAGCGCATAATCTGCTAAGATTGACTCAAGACAGTCTCCCTGAGCAGAATGCTCAAAATGAGCATCACCTTGTGCAGACGGACCTAGAGGATCAAAAGACAAACAGTTGTCTGAACAGCCGTGGATATTAAAATCACCCAAAATTATAATAAAACAGTCATTTTGGTTAGCGTCCTTGTAAGCCGCCAAAAAGCGTGTTAAAGCTAAGAGATGATCAGTTGTGGTGACTCTGTCAAAGGAATTGTAAAATTTACGATTAAAAAAACACCTCCCTCTAACAGGGAGATTTGTACAGCCAAACTGTTCCGTGAACCTGTATCTATTTGGGTCTGTTGACCCGGTATACTAGCTGAGATTAAGGTAGCCAACCCACCCTTTGCCCTCCCCGCATTTGATGGTACGGCTGGAACAAAAAAACTCCTGTACCCATCAATGGACAGGGTATTCTCTAAGTCCCATGTTTCTTGTAAACTGATAATGTGTCCTAAACCTATAAGTGTTCGCCAAGCCGGGTCATCAATTTTGTTTTTCAGGCCAGCTATATTCCAACTGACCAATCTAAATAGATTGCCCAATAAACCAGGAGTAGATGCGACATGACTGTTATCCAATGGTTGCAATATATTTTCATCACGGCCATCTACCCCACTATCTAGAGTATTGCGCTCTGCCAATGACCCTAGTCATTCATTATCATCTAGGTTTGAAAGAGCGTCAAATCTGTTAGAAATAGGGACAGCATAGTTGTTAAAACCAATACCCCTAGGGGGGTCACTAAATAACGGCCCAGCATGAAATGGAGGATAAAAGAAGCCCAGGGGAAGGACGTTAACAAAATCCGTCTGAATTCTCACTGTCCCAGCCTGTTTCAGTATATCCTCAACCAACCTTGGAGATCTGAAACTTACGACAATGCAATCACCCGCCAGACTCTTGTTTGTCCTGCCCACCCACGGGACCCTTCTAATCATCATGAAATTGTTGGCAAGATGTTGTCCCAAGACAGTTTTATTAGATAAGAAGTGGATGGCCTTGTTTTTCAGGGAAGTCCAGTGTTCTCTTTTATCCCCTTCCAATTTTGGGACATTAGCTAAAATAATAGTGTATGGACAAGCCTCAACAGGTAGGTGTAGGGAGTCCCTCTTATCATAGTTAGCTAAAAAGCCGGGCCTCCCTTCAATATTCTGAGAATCCGAAACCACCCCTTGATTTGTACCCGTAGGATTTGAAGCTAGGGGCGGTAGGTTTACACCAGTGGCCGAGGTGGTACAGTGAGGTACTGGTTGTTGGGGTGCAGTAATTATAGTATCCAGCAAGTTATTGACCGAGGCAGTAACTGAACTAAGAGAGTTAATTGCCCGGGTACTAGGGCCAGGAATAGAAACCTTAGAAGTGAGGTGTGACTCAATTATATTCAGCCGCTCCTCAATGCGCCTCAAGGTGACCAATAAAGGAGCAGTAAATAATTTAAGGTGCTCATCAAGGATATTTATAAGGTCTGACATAGGTTTTTCGCTATTTCTATCGGTAGTACGATCAGTAGCTGATTTAGTGCAAACGTTCCCTGCCTCACCCAGAGTCTCGCTAACTGAACGGGGAGCCTCAATATTGACTTTGTTCGATCCAGGAGCGGGATTGCTAGATTTAGATAATTTTGCCGGTTTTCTGGCTGCGGTGGCACCCTTCCATCCGTGGTCTCCGCTGGACCCCCGAGCACGAGGACCGCGTGTCCCTCTACGCAGACGATATCCTTCTGTATCTCGCCTCCCCGCGTAAATCACTGATCGTCCTGGTTGATGTTTTGCGCTCCTTCGGTCGCAACTCAGGCCTTGTTATTAACTGGGCGAAATCCTGTGTATATGTGCTTTCCGGGGAGGCTCCGGTCCTACCACGGGACTGTCCGATCCAGATTGCCTCCCAGGGGTTTCGGTACTTGGGTATATATATTACTCTGGACCCAGAGGCCCGCTACGAGCGGAAATTGCTACCCCCCCTCCAGCGCTTGAAGGAGGACGTTGTGCGTTGGCGGCGTCTGCCGCTTTCGCCGCTTGGCCGAGCGGCCTTGTTTAAGATGATGTCGTTGCCGCGCTTCCTGTACGCTCTCCAGAACACTATGGACTTGGTCCCGGCGCGCTATTTCCGTGAGGTGGAGAGCCTGCAGCGGCGCCTGTTCTGGGACGGGAGGCCGCGTATTGCTTTGGCTAAATTGACGCTCCCGTGGTACGATGGGGGGGTTGCCCTCCCGGATATTAAACGGTATTACTGGGCCTCCCAGCTAGCTGCAATTAATCATGTCCTTTACGGGCCCGCCTTGAACCCGGCATTTGAAATGGACAAGATGCTCCTGCCCGGTGGCGACTACAATCGAGCGCTCTACTCTGGCGCGCCCGACTCCCGCCTGACGGGACCGACGCGTGTCATGGTGCGTGTATGGCACGCGGCTAACGCAGCTATGGGGTGGAAGGACCGTTTGACCCGGGCGTCACCGCTATATGCGTCTGAGAGGTTGGGCTCCCTGTGGACCTCGAAGGGCTTCGAGAAGTGGGACACGATCGGCATCAGCACAGTGGGAGATCTCTGGACAAGGGGGGGATTCAAAACTTTCGAGACGCTGCAGACGGAGTTTCAGTTGCAGGGCAGCGAGTACTTTCGGTACTTGCAAGTCCGCCATGCGCTGGGCTCCGTCTTTCCGGATGTCGCATCCATACCGGAGTCTTCCCCCCTGGAGGACAGAGTGCTGGATGGCCATGTCCCAGACAGCACGATCTCCCTTATATATAAAAAACTGATTAACGACCGATCGGGCCTGCTGACTGGCCTCCGCGAGGCCTGGGTTGCTGATGGGCTGGAGTTGGACGACGAGGACTGGATTTCCGCGGTGGCCTCTCCGAAGGAGGTGGCCATCCCGGCTCGCCTTCGCTTCGTCCAGCTTAAGATCCTCCACCGGGTGTACGTGACGGGGCCAAGGCTTCTACGTATGGGCTTTGCTGAGGATGGATTGTGTAAGCGTGGCTGTGGTGCCTTGGCAACTTTCTTGCATATTCTGTGGGAATGCCCAAAGGTGGAGCGATTCTGGCGTGGTGTGCATGAGGTCCTGCGAGTGGTCACGCGTGTCGCGCTGTTGCCTGAAGCGAGGAGATGCTTGCTGAATGTGTGGGAACCAACTGACTACTCGGTTCCGCAGACGCGGTGGGTGACTCTGGGATGTATGATAGCCAAGCGTGATATTGCCCAATTGTGGGGATCCCAGAGGCCCCCGACGGTGTCGGCCTGGAAAGAACACATGGATTGGTGTATGTTTCGTGAAAAGGTGGTGTATGTGGCGAGGGGTAAGCCTGGGGCGTGGGTGAAAATCTGGGGCCCCTGGAACGCCTATCGCGGGGGTATTTGCGAGCCGCCACTGCTACCGGCTGCCTCACCAGCTCCGTCCCCCTAGCCGACCCCCTCCCCCAGCCGTGGGCAGGTGGTTCCCCAGTCCCTGATCTGTTCCCATTCCCCTCTTCAGAGTTTGGCGGTTGGTTGGGATCCCCCACTTAAGGAGCGCGTGCCGTCACTTTGGATTGCGGGTTGCCTTGCGGGTGTGGTTTTTTTTTTTTTTGTGTTGTTATGTTTTGACAAAAGGAAACCGTATTGTGGGCTTTGAGTTATGTGGCCCGCGCTATTGATATCTCCTGATTTATCACTTTGCACCGCTAAGAGATTTTTCTGTATGTATGTCATATGCTTCTGCCACTCTAGCGGCCGGCCGGACGGTTGTAGGCCCATACTTGTAACCATTTGAGATTGCAATAAACGGTTTCAAAAAAAAAAAAAAAATGTTGCCGGTTTTCTACTACCCTGAGGGTTATCCTTTGCCTTTCTTTTCCCCGTGGCAATTTTACCACCACCAACATTCAGATTAGGCCTAATGCTTAATTGTCTAGTGCGAACAACCAGTGAGGGTTGTGCAGGACTCACTATGATTGAGGAGGGTGACACAATTGTAGGACTAACAGTAATACAAGAGCCATTCATGTTCTCAAGCGGGTGGACACCATCCAAAGGGACGTTTTCTGATAAACAGACCACAGCGGGTGATAAAGGAACAGATGATCTAATGGGGTCCAAAGACAGTCTACGTTCGACCGAAGCGATCTCTTTCACAATGGCAGATGCCTGTTTTAAATAACTGTCCAAAGTCCCCATACCCGCAACCCTAGTGCATGCTTTAGAAGACCCTTTCGACATGCTTCCACCGAGCAGTACAAAGCACAATCCTACCAAATAGTATTTGGCACGATAACTCGTGCTATATACTCCCCCTCACAATCACCTGTGCAGTCCCGAGGATGGGTGGTCAATCCAACAGCAGTCACTTTGCAGAGGGCAGTCCCAACCCAACCTCTATCGGCCTCTGAGGGCCTAAGAGGGCCCGCCCTTTGCCCGGGCTTAGCCCGGCGACCGCCCGCGCGCGTCCCGCGACGCGGGAGATCAGCGTCCTTTTGAGCGCCTCCGGGCGCGCAGGTAGCGTCACGGGTCGCTAGGGCAGCTGGGAGCTGTAGTGCGTTCCGCTTTCCAGGCCGCGAGATGGCGTTGCGATGCGGCGATGTCAGCGTAGCGTAGCAGCCCAGGAGAGGAACAGCAGGATTGCGATGAGGTAGGGAGAGCACCAATGACGACCCCCGACCAGCAGCAGGTCTCGCGCATTCAGCAGGGCTCCAGATTCAAACTTCCCTAAGCATCTCAGCTGCAACTCCTTTTCTTGCTTCAAACAGAACCCCAAATCCCCTCTGCTTAACAACTACTTCAACATGCGCACAAGATGCTCCACTTCGCCTAAAGATTCAACCCTCATCGGCAGGATCCTTCGATAAGGTCGCCTGATTCGATCGTTCTTTTAACTGTCAATAACACCACTACCTTAATGCTGTATTGCTCTATGATTTTTTTGGCTGCCTTGACCCACGTGCATCTGTATTGTCTATACCTGTAAAGCGCTGCGATACCTTTGTGTCTAGATAGCGCTATATAAAACTAAAAAAAAAAAAAAATCATGATGGGTGGGACTGCTTCAATTAATCGGATGCACTGTTAATATTGGTGGGCGCGTTCCACGCCATTGTCTGTCAGCAAGTCTGTGCCACTACAGAAAGGGACAAGCGTTATGTAACCATCCCTGGTCCTGTCCAACAGGAACCGTCCATCCCTCTGCAGCGTGTGGTCTATAGATCTTCGAGCAGGGTACCCATATCTTGCAGACCCATACGCCTTGGGGTGAGTCAGTTAAAAAAGGCATGGAGTGTGGTCTGATACCTAATACCATTTGACAGACAGTGGATGTATAGAGAAAATTATCCACAAGAAAATCTAAAAACATCAGGTGACCAGTCATACAAAATTAGCTTAACTTGCAAGGTTAAATGATTTAAAAAAGTATTGCCTTTTCAAAAGCTGGTATTTAAACAGACACAGGTACAGAGCAATACCTCACCTCTGTTTTACTGGAAGCCCACTGTGTACCTATCAGTTATAACACACCTCAGCCTGAGGGGGAAGGGTATGGTTTAAGTAGGTAGATGGAGAACAACGAGTAATAATACCGCAGGGACGCTTGAGCTCGCTGACGATTTATGCGCCGCCTCCAGTACACCGCAAACAAGAAAATGGAAATTCAAGGTCAGGCGCCAACAGCAAACATTGCAGTTGTTCCTTCCTGGTGCACTATGCTTAAACGTTCTAATGAGAACTCAAAGCATGTGCAGATTATCAGAACTAAAGGTCAAAAGAGCCCAACCGCCCTGCTCATGGTGCTGGCACTGTTTATTTCTGTAGCCCGGCCGGTGGATGGCTGAGTGGGTCAACTGTGCCCGTTTGCTGTTGCTGCCTGCAAACTGCAGCCACGTGTTTGAATAATTCTTCCAAGGTTACTGAAAACAGATAGGCGGCAATAATAGTACCTGACATTTACTGCACCACGAAGCTGCGAATGGTGACAGTAAGCACTTTATAAACACATAATTGCACTAGGCCCTATTTCATAATAAAGGAGTAATGTCCAGTGACCATCTCCTTGTGTAGGATGTGTGCTCCATACTTCCCATATGTACCCCAAGTACCAGTTTGCATGCATCACGGCTAGATGCTATGTATGGCCAATGCCCCCTTGTGCCCCCACCCCTCAGACCTTGCCATTCAGTTATCGCCATTACAGTCATTTTTTTTGTTGTTGCAGTTTTTAGGTCAAGCCTGGGCAACACATGCACTGCTCTGCGAGGTATGCTGTATTCAGGTAGGGGCTTGAAGCTCCGCCCATGTCCAACTTTTTTGGGTGGGGCAGGGAAAACCCCCATGCCATGCTTTCACTTACATAGTGGCTGCGCCCCTTTCTTTAGACACTGCTGCGGTATTAAGGTTACAGCAAGCCGTGTGCTTCCACTTTAATGGTGGCCGCGCCCCTATGTTTAGATGCGGCTCGCTGTAACCGAAATACGGCGAGCAGTGTCTAAAGAAAGGGGTGCGGCCACTATGAAAGCGGTCTTGCATTTGCGAGAGTTTGCGCTATTGGCATTAGAAATGACAATGCCTTTTATATATGTGTTGGTTTTGAAAACACATAAATAAAAGGCATTGTCATTTACAATGCCAATTGCCTAAACTCTCGCAAATGCGAGAACTATGGCATTGCAAATGCTGGTTATATAGCGCAACCTCGACCCAAAGGAATTGGAGCGCTTTACATGAGCACCAGTTACATTACACAAGAACACATTCATTTTTAGGCACAGGGAGATTAAGTGATTTGCCCAGAATCACAGGATGTTGAGCAGACGCCCGACTCAAGTCTGGTTCCCCAACTCCAAAGTCGGCAGCTGTGGCCTCCTGCCACCTCTGCTCGCTCTCGCTGCCCTTCCCCCTCTACTGTGCTGCCTGTGTCCACTATGCTCTGATCCTTTCCCTACTGTGCTGTGGGTTCTCAGCGTACCTCTCACTGCCTCTCACTCCCCTCTGCCATACTATTTTCCCCATCCCACAACTATGCTCTTGATGTCTCCCTCTGCTGTGCTCTCGCTGCCCTCCCCACCTCTGCTCTGGCCGTGCTCCCCCACCTTTGCTTTTCTCTCGAACCCCTCCTCTGCTATGCACTCTGTGCCCCTCACTTTCTGTGCTCTCTCTCTTAAAGCCCGGGTTTTGAGGACAGTGTCAGGCAAGGTCAAACCTATTGCATTTGTAAATGCCAGTCTGCCTCCAGCCCTCCTACAGAAGCATGTCAACTACATCACACTAATGAGCCACAAACATGCAAAAATGCATCTCTAACTGATGGATATCCATAGGCGAAGTCAGTCTTGAGCTGGCAAGTCAGCTTAAAGGAGATGCTGTCAGCCTGTCATGTTGGGCGCCAGCCCATCATCATAAAACCTAAAAAAAAAATTAAAAAAAGTGGACGTTCCCAGTAAAAGCCTGAATGCCTGCAGCTTCCATCTAGTGACTGGAGTCTCAGGCGAAAACACCAACCTTTGCACGGCCTCAATGGAGAGTAAGGTGCAGGGGTCAAAATGGATCCATTTCTACTTCTTGTTGCAGAAGTTGTTTTTATTTGGAATTGTATACTCGCCAGACGCGTTCAGCTGGATTCCTCTTGGATATACGCTCTATATTAATAGTCTTCAATGGTCGTGTTTAAAAAATCTTCACTTTATTCTCCTGTGAGTAAAATCACAACTCATCTAAAATACGTTAGATCTTTCCCGGTTAGCCCTTTCACATAGTTGAATGAATTTTATGTCACATATAATCACATCTAATACGATAATGAAGCTATGTGGTGTACCACATAAAACCAGATTTACCTACATGAAAGAATGTATAAATAACAATGTCAGATTAAAAAAAAACACACACATATATATATATTTATATATACATAAATAACCCAAGCCTCGACAGTCTACAATGGATGAAAATATGCTTGAATAATCGTTTGTACATTGTAACATAGCATTACTAAAACCCACTTAATACACCACCGACCTCATTTGGAGTTTTCACCTTACCTCTGATCTTCACCCTAACTCTGAACCATGGCATTCGTTGATACAACGGGAGGTTCCCGTTAGATTTAAAGTGCGCTCACACATTTTCGCAGGGTTCCAGTCACAGCAGAATTGAGTATGTCCTCGTGCCTTTGGAGCTACGGCATCTAGCAGTCGATGTTGAAATTCTTCCACACACGGACAGTGACCATAGTGCCCTGCGGCTCAAATTGAGAGGACCCGCCCCTTGGAATTTTAATTCTCTGGGACGGAAGTCAGAAACTAAACATAGTTTGAAGAATAATAATAGAAAGTCAATAAACTGGTCTAAACTATCCCTCGGCGTTTTTATAATGTATTTAATGAGATCCTTAAACCACTCATTGACCATCCAGGGGAAGATTCCTTATCACTAGACTTCCATCCCATCCTGTTTAGTGCCCCAAGTTCCCACTGTACACAGGTGCAGGAAGGCAAAAATATTTCTTCACTCGGGTAGTCTCAATCTTGGTACAATAAAGAGTGTCGCCAGGCAAAGACCGTGCTAATAAAGGGTGTTAAAAGGAGAGACCATGAGGGAACTCAGGTCGCCCAAATAAACTATAAACGGCTGACCACCAGCACTAAACTGGGTGGATTCTAATTGGAAAGCTCTAGTTGAGGCATCCAGTAAAAACGATTCGCAGACGTTTTGGCATATCTTCTGTCACCAATGCCCTCGTTCTACCATTGAATTAATAATCCAATCACAACAGTGGGTCAATCATTTCTCTAACATTTATGTTCTCCCTAGCACAGGCTTGGAAGCCCTTGCACTTGTCCTGGATCAAGAAAGTGTCCACGAGCCCTCCCTGCTGCAATTTTCTCTCCAAGAAACCCTTTGATTGCGCACATGCCCACAGGAAATCTCCGGGTCCAGATAGTATTCCAGGTGACTGGTTTTGCTCCGATCCCCAGGTGTGGGGCCCTTAGTTCAATGAACTTGCAAAAGACATACTGGCATGTGGACAGGTCGCAGAATCCTGAAAAAATGCTGCGATCATTCAAGTCTATTAAAAAAAGAGACAGAGGATCCCCAATTAACTACCGGCCCATTAGCCTTAAAATTTGCAAAAGATTTTCTGCCGTCAGATGCTGGCTAGATTACAAGACTGGATGGACGAGGCAAAAATCTTGACACCATTTCAAACGGGCTTTCATTCTAGGTTTAGCACAGTTCAACCTCATAACAGCAAAATACCTCAGGCTCTCCAGAGACCACCTTTACTTGGCCTTTGTGGACCTCAGGGCAGCATTTAATCTGGTTCCACAGCAGCACCTCTGGCCACATTGGGCATTGCTCCACCCCTGCTGGATATCCTCATTAGACACCATAGCAACACTACTGCGCAGGTTAGATGGGGCCCGGGTAGCGACCGGACTGACCCTATCTCAGTGCAGCATGGAGTAAGGAAGGGGTGTGTATTCGCGCCCACTCTATTCATTATACATCAATTATGTGGTTTCCTTTTTAGGTGAGTGCACACATGACTCCCCCCAAATTAGCAGGTTGCACCACTCCAGCGCTCCTATTCACAGATGACACTCTCATGCTTTCCCGCACTCCATCTGGGCTCCAAAATCTTTTGAATACATTTCACTAGTTTTGTCTCACCCGTGGTATGGAGGGGAATACCTCTAAAATAAAGATCATGGTACTTAACCCGCATAAACCCTACAGATGAAACTTGCACCTAAAAGGGAAGTCACTCCGGATAGTAGGTAAGTTCTACTATCTGGGGATTAGTATCAACAAGAGCAGGACATGGAAAGCTCAGACGGAAAAGGGTGAGGTGGCCCTCTTACACTCCATCAATAAGAGGAATAGGGCAACCACCCCAAAGTCTGCACCTCCAGCTATGGAGGTATATAGGGCAATGGCCCCAAACTGCTGCTCTATATGCTGCTAAAGTCTGGGGAATTTCTAACACCAAAGGCCTGATCACCAAGGAGAATAATTTCCTGAGATCACTATTTAGCCTCCTGCAGAGGACACCCTCCTTCTCAATCTTTTACGACACAGTATTAATAAGGGTGGCTGACTTAGCAGTGTTAAAACCACTCCTCTACTGGGTGAGGCTGTGGTCGATGCCAGAGATCACCCATTACAGGCTAGCCATGGAGGACATCATATACCATAGAAACGCCCATCTTCTCTCCTGGCTAAAGCATGTCAAATTCCAACTTATTGACCTTGGCTTGAGCAACCTTTGGAGTAACTCTTCATCAATGGGGGCAGACAGAAGGAGTAGAGTTAAAGCCGCTTCTTGGGTTAAGAGAATAAATTAACATCACCTAAAAGCGAGCTTGGTGGGAGGGGGAGGGAGCTTTCTTGGCCTGTAAAGTCTTCCCTGCCAAGAAGTATACATTGACCAAATCCAACCACCCCACATGAAATTCAGACTTAGAACACTTCAAGTCAACAACTGTACACACAGATGGAAGTGCCGCCAAATTATCTCCACAGCCCGTCTGTGATTTTTGTAAACATGCCACTGAGGATGTTGAACATGTTCTTTTTCTCTGCCCTGCATACGCCAGGCAGAGATGGATCAAACTACTGTGTACTCTCTGGGGTGTAGAGTCATATTGGTTGACTTATCATAATCAGAGAGGGGATACTAGCCAGGCAGTGGAATTTGGAGTCAGTCGATACTTTTATACAGTGTGGTTATATAGGAAAAAGCAGGGAGCATTGTTCTAATTGGATATGTACTTTTTGATCTGCTCATTTACATGCGACCCTTGATGGCGCCAGGGTTGATGAGGTTTGAAAATAGTATAACTGTACCTTTTAAATCTATTAGAAATATTGATTTTAAACAAAGACCCCCAAAGTTAATCAAAGGGAGGGCAGTGGTGCCCAAAATGATTAGTCTTCATAGGTTGCTGTACATGTCATTGACATGTCAGTTCTAATGCCAAGAGCCTCCTTTGAAGCGCTAGATGAGCTCAACTTCTCGACTTATGTTGGAGAGCTCCCGCTCCATGTTTCTGTGATTCTCGGTTCCTTTTAAGGAATAGATTTTCATACTCAACTGAAATTTAATGCGTTTTCTTCTACACATGCTAACACTAAGTAGAAGACAGGCAGCTCATCTTAAATTATGATCAGTCTTACAAGTCTTGTCCTCAGGACTTTGTGAATGCTTATCGGCCGTGGAGCAAAGGATGTTAGAGTTACTTCTCACACTAAAATTTTCAAAAACAGATACTTACCTGTGGATTGAGGCAAAACAACAACTTCATATCCTGTTGGACCTAGAAATTTCTAAATTAGAGTCCAACAATACATGCACCCCTGCTTAGGGGTCTCACAAAGGATTATGGACCTCTCTAGCGCTACTAATATCAAGTCTGGATTATGCATAAAGACACTACACTGGTCTAACTAAAAATCAATTGACAAACTACAAAGGATATAGAACACCGCAGGTACACAGTTCTCAACCTAAGCAGACAGAGCCTTATTATTCTTGTACTACTTATGTGAAGAACTGTACACATAATACACTCAAGTAACAAAAAAGTGTGAAGTGAGCCATCCTTATCAGAGGATATGAACGAATCAATGATTGCACCCTTCCTTAATAAAAAAAAATTAGTTGGAATGCATTTTAAAATAAGGAGAGTGGAGGATACCTCAAATTCCCAAGTTAACAAAGATAACTGTATGGAAACACATGGGGGGAAAACGCATGAGGTACCTCGGTTTATGACAAGAAAGGCCCAATTTAATGTATCCTTTTTGAGAGATTGATATCTTGGAACCTCGCTAATCAACCTCTCCTATTTTCCTGGTCCAGTTTCAGAATATTACTAGTAAGAAGGATGGTCAAAATGGTTTTAGGAAGAATGAGGTTTTATTTAGTAAATTCTATATTCTGTGGAGGTAAAATAATGTCATCCCTACCGGAAATGTTACGTTACTCCAGACGTAGAAAACTCTACATGGCATACTTCAGCGCTGAACCATAACGAAATGAAATCTGTCATGCCTTGTGAAAACAGTAGCAATGGAGCTAAATGAAAAAAAACTAATGTATGCTCTTTCTGGTTAAACCAGCAGAGGTAAATACTCAGGTGACTGGCACAAAGGAAAACTGTGAGAATTCCGTCTTATCTAACACAGAACGGCGATTAAAAAAAGATATTCGTTTTTACATTTTACAAGAGAGGTTTGTCCGATAGGTATGGTACAGGATTGTATGCTGCCAAAAGGAAAGGTTCTGTAAGCACTGACAAATCTAAAAGAAAACAAAGGAAGGAGAAGTATCCTTCCAGTGGTGTTGAAGGGAAATCCAGATAGAGTTGGAGGGCAATTAGGCAATATAAATTTCATAAAACCAAACATAGAGGAACAAAAAGCAAAGGATAAAGAAACTGTTCTGAGTGTGGGAAGACCTGCACAGAAGTGGGAAAAGGAGGGAGTTTCAAACAATCAAGTAAGAAAAATAAAGTATGCACAAAAGGGAAGAAATTAAAATGAGAAATCAAATCCTATCAAGAAAAAAAAGCTGGAGGAATGTTACTATTAAAAGCATAGGGATAGGTAGGGGGAGAAAATAACCTGTGGATTTATGTTGATGTCCTCAGGAAAGAGGAAAAAAATGATTATTTTCTACTCCCTGGTAGTAAAGGAACTGAATGGGGTGATATGCTTCCAAGAAACCTGGCTGTGTGGAAAAACACTGACCTTCGATGGGTTCATCAAAATAAAATTTCATGCAAAGGAAAATTGCCTATGAAGACTTTCTGGTGGTTTATTAACCCTAGTCTCTGAAAAAATAGCCCAAGATGTAATACCACCAACAATGAAATGTATTTGTGTACAGATAAGTAAAATAGAGCTGTCCCAAAATACTGCATCTATAGATCAACTAATTGTGGTTAATGTTTACGTAAATTTGTTTATGTTTGAAACGCTGTATAATGAGGAACAATGTAATTTATTCACAGATTATTTGAATGGTTATATGAATTTTGCTTCAAGTTCTGTAATTTTATAAATAGGAAACTTTAATGCAACAATGATCTCATATGATGAATCATATACAGAGAAGGAGTTATCAGGCTATCACATTCCGAAAGCGTTTCCCCAAACTGTGCAACCTCCAAGATGGATCACAATTAGCTAGGAGTCATGCAAAATTTTAGGTCGATATGTTTGAATGGTTGTTTCCCCAGGCGATTCCCTGGGGGCACACATCTTTTCTATAGCTTCTCAACAATGTCCGGTTGACAATATATTTATCCCAATGTGCCATTTAGGTTTAAATATAGATTTCAGTGTACTTTTTTATCAAAGGGTAGTCATCCTCACCTGCTGTAAATATTGTGACATTTGGTTATAACAGAGGAGACGGAAAAGATCCTTATTCCACAGGTAGACTGCCCTAGACGACTAACTATGTGCATAGAGAAGGAACAGCTAGAAAGATTAGCTAATCTACAAGTACAGTGGAGGATGGGAGATCTAGAGTTAGAGGTCACAGATATAAAAGTTGGTATACGGAAACAGTATTTGAAGTAGAAAAAAAGTCTAACAACTGAACATAAAAAGACAAAAAGATTATCAGCAGAACAACCAAAAATTAGAGCTAGTAAGGAGAGGTTTGGTCCTCAGTGCCAAACTTCAGTCAGCTGAGAACCCTAAATGAAAAAAGAAATAGTGAGCAAGAAGTATGTGGAGGAGATAATATAGAGGCTAAGATCAGATCATGAATTAGTATTAAAATGAAAAAAGAGAGCTCATTAAAATACAAACTGGGAGAAATTATCCAAGCAATATACTCAAAAATGTTTACAAAAGTATTGGAAATTAACCCAAACTGGGATGGGTAGGAAACTAAATATAGTAAATTGTATGGTGCCTGAAGTGGCATGGATAAATCATTTGGAAGAAACATACACCAATGATAATATTGAGCCCATGCAATAAGAATATATTGTTGACAACAAGATTTTACAACGTTTTACAGAAAGAGCAATAAAACAAATAGCAAAGCACTCTCCCTTTGAAGAGGAGCAAGGCCTGACAATCTCCCAGAATAATTAAGACTATTGTCAAGTTTTGGGCTATGCTTTTTCTGGCAATATTGAAGACTATAAATGGGATTATTCGAAAAAGCAGGAAAGAGGCAATTCTAAAGCCCATATAATAAAAAAGGCCTTTTCTCAAAAGCAGAATTATAGATTAATAAATCTACAGATCTGGGTGCCAAAGCCTACACTAAGTTTATATAAGAGAGACTAAAGGAAGTGAGCAAGGAAAATTGACTAATTCCCATTGAACAAGGTGGATTCAAGGAAGGCCATTCAAAACAGACCACTGCTTCAGCCTATCGTCAATAGCTAGGAAGGGGATAAAGGGGAATCCCTTTTGTTGCTATATCAACTTTTGGGCAGCCTTTGATGATGTAAATGATCTGGGAATCTCACGGGGCTTACTAAGTATATTGAAAAAATGTCAAAGGGGGTAATTGGACTAGAGTAGAACCGGACCACAAATGCATTATATCAGAGAAGATTGTAATAAGAAATGGGCTAAAGACAAGGCTGCGTGTTGGCACCTATGTTATTTGCACTTTATTTAGTGGGTCTACCATCAGTCTTGTCAAGCACCACTTTCTTCTCTTCAAAGATGGGAGGTCGGCATGTGTCACGCCTCCTCTGTACAAACAATTTGATAATTATGTTTAGGACGTAAATAGGTCTTCAGAGAAACCTTGATGCTTTTTAAAAGTATTGTTAATTGAAAAAAATGGTTTTCCGGCATAAGAAGAAAGTGTTTAAATGGTTCCCTGGTAACAAAGGTGGATAAGGTAAAATCCGACCAATATTTAGGTACACAATTCTCAGCAAATTTAACCTGAAACCGATCTTAAAAGGTTAAGTCCAGTGCATGACCTACAAAAGCGGGGCTGCATAAATTTAGGAAGGATTATCGGGCCCCAACCCAGTGTCAGTATTAACGGCTTGTAAAGCAATGGTAAAACAAAAAATATTATGTGGGACTGAAATCTTATGAGTGGTATACAGTATTTGAAAGGTATAGAAGGACAATGTCTGAAAAATGTTTTGAATTTGCTCAAGTTTTACGTGGTGCAGGCAATAAGGATGGAGACAAGACAGGCATCGTGGAATCACATATCCATGCGGTCAACATTACGATTTTGGAATAGACTTACCATCACAATAAGACAAAATTGCATTTAACAGTAAAGAAGAAGTACAAGGAGGTAAGTTAAACTGAACTGCGCGGTTAAGTGGGCAATTGGATAAAATTGTAGAACAACACTGCCTAAACTCTCCCATTTTAACATCTCCAGTGAAGCTCTATCAAGCGGAGAAAGCTCAGCAGCAGGGAATCTCAGTGGATGGCAGTTTTGTTAAAAAGGGACTTTGAATTATGACGTTAAAGAGACCAACTTAGATGAGAACAGTTCACCCTTTGAGGGGTCCTCCTCAGATAGTTATTTTTCTTTTAGAATGCCTCTTCCCCCCACATCACCCTTCCGAAGAGGCAGGAAGAAGCCTCCTACAATTCTTCCCCACAGGAAAGATGCTGCCTACATTACAAAACTAGTAATGGCAAAACTAATAGAACTGGATTGCATTTCATTCTTAAGCCACAACTATTAGCTTTGCCTAAGCTGCCAGGCGAACAATATGTATTTCAGCAGCAGCTTGTAAATGCATCCAAACACAGGCAATCTGGGCTGTGTGACCATGTAACAGGCTGCATGTCAATGCTAGGTAGGTGAATAAGAAACAGTACATGCACAGAACCCAAAGAAAGTGGCTGGTTGCACTGTGCTGAGGTACAAATAGCATGTGAATACTTCTGCATATCTGATCATATGTCTTACCACATTAAAGTCAGACCTACTCGCTTTGCCAAGACTAGTTTGCTTTTCTCAGTAAGGTGCCGTAAAGAAAAGGGTATGCATAGACATGGGAACCGTGTTCCTCATGTAACAGGACTCAATAAGACCTATAAAAAGTTTTTTTTAAAGAGGACAGTGTGCATAATTCTACAATTCAAAACTAATAACCAAAGTATGCAACTTTTGGATGTACTTATCACTGTACTGTGTAACAGTTTGGAAACCAATTTATTCTCCAAGCCCACTAAGCGGAACACTCTACGTTGCACCAACTTTCACCAATGGTTGTTAAAGGACAACCTACCAGTATCCCAAGTGATGTGAAGCAAGAGAATCACCATTAACTCATAACAATACTCTGAACATGAAAGAAAAACGTGGATATCCAGTCCAGTACTGCAGAAGATTATGAAAATCCTGCACATGATAAGCAGGTAAGAGAGGTTAACTCTCAAAGTTAGATTTAATGGAGCAAATACTACTACGGGTATGCAACTATGCCAGAACGTGGTCACTTCATCGCAGTTATATTGAGGAATACAGTAACTCAGACACAAACAGGGAAGCAAAAGAGTCAATGGGAGTTACACCAGTGACATTATGAACTTTGACTATCTCCTACAACATTCATATGGCAAAGCTTATGTTTGTAAGACCCCAAAAAAAGACTTTATGAACATAAGAGCAATGTTAGAAACAAAAGTGTGTACCAGCCTGGCAATTTTAAGAACAAGGGCATAAAATAAGCCACCAAAAATGGCACGTGCTTGAGCTTGTTACAAATTTAAGTCACAGAGATATCCAGAATCATCTTCTACAGTGAGAAATATTTTGGATGAAAAAACACTTATGAATTGTATTCAAGGGGCTGAATGATTGCACTGAAGTATCAGATTTTCTTTGACTCAGTAGCACCTCAACGTATTTTGCAGAAGTTATTCATCTATCACTACCCTCACACCGGGTCCGATCAACATTGCCCATTCCAGTGTATCATATTTCCAACACAGGACACCTTCAACACCACTCTGCCATTACTGGATTCAGCCATGGGCACTCGCTCCCACGCCACTGACAGCTTTGTAAGTCGGGATGGCCCTAGTGATGCTAATAAGCTGTCTTCGGAGACTCTGGTCTCCATTGCAAGACATTGAAGCAAGACTGAACGAATCGTTCTGTAAGCTGCTTCACTGCACACTGTAGACCAGGGATGTCAGTTTCCAAGGGCATTGATTTGACTGATTTTTCTGCAACCTTTTTTCTTATAACTGGAGGGAACAACTGTAGTGTTCATTGAATGGAGTCTACTGCAAGGTAACAGGATGATTGAAATAACTACCGTTAAGAGGCTTTATTGCTCTCTGCAGACCAGTGATGCATGTTTCAAAGGCACATAAGTGATCAATTTTCCTGTTACATTTGATAACTGGAGGGTACATTTGCTTGCAGCACAGAAGGAAGTAGCTTCATTTTACTGTATAACTGTCACTTTCAAGAAGCTAAGAGATTCGATACAGTGCGTGTTGTTCTTAATTCTGAAAACTTTTTTTAAATGATTTTTTTTTCACCATGAACAGCACTCGGTTAAGAGTAGGTCCTGCTATAATGCATGTACTCGGCAGGCAATTGCCCAGGAAGCCGCCATACACCTAGTGTAGCAACTCTGCATAGCGAGGAGTAGAGGAACTCGCTAATACATACAGTCTGTTCCTTAGTGCTTCAAGCTGTTCGCTAATGCTAAAAGTAGAAGGAAACAGACTATTAGCAATTCAAAAAGTAGAGGTTTCCTGAAGATAGACACACGCAAACCGTTCTACCAACATCCATGAAATTAAGATTTTTCTCATCGGAAGACAAAACAAGAAGGAAAAGGTCATAGTGATAGGGGGAATCAGAGAGAACCTGAGGAGAGTAGTAGAACAATGCCTTCTAGGAGAACCATGAGAAAGGAGTCACAACAAAAGAACAGACCCAAGTTCTTTCAATATGAGAACAAAAGCAATGGCCACCAGGAAAATAACATTGCAGACTGTACCTAAACGGAGGTTACTGAACATCTATGGGAAGCTCTGCAAAGCTTTAATGACCAGGTAAACAATCCCAAGCTGTAATAGATGAAAAAAGCTAGAACCTACTCGATTAAAAAATCCTAAGATGTCAAAAGACCAACCCCTTCACCTTCCCAAGGCCACAGCACCTAAAGGCCACAAGTTAGCAGCGTAGCAAAGAAACCGCTGATGCCTAATTAAAACCCATCTAGCAGGAAGTCAGACAACCTCAGAGAAGAGACAAACTAAATCTCATATATAAGAACACCACTTAACAAGACCCAAACAGTAACTACACGACCTAATGGAGGATGACCATCAAGACTTCTGGAAGGCCAGGGGCAACTCATGCGACACCCACAAATCACACAGGCCTCCCCACCAAGACTCCATTGTCAACTATGGGGGAAACCAAGGAGGAGGGCAGAAGATCCAGCCATTGGAGCCGAAGAACAGAACACACAGCGTGTTCCACGTAACCAGAGAACAAATTCCAGAAAAAACGCCAAATGTTATGGGAGAGGAAACAAAGACCTCGCCCCCCACCACCACATTTTCTACCTTAACAAAGTCATAAGGAGGACCCTTTCAATCAAAATGAACGGTGAAAATGCAAACAGACAAGTAGGCAAAAAGGAAAAAAGCATGACAGACCAGATGTTTCATGTTGGACTATGTCAAGGGCACAAACAGAAGATGCAACATTAAATTACACTTGCTGTCAATGATGGGCTGATGCCTGCTGAAATACCAGCAAAGAGTGGCGATGAGAAAGGAACTTCACGATTTAAGAAGGAAAAATGAACACCCTTCCAGAGGAGGAGTCAAGAAGGCTGCTGACGAACTTGAGTAGAATTGGGCCACAAATGGCAATTATCTAAGTTCAGAAGTCACCTCTGGTTCTGAAGAAGGGAGAAACCCTCCGCATGTCTGGAGATGCCTGAAATGAGGGAGGAAAGGAGGGAAAGGCATTAACCAAACAGCTATAAGGCTAAGGGCCATATGTAGGTAGGGTAACATTTACCACTTCATAAATACCGAATTTTACCGAGTCGGTATTTATGAAGTGGTAAATGCTATGTAGGTAATCAGTCGGTAAAAATTACTGATTCGGAATTGGTCGGTAATTAAGAATCGGTATTTACCGAATCGGTAAATACCGATCGGTAATGGGGGGGGGGGGGAGCACAATCAAGGGTGGCAGGGTGTCACAGTGACACCCTGTTGCACCCCTGATTCCTGCATGTGTGCACATGTGGCACACATACATGCCCTAAGGGCATGTATGTCTGCCACATTGCACACTTCTAAGGGCCAAAAAATGCTTTTTCTAAGACATTCGTCATTTACCACCAACTTTTAGTTGGTGGTAAATAACGAATCCACACAACACCCACACACTACCCCTACATCTCATTTCAGAATTCGGTATTTACCGAATCGGTAAAATTACCGATTCGGTAATATTACCGATTCGGTAAATTACCGAATCCTGAAATGTCCCCCCCTACATACCAAAAGCCTGAATACCGGTCGGTAACGGGATTTTTACCGAAAATCGGCCGTTACCGACCGGTATTGGGCTTCCTACATATGGCCCTAAGTGTGGAAATGAATGCCCTCACCATGGAACAAAGACACCAAGCAAGCCAGACCCTTGGTGAATAGCAGACAAGCAGATGAGGATGAACATCATCATGACCTGTAGCTGGTACGGGTGACTCAGTACAGCAAAGGCCAGAGAATACTAGTAGGCTAGCAATAGGGGACTATGGAAATAATTATTTCACGTGAAAGTAGATCTTAAAACTCTCAAGGTAAATCGTGTCACAGAGGAGAGTATTTAGGGATAGGTTAAAGTGGTTGGATTCGATAGCGTTGAAAAGGAGGATGCAGTGAACCCCTGGAGAAGGGCTAGGAAAGCCTGAAATGCATTGGGTAAAACAAGATACACTGCTATGGATGAATTACATATTCCCTCATGCCCTAGAGAAAGGCCCGTATAGGCAGATCTGTTGCTTCAGAAACATTGGGATAACATACCAACTCACATGTGAATGGAGAAAGAAAATGTGAAAACGAATTTTGGAGTACATGGAATAAAAATTGTTAATCAAGGACAAGTGCATGGTATTTTTGTGAAACAGTCACGAAATCTGCAGTGTGCCTAGCAGTGGAGCGCAATCACGCTCCAGTTCAGATGTAGAGTACAGGTATTACCACACTTTTCTGGGTTGTAATCTACAGATTAGAGCAGAGCAGTAAGAAGTCTGTTTGTGCAGTGATTTCCATATGCTAGGCCCTTTTATCTCTTGGGAAATTTCACAAGGAAAGAAACTCAGAACTGCAACATTATCAAATAACTTGTAATGGTATTAATATCCATCACTCTGACCGTATCTTGCCTACCTGTATAAGGACATTCTCCAGTTGGAAACAGTGATAAGTGGCACACTCTACGGGTTGGAGGAGTGTTACAGCGCTGATACAGGGCAATTGTTTACTTAGTTTTTATGGCAAAAATCAATAATAAAAAAAAAAGATTTTAAAAACCTACTTCATACACATTATGAAAAGGAATAAGACACCAAGTAAATTACTATTTCTTATTTTATTGAGACCTTATAGAAAAATTTAGACCAGCTATTACTGCCTTGTGGAAAAAAAACAATCATACTCGATGGCGACCAAGATATAATTTCACAAATGACAAACCTCACTGATGCTTAAATATTTTCATACTGGCACCAACACTTTGGAAAGGCAGTTAAGAAATTAATCAACATGTATCTTCAATTACTTAACCGGCGTGATTCTTTTATTTGAGTGCCAAAAGATGCAATCATCTTCAGAGACGAAAACGTCCATGGAACAGTTGCTTCCTGATTGCATTATTGGGCCACTGGATGTCAATGGAGTATGTATTCAATGACTGTCATTTGGCCTCGTGTGTTCTTCCACACAGCTCACAGAGTGGTAGTCTCGAGTAACAGTGAAGTCAGCATTCATGTGAAAAAGAACAGAACCTTCCAGTCATCTTCTTTTCTAGTGTTATTTTTTTTAATAAATAAGCTTCATCTTTAAAACGTCTTATTTCCAAGTACATATCTGTGACAGCATAAACAAATTATGTTGAGAAACTGATGTTGACAAATATCCATATCAGTCCAAGGTGGATATACTCCATTGGAATTATAAGAAACAGGTGCACACAATGACACATGTTTACCACTAAATCATTAAAGCATCCAAGTCATTTTTTCATAAGAAGGCACAATTCGCATTATGACGCACAACACATATTGGCATTTTTTAAATCCAAGTTCTTTAAGAAGCATCTTTCTGAATGTTATACCCTTTACCATCTGGCTTAACGAGGGTGAGGTCTATTTGGGTGTTTTGTGGGGGGTGGGTAAAAAAGTGTTTACTCTGACAAGCATAGAAAAGGTAGTAAACAAGACCAATCAATTAGTTAACCACTACTTCACATTGCTATGTACTTCCTAGAAAGAGTTATTTCTGTCATGTCATTTGGCGATGCATAGACTGCAGATCTGGCCCAGAGCTAAGAGGACACTGAAAACTCCTGATGGTGACACAATGAGGCACCATGGTCGAGCTGCCCTTGGGCACACTCAGCCTATGGGAGAGCCAGCACAGGGCTTGGACTCATCTGCTCATTTAAGAGCTATGCCTTCTTTAGAAAACTCCAATAAGACTTCATGACATGTTAACTGAGTTATAACCTACATCAACAATCCCCCCTCTTGTAATTCCCAATCCAAACATGGACACCATTGTAAGAAAGACAGCGGGTGTGAGGCAGGTGTGCCTGAGACACTAAGTGCCGGATCATGATTGAACCTCCAAATTCAAGCCAAAAAAATCAGCCATGGCAAACTTGAGGCACGAATTAGCAAGTGAACAACTGGTGCCAATTATGCTTTAATGAGGAATAACATGGAAACTGCATGTTATTTCTCATTACGGCATGCACAGGCAGCACAACTACACAATCTGCTTCACAGTTGTGAGCAAGGTGCCTCCAATCGCAAACTGCGGGGAAAAAACAGACGCGCTTTGCACACCCCTCATAGACCTGTTCTGGGTGCAAACATTACTTCTGCATCCCAAAAAGAAATGTGTGGCTCCCAAGTGATTTTGGACTAATTGTGCAGCTGCGGTGAAAGGCAGAGCAGTTGCAATGAGAACCAGGCAGCTAAAAATGGAATGCGAGAGGCCACCACAGTCGGAATGGGAGGGCTGCGTGCAAACAAATAGTGAGGAGAAGCTGGTAAACAAGTGTCACTAAAAGGCGATGTGTTTTTTACAACAAAGTGCTTCAAGTTACAGACTTTTACTCCTTTTTAGAGGAAATCCCCCTATAAACACCATGCGAAAATGTGAGTGGTGAAAGAAGGAATGCGCTTCCAACATGCTGCGTTTGATGATAAGTAGGGTGGAAAGGGGGAACCAACTAAAAGTCCACAGAAAAATAAAGCCACACCTGTTAGCTTTGTCAAGTCTTGCTTCTTCAAGTTTATATTTATGCTTTCGAGCGCAACAACTTGCATGTACATACCATTCACACAATAGGATGCTGAGGTCATTAAAATTAAAGAGCAAGACACTACACTTTTTTTTTATAATGTCAAAGTGCCCTAAACCGAAAAAAATATTACAAAGAAAAAATTGTTTCCAGGCATTTAATTACAGTGCTCACACACAATTGCTGAATAGAGATTTTTTAAAGCAGTAAGCAGCATTTGAGATACAGGACCAGCCTATTATCTTCCTAATAGAAAAAGTGCAAATTTTACATTGTACATTAAATTTCATATTCTCAATACATTTAAGACACGGCCAGCGATTTCTTGGTAGCAAGGGACTCTAACAGCAGAATACTAATGATCCTGCTCTCTAAACATAGTTCCATTTGCTTCCCACGTAGTTTTGTAAAAGTAAGTAAAGATTTAGATAATCATTCTATATTGTTGATCCCGAAGTTGGGACATACAGATTCCCAGTCAGTTGCCACTTGGTCTTAATGCAGTGAAACAGAAGGAAAGCACATTGCGTATCAGAGTGAAATATTCCTGAAAGTTTCCTACGGTTTTAAGGTGAGAAGTACGTTATCTTTTGCAACAAAGCAACAAATATACATATTCTGAAAGACAGTAATCAAAAGCTTTAGTGTTAGCCTGACCTTGTAACATTTGGCAAAAACATCAAACGGATTTAAAAAAAAAAAACTTCCAACAATAAGAGAAGTGAGAGATCAGCAACACACTAATGGCGCTGAAATGCATTAACCAGATTCTGTTTTTGTGGGCTATGGATCGCTCCGTTGGAAGGAACTTTGAGGTCAACTGACAAATTAAGCCCAGAGCTTGAACTTGGTACCATTCAACTACAACCTACTACATAGTTCTTCACATGGATATCACTTGTGCAAATGTAAATCGATAAAACACAAAAAAGATCCTAATTTTGTAAGCGTGCTTTACCTAAAATTGACCTAGCAAAAATTAAACAAAATGCAAGTTACAATATCAGTAAATAATTATTTTTTTAAGGGAAAATGTGCGGTAATATGAGATCTAAAAAAGATCCTCTTGCATGGATGCCTAGGCTACACAAATACGTAAATTGACCCCATTACTCTGTGAATTAGTTAGGGGTTTTACATCCTAGTGATATTTTTAATGCTGTTAGACAGGCACCATACACCTAATGCATAAAAAGACTTAAAAAGGAGAAAAGGGATAAGACTGTACCCGCTGATTACTCACACATGTGGTACATTTTGAACTTTTTGGGAATTGGCAAAGAATTTGTGAGGTCTTCTAGAAAGCCAGATCAGTTGTCTTTGTCAGTGTTCACAAGAGTAACACCGATATATGCAGCATTTCCACCAGGAGGAACTTTCCTGGGGATGAACCAAAATAAAAACACAGTAGCCGTTGTAACGTTGTTTCTTCGGTCAAAATACCTGTTCTTTACAAACCCATTCGAAATGGAGGCACCCATTTGCCAATACTAATTATGCTAATCAGGATATTCGACTATGCACGCAGAAAGATAACATCTTAGTCAACTAAATTGAGGTTGGATGCACATCACTTAAATCCAGCTCGCGGTGTTAAAACACTGCCTTTTACTTGTTATATTCATAAATGTATTTTGTGGTTGGTCTAACAATACACAGATAGCATAAAGGGTTCGTTTCAAACTTTCTGACTTCATCTGAACTGCAAAATGAATTAACTGTCCTAACAAAATCTCAAAACTAAGGTTTGAAAACAAAGGGGATAAAAAAAAAATGTAATTAGAAATTGAGAAACATGGAAGAGGCTGCAGAACAAGTTCAGAGCGAGGCACAAGGAATAGATTTTCTTCACTTGAGCTAGTATAGTCATACACAATACTGGGTTACAACCACTCAAACGTTCACATTTCCTGAATTGAGAGGTTATAAAAAAAAAAAAGTTGCACAATAATGCAGAACCAAAAAAGATGTACTTCGTAGAAATTACAGACTAGGATTTGATGTCCCAAATTATGTTAAGCTAATGTAAACCCAGGAGATTTTCAGATTTCAAAAAACCCGAAATGTGCAGTCTACAGTATATGGCACAAACTCTTAATATACTGGCATAATGCATAAGAGGTACTGGATCAAGTTGCTGGTTTGAACCAGTGACATCACATTTATAACCAAGACACATATGAATGGATTTTGCTTCTAAGCACTAGGATGTAATATATTGTAATTTCAGTATACGACCCAGGCTCAAGAGAAGCAGATCAGAATGCTGGCCTGAAATTCCTTCTACCTCACGGAAAAGGATATAATGGTTCGGGCGCTGCTAAATACGCTTTATTCTATGAAGATATTTAATATTGCCTAATGCAAACTTTCAACTTCCAGCACGAACAGAGCAACACACTAGAACGTTTTGATGCATAACTCTAAACCTTTCAAGGGTGCAGTAGGCTTGAAAATTGAGAATAGACTTACAGACCTAGAATTTGAGTCCCCCCCCCCCCCCCCGAAACCCATTCTCTCCAACCTCCTTAAAATGGAAAGTTAAAGTGTATCTCTGATTTGTACCAGCAATGTCATGCTAGTGGGTATAAAATAAATCAGTTTCAACTTTGTGCAATGTACCACTGGTAAGTTGTTGTTGTTGGTTATTTTTTTTTTTTTTTTATTGACAATTTATGGGCCAGAGGCTCCAAAACAGGAAACTAGTTAAAAGTTATTAATTTGATGCAAATCTTGCAAGATTACGGCTTCCACCTAACTCCGTGTTAGCAGGGCACCATCATTCCAGTCCAGGGCATTTGTATTTAAAGTATTTAGCAGGTGTGTCAATTCCGTGGATGCAACTAAGGACTAAAAGTTCCAGAACATATTAGGCTGTCAAATTAAACTCCTTGACTGCAAAATTGGTGGCCTGACATATTGGATCTAGGTGTCAAGCCTACATAGAAAGCTTGCTTGACACTAAAAGTCAGAATTAAAGCAATTCTCACCTGGATACTCTTGTTCAATGTTTTTTGGTCCGCAAAACGGAAAGTGACTTCCCTTGAATTAAAACGACACAAACGGCAAGGTTTGTGTAGGTAAACAGGAGATCTCTACATGCATTTGTGCATTCCTCTGTGCTGTTCAAGTGTGGTGTGATCTTTGTGAATAGCTACCCACAGGATGAACGTGATTTTAAGTTATTAGCTGACAAGATTGACTTAGAAATACTGCTGCTATCCACAATTTTACATCACAAGTTCAATAGGTAATAAAACAAACGTAATCAAATGTTTTGCATAGTAGGGAAACAAGTTTACGCGTATATGCCAGTTTATAGAATGACAACATAAATCCTGCAAACATTATGATCTATTTCACTTGAGGGGGTCCTATAGCCATAAATGAAAAAGGGAAAAAGCAATGGAGAAAAGCTGTTCCAGTCTGAAGAGCCCAGCCAGTAGCGCCATCTACATATTTCATTACCTAGTAGTACATGAAATGTTATTGTAGAAGGGAAAATATGTTGCCATTGGCTTGAACTGCAAACCTGTCCTGAAATAGTTTTGCATTATGCAACTATAACAAAGCAGACATTATACCATGTGCCCAAATTCAAAATGCCAAATTCAGCCAACAGTAATGGCACTCAAATTATAGGTCGGGATATCTCGATTTTACTTTGAGTCTTTGTTATGCTGCCCTGATTAACTTAGTTGGGAATTACAAAAATATATATATTTTTAAGAGATGACTGAATAAATAAATCTGATTTCTCTCGCTCGGTGGGAGGGGACGGGCGATAGTTTGTCCGACATTTGTTAAAGTTTATTAGTAACTCAAGAACAATGTGTAGTTCACCATGTTAACATTAATAGTACCGCAAGAACCCGTTCACTAAAAAGCTTAAGTGCTGCTTCCGAAATGAGTCTTAAATAGTAATCAAAAACCTCTCTCGTGCACTGGGTTACGGTTTCCAAATCTCAAAAACAAACTCCCCAGCTGTTTCTCGATTTTTAGTGCTGCTGTCTTGGGTCCTAGTAATGTCTTCTTGGAAGGTTAACCGTTTTCGCGTTGGCGGTCAGTGCAGTACATTATTAAAGTCCACACTTCAAACCCACAGCATTGGAGTGCTTTAGTACCGGCGAGTGGCAGAATTTAGGTCAGTACCAATAAGTTTGTCAGTCACTGAGGTTCAGTCAGTACCAGGGGCCGTACATAAGTATTCAGGGAGGATTGATTGATCATGTCTGTCACTGGGGTTCGTTCATGTAAATAACCGGGGGTTGAGGTTAGTACGTAGGGGATTGCATCAGTATTTAGGGCGTTAGTGCATGCCAGCATGAGAGGTTAGGCTGTCACGGGGCGGTGGGGGAGGGACACACTGCCGTGGGGACTGTAACTATAGGTTTGCTCATGCTGTATATGGGGCTGTGTATCAGTCACCGCATTCATGCCAGGGACAAGAGGATGGTGTCAACACCTAGAGGTTCGAACAGTCAGTCATGTAGCCACTGATAGTCACGTCAGTGCTGTGGGTTTGTGTAATTCACCTGGGTTTACATCAGTGACTGGTTGATATTTGTTCAGTTCAATCACATAACATTATGACAGCAAGCTCTACCTCGTGGTAGCTTGCCCGACCCGATCCTTTACATCCCAGAGGGTCTCCTCTGGAAGCTTCAACAACTTCACCCGAACATGTTGGATTTGGGCCTGAGCTTGGGTGGGCTCTTCAGGGCCGCTCCGTCGCCCTCCACCTCACCCCCTCCGTAGGTGCTATGGATGATCTGGGTCCTGAACCTCATCTTGTTGAGCCGGGGCTTGGGCCTACTCCCGCCCGAGGGTCTCCTGCTCACCGGCTTCCCTCTGTGCGCTGTCCCCTGCGAGCCGCCGTGGTCCTCCTCCACCACCTGCGAGAGCTTGTGAACGATGAGCCCGGTGGGCAGCACCCTCGACAGACTCCAGCGCCCGGCGGCGCTGCCCTCCTCGGCGGCAGGGGGCGCCTCCTCCCCTTCTACCTCGCCCCGCACCAGCCCCCGCAGGGCCTCGTCGGCCTCGGGGCCCAGGTAGTGGTGCGCCTTGCGGCCGCTGTAGTCTCTGATGTCGATGTCCGCGTCGTAGGCGCCGATGAGCAGCTTGGCCACCTCGGCGTGGCCGTGCATGGCGGCCAGGTGCAGCGCGGTGTAGCCGCCTCCCCCGGCCGTGCGCGCGTTCACGTCCACCGGCAGCCCGTGGCGGCGCGCGAAGGCGAGCAGCGCGGCCAGCAGCTCGTGGCGCCCGTGCCGCGCCGCCCAGTGCACGCAGCTGCAGCCGGTGATGAAGTCCCGCCGGGTGAGCAGCGCCGGCTCGGCGGCCAGCAGCGCCCAGGGGCTGGAGCCCGAGGCGGAGCACAGCATCCAGGCGTGCTCCCGGGGCTCCAGCGCCAGCGGGGCCTCCTCCGAGCCCAGGGACGCAGAGTCCGAGTCCCCTCCCCGCCGGCCGGGGAAGAAGCCGCCGCGGCGGAGCTGTGGAGAGGCGCCGCTCAGCAGCAGCTCGCGGAAGGTCTCCCGGCTGCTGCGGATCGCGGCCACCGGGGAATAGCCGGCGGCCCCGCGCGGGGACCGGGGAGAGTCTGCGGGTGTCGGGTCCCCATCGGTGCTGCCCCCCAGAGGGGCAGGCGCGTCCTTGCCGGACCCCTCCAGCTGCTGGTCAGCCTCCTCGGGGGGCTCAGGTGCGGGCTGGGCATCCTCGGTGGCGACGGTGACGGAGATCACAGGGGTGGGCTGTGGCTGCTGCTCTACAGCGGGGCTCAGCTGCTTCTCAGGTGCCTCTCCCGTGAGTTCCTGGGGGACCTCCTCTCTCGACGCCTGCTGCCGGTACCTTTTCTTCAGGCAGACATACTTGAGCCCGTCCGCCTCCTGCCGCACGCTGCCCAATTCGTTGACGAAGTCTTTGAAGCGCTGCCGGGCGCGGGCCCGGTCCTCTTCGGGGCCAGAGGGGTTAAGACAGCCCTTGAAGCGCTCCAACAGCTCATGGTTGCGGGCCCGGCCGCCCCTCTCTTGCAGAAAGCTGAGCACCATGTCCAGGCTTAGCTCCTCCGCCATCTCCAGGGCGGCACCGGTGCCCCCCTCGAAGGATCACCGCTTCAGCATCCTCCCTGGCGGCAGCAACAGGATGCTGAAGCGGGGTAGAGGCATCGTCTCGGTCACAGCGCGCTGCTTGCAACTGGTGCTCCTGGCAGTTCTTTGCTCTTCATCAGCCTTTCACCCTTTCCACGGTGCCTGCTAGTGTCAGCCTCTCTCGATCTGGTTCTTGTCTCCTGTCTCACTTCCCCGCCTACTCTTTCCAAATCCCAGTCCCTCCCCCAGTTATTATCTCCTCACTTCCGCTCTCTCATTCCCTGCTGGTACCCAGTCCCGCTCCTTCCACTGTGCAGAGCAGCAACCAGTGGTTCATTCTTAATGAAGAAGATTGCCGCTGTTTTTCCCTTAAACGTTTATTTACATCCAGACCTGGATTATAATCCTGGTTTTACCACTAACCAAGACTGATGTCACTGTACACGTATTTGGCAAAAAACGAGTGGGATCATGCGAACATTCTGTATGCAGAACAGTTGTACCTTCCTACATTTCAATACATTATTATTTTTTTTTTTTAATTTTGGGGGATATTAAATGGGCAATAAAGCGGGGGGGGGGGGGTAATATTTTCCTAACAATCACGCTGGCATATAATGTTATAATACATTATAGGACAAGTAGGGCGCACGAGAGGGGCTACAGGGGCAGTGGAAAGGGAGAGGAATGCGGATTGGTAGGGGTGGAAAGTGAAAGAAAGCGCATTACTTTATGAAATAACCAACATTTTTAAAGGCTTTCCAGACAGAGAGAATGTGTGCATTTTTGTCTGTGTGTATAAAAACTCCTGGTAAAATCCGACAGACCGGACTGAAAGCACCTGCACCCTACTATTTATCTCAATATACATTTATTGGGGGTGGGAGAGGGGGTGTAGCACCCCAAACAAACCCCTTGAAGCTACGCCCCTGATTAATTTAAAGTTGTCTTCTGCCTATACTATTTATGGGGACAGTCTGTTTCGTAAATTGCAAAACTATCTACACTTTAATTCGTTTCAGTGATTTAAAAAGGAAATATGAAAGTGCAAGTACTTACTGTCTCAGAGTACCTGTTTGCTGCTGAGAAGAGCTATTACTCTCATTTTCAAGTTAAGAGGCGCAGGTACTCAGTGCCTGCCCATTTAAAGCACTGGTCTTGCTAAAAAAATATTCCTTCGGAGACAAATTGATTAACTTACTCCTGATACTCGCTCCAGATAAGAACTTATTTTTTCCATTGTTATATGTGTGTTTTTTTTTTTAGTAAAGGCCTGCACACAACTGCTATGCCACCTTAGAGCACTTTGTTGGTGTTGGGAAAAGAAGTTATGCAGGCAAGTATGGCAAAATTATTTTTGCACTTCGGGCAGGGACTGAGCTCAGATGCAACCATGGTGAGGCTGTGTAAAACCACTTTGAAGTGATGTGAAAAATATTTACAGTGGGTCCAGATGCGAACAGGGTATCATGGCGAGAGGAACGTTTCCTAAGAGCCCTGTACCTCTCTGTAACTGCAATAATGGTTCTCCAGTCAGCCAAAAGGTATAAATCTGAGTAAAATACAAGATAATCTAATTCAAGTGAATGCTTCTAAAGCCATATGGCCTTCATTCCGTAACTTGCCACAACCCTGTAGACTTTCTCAGTACCACCAAGAATCTATTAGACCAGTGTTCTTGGAAAAACAGCACTACACAGATGTCTTAAAATGTTGTACAAACACAACACATATATCTGAGCTTCTCTATGTGCAAAATTGTTAAATATCGCTTAAAAAAATAGTCAAATGCCTTCTTTAATGGAAGTAACATGAAGTCCTGTTTGAGGCGATGTTATCCGCTAGGGAAAGCGGTTTGCATCACCTCCACTCCTTTGTATTTGTAATGATTTTAATTGATTACTACAATAAAATGATATATATCTGTGGTGGCCCCTGATTCTGGTCTGGCTTTCCATGTCTGCTAAGGGAATAACAACTAGTGTGCTAGATATGCTCTTGAAGGAGCATTCCAAATTGCAGCACACCAACTAGACCACAAGGAATAAGAAACTTGAACTGAAGAGAGCTGTGTGCTCATTTGACTTGTAGGGGATAGTAGAGGCTGAACCCGTGCCTGATTTATGACTTTGCTAGCACCATTGGTGCCAACCAGCCATTAGGGAATCAACTGAGGTGGGTTCACCACAGAGGGAGCTGGGTAGGTGCACCACAGGGGGAAGACATCCCTAGGGTCACCAACTTGTATCTTAAGTTGAACTGTTCTAGTATGTAATACTGTTGTGTGATTAAAAGTACTTTAGTTTTGCAAAAAGATGAGCAGTGGGCTGGACATTGAATGTATTGTATGTTTTTGTTGATTGTTAAATTCTGAGCTTGAGCACCCTTACACTTCCTCCCTGAGAAACCTGTGACCGTTTGCCTTTGGTACCCTGAAAATCAAGTGCAGAAGGGGTTGTCTGCAGAGTCATAGTAAGAATGCGCCCAGCAGACCAGTGGCAAAGAACCTCTGTCGCCAATGTTGGGGCATAGTAGTCTGTCTGCCATTTGCCCTCCCCCTCCTGAATGGGGTCTGACAATTGGCAGCAAGCACTGTAAGATTTCAGCAAGTACTGGTTTTAGCTTTATTCAGCAGAGCAATAATTTCAGCTAGAACACAGTATTAGCTTCTCAGTACAATGGCAGATACAAGGCTGGCTAGAGTACACCTGGACACCCTGCACTTAGATCAGTGAGGGATCTGTGTTTGGTTGAAGGATTCCAAGATTTCTCTCTCTTTTTTTTTTAAAGTTCAAAACAACTTCTAATATTTCACTTAATTAGGTAGTGAGTGCTAGTGAAATTATGGTGTTAGAGTGTGTGCCTCACTCACACCTGCCAAAAATTGAAGTGGGGCACTGTGCACGTTCACCTCTTAGTCCGATATTGTCTCAAAATTTATGAATGGGCAAACATCCCATTTCTTTTATCCCGTTGATTCAGGAACCCCCTTAACCAGATGTTCGGCTTAGATCTGCCTCCTTGGAGAAACATGCCAAACTTTTATTGGCACACATCACTCCAGTTCTAGCAACAAATGTATTTAGAAATATGAACTGAGTAAATTTGCATGGAGTTTTTATCATCCCATTTACATCTCTGATAACACTAGATGCCTTGCATCATGTTATTTCACTGGTTTAAGTTTATGAGAAGCAAAATTAACTTAGTCATTCTTTGAAGTTGCAAGCAGGGTTTCCTTGTAACAAATGAAAGAAGCAATCAACCATGATTTACTTCAAAATTATAATTCTGTTTTTGAGAGTAAACTCTTGTCAACGCCCAAAGTGGGATTACCGGGTCAATCAAGATTGGGCCTTAGTAGAGATCGTGAAAGAGCGTTGTCTACCGGTTATATAATGGGAGACAAGCTCAATCTTAGGCATATGATTGGCATGCTGGTAAGCATAACAGATTTGCCATTTCAGGATTTAATTGAGGCCTTTTATTCCAGACCAGCATACACTTCACCTACAAAACACTCAGTAAGCATCTATAACCACTTGGGTTTCTGCTAAAGATGCAGCTGGTGCTTTTCATGCCGATTATTAGAGCATTTTGAAAAACGTGTCAATTGTTGAAGGCAAAAACTTAAAACCTGTTGAAATTAATGTATGGCCTCCTTCCCAAACAAGTATGTTGAGACTGATTGCAGCCGGTGCACTGTTTTGCAAAGCCCTGGGCGAGCCACTGTGGGAAGGCCAGGATAGAAGCACAGCAATGTATACCTGTTCAACAAGAAGTGCCTAGAGCCAAGTCTTGTATGAGGGACAAAATTTGGAGTTGTGATCGGAGTTTTCCAGAAGGGAAGGGCCTAGCTAGACTGTGAAAGTAAAGTCCAGAATTTTCCAGAGGTTTACTTGGTAATCCATCCTCAAACAGATTACAGCAAAGAGGTCATGAGGAGCTGCCCATGATACAGACCTTCAAGAAGATTTCCTTCCACACCTGAACTGGGTGGCAAAGGAACAGAGATTTCACATTCTGTTGAAAACGTATTTTATTAATTGATTGCACAGGTGTTACAGGACCCTGAATATCAGGGTCGATAGCAGATTCACATTGTAGCATAGCTCTATAGCAATCTATTTGTACATATGTCATGCAAATAACTTGAATGAGAACAACCCCCCCCCCCCCCGAACTCCCCCCACCCCATCCCCAGCATCGCACCACATCCAGGGATTCCCCACCCCAGCCCCAAAGTCCCACCGCCGCATCCCATTGTGGTAGGCTAAGTCCCCCGGACCTCCCGTCTTGCCCAGCGCCCCCCCTTCTTGACCAGACTTCTTACACAGCTCCATAGCGAATACTCGTCTTCCACTGGTGGCTCCAGCCACAGCCCCCGGTAATCCACCCACCATTTTCATATTTTATAATGTTTGCGTGGACATCGTCGGGCTACATATATGGGTTGTTCCAGCCCCATACAAAAATCTAGGCCGTTCTTCCATGCAGTGATCGATGGAGCCCTAGGCGCCTTCCATGCCCTGGCGATATCCCGCTTTGCCAGCGTAACGCCCAGCCGTAGCAAGTGCTGCTTATATATATTGCTCCCAATGCCCTCCATAACATGTAGCAATGCAAATCGTGGCGTGCGCGGGATCTCCCACCCCAGCACCTCGGCCAGACAGGCAAGTACCCCCCTCCAGAATTGGTCCAGCGCCGGGCAGTTCCACGTAGTGTGTATAAATGTCCCCTCTTCCTGACCACACCGAAGACAGTCCGGAGCAGTAATCAAGCCCGCTCGGTACAGTCTGACCCGGGTAAAGTACACCCTGTGTAAGTATTTGAATTGTATGAGGCGCAGTCTCATCGCTATAGCTGCCTCCCTTGGGGCTACCAGGGCCTCCCTCCAGTCATCCTCATCTAAGGCACCCACGTCAATTTCCCAATCTCCCCGCAACTTCTGAAGCTTCGTGGAGCAATGAATCACCAGGGCCTGATAGATCCTGGAGATTTTTTTGGTTTCCAGATCTCTCATAAAAAGTCGCGCGTCCAACGGGCTAAACTCTGGGAGCGACGTCAGACCCTCCAGGCTGGGGGACAACGCATGCCGCAGTTGCAGATATCTATAGAACTGTGATTGGGGCATAGAAAATTCCCTCTGCAAATCTTGAAATGATTTAAGTGTCGTACCACTCATGACATTTCCCAATGTCGAGATGCCAATATCGTCCCATCCACGGAAGCCTCTCAGCGCCATCAAGTCTGGGAAGCGCCCATTGCTCCAGAGGGGGGTCTCTTCGGTTAATACATTCCACCAGCCCATCCGACACAATGCCTGCCGCCAGATCAGGAACACCACACGTGTGGCCGACGGTAGGCTATTGCGCACCGGCGCCGAATACAGGATAGCGTGTATTGTATTGGTTCCCATAAGCATCCTCTCCAGCGCATACGCCGGGTCTCCTCTATACCCGTACCACCACTCGTTAAGAACAAGGAGGTGCGAGGCCTGATAGTAGGATAGGACATCGGAAGACGCAAGTCCTCCGCTATATGAGGATAAAAAACACGTTGTAAGAGCCACTCGCACTTTGCCCCCCTCCCACAGAAACTGCCCCAACGCCGAGTTCACCTGTCGGAACCATCGAGGCGGGATCGGGTATGGATAATTTTGCAGTTGGTACAGCAACTTAGGTAGTGCCACCATCTTAAAGATTGCCGACCTGCCATACAGCGTCAAAGGCATTCAAGACCAGGTCTTGAGATCCGTGCGGATCCTTTCCCATACAGGCGCTACATTGCGGACCCAAGACAGCTCCAGAGTCTCTGAAAGGAACACCCCCAGGTATTTCAATCCTCCCTACCGCCAGAGGAATATCCCGTGCCCACGCGCCGGGCCCCGGGCAATCTCCCAGCATCCACAGCGTGGATTTGGAGGGATTCATATATAATCCCGATGGCTCTCCAAAGATCTGCATGATTCGTAAGAGTCGCGGCCCCGATGTGTCTAACTCCGTGAGGAAGAACAGGACGTCATCGGCATATAATGCGCTTCTGTCCGACACCTCCGGAGACCACTCGAAACCCCGGATCTGCGCATCAATACGCACCCACGCCACCAATGGCTCCATGGCCAACGCAAACAGGTACGGGACAGGGGGCATCCCTGTCGCGTGCCCAGTTGTATGGGAAAGACAGGAGATGTCGCCCCCGCCACCCGCACTGCCGCCGTCAAGTCTGTGTAGAGGAGCTGGAGATAAGACAGAAATCTCGTACCCAGATTGAGTCGGTGCAATAAGGCAAACAGATATACCCAGCTCAAGGAATCAAAGGCCCTATCCATGTCCGCCAGCAGCAGTGCCGCACCCTCCCCAGTCTGCCGGACCGCCGCCCCCGCCACGTGCAAAAACAAGAATAGATGGACAGAATGCAGAACAATGTCATACATTCACCCCAGTACAGAGATCTGGGCCTAAATCCATCGTTTTTTTGCTCACCATGCCTTTCCAGTTTGAACCCAGCCATATGCAAATCAGTCTTGACCCTGTGCCTCATGGGCACAGTCCAGCCCGAACTGCCAAGCCAGGTCCTCCCTGGACTGGAAACAAGCATCCTAGGACCGGTTTCGGGGTTTCACCCCTCTTCAGCCAGGATAGCTTGATTCCAGTGGCATGGAGAGCACGGGACCCACGTCTGGGCATACCCTTCCCACTCGGGGTGACAAATGCAAAAACAAGAATAGATGGACAGAATGCAGAACAATGTCATACATTCACCCCAGTACAGAGATCTGGGCCTAAATCCATCGTTTTTTTGCTCACCATGCCTTTCCAGTTTGAACCCAGCCAAATGCAAATCAGTCTTGACCCTGTGCCTCATGGGCACAGTCCAGCCCGAACTGCCAAGCCAGGTCCTCCCTGGACTGGAAACAAGCATCCTAGGACCGGTTTCGGGGTTTCACCCCTCTTCAGCCAGGATAGCTTGATTCCAGTGGCATGGAGAGCACGGGACCCACGTCTGGGCATACCCTTCCCACTCGGGGTGACAAATGCAAAAACAAGAATAGATGGACAGAATGCAGAACAATGTCATACATTCACCCCAGTACAGAGATCTGGGCCTAAATCCATCATTTTTTTGCTCACCATGCCTTTCCAGTTTGAACCCAGCCATATGCAAATCAGTCTTGACCCTGTGCCTCATGGGCACAGTCCAGCCCGAACTGCCAAGCCAGGTCCTCCCTGGACTGGAAACAAGCATCCTAGGACCGGTTTCGGGGTTTCACCCCTCTTCAGCCAGGATAGCTTGATTCCAGTGGCATGGAGAGCACGGGACCCACGTCTGGGCATACCCTTCCCACTCGGGGTGACAAATGCAAAAACAAGAATAGATGGACAGAATGCAGAACAATGTCATACATTCACCCCAGTACAGAGATCTGGGCCTAAATCCATCGTTTTTTTGCTCACCATGCCTTTCCAGTTTGAACCCAGCCATATGCAAATCAGTCTTGACCCTGTGCCTCATGGGCACAGTCCAGCCCGAACTGCCAAGCCAGGTCCTCCCTGGACTGGAAACAAGCATCCTAGGACCGGTTTCGGGGTTTCACCCCTCTTCAGCCAGGATAGCTTGATTCCAGTGGCATGGAGAGCACGGGACCCACGTCTGGGCATACCCTTCCCACTCGGGGTGACAAATGCAAAAACAAGAATAGATGGACAGAATGCAGAACAATGTCATACATTCACCCCAGTACAGAGATCTGGGCCTAAATCCATCGTTTTTTTGCTCACCATGCCTTTCCAGTTTGAACCCAGCCATATGCAAATCAGTCTTGACCCTGTGCCTCATGGGCACAGTCCAGCCCGAACTGCCAAGCCAGGTCCTCCCTGGACTGGAAACAAGCATCCTAGGACCGGTTTCGGGGTTTCACCCCTCTTCAGCCAGGATAGCTTGATTCCAGTGGCTTGATTCCCCCGCCACGTGCGCCCGCCTGATATTGTGTCTAGTGGCCCTCCCAGGCATGAATCCCGCCTGATCTGGATGTATAAGAGTCGATATATGGGGCAAAAGACGATTAGCTAGTGCTTTGGCCAGGATCAGGCCAGGATCTTCGCCTCCACGTTGAGGAGGGAGATAGGCCGATACAAGGCCCGTTGATCCGGGGGCCGGCCAGGTTTAAGAAATACCACCACCTCTGCATGTCTCCAGTCCGGGGGGAGCATGCCCCTCTCCCTGGCCTTCTCCACTACAGCTCGGTAGTAGGTGGCCAGTTGTGTGTTATAGCGTTTGAAGAATTCACTCGGAAACCCATTGGGCCCAGGCGCTTTCATAACCTGTAAAGCATCGTCCTGGACTTGTCCCCCCACTGATAAATCCTGCTACGCGTCGCCAGCCAAAGCTGTCGGGCTTTATCCATAAGAAGGGCTGCACATGACTGTTGCGCTTGGAGCAGGTGCCTCACCCACCGTCTTCCTCCCTCCTCCCTAGCTTGTCGATCGAGTGCCTCAACGGAGGCCTCCGCTCGCATCAGTTCGTCCCTGTGCTTGCGACGAGCCGCCGAGCACCAGGAGATGTCCACCCCACGCAAAGTCGGCTTCAAGGCCTCCCACAGAGATCCCACCCTTGACACCGATCCCTCATTAGAATCAAAGTAATGGGCAATGGCTTCCCTCATGTGAGTACTATAGGCCGCATTCTGTAGGTGCCATGGTGACAAACGCCATCTAAATGGCTGCCGCCCTCTGCCTATGGCCAGCTCAAGGGACACTGGAGAATGATCTGATAGGTCGCGGGTAAGAATCTCCGTGAGTACCACTCCACCTGCTCGCGCCCGGGGAAGAAATATGTAATCCAGCCTCGAGAAGGTAGCATGGACCGCTGAAAGATACGTATATTCTCGCCTATCTTCGTGTGTCCACCGCCAAACATCAACCCAGTCAAGACTAGTCACTAGGGAACTGAGTTTCGTGGGGCCACCTCTCCGCTCACTGCCTTCCCCCCGCTCCGGTCTCTGGCCAGATCCATAACATCGTTCCAGTCCCCTCCCACAATAGAGAGCACATCCGGCATATCCGCCCAGAGGGCCAATACCCTCTCCACAAAGGACCACTGCAAGGGGGGGGGGCGCGTACACACTACCCACGATCACGGGGACATCCCCGATCGTACCCCTGAGGAATATATAGCGGCCCTGAGGGTCAATCCACAGCTGCGTGTGTACATATGGGACCCTACGCTGAACCAGTATCGCTACCCCTCTGGACCCTCTCGCAAACTCTGCATGAAATATCTGGTGGTAGCCATATCTTTGCAAACATGGGGTCTTCGTCCCCAAGAGGTGCGTCTCCTGTAGCAGAAGGATATCCGCCCGTGCCCTCTTAGCCTGTTGTAGTATCGCCCCTCGCTTAATTTTATCAAGTGCCCCCTTTACATTCCAGCTCAGTATTCGGAGGGTACCTGGGACTCTTGTGACCCCCAATCTGTTCGCTAGCCATTGGGAATGAACCTCCTCTCCCTCCCCCATAGAATACTGCAGCTAGGTGTAGGACCAATGTCAGAAACCCACCATGAAAGTGCGACGCGGAACCCATAACTATTCCCCCCAAACATACCCCCCACCCCATACCTCAACAACATTGAAGCATCTGTCGCGGCGGGGCAAGCACCCACCTCCCAACCGGGGAAATTGCACCGCCCCATCCAATGGATCCCAAACTCCCAGCCCATGTTCTTCAGGCCAGGTCCCGACCCGGACTAGCCCGGTGGAACACCAGCCCACCCCTTTGCTCCCCCGGCCATCCCCTCTCAAGGACTATAATAAACACATTAGGGACCCAAGAAAGCCCCCCCCCCCACCCCCAAGCCCAGCTCCAAGCAGCAGAGTCACAGGCGTCAATGTTCATGCCCCGGGCCATCTCCTACCACGGACCCACTCGACCCCGAGCGCCGCCTAGAGCGCGACCGTCTGTCCCCCAACCGTTGCCATCTCTTCGAATCCTTCCGGGCCACCTCTCCGGAGGAAGAGTCTGACTCCCTGCCAGGAGGCGTATGCACTCGTAGCCGCACAATCTCGTCAGCCCACCTGAAGACCTCCTCCGGGGTATCGAAGAAGTGGGTGCGGGACTGATACACTACCCGCAGGCGAGCCGGATACAGCAGAGCATATGGTAGCTTAAGGTCTCTCAGGCGGGCCTTCGTGGCCATGAAGGACTGACGCTGCTGCTGCACCAGGCGAGTATAGTCAGGGAAGATCGAGATGCGTACATTTTCATATTGCAGCGGCTCCTTAGCCCGGGCCTGTTTCAGGATGGCATCCCGGTCCATATAGTTCAGGAATCTCGCTATCACAGGTCTCGATCTCGCCCCCGGCGGCGGCTTCTGCATTAACGCCCAGTGGGCCCGCTCCACCACGAAGCAACGTGACAGCGTGTCCGGCGGGAGCCAACCCTCCAGCCAGTGTGTAAGGAAGCGTTCCATATTACCCGCCTCGCATCACTCCGGAAAGCCCACAAATCTAAGGTTGTTCCGCCGGGCCCGTCCTTCTGCGTCTTCCACCCGAAGCGCCAAGCCCCGCTGCATCTTTTCCATGGATGCCATTTTTTGATTCAACGTGGTAACATCATCCTCAACCCCTGAAATCCGGGTCTCCGCCTCTATGATGCGAGACACTGCATTGCGCAGATCTTGACGCAGCAATGTAACATCCGACCCAACCGCCCCGATCTTGGCATCCAACATATCTCTGGATTAAGTTATGGCCGCCATCAGGGCTGCGTTATCCGGGATAGTCTCCGGTGGGCCCCCGGTCGCACCAGCCACCGCCCCTGGACCAGTAAATGTATCGATTGGGCCATGGCGCGCGGAGCCACCACCTTTATCCCTCGGCATGTCTTTCTCCGGGGGTCTCCAACCAAATCAGTCACCGCAGGGCCCAATGCCTGAACAGCCACCCCAGGCTCAAGATGTTCCCTCCAGGGGGCCAAGCTCCACGGACCCACGCGAAGGTAGGTGCACAGACTCAGTACAGTCCTGCCAGGTGTTGGGCGACCCCCCCGGACAGCGATCGACCAGGAGCCTCCAGACCGGTTGCCCTCAACGAAGCCGTCCCCCAGGCCCCAGGGCCTCAATGCGCCACCGCAACACGGCCGATCTCACCAGCAATGGCGCATCGCTATAGCAGTCCGCAGGGTCCCAGGCGCTGCCCCGTATGTGTCGGGTGCCCCAATATCAGCACACTCCGCTCCTCCGTCTAGGGGCAGCCCTCCGATCCATCGCAGGCGTCTCTCCTCCTCCCCGCTTACCTCCGCGGCCCGGTCTGGCCGCCGCAAAAGCGATCGCTGCTCTGCCCAGGCCGGCACTCGCCTCCAGAAGTAGGCCCGCGCTTCTAGGCCACCGCGAGTATCCGCCCATGCGTGGAAAGCCTCAGGCATGTGGGTGAGGATCAGAGCCCTGTCGGGCAGCGCCGCCGTGGCCCCCCACGTCCAGGGGGCCCTCACTACTGTTACTCCAGGCCGTCTCTCCACCACTCCAGCTCTCAGTCAGTGGGACCCGCGCCGGTGGCCGCGCCGACTCTCAGCGCTTCTTCACCGCCGGTCCACTGCGCCTCAGTGCGTGGCGCCGGGGCCAGCTCCTTCCACCGGGCCCTCCGCTACCACCACCACTCTCGTGTCGTCGGGCCAATCAGCTGAGCATCCGACCCCCAATGGTGTGATCGGCCCCGTCACCTCCTCCACTGCGGATCGCAGGCCACCAGCGTCACTTGCCGCCAACCAGGGCCAGGCACACCGCGATCCGCCACCGCCAGGGCCGTCCGGAGGCAGCACTCGAGTCCCCTGCTGCAACAGCGTCTCTAGGCCCGGGCCGCGCGCGGCGCGACTCCACCGCCGATAGCGCACCCGGGCACCCAGGGCTCCGTCGGTCGGCTGCGTGGGGGGGGGGGAGATGCCCCTACACCCCTTTCAGACCCAATGTGTGGCCGGGGGGACCAGGATATGTAAGGATATTGCCGCGGGCTGGACGGATCTCAGCTAACTCGCGTCCGCCATTGCAGCTCGCGTAGCCACGCCCCGAGATTTCACATTCTGGAGGACTCTGGTAGCCACAGGGCCTCATCCTGTTCGATGGACCCTGACTGTTACAGATCCTAGTACTAGACAATTTGGTACTAAGGGGTCTATTATGATGTCGGGCGGATCGCCACCGCCTGCATGGCGGTGGCGATCCGCCCGATATCATCCCCCGCCCGCCTCCCATTTCCCCCGCCATATCATGATGGCAGGGGGTACCGCGGTGAACAGGAAGACCGCCGCTTTTCCGCCCGGTCAAGGAGTCGACCGGGCGGAAAAGGGTTAAATATGGTGGCGGTGTCTGCTAGACACCCCCATCCGTATTACAATGGGAGCGGGAGGCAGCCTTTCCGTGGCGGCAACAAAGGCATGCGGATTTTGCAGTTGGGGGCCCGTTGCGGGCCCACAGGATGTTGGGGGGGCACATGGGGGCTGCATTGGCACGGACAAAGTGCCTGTCACCTTGTGCATGCCAATGCACGACGTGCATTCCCAGCATTGTGGCGGGCGGTGCTGTGAGCACCGGCCGCCACAATGCTGGGAATAGAGGATGCCACCGCCACGGTGGCGGTGGCATCCTAATTGCCGGTGCGGGAACACTGCACCACTAGCGGCCGGTCCCAGCACCGCTAGGGTGGCGGGCAGACGAAAGTCCGCCCGCCATCCTAATAGGCCCCTAAGTGAGGTCTGAGCCACAAGCAGCGAGATTTCTAGGGTTTATCTACTTCGGAGTTCCCATCCTCAATAGGTGAGAGCTGCAGAGAATTGGAAGGAGTGGCCAGGACTCCTACGCCCCAAATCCTGTGTAGGCACTAATACCTTGATCAGGAAATTTAGGTGGGGGATATTGTGTGTGCATAGATAATGTTAGGTCCACACCAAATCTGGCTATTATGAGTTAATCCACACAAAAGGAAGAATAACAATGCAGATCCGTTTTTCCCGGTGAAATTCCTCACAAAATCCAAATTCCATGGGGGATAAAACTCCTACATACCTCCTGCTTGAAACAAATAGTAAATAGGAGCGTTGTAGCCTGTCTGAGATGGGGCGCAAGGGTTGGGGAGGACATCAGGAACAGATTTTGACAGGAGGGATTGGTCTGTTCTCCCCAATGCCACATTAGGGAGATTGGGTGGGGCCAGATCTGAGCTGTGCTTGCACCCTGCCACTCAAGTGATTTTTACAGCTGGTAAATTCGACCTGTGTTCACACACCTCTACGTGTGTGAACTATGGGCCAGTTATAATTGGACGAGGCAGTATCCTGCTTGGCGATACTGCTGCGCCCCACTCGTAATCAGGGCCTAAATTGGCAACGTGTTTCAAGTCACCATTGTTAGTACTGCCTACCAGGTGTATGAGTTTGGTCCCTCCTCCACTATTGAAGGGGCGGGGCCTGCTTACAACACTGGTTCATGACCCCCCTTTTGTAGTCAGAAGCTTTGTGTTTTTTAGAAGGGAGTTCAAGGCTTAACCCATTACCGCAGTGGGCACATTGGGATGTGGGGGGAATGTTTACTTGGCTTTTGGAGGAGCAGTGGCCTGTACCTTCTGCTGCTTAGTTCACTCTGCATAAGATCAGCTTCGTGTAAATAGCCTTCCAGAGTATGGCACTGTGTATGTGTTGTAATTGAACAAGTATGGGACTTGCATGGAATGTTTCCTGCACCTGGCTGACCAGGACAAAGGTACTAAGAACTGTCATGTATGATACGGGTTTGTGTTCCTGAAATGCATGCTGCACATCAGCCCAGGAGTGAGGGTCAACTTCTGAGTAACTAAGTGCAAACCCTGATGTGTTGAAATGTAATTTTTGTGGGATTTATTTTTTACCGTTTTATATTGCGTAAACTCGACCTGAAGGCATTGGAGCGCTCTGCATGAGCACCAGTTACATTACACAAGAACACATGTTTTTTTAGGCACAGGGAGATTAAGTGATGTGCCCAGAATCACAAGATGTTGAGCCAACATCGAGATTACTCCCTGGTTCCAAATTTGGCCGCGCTGGCCATTACGCCACGGCCTCATACACAGCCTTAGTTATAGCATTGTAGGGAAACGAGGGATGCAGTGAGTGACATAAACTATTTTGGAAATAAGAGACAATGAGTTTCCGTGTTCAGCTTTATGAGATATTTTCATTACAATTCGTGCTGCCTTTTGTGAGAGTGCGTTGTTGCACCTCTGAGGTTTTCTGGCAGAACAACAGGTGGTGAGAAGCCAGGTGGTTTGTGGGACCAACTTTGTTTGTATTCCTTCAGATATAATCTTGATTTTGGCAAACAATTCCCTTGTTTTTCCACAGTCGCTGAAATAAGCTGTACTTGGTCATGTTGCACAATTCTGTAATGGTTTTTTTGGGACACTGCAGCTGGCGTCATGTGACATCTCTGCTTTGGTAGGATGGCTCTTTCACTATTTTATAATGGGTACATGCGTTAGCATTTGCTGCCCCCACAACCCCTCAACAAGATTTCCCCATCTCTTGTTTTCGACAGCCGGTTACAGATCTTTTAAATGCAGCGCCGTTTTATTTCCAATGCCGCGACCTACGTAATCCAATTTAGTTCACGCCTTCTTTCCTCTGCCCACGTACACGAATCCCTTTCTCCTACCCACGTGCACAAATCCCAACAGTGCTATCTAACCGCTCTACATACCACACTCCCTCCGCTGCTTGCGAGCATGTGGAGTTGGCCCGAATCTTTTCCTCTTTTAATCGTTTGACTTTAGATCTTTAATTACGCCATGGATCGCGTGACACAATATCACACACGCCCCCTCCTTTCAACACTCACTTCCAAAGTATCTTTGTTGGTGTGCACAGCTTTAACTACTGTTGCAGGGTGCTAGTTTGTCTGGTCTCCTTAATTATACCCAAAGATGTAATGTAATATATATATATATATATATATATATATATATTTGTATATATATATTATCTACTGACGGTCGCCAGTAGATAGTTATAGTTAGGACCGAGTTTCCATAGGAAATCTGAAAATTCTATTTTGAATAACTTTGGCGCCGGTTGACGAATCCTCGCGAAATTTTCAAAACTAATGGGGTGCTCCGCTCAGCTCCTACCCTGAAAGTCTCGGGGTGAATCGTCAAGCGGGGGCTGAGAAAAAAGGGGGGTCCCAAAACGTGTTTTCCCCATGCATTTTCCAATAGGACCTTTAGTCGAAGGTACAGCCCGAACGGCTGAACAGAATTACTTGAAATTTGGCAAAGAGGTAGTCCTCAGGTCAGGCATGTGCCTTTTGTATATATGGTGTCAATCTGTTCAGTAGTTCCTGAGAAAATTGCAGTTAAAAGTACATAAATATCTATATGCGCGCACCATAACGTGCGCGAGCGTAATTCTGATTGGTGGTTACTTGTCAGGCAACATTCGAATCGGCCGAAATCAGGAAGTGTCGGCCGCCGTTTTGTGTGTGACAGTGAAAAAGAAAGGTGGAGAACGTGAAAAGGGGGCAGGTTAGAGAGTTCCTGACCCCCTAGCCTTTGTCAGGGGGTCCCTGAAGGACCCCGAAGGGTGAAAAAAGCATTTTTTTTCTTCAAAAAATCACGGGGTGCGCGCACCATGAAAAACCTTAAAAAATAAAACCCATTTTAAACGAGCCATTCCATATTACAGGATACAGTCAATCTATAACTATATACATAGGTAGCTTATTGTAAAATAAATATATAAAAAATATAACAAAACATACATAACTTAGCATTTAAAAAACCTTACAAATTCACTTAAAAAACCATCGGTTTCACACACGTTATAGTTAGGAATTAGCATTTAAAAAACCTTGCAAATTCACTTAAAAAACCATAGGTTTCACACATATTATAGTTAGCTGGACATTTCACTCGTAAAAAACCATTGAAATTCCCCCGTTATAGTTAGTTCAGATAACTATAACTCGCGCGACCGCCACTCTATCACAAGGATGATGTCATCAGTGATGTCATGAGTGATGCCACTGACCATGTCATGAGTGATGTCATATGTGACGTCATGAGCAGTGGATTGCGGGCGCGCGAGTTATAGTTATCTGAACTAACTATAACGGGGGAATTTCAATGGTTTTTTACGAGTGAAATGTCCAGCTAACTATAATATGTGTGAAACCTATGGTTTTTTAAGTGAATATATATATATATATATATATATGTATATATATATATATATATATATATATATATATATATATATATATATATATATTCACTAAAAAAACCATAGGTTTTAGGGAAAGTTATAATTAGTGGGACATTTCACTCGTACAAAACCATAGAAATTCCCCGTTATAGTTAGTTCAGCTAACTATAACTCGCGCCCCCGCAATGCACTGCTGATGATGTCACATATTACATCACTCATGACATGGTCAGTGACATCACTGATGACATCTCAAATGACATCACTGATGACATCATCCAGTGACTGTGTGTTTCTGTAAAGTTTAAATATGTTTAATATATATAGAGAAAGGCGTATTGAAGAATGAGTGGGTGTATAAGTGTCTGAATGGATGATTTAGTAGGTGCGTGACTGACTAAGTGAGTGAATTAACTTATCTTACTGAATGCATGGGTTAGTGAGTAAACTGTGTGAATGTCTGTATCCGTCTATCTGTTGGTGTGTAAGCGGCTGCATGGGTTTGCGAATAGCTACATGAGTGTCTATATGGGTTATTGATTGGTTGTCTGAGTATCTGTAGGGGTGCCTGAGTGTTTGTGTGGGTGGGGTATGTGTGACTCTGTACATAGATGTGTGAGTGGGTGAATCACCGGGTGCATGGTTTCAAGAGTGCATCTGTGATGGACTGTGTGGGTGAGTGTGTATAGGTGTGTTAGTGAGTGAATGTATATCTCACTTGTATATGTGTTAGTAACTACATATGTGAAAGGCAGTTTATATGTGTGTTGGAGTATATACATATCTATAAGTGAGAGTGTGTGATTGTGAGAGTGGCTGTATGGATGAGTCTGTGCTTGTATCAGTGATTGTATAAGAGCGTAAGTATGTTCTAGTATTTGTATGAGTAAGTTAGCTGGTGTGTATAACTGTATAGGTGAGTAAATGGCAGTGTGATTGATTATTTGCATGACTGACTAGGTGTGTGACTACCTCTATAGATGAGTGGCAGTGTGTGAGTTTCTATATAGGTGTATGAGTGCATACCCTTATATAGGACCCTTATACCTAGCACTATCACGTAGCTTGATGCTGTTGCTTCTGTTTTTAAGCCGTTTTAATATTGCAACGCGCGCTGCTATTCTTGGCGATTAGCGCTTTCGGTGGCATAATTATTGGGGGATTAGCTAGATCATACCTGCACTATAAAAACTTATAACTCACCTGCACTTGCGGGACTTAGTCAGTTTTTGGGCGGACTACTCAGGACGCGATCACGGCGTTCCAGCCGCCATCTTAGGTGAGGCTCATTGGAGTAGGGCCATCTTTGGTGGGGCTAGAGGTGTGTCCTCACAGGACTCCCGTGCGGATTATTGCCACAGTATTTAAGGGATGGATGCACCAGCGCGCAGCGGTGGCGCGCAGCGAGCGCGACGGCGGCACGCCGGAGGTGCGCCAGAGGTAAGCCCGTTTGCGCCCGTTCGCGCACAGGACGTGCCGGGGGCCGGGAACTCTGCTCCACTACCTGATGTCCGGTTACCATATTCCAGAGACATGCTGCTAAAATTAAATCCAGGCACGATTACGTGCCATCAGCCGTATGCCACCGAGCGGTGTGTGCAGCCCCTGATGTGTGGTCTACTGAACGTAAGGTCTCTGAGCAAACATCATATGGAAATTGCCTTACTCATAGACTCCCGTAAGTTGGATGTTCTGTTTATGACAGAAACATGGACTAGAGCGGATTGTACAGTGGAATTAGGGTTAAGCTGTCCTCCTGGATATAAGATCAGACACAACCCGTGGGAGGGAGCTAGAGGAGGTGGTGTTGGCCTCATTTTTAGGGAATCGCTTGATGTCTCAATGCTTGATACTAAGAGCATTCTGGGCTGTGAGACTCTGGCTTTCTCTTTGAAAGGGCATGGAGGTACTCTCTATTCTGGGCTGTTATGTTGTCGACCCCCTGCCAGCTCCTTATCAGCAGTACCAGAGCTAATTGATTCCATCTACGAGCTCTCTAATACCCATGCTAGGACCTTGATCCTGGGAGATTTTAATCTCTGTTCTGATGGACCTACAAGGCTGGCTCTTTCGGATCTGATTCAGGCTTGTAGTGATATTCATCTGCAGCAGCTGGTGCACTCACAGACCCACACTAAGGGCCATATTCTCGATCTGGTCTTTGCCGACACTGGACAGGTGGTGGTTCAAGATATCCTTCCACAGTGTTGGACTGACCATGCCTTGGTCCTCTTCTCCGTTATATGCCCTTCGGTTTCAACTGGGAATGGAAGTACTGGCATTAAGACCAAGATGGGCAGGCAGTGGTCAAGGCTGCTTAAACAATCCTGCCTGCCGTCTCTGTTGGTCGGGGAAATCCCATTAGGAGATACTGTGGATGCAAGCTACGAGTGTCTTAGCCAGAAAATTGTTAATTCCTTAGAGGTGTTGGTCCCTCTGCGTAAAATCAGGAATAGATCCAAGATTGCTATGCCTTGGTTTACTGCGGAGTTATCGCAATTGAAGCTCTGCTGTAGACGTGCGGAGCGAGCTTGGAGAAAACATTACTTAAAACCCGAGAAAGCCCTTTTTCAACAGGCCTTGTTGACTTACAAAACGCAGATTAAAGGCGCTAAAGCACGATTCTTGGAGGAATCGCTCTTAAATGCACCGAATAAAACGCAGGCCTTGTTTAAGATTGTTGGGGATCTTTCCCGACCTGCTTCTGCTGCTAATGACATCCCTGCCTCCCAAGCTTTGTGTACTTCCCTGGCGCAGGCTTTTGAAGATAAGATCGCTTTGATCCTAAGCAAACTTGCTCCAACGACTACACCTGCTACTCGGCCCGTACCCGATTCCACCCTTGTGGCTGCTAAGGAGACGGTAGGGATAGCTGGTAGACAGGCACAGCTGGATAGTTTTCCCCTTCTGACCTTTGAGGAGTTCTGTCTGCTGGCTAACAGTGTATCCTCTGGCTCTCCTTTGGACCCATTGCCACACAAATACTGGAAAGTATTCCAAGCGGAGCTTTTCCCCCATTGTATGCTATCTGCTGCCAGTCTCTTTCCTTGGCACGTGTTCCGGAGTGTTGGAAATTAGCAGTGGTTTCGCCTTTATTGAAGAAGGAGACTTTGGATCCTACCTGTCCAGCGAACTATAGACCTATATCGCTGCTTCCCTTTCCCATTAAGATCTTGGAGAAACTGGTCACTAAACACCTGTCCAGTTTTTTGGAGACCAACTGCTGCCTGGACACGTCTCAATACGGCTTCAGACCAGCACACGGCACGGAATCTGCCCTAGTGACCGTGTTGGACGATCTTCGTTCGCGAGCCGACACTGGGCGAGCAGCCTTTTTAGTGCTGCTCGACATGTCGGCCGCTTTTGACACGGTCAACCACGACATCCTGGTCAGAAGGCTTGAGGATGCAGGGGTGAAGGGCTTGGCCCGTGACTGGCTGATTTCTTACTTGGGAGATAGACGCCAGGTAGTGGCCCTGCCACCATTCCAGTCGGAGATTAAAGCAGTTGGGCAGGGCGTACCGCAAGGGTCTGCCATCAGCCCTATTTTGTTCAATCTTTATCTTCGCCCTCTGGTGAGCTTGATTAAATCATTTGGTATCTCGGTTATTAATTATGCCGATGACACGCAGCTCACCTTTTCCATCGAGGGCAAAGATGCGGTGTCGCTGGAGACTTTCCATCAATGTATGGCGTCAAGTGCGGACTGGCTGAGGCAGAACTCTCTGCAGTTTAATAGCTCTAAAACAGAGGTATTGCACTGCTCGCTGGACCGCGTCCCTCGGCCACTGCCTCCTGATTTTTGGCCTACCTCTTTTCAGGAAGCTCCTTTGGCAGCAGCATCCGCCAGGAATTTGGGCGTTGTGTTTGGGCCCAACCTTCAACTGGACCTTTTCGTTAATAAAACGGTGACCACCTGCATGATGCTGCTCCGCATGCTGTGGAAGATTCTTCCACTGCTGCCGGCTCATGTTCGACCAGAAGTGGTGCGCAGCACCATATTGAGCAGGCTGGATTATTGCAACGCACTACTTCTGGGAGCTCCAAATAATTTGATGGCCAAGTTACAACGCGTGCAGAATATGGCGGCCAAGCTGGCTCTGTCCCGTCCCCGATCTGACTCTTCCTCCACGGCGTTAGCCGATCTTCATTGGTTGCCTGTCTCACAGCGAGTTATCTTTAAAGCACACTGTTTAGTGTTTAAAGGACTTCATGGGCAAGGACCTGCTTCATTGCAGGAATTGTTCCGGTGGTATGTGCCCACTCGCTCCCTTAGGTCACGGTCAGCACACTTTGTGGTAGTCCCAAAGATACTGAGGGCTCGGATGGGCGGCCGAGCCTTTAGTTTCGTGGCAGCTAAACATTGGAATAATCTTCCTCTGCTGTTGAGAAGTTCTGGGGAGTTTTCCTCTTTTAGAAAGGAATTAAAAACATTTCTCTTTCCTAGGCATGATTAATCTCCTTCAAATGTTTTGTGTGGTGTAGGTATAACTGTCTAAAAGCGCCAGGATACCCTTCGGGTGACAGTCTGCGCTATACAAATACGCCATACATACATACATACATACATACATATGATAGTCCTGCACTGAGTGACCATAAGTATGAGTGACTGTACGGGTGAGTGAGTGGATGTGTGTGTAAACCTAAGAATCAGTGAGTGGGTTTGTAGTTATTGGTGTTGGAGTGTCTATGGTTTTGAGAATGGCAGTCTGTAATTTAGAGTGGGTGTATCAAAGGTTATATTAGGGTGTGAGAAGATGCATCAATTTATCACATGGATGATGTCATTTGAGATGTCATCAGTGATGTCACTGACCATGTCATGAGTGATGTAATATGTGACGTCATCAGCAATGCATTGCGGGGGCGCGAGATATAGTTAGCTGAACTAACTATAACGGGGAAATTTCTATGGTTTTGTACGAGTGAAATGTCCAACTAACTATAACTTTCCCTAAAACCTATGGTTTTTTCAGTGAATTTCTAAGGTTTTTTAAATGCTAATTTCGAACTATAACGTGCCTGAAACCTATGTTTTTTTCTGTGAATTTCAAAGGTTTTTTAAATGCTAGTTTCTAACTATGCCTACAGAGGTTGAACATGTGAAGAAAGAAGAAAAAATGCACAGAAAGAAGCAAAAGAAATGCAGAAAGAGGCAACAGAAGTCCACAAAGATGAAGAAAATTGCAGGAAGAAGCAAGCTGTGCAGAAAGAACCAACAGAGGAGCAGAAAGAGGCGTTGTTGCAAAATTATCCTGTACCCTCAACTTTTTCAGATGGATATTGGTGGTAACTGACTCTGACTAACCAGTCCTAGAGCCAGGGATATGTTAAAAGACACTCAGAATACAGTGAAAACACCTACATACAATAAGGAACACTATGCGTTGGGGGTACCCCTGTGATTACCATGGCCTCCTCTGTAAGCCCCTAGTACATAATAGGGCAGGGGGATTAAAACTACCTCTTAAAACGTGCCACAGGGTGCGTTTGCACACTGCTGAAGGGATGGGGGCCTGAGGTGACTTGTGTGCAAACACACCCTGTGGCCGTTTTAATTTGGGGGATAAAGTCCCCTTGAATCCTGAGTGTCCCTTGGGTCCAACTAGCCCACCAGGTATCTCCAGTTAGCGCCACAGAGCTGTGTTGCAGAGAGGTGTAAAAAGGGGGACGGCCTGGACCACCTCTCTGCAACGCTGCGCAGTGGCGGTTACTGGAAGCACCTGGTGGGCTAGTTGGCCCCCAGGGGCAGTCAGGATTGAAGGGGAATTATTTTCCCAACTTAAAACGCGCCACAGGGCATGTTTGCACACGTCACCTCAGGCCCCATCCCCTCTCTTCACCACTGTGTAAACGCGCCCTGTGGCCGTTTTAAGTTGGGTGATTAAGTCCCCTTGAATCCTGAAGGTCCCTAGGGTCAAACTAGCCCACTAGGTACCTCCAGTAAGCGCCGTTGCAGAGAGGTGTAAAAAGGGGTACGGCCTGGACCACCTCTGCAACGCAGCGCAATGGCGCTTACTGGAAGCACCTGGTGGGCTAGTTGGCCCCCAGGGGCTCTCAGGATTGAAGGGGAATTATTTCCCCAACTTAAAACACGCCACAGGGCGTGTTTGCACACTGTTTGCACACTTCACCTCAGGCCCGTCCCCTCCCTTCGCCACTGTGTAAAACACGCCCTGTGGCCGTTTTAAGTTGGGAGATTAAGTCCCCTTGAATCCTGAGGGTCCCTAGGCTCAAACTAGCCCACTAGATACCTCCAGTAAGCGCCACAGAGCTGCGTTGCAGAGAGGTGTAAAAAGGGGTGTGGCCTCTGAACACCTCTCTGCAACGCAGCTCCCTGGCGCATACTGGAGGTACCTGGTGGTGTAGTTGGCCCTCGGGGACCCTCAGTATTGAAGAGGAATTAATTCCCCAACTTACAACTTGCCAGGGGGCACGTTTGCACAATGGTGAAGGAAGAGGGCGGGGCCTGAGGTGACATGTCTGCAAATACGCCCTGTGGCGCATTTTAAGTTGGGGAATTAATTCCTCTTCAATCCTGAGGGTCCCTGGGGGCCAACTAGCCCACCAGGTACCTCCAGTATGCGCCAGAGAGCTGCGTTGCAGAGAGGTGTTCAGAGGCCATGCCCCTTTTCACACCTCTCTGCAATGGAGCTCTGTGGCGCTTACTGGAGGTACCTGGTGGGCTAGTTGGACCCCAGGGACCCTGAAGATTCAAGGGTTCTTAATCCCAACTAGCCCACCAGGTACCTCCAGTAAGTGCCAGAGGCCTGCGTTGCAGAGAGGTGGTCCAGACCATGCCCCTTTTTACACCTCTCTGCAATGCAGCTCTGTGGCGCTTACTGGAGTTACCTGGTTGGCTAGTTGGACCCCAGGGACCATCAGGATTCAAGGGGACTTAACCTCCCAACTTAAAACGGCACAGGGCGTGTTTGCACACATTTCACCTCAGGCTCCCCCCTCCCTTCACCACTGTGCAAACGCGCCCCGTAGTGCGTTTTAAGAGGTAGTTTTAATCCCACTGCCCTATTATGTACTATTATGTACTAGGGCCTTACAGAGGAGGTCATGGTAATCACAGGGTTACCCCAACGCATAGTGTTCCCTAGTGTATATAGGTGTTTTCACTGTATTCTAAGTGTCTTTTAGCATACCACTGGCTCTACGCCTGGTTAGTCAGAGTCAGTTACCACCAGTACCCGTCTGAAAAAGTTGTGGGCACAGGATGATTTTGCAACAAGGCCTCCGTCTGCTCCTCTGTTGGTTCTTTCTGCACGTCTTGCTTCTTCCTGCACTTTTCTTCGTCTTTGTGGACTTCTGTTGCTTCTTTCTGCAATTCTTTTGCTTCTTTCTATGCGTTTTTTCTTCTTTCTTCACATGTCCTACCTCTGTAGGCATAGTTAGAAACTAGTATTTGAAAAACCTTTGAAATTCACTGAGAAAAACATAGGTTTCAGGCACGTTATAGTTAGAAATTAGCATTTAAAAAATCTTAGAAATTCACCAAAAAAAACATAGGTTTTAGGGAAAGTTATAGTTAGTTGGACATTGTACTCGTGAAATTCCCCCGTTATAGTTAATTCAGCTAACTATAACTCGCGCCCCCGCAATGCACTGCTGATGACGTCACATATTACATCACTCATGACATGGCCCGTGACATCACTGATGACATTACTGATGACATCTCAAATGACAACACTGATGACATCACTGATGAAATCATCCATCTGATAATTTCATGCATCGTCTCACACCCTAATATAACTTTAGATACACCCACCCTAAATTACAGACTGCCATTCTCAAAACCATAGACACTCCAACACCAATAACTACATACCCACTCACTGATTCTTAGGTCTACACACACATCCACTCACTCACCCGTACAGTCACTCAGACTTATGGTCACTCAGTACAGGACTATCATATGCACTCATACACCTATATAGACACTCACACACCACCACTCATCCATAGAGGTACTCACACACCTAGTCAGTCATGCAAATAATTAATCACACTCCCATAAACTCACCTATACAGTTATACACATACCAGCTCACTTACTCATACAAACACTAGCACATTTTTACGTTCTTATACAATGACTGATACAAGCAAACAATCATCCATGCAGCCACTCTCACAATCACACACTCTCACTTATAGCCATTTATATACTCTAACAAACATATATACTGCCTTTCATATATGTAGTTACTCACACATATACCAATGAGATATACATTCACTCACTAACACACCCATACACACACTCACCCACCCATACAGTCCATCACAGATGCACACTTCAAACTATGCACACAGTGAATCACCCACTCACACATCTATGCACAGAGTCACACACACCCCACCCACACAAACACTCAGGCACCCATACAGATACTCAGACAACCTACCAATAACTCATATAGACACTTATGTAGTTATTAACAAACCCATGCAGCTGCTTACACACCAACAGACAGACGGATACAGAGATTCACACAGTTTAGTCACTAACCCATGCATTCAGTAAGATATGTTTAAGCACTCACTTATAGAGTCAGTCACGTACCTAGTAAAACTTCCACTCAGACACTTATACACCCACTCATTCTTCAATATGCCTTTACCTATATCAGTGTTTCCCAAACTGGGGTCCGTGGACCCCCAGGGGTCCGTGACACATTCCCAGGGGGTCCGCAGTCAACAGTTTTAAAAGCACTACAAAGTTCCTTGTAGAATTAGCAGTTTTTGAGCAACAATAAAAGTGTCAAGAGAACACCAGTGATTAATGTACCTGCTGGAGAGAGATGAGTTTTGTCCAGTGGCAGGTTTGACTTATCTAATGTAGCACAGAGGGTTAATATGCCTGCTGCAAAGAACGTGTGCCATGCATTTAAAAAAACAGTATTTTATGTGCATAGGTCAGTGGGTTACTGCTTTTGTCACAGATTCTTTTGTTACTCTGCAGCTCATAAGAGACAATCATAATCTAGCACAGTGACCTATAAAATGTCATCAAGGAGCTGCTTACACACTGCATGGTACAAGTTAGTAACAAATATTTTTTCCCTGTCTTTCATTTTCCTGATGCTGCTAAAGGGGTTTATTTGGGTGGGAATACATTCTTATTGTTAGACAATGCTAACCAATGTTCTGAATCCTGAGTTTGTGCTTTTCGAGACCAAGCACTCTTTACAAAAGACATGTGAATCCTACACCTTGTAGTCCCATTTGCCTTATGTAACATTTTCTCTACACTGATTTACAAGTATGATTCATTGTCTCTATATGTGTGTGATGTAAAGTGCTCTGACATCCTACAATGGTATGAGAGTTGCTATAAAACAAATGAAATACATGTGACAGATGTGCTATGGAGAAATGAGAGGAACTGTTGAAGGGTGATAATGAGGGAACCATTGAAGTACCCCAACACAGATTGTTGTATCCTGGTGCATAGTAAGGTCATCATTTACTATTCTTTATAAGCTAATACAATTAAATACATAATGATAAATGTGTTGTAGAATGCACCATTGTATCCTAAATTTTCTTTGGGGGGGAGAGCCTCCCAAAGCCCCCTTTGTAGTGGTCAGACTCACTCACTGCACTTGGTGTGCACTGCATGGGGACTGGTCTTAAAACATTTGCAAGGGCTGCTTTGGGTTTCCACTCTGGCCCTGGCAGGAGCAGGAGCCTTGTACTGCGAAATAAAACTAACCATTTAAAAGTTAATCACGGAGATGCAGTACCAACTTTCCCATTAAAAGTTTCAGTTTTTTGCAAAGCAGAATCGGGGAGTGGGTCAATTTGCTCACTGCATACTACGACACGTGCAATTTCCCAGGCCCAGTTCCCAACATGCATGCCAAACATCTATGCATGCCATAAACGGGCATCAGCAGGACACTCATGGTCGTGGGCCAACAGGGGCGCACACATCCGTCGTAATCCATGTCAGCTACCCACATGTTGGAGAGGCACACGTCCATGCACCACTCGGATAGGCACGTGCGACATTGCAACACAACTTGAACGCAGGTGACGTCCGCAATGCAGAAGCTCAGTCTGTAAGTGATCCGCAGCACTGCCAAAGGCAGTGCACCCAGGACATGCAGCAGACGTGCAAGGTATAGGTGGAAGTGAATGGAGTCGACCATGTGTTCGGGATGCCCTGCCATTGCGTCAGTGGCTCTGCTTGTAGCTGCACTGGCTTGCCGTGTGCCAGTCTGGTGGATGAAATGGCACAGCTTGGTGCAATGAGTCGGGTCTGTGTGCAATGGGTGCAGGGCAGGGGTGTGGTGGAAGCACGTGTGAAGGCCATTTCACGCACGCTAACTACGACAAAGGACTTTTGAGTGTGGGATGTGTACTCATTGTTCTCAAATTGGGCAGTGCGTAGTGTGGGAGACGGATGCAAACATTATCGTATCTGTCAGGGGGGGCTGGCCACTTGCAAGTTCCTTCTCGGAGCAGCAGATGTGCTAGCGCAAGATAGCTCATCCAAAGAACCTTTCATCCCTACAGTAACTTCTCCAGCTGCATTCATACAGGATGTGTACAGAGGCCGGTCATGGGTGTTGTGGGATGTCTGCGACCCTGGTCATCATGGATGAGATACCCAGCCCGTGGCACATGGGCGGGTTCACTGTGTGTTACGGTGCCAAACAGCTGCTCCTCCCTCCCACGAGCCCCTACACTTTTGTGTGCTGCACTGTTGTATCCGGTGTACTCCTACGGCACACCATTGTAATGCCTATTCGCATATGTCCTGCGGCATTCCAACCACACCGTGACACTACCCTTTGGAGGTGGTGCATGCCACTTTACAACATCGACTGCTGCGGACATTGTGGCGGCCACACCAGAACACAGAGACACACTTACAGCACTTCCTGCACACGGACATGTCCGAGACACCCCGTTCCCCTTGCTGGAAAGGCACACCCCTGCGCTGACCTGTGTACGCCGGACCAGCACACGCTGCTTGTGCATGCAGGAGAATGCGTGCGTAGCTACATGTCCAGGCTCACTGCCAACACTGAGGTGACATGGTAACATCTGCTGAAGACAGCACACTGTGATGTTGTTGAGCCCGTGCCAATCATGCTAACACAATGACCACACAGTCACGCTTGCTCAGATGCAGGTTCGGGGGGCATTGGCGGTCCTGGGGTTGTTGCGATGAGTGTTGTGGCCCACATGGGTATCCGTGTATCATGCTCATTGACTCAATGGCACCTGTGGGTGTTCCGGTGTGGCTGTTGGCTGTGTTCCCTTTCATGCTGCAGGTAGTCGTCCTGCTTAACACCAGCAGAAAGCAGGTGTAAAATCCCTGGTGCTAACGCGGCTTATCGCCGGAATTTGTTTCGCATCACAGTTTTTGCCTTTCGTTGTGAAAGTTGTGATGTGGTTTTTTCGTGTATAGAAAAATAAACGAACTGGGCAGTGTATCCCGTCAAGATCCAGCACCTGAACCACTATTCCCAATCAATATAAATACAATGAGAATTCTTCATTGATTTTGTGTGTACACTGTAAATGCACCCACTACCACAGTGCAATTCAATACAGGATTTTAGTATTTAGAATAAATCGCAAAGGTGCTCCTTGTGTGTTTTTGTACGGGAACGCCTACTCTGCATCTCATTATCAGCACTTTAATGCAACTAAAGTTGAGATAAATCTAACACACTATTCAGAAGCTGGTGCAAACTCGAGACATCACCAGTATTCCCGCGATAACTGCCCCAAAATTTAACTCCATGGTGGACACCACCAAATAACCGTAATAAGAACGAGGAAGAGCCACTTAAGTAACAACCAAAAACATTATTGAAATTTAACAAACTCAACACAAAACAACAAGGCGGAAGACTCCTGTCGGGTCCATCAATGTCGATGACACAGCCTGGAAAATAAAGCACAAAATAAGGACGCGTGTAATGCGCATATCAAAGGAGTGAGACACAGAGAAAGAGAGAAGGTAAAAAAAGCCAGAGAGCAAAAGAGAGGGAAGGTAAGGAAGGGAGTGAGAAAGGGAGAAGGGAGAGAGAGTGAGCGAGATAGAAGGAAAGGAAGGAAGAGAGTGAGAGAGAGAGTGAAGAGAAGGAAGTGAGAGAGAGAGAGAGAGACACCGCCGCCCCTGCGCATCCATGACCAAGTAATTACCTGCTGCCACCGGAGTGTCTACCAATGGGCACTCCACGTGCCCGTGAAAGCTAGAGGGCCCGGTCCCGCCACCATGGCTTAGTGCACATTATGTGGAGCCGCTCCGCGGCCCAGCAGATGCCACACTTGTTGCTGAGTCCTGAGTCATCGATGGCGGAGACCACATCAGCTTCTGGTGCCGCTAACCCTGTGCAACGCAAGTCAGCGCAACATGGTGGTAGGCTGCTGACGGCCATACAACTTAGGGTGCAACTAACCCTGTGCAACTCAATTCTGCGCTACATGGTGGTAGGCCCCTGACGGCCACATCAGCTTCGGGTGGCACTAACCCTGTGCAACTCAAGTCCGCGCAACGTGGTAGTAGGCCCCTGACGGCCACATCATCTTCAGGTGATACTAACCCTGTGCAACTCAAGTCCGCGCCACGTGGTGGTAGGCCCGTGACAGCCATACAGCTCAGGGTGCGACTAACCCTCTGCGCAACTTTTCATGGACTCTTTATGATTCAGACCCGTGGAGCGTCCCCCATCCAGTCACCACCGGCAATAAAGGATGTGACGTTGTCGATCCATTTTATTTGTGTGGTCACATGGCCTGTGACGCATGTGCCGGATGGGTGTAGTGTGTGTACAAACCTGCCGTCAGGGAGTGGCCGTGACATGTTGACAACAAGGCCACTGACCTGCACACCAACAGCGAGTACGCCTGCGACAGGTAGCTATGTGGGGCTAACGTGGGAACTTAATCTGAGTGGCGTGGCGTACGACGGAACAGGGCAGGGATAGACACAATGACTCTGGGGCTCAGGGTGTGGTTCAGTAAATGTCCGGACAAGGAAGTGACTAATGCGTGGGTCTCCATTGTAATGTTTACGGCACCAGAAACACAATAGGCTATGTGCCATACTGTGACTGGCATCCCATTAGATGAGCATCATTGACGGTAAGGTGAATCACTGTCTCTACATTCTTCCACATATTCATACATAAATTAGGTAAGACATAACACAGCAGTGCTTCACTGAATGTTTATTGAACATCCAGTGGAGTTTAGCAGCTGGAGCGGTAGAGGGACAGGATAAGCACACTTCACAATATGCGCTCGTGGAGGGCGAACCAGAGTCCATCCGGGGATGATAGGTACCGCGGAACTGGAAGGGTACAGTCCCCAGTGAGGTCGCCGTGTCATTGGTCTTTGAAGAGGATATGGCAGGCCATGTCGCGGACCAAGGTGAGTGCATCACAGTGTAACGTGGGACAATGGAAGGTAGTGGGGCCATGTGTGGCACCAAGGATAAACAGGCCAGGTGGCGGAAATGAATGGTAGTGTCTTCTTCTGATCTCAAACCCATCCACGTCCTCGTCCTCGTATGTGTGCACTGCCCCACCTGTGGGTTTTTCTGTACCAGCTGTGGGACTGTGTGCCACTGACACATGAGTGGACAAAGGTGGATTGTTTTCCGCACTGTGTGCCACTGACACATCAGTGGAGGGTGATGGACTGTCTTCCGCACTGTGTGCCACTGATACTTCAGGGGGCGCAGTGGATACTCCTGCCGCACTGTGAGGCACTAACACTCCAGGGGGCAGAGATGTGAAGGGTGTGGGGGCAGCAGCATTCATCTGCGCCATGCCTTGTGGCAGCAATGCCATGATGAGGATCTGAAGGGCATGGTAGATCCAAGCTACATTTCATGTTCAGCGGTGGGTGCCATCCTTTACGCCTCCATCCACAGCATGTCCTCCATGAGCCTCTGCATGTGTGGCAGGTCACAGCATTTAAAAAAACTTTGAAATTCACTGAAAAAACCATAGGTTTCAGACACGTTATACTTAGAAATTAGCATTTAAAAAACCTTAGAAATTCACAGAAAAAAACATAGGTTTCAGACATGTTATAGTTAGAAATTAGCATTTAAACAACCTTAGAAATTAACTGAAAAAACAATAGGTTTCAGACATGTTATAGTTGGTTGGACATTTCACTCGTATAAAACCATAGAAATTCCCCTGCTATAGTTAGTTCAGCTAACTATAACTCGTGCACCCGCAATGCACTGCTGATGACATCACATATTACATCATTCATGACATGGTCAGTGACATCACTGATGACATCACAGATGACATCACTGATGACATCATCCACGTGAAAATCTGATGCAGCTCCTCACACTCTAATATAACCTTTGATACATCCACTCTAAAATATAGAGTATCATTTTCAAAACCATCGACACACCAATACCAGTTACTACATACGCACTCACTGATTCCTAGGTCTAGACACACATCCACTCATTCACCCATACAGTCCCTCATACATGCAGTCACTCATAAATACAACACTATCATATGCACTCATACATCTATACAGAGACTCACACACTGCCACTCACCCATGGAGTTATTCACACACCTAGTCAGTCATGCAAAGAATCAATCACACTCCCATTTACTCATCTATACAGTTATACACACACCACCTTACGTATTTAGACAGATACTAATGGATACTTAGACTCTTATGTAATCACTGATACAAGTACACACTCATCCATACAGCCACTCTCACAATCACTGAATCTCATGTATAGTTATTTATATACTTCAACTCTCACATACACTGTATTTTACATATGTAGTTATTTGCTCATGTACCATTGAGACATCCATTCAGTTACCAACAGACTCATACACACACTCACCCACCCATACAGCTGTTTCCACATGCACCTTTGAACCCATACACCCAGTGAATCAACCACTCACACATCTATGCAGAGTCAGACACCTCTCACCCACCCACACACTCACTCACTCTCCCATACAAATACTCAGGCAACCATTCAATAACCCATAGAGACACTTATGTAGCTACTGAGCAACCCATTCAGCAGGTTACACAACAACAGACAGACTGATGCAGACATTCACACAGTTTAGTCACTAACCCATGCATTCAGTAAGACACATATAATCACTCATTTATACAGTCACGTACCTTCTAAATCCTTTATACAGACACTTATAAACCCACTCATTCTTCAATACAGCTTGGCATATATATAAAACAAATTGAAACTTTACAGAGACACACAGTCACTGGATGATGTCATCAGTGATGTCATCAGTGATGCCATTTGAGATGTCATCAGTGATGTCACTGACCATGTCATGAATGATGTAATATGGGACGTCATCAGCAGTGCATTGCGGGTGCGCGAGTTATAGTTAGCTGAACTAACTATAACAGGGGAATTTCTATGGTTTTGTACGAGTGAAATGTCCAACCAACTATAACATGTCTGAAACCTATGGTTTTTTCAGTGAATTTTTAAGGTTTTTTAAATGCTAATTTCTAACTATAACGTGTCTGAAACCTATGGTTTTTTCTGTGAATATATATATATATATCTTTGATGATTCGGAGTGCTTTGTTTCATACATTCTTTGTGCTTGTGCAATGCTCCTCCAGGCAGTCTCCATCTCTCCACGATATTGGCAGATTAGCTTTCCATCTTTCCCAGGTCCTCCGGCAGTACATTTTGCATTTCATCACCCTCTTCAAATTTAATATTTTCATAACTTACTGATTGCCACTAGGTGCTGTAATCTCAGGTCCCATTTTATTCATCCTTACTCTGTTGTGTTTTTACCTTTTTTCCCAACTAAATTTTATTGATTTTCAACATACAGGTAGCAACCCATATATCCATGCTGTTGTCCACTAAAACAGAAAGCTATAGGTAGTATTCTGGAGCATCAAGACATGGGCACTACCCTTCCCCACCCCTCCCTCCAAAACAGAACTCCCCTTGTACCTTATTTTACCTAGAACGACTGCTAGGAGGCTTGTGCAATCTCTGTATACAATTGTCTCACATGAGCACAACGACAGTCCAAGAGCATCCACATCATCCCAAATCAACGATCCCACAACAACTTTAGCGGTTTTAAGTCCTCGGGCATGCCAGATTTGGAGATTCACTCCCCAAGTGGTCATTTAATGGCTACGAGATCAGTTCCAATTTGTCTCTTTCATTCTTTATATCACGAGTCGTCATTTCCATAGCCATCATTGACCACAACTGCCTAGACCGTTGACACAAGGACAGAACCATTCTTCTTCCAGTGAGCAACAGTTGTTCACTTGCCCGTGCTAATAATGCGTAGAGTCAAGGGTCTCAAGCTAAAAAGTACAATTGATGGCTGTTCCTCGACCAGGTAGCCCAGAACTTTTTTATTATTTGGCTTATGCATTAACCCACCAAATGTGCATCTCATCACTCCCCAGCCATGCACACACATTGGCTCCAACACATACTGTTGAAAATTGGCTTACTGATTGAGGTGAGTGAAACCCTACTCAAGCAGCAACCACAATTCTTGCCAGGGTAAAACGCAAGCAAACCCCAAATGAACCTGTGCTTAACCCTCTGATAGTTAGGGTCAAAAGCAGTCAGGCTTAACTTAGAGGCAATGTGTGAAGTATTTATGCAGCCCTTCGAACAGTAGTAAAGTGAAAACACAACACAATAAAAATCCCACATCAATTTAGAAAAATAGAGTAAAATCTAATAACTTATTTGACATCAAAACAAAATAAATCCCTTCAGTAGAACTGGAGACCTGCAATTTTAAAGGTTTAGGTAAAAATAGTGATTAAAAGCACAAAGCACCAACTGTGGATATCTGGTCACACTAGACCAGGGTAAAGTCACCACCAGTTCAGGTGACCGTGATACAAGGACCAAGTTAGGCCCATTGATGATTGTACCTTAAGTCTGGGATGCGGGGCTTTGCGCTGCAGCAGTAGCGATTCTGAGAAGTGATGCGAGGTCCGCATCAAGGATTCGTCACTCAGTGACGGTTCCGATGAGCTGCAATGCAGGCTTGCGTCAAGGCTGCATCAGTTCCAATGAGGAGCTCTGTGGGCTGTGATGTGGGCTTGCGTCGAGGCTGCTTTTCTACGTGTCGGTTCTGATGAGGACCTGTGTTGCAGGCTTTTGTGGAGGCTGCATCAGTTCCGGGTTTGTGTCACATTGCGCTGGTTCTGGTGAAGTCAACAGCGGGCAGTTCACCTTTAGTTCTAGTTCCAAGGGTACAGGACTAGAAGGTCACCACTTGGGAGGCTAATTCTCACAACAGGAAGAGTCCAGGTGCAGGGTTCAGGATGGTTGGAGCCTTTTCTGTCCAGGAGACCAGCTAATTAGCCCTTGGAGTCACTCTGGTGGTCCTGGGTTCAAGGTGCATGTCCAGTCCTTCCCACTCAGGCAGCAGAGCAGCAAGGTAGCAGAGCAGTCCTTCTTCTGAATCTTCCATAGGTCCATAAGTGATCTGAAGAATTAGGTCTGAGGGCCACCACTTATACCTACTGCCCACTTTGAAGTGGAAGAAACTTCTGGAGACTTACCCCTACATTGGGTTTTTACAATTTCCTTCCTCCCTGCCCTGAGTCCAGCTTTGTGCTGGGAGCACAAAAGACTAGTTTGAAACTGTAAGGACATGACTCTTTTTGTATGGTCATTCCTAGACTGATGCTGCTGGGTTTATTTTGGACTGAGAGTGCACTGAGGCCTGCTAACGAGACCTCAATGCCAGTGTCCTGACCCTAAAACATATATGTTACATTGGCTATACCCAATTGCCATAAGCAAACTCAGCTATAAGTCCCTAGTATATGGTACCCACAGCATGTAAGTTAGAGACTAACCCCATGCATTGCACCCCTGGTTGTGCCACCCTGGGTGTGATGTGTAATGAGTCTTCCAGACAGCTAGTGCAGACTGGAAGAGCAGTTTTAAACTGCTAGCATGACTTTGCCATTTAAAGTGATGGCAAAGCCAAACCACCTTCTACAATATGTGTAAGTCACCCCTATGGCAGACCTACAGAACCCTAAGACAGGGTGCAACATATTTCACAAGTAGAACATGTATTTTTCATGTTCTGTCAGTGAAAACGAAAAACTGTTGTTTTTACTGTGGAAGGACTTGGTCGCCCCACTGGCAAGTACAAGGTTACATGCTCACACCTCAGCTGTGCTGACTCATGAACAGTGTGACAAAAGTTGATACTCCAAGGTACCAAACAACTTGTTGCATTAAGCCCAACTTGAATCCCTTGATAGCCACGCCTCTGAGTTGGGCTAAGGAGCCCTGGACATAGAGAAAGGGGTTCTTCCATCTTGGGAGTGGGCAGAAGGGTGCATCCAGGGATTGCTAGATGCCACACTTCCCCATCAGCAGGGAGGGAACCTAGTAACCCATTAGCGGTCAACTGCAGCCTATCCTGAGAGCATTTAACTAAGCATCAATCGGGCACTACTGGCACCCAGGATTCAGGTGTCGACTGGACTGGGAGAAGGACAGAAGAAGGATTGCCCTGCTGCACCGTGGAACCAGCAAAGAGAGGCTGCACATCCGTGGAATGCACCTGCTGAACCTAGTGGCTAGCAAAGACAAGGAACTTTGTCTGCTGGGTGTTACTCAAGGAGAAGTCATCTCTGGAGCCCAGCCACAGTAAGGAAACTTCAAGGGTCAGTTGGCTGACGTCCTGTTCACTGCACAGGGCCACAACAGCTGAGAAGCTGACAGAGGTACGTCAGTAGCCCAGAATCTTCAGACTGATGCCAACCGCTGCCATGCAGCACCAGAGAGCAGGACCCATCTCTCAAAGTTGCACCCAAATTTGCTGTGACTGGGACAATCGTCAGAGTGCAGCTTGGTCACCTAGAAACTGAGTTATCACCCAGGGAAAGAGTTGGCTGTGACCGCAATACCAGGCGACTAGTAGCCCAGTGGCAACAACTTCTACCAGCACTAAGAGAACTGCAAGGGACATTGATCCTGTGACCAGACCCACCTCACTCCCTTCGTGGACTGAGGAGTAGCCGCAGGAGGACCCCGTGAACCGCGCATCCACAGCATCCTTGAGCATCTTCAGCATCCTTCAACCCTTGCATCAGGACCACTTCCGCAGGAAACCACTGCAACATGACTGGAACTGACTGAAAACTGCTTCACAAACTGAGGCAACTGTTCTGGAGGATCTTGCTAGTCCACCTGCCTGGCTCCTTACTGGAATTGGACACCTAAATTTACTCTAAGTAACCGTATTATGACTAGCCCAACTTTTTGATGAAAAAGTTTTTAAGTGTCAAAATTCATTGAATTTGCCAATGCATGTCCACGGTTGGGAGTAATGTTTTGGTATACTATAACTTGTAAATTCTGGATCTCTGGAACCCTCTAGAAGATTTTCTTCATTGTGGTGTCTAAAAATACATAAAAATGCAGCCTATGTTTATAAATTGGTATCAGATTCCTTGAGTGTTTGATCCATTTCTTCATCGGTTGTTTTGGCACTGTTTAAATGCCGTACACTTGTTCCTTTGAGTAAACCTTGCTAGCCTCAGTTAAATATTCATCTTCAAGGTGGCAATTCTCCCCAGCCACAAGATAAATAAGGAACACCACCTAATCAAAATTTCTTTTAATTTCTGAGGTAACTGCAGGATGGTCAGTGTTGCACAACCCTCATAGTGTGGGTGCAATATAACCTTCCAAATATTTTTCTTTCCCATTGAATCAGTGTTATGTCTCCAACCTTCATACTTATACCCCACCTGCAGGTCTACCCCTGGCATTTCAGACTTATATAGATTCACCCTGAACCCTGATATTTTCTCATATATAGTTAGAATCTCCAGCGGCTTTGGTATTGCCTCTTCTGGATACTTAAATGTGAATAGTGTGTCAACAGCAAATAAGTGAATTTTTAGCTAAACCAAGCCAAACGGCATGCCATGTATCTCCCGCACTCCTCTTATCTAAATGGCTAGGAGATCTACTTTCAGGGCAGGCAAGAGTGGGGACAGAAGACATCTCTGTAGTATTAACCTACCAAACAAAAAGGCTTCAACTTCACCCTATTGACCGCAATGTTACCCACTGGTGCAGCATAGCTGGCCTCAGAGCTGCTCCTTATCAGAGGCTTCAGGGCACAGTCCTACCTCCTGTGAGGCCTCACATTCTGCCCCTTGCATCTCCTGACACTGTGCTTTATTTATTTTAGCACTGTTAATGAAAACACAACTTTTGTGTTTTCATAAACGATGTCAATGCGCAGGCCAGGCTTCTTGGCTTTGTCTCCAGACTCCTGATGGCAGGAGGAAGAGGGGTTGAGGGTTGCTGAGAGACAATTCAGCTGCAGAGAGTTGTTTAAAGACAGAGCATTCTGTAGGTGGATGTCTGTATTGCGTGTGTGAGGGGCGTAGTTCAACTACAATCCCCTCATACCGGCACAATCCATTTTATTTAGCAGACATACTGCACCTGCCTCAGGAAGGGGCCGGTTCCCTGGCACTGTCCCAGCTTTTAATAGGACTGTACTTCCAGATTTATCAAGAAGCTGGAATAGGGATTGATGTGGGTCTTCTCCTTTTCAAACCTGGCTTTTCTGCTCTGTCCGGCTCCTCTTTGGGAATCATGACTTGCTAGTTCCAATGTCCAGTGCCACATTCCTCATCTGCTGCTCCCATGGAGCCTCCGAGTTGTCAGCAAAGGAAGCAGGGTAAGTAACAAAAATGTTTGTTTCTCTGTACATGTGTATGTGTTTGTGAGTGACTGAGAGTGAATGAGATTAAGTGAAAGTGTGTGTGAGTGTCCATCAGAGGGAACACAAGTGAGAATCTATGTTTGGGAGCGTGTATGAGTAAGTGAAAGTGAGTGCGAGGGAATGAGTGAACGAGTGTGAGTGTGTGTTGAGTGAGTGATTCGAGAGTGTGAGACTGATTGTAAGCGAGTCAGGGGTGTAGCTATCATTAGTGCAGCAGGTGCAGTTGCTCCAACGCCCAGAGTCAGTGCGTGTGAAAGGATGAGTGTGTGTAAGTAAGAATGAGAACCAGTGAGTATGACTAATTGTGTGTGAGCGACAGTGAGTGGGAATGAGTATGAGTGAGATTAAGTAAGTGAAAGAGTGAGTTTGAGTGAGGGGGAGAGAGTAAATGTCAGGGGGAGTATTAATGAGAGAGTGTGAGTGAGTAAGAATGTGTTTGTTTGCGTGTTATACGATTGTAAGTATACCTGCCAAGTCATACTCAATATAATTCTGGGCTTACTGTGGCACTCAAGGTAAAATACTGCTGCGGTCATATTGAAAATGATTCATGGCATAAGGAAGGGCACCGTGGCAAAATGCAGGCTCTGACGTATTGGAAGTAAATCCTGGCATAGGTGCCCCTGTGGAAAAATGCTGGAACTTGCATATTGTAAGAAATTCTTGGCACTGGGGCTGCCATAGTAAAATGCTGGTGCTTATACATTGCAAGTGATTGTTGACATAAGGGTGTTCACTGAAATACTGGAAGTAATACTTGACCTAAGGGGGTCCCTATGGTAAAATGTTGGTGCTGGCATACTGAAAGTAATGTTTTGCCTTAGAGAGGGCAATCATGGCATATTGGCCCTGAAGGGGCGAGTTGTGGGAATTAAACCAAGATAAAATGCTAGCTCTGAAATACTGGAGATCATTTTTCACGGGCCACCCATGGTATATAGACAGTATCAATTCCAAAATTTTGTTGCTGTCATTTTGTATGTAATTCTTGTCATATGGGGCTACCCATAACAAAATGCTGGCATTGGCTCAATTAAAGTAATTCCTAACATATGGGGAACTGTCAAGGAAAATTTTTTAAAAATGGAGTGAACTCCTGGTTGGTATTCCGTCTCACCACTTTCAAAGATCACCCCCCGCCACTGGCTGGCATTGCTAAATTTGTACACACTCTAGCTCCAGCCAACTTTATTACATAAGGGGAAGGACCAACGCACCCTATCAAAGACATTTCAGCATAAAGTAATAGAATAAGCAAGGAGATCTTTCTCTCCAACTTTTCAACTAGATAGAGAACCTGACAAATATCATTGAATGCTTGCCTATGCTTAATAGGCCCCATCTGATCAGGGTGTAGGCACAGTGGACATTATCTTCTATAAGATTGAGCAAAATCTTTGTAAATATTTTTATATCAACATTATGCGTTGAAATTGGCATATACGAGAAGCAGAGATCTGACAGATTCCCCTATTTCTGTTATTAAAATTATGTTTGCATCTCTCATACATGGTCCAACTGCCCCCGTCTACAAAAATGAATTAACACCCTTGCCAAGTAGGTAGTCAATAATGCTCCATACTCCTTATGGAAAGCTGCTATCAGTCCATCTGGTCCTGCCACCTTGTTCACTAGGTGATGTCTGATCACCTTCGAAACCTCATCTGATACAATTTGTTCCATGGTGTCTCTCGCATCGGCATTCAAAGTCAGCATACTGACATCCTGAAGAAAGGCATCCATCGTTTGAGTGTCTGCTCATCCTCTTTGTATAGAGTCTGAAACAACATCCAAAAAAGTATTAATTGCTCTCCTGAAAGTAGGTAATTTACATTGGGCATCTTGGACATGAGGAACCTAAGACTGGCGTTAGTGGCTCTCAGTCCAGTTGCCAGTATTTAGAATATTTTGTTTGCATTTTCATAAAAAAGTTCTTTCAGATAGGATAACACTCTGACTTTTCTGTAAGAAGCAAATTGAGCTGTCCTATCAGGGACATAACTTGCCTCAGCTTTTGAATGGTGTCCTTCTCTTTGTGACGGTTTACTGATATTTGCAGGTCAGCTTCTAACTTCTCTTTGGTCTGTGACCAATCTTGCCTCTGCGGGACTCTGATAGATATGCATCTTTCTCAAATTACAGCCACAACAGCATCCCATAGTATTGTTTCCAACACCTCCTTTGGGACAGAAATGTCTCTTGCATAGTATGCAGGCATGGTCCACTGCCCTGAGTGCCCAATTGCATGTATATCTGGTATCCTGGCTTTTATTTTGGACCTTGTGTCATGTTAATATAGTATGCGTGCAGGGGCTTCTTCCTGTACCTGACTGATTGAGGCCCTGGACCTGTTCTGTGACCTGGAAGGGCACATCAAGCGTGCCCTCATAGTGGGCAGTGGACTACTGTCTCTGTCTTGAATATAGTGCATAAGTAGGGGGTAGCAGCATTCCACGTTTTTAGAAGAGTAGCACGACCAGGCCTTTTCACGTGTGTCACTATGAATAAGGCCTACTGGCCCTTTTGTGTAATGTTCTGCTATTATGTGTATGCCCAGCTCATTGGCTGGCATTGCATGAGTAAGTCAAAGATGTTCACAGGCGAAGTGTGTGTGTGTGTGTGTATAAGAGAGAGCCTCAGTAATTGAGGCCAATGGAATCCATTTTGGATGCCCCTTGCCTGGCACGGCACAATTATGGTGGGTGAGGATTATGCTCACCCACACAATGTACAATGGAAGTTGATTTCCTACATTCATGTAGCTGGTAGAAGGACATCCAGACACTGAAGTGAGGATGATGGAGATAGAGCTACCTTTAAAAATCTCATGAGGCCTTTTGTAATGAAGTAGCTGTTGATTACTTTTCCAGAACTCTGCTATTCTGTGGATGGAAAGGGTGAGGGGTGGGACTGCAGCACGTTTTTAGGTGAGGCCTGTCCTTTTGTCTGTCCCCCTGATTACTCCTTCATTTGGGCTGACACCAGTCAGGTGCAGAAAACTCACACCTCTGTTTGTCTCTATTATGGGTGCTCCAGGTTGGACACAGCCACAGTGCTGCCTGCTGTGGGAAGCATGACTCTACACAAAGTCTGCATTGGAAGAGCAGCCTGAGGAGGACACTTGAAAGAAGAACCACCCAAAGCAGCTCTACAGCTGAGACAGTGGACTTACATCTCATGTCTAGACATTGTATATAAAAGTGGAACCAAAACAACCCCGTTTTATTCCAGTTCCAAGTTTTATGACCAAGGAAGGAGTGCTCTAGAGAATATTCAAAGGACTGCTGTGCAACTGGGCTGGTGTCTGCCTGACAGTCTGTCTTCTAGATGTGATAGAACATCGCCTGAAGTCTGCTCTTTCTGCTGGAAAACTTGCCAATCTACCCAGAAGCACCTAGCAGCCTACCTGCCTGCTGAGAGCGAGAAGGAGTCTGCCTGACCATGCAGGAGGAGCAATTCTTCAAGAGGAGTGAGGCCTGTCGCATCCACGACTAATAATGACAGACACGTGTCATGCTTTTCTAAGGAGCTTTATTCTCATGCTCTCACTCGGTCCCTGCCCTTATCCTAACTGCCCGCTTCCCGCTACGATCAGCTGACATGACTTCTCGATGAATGCGAGCCGGTGAGACCGCTCTCAGAGCACCCTCCCAGGTGGGTATCCGGTTCCTGATTGGTCTACCCAGCATTAAGGTGGCAGGGCATTTTCCCGTGGTAGCATGTGGGGTCGTTCTATAGGCCCCCGAGGACTTCATTGAGAGCCACCTGAAGATCCTTCTTTTCAACAGTCGCTTGTTGAAACATCTTCTTCAAAGTGGCCATGAACCGTTCTATCGTACCATTGGCCTGCGGCCAGAGGGGCATGACTTTGCGATGCGTGAAGTTCAAGTCTCTCGCAAACTCACCAAACTCATGTCCATTAAATGGAGGTCCATTGTCTGTCTTGAGTACTTTCGGAATACCCCACGCCGCGAACACTTCACCCAGCACCACAACCGTGCTTGCTGCACTAGTGGAAGATACGAACTGAGCTATCGGGAACCGCGAATACTCGTCCATAATTGCTAGGACATACTTTCCTGACTGAAGAGGTCCATAGAAGTCCATAGCAAGTTCCTGCCACACACCGCTGGGTAATTCGGTCATTTGCAGAGGAGCCGGGGGACTTCCCTGACTGACAAGTTGACACTGCAGACAGTCTTTGAGAGTACGTTCCACCATCTTGTCTAATAACGGGAACCACACTCGCTCTCTCAGAGCTCGCTTCGTTGCAACTATACCACGATGACCTTCGTGAGCTAGATCGTCAATCCCTTGTCGTAGTTGCGTCAGCATGATGATCCTGTGATCCCTCAGCAGAAGCCCTTCCGAGGTGGCAGACAACTCCTCACTCACATGTCTGAATGCTTGCAGCTCTTGGTGGCTTACTGGATCTTCCGGTTCCTCATCACCATCAGATCTCCACCTGTTGGTCTGCAGACGCCGAAGTACCTTCTGAAGAATGACGTCTTGCGCCGTCGCTTCCAGAATGGCCCCCAGGGGAACCGCAGGCGGTTGAGCGTGGCCCACGACAAAATGGACATATTCCTCTGCTATTGATGCCCTTGGCGACGACTCAGTTCTAGGGTGGCGAGACATGTAGTCGGCCGGGTTGGCTGACTTGCCCGGCTTGTGTAGGATGGTGTAGGTGTACTCTTGCAATCGCAGGCCCCAACGCTCGATCCGAGGTGGCATCTTCGACCGTGGATTTCCAAAGATGGTAACGAGCGCCTGATGATCCGTCACCATCGTAAAGTGCTTGCCATAAATGAACACATGGAAGTGTTCGCAGGCCCAGACAACCGCCAGACTCTCTTTCTCTGGCTGAGAATATGCCTTTTCAGTGTCAGACAAACTGCGACTCGCATACGCTACGATGTGGCGCTGGTCCTCCTCTCGGTCATACTGAGCCAGGATCGCCCCTAGGCCCACCGGGCTGGCATCCACGGTTATTTCTGTCTTCCGTTTGGGGTCAAAGTACGCCAGATTGTCAGCTGCCTCAACTGCCCGTTTGATGTCCTGGAAGGCCTGCTCACATTGATGGGTCCAGTCGAACGATTGTCCCTGCTTTGTGAGAGTGCGAAGTGGATGACTGATGGTGGCATAGTCTTTGATGTACCTGGCGCAATAACTGGCCATACCCAGAAAGGAACGGACATCACTGACATCTTGAGGGCTCTTGGTGTCATTTAAAGCCATCACTTTCTCAGGGTCAGGCTTCATCCCTGCTCCAGAAAACACATGCCCAAAAAACTTGAGTGTGGATCGGTGAAACTCGCACTTCTCTTTGTTCAATGTCAAGTTGGCGTCCAAGAGGGCGTGGCATACTCGATCGAGGGCCTTGTCATGCTCTTGGACGTTGGACCCATACACAAGGATATCGTCGCTGTAGTTTAGCGTATTAGGTATATGGCATATGGTTTGGCGTATTGCTTCCTGAAAGACCTCCACAGCAGAAGAGATGCCAAAGCTTAACCGTTTATAACGAAACAGACCCAGGTGTGTCGCGAACGTCGTTATATATCTTGACCGTTCATGTAGTTCCAGCTGATGATAGCCTTTGTTTAAGTCCAGCTTCGAGAACACTCTGGCTCCATTCAACGCGGCAATCATATCACTTGAATGAGGCCCAGGATGTCGTTCCCGTTCAATCGCGGTATTGGGAAGCCGCATGTCTACACACAGTCGCACTTTTCCAGAAGTGCCCTTCTTGGGCACGATGACTACGGGTGACACCCATGGAGTGGGGCCGTCAGTCCGTTCAATGATATCTGACGCGAGCAGTTCTTGCAGCTCATCCTCCACAGCCTGCTGAAGGTGGTATGGTACCCGTCGGGGATGTTGAGCGACAGGTCGGATCTGCTCGTTGATGTGGAGCCGAACTTGACATTTATTCAATCTTCCCAACCCGGTGAATAGCTTGGGGAATTTGTGTAATATGTCCTGATCACCACTGACCCGGTATAAGATCTCAACCAACCGAAGTCTCTCTGCCGTTGGTAGGCTGAGAAGGCAGTCATCTTCCGGGCCATCAATCACGTGTATTACAGCGGGCACCGACTTGTTCTGATGTCGAAGAGTCGTTTGAAACTTCCCTAGACAGGGGAGCGGTTTCTTTGACATCCAGGTGAAGACCCGGACGTACGCCGGGCACAACGGAGGGGGTGACTTCATCTTTTTGTACTCCGTTACCGGGATGTAATTCAGTGATGCCCCACTGTCCAGGACAAACTGAGTGTCATGATTGCCCACGCTAATGTCCAGTCTCGGGTAAGTCTTCAATTGATCCGGATCGGCAACCATGCTGGCATATTCGACCGTGTACTCAGATTCACACGACCCTGATCGAGAGTCCGGGATGGTGACCTTCTCGCCCAGCGAGATCTCCTCGACTCCCGGCTGGAATGTGATGAGCTGGAAGATGATTTTGGCCGATCTTGCACAGCTTTCACGTGGTGTCGCCTGATGTCCGAGCGAGTTGGCCTCATCGCTTCATTCTTATTCTCCCTGCGATATTCGCCACACGTCGCCTCAAAATGGTTAGTTCGTCCACACTTCCGACATTGCTGCCCCATGGCTGGACACGCTTCTTTGTGCTGGAAATCATACCCACATCTGTAGCATTTCTTTCCCCCATCTGGTCTCTTGTCTTTTCTCCTTGATCCGTGTCTCCTGTGCTCGGTGTACCTCTGGCGAGACGAAAGCCTAGAGTGGTACCGGCGCTCCTTCGAGTGCCTGTGTCTGTGACTGTCTTGCACCCGGCATGCCTGCTCACGTCTTTCAGGGCGCCCGGCTTCCATGCTTTTGGCTTGCTCCTCCGCTTGGTCGTACACTCGAGTCATCTCTTCTATTTCCTCTAGGTTGTGACTTTTCCTCAACAGCCTCCTCCTCAGTGTCTCAGACTGACACCCATCAATTATCTGCGACCGGATGGCATCATCCGTTGAAAACGCATCGAACTCGCAATATCTGGACAATCGACGCACTCGTGTTATGAATGAACTCATCACCTCTTCTTTCCCTTGACGGGCTTGATGAAAGGCATATCTTTCATAATCCACATTTCTTTTAGGCAGAAACTTCCTGTTTTATCATAAGTTCCCGTGTCCGCGCGAGGTAGTTCTTTGATGATCTTGCTAATTTCTTTGCCGACCAGGTTGCGCAGTGCAATCACTTTGTCCTCATCCTCGGTCACCTTCGACCCTTTAATGTAATCCTCAAAGTCTTCAAGCCATTCTTGCCATCTGGGGCCCATGCTCTCCCCAACGGTCAGTGGTAATGGCTCTGGTGGGCGCAAATGTGACACCCCCGAAACAGTCGGTTTGACTTCAACTCTTTGCGGCGAACCATGGTCCGACATCTTGGCCGCGCACTACTGAGCTCGTCTTATCTGCTCACGTGCTTGTTCGTTTCCAGCTTGCCTTGGCAGGTGCTTGTTTGCTTTCTTTGCTTCTCTTCCTTTTTTTTTTTTAATTGCCAAGTGCTTGTTTGTTTCTTGCCTGACTTTAAAATGGCCGCCACTTTGATTCCATAGGGATGTCTCGCAGGTGACTGCCTGACTCCAAGAGGGCCGCTGCACCAGGCCTCCCCACGAGGTATTGACTGTCCCTCTTAACGGGCTTGCCACACTGCCCTCAGCACTCCCGCAGTCACAGGTCATTCATAGTGCTTCGCGCATCGCTTACAGTCATTCACCTGATACAGCGAGCTCGGGGTGGGCTCCCGACGTTACTCTTCTCTCGCGTGCCAAATCTCACGCATCGGGGGTGAGGTTTCACTTTGGCGCGTAACAGCGCTCCTTCAGCCACGATGTCCTGAGGCTCCGGTGCACCCGTCAGGCAGCGCAGGAGCTGCCAGCAGTCATCGGGGTGAGCTCCCGCTCTCTCGTTGGCGTTTGCACCTCAGCTTTCACCTCAAGGATGGCACTGCATTCGGTGCGAACCGGCGCTCTCAGATGGACGCGCTTTCTTCGGTCGCACCAGGGACCAGGGACTCTTCTTTAACTGGGACACTGGGCCACAGCATCCCACCCTCGTCGCCAGCTGTCGCATCCACGACTAATAATGACAGACACGTGTCATGCTTTTCTAAGGAGCTTTATTCTCATGCTCTCACTCGATCCCTGCCCTTATCCTAACTGCCCGCTTCCCACTACTTCTCCGCCCCTTCCTCTCGCCTCTTGGCTCCGCCCACACCAACTACTAGACAGCTCACAACTCAACAAGGCCCAGCATGCCCCAGTGGCTGACAGACATCCAGAGAGAGCTAACTGCACAATAGTGAGCTAGGGAAGTCTCTCAAGTGGGTCCCCCTTGTCTAGCATTCCAGTTCCTGGCTGGAACCACAACAGCCATGATCACTGAGGGTCCAGTCAGGGCTGCAACTATGCTTGTTGGAGTCCCAGTCACAACTGCAACTGCGTGATTATTAAAGGCCCTTATGAGGGCTGCAACTGTTGTCCACTCCAGACGCCCAGTGGGGGCTGCAATTGCATGATTGTCATAGGTTCAGATGGGGGCCACAACTGTACGACCATTGTAGGCCCAGTCAGTGTAACAACTGCATGATCTTCCTAGGCCATGACAGGGGCCGCAACTTCCATGATTTTTATAGGCCTGGCTGGGGGCAGCAACTGCAACGACCATCGTAGACCAGGTCGTGCTCTCACCTACTTCTGGTCCAATCAGGACTGCACCTACTTTGATCTGGGCTGGGAGTCTCCTTGGTTCAGGCAGGGGCTGCATCACCGCACTGCATCCATCTGAGACCACTGCGGCGGAGTTTGTACTTGTGCAAGCACCGCAGACTTAATGGTCTCAGAATAGGCAAGTGCACAGATGGATGCAACCTACACCTGGATTGAACACTGAGTGCGCATTTGACTACGAGCAAGGAAAGGCTGCACCTCTGCTTGATTCACACTATTTACTTTATTTCCCAGGTTGGAAGGGTGTGGAGGAATGGGGGTCAGTGGAAATGGGGACCGCCTTGGAAAGGATTATTAGAGAGAGATCAGAAATGTTGTAGCACCACAAAGACGAATCACAAAAGGGACATTGCATTAGGAACCATTTAGTGCAACTGTGTGCCCTGTGGCTCCCTTGAACAGGATCTAACAACTGGCAGCAATGGTGTGAAATCTGTAAAGGTCAGTTTCAAGTTTCTTGAACAGAACAGTATGATTAGTGTGAACACAGAAGTACCTGCACAGTACAATGAAATATACAAGGTTAGTGGGGGTTAGCTGTTGCTAGATATTGACACCCTGTCCTTAGATCATTTAAAATATATGTGCCTCGATAAAGGGTGGTAGGCTCCCACAATCAAGGGCAGGGAGTTCCTTGTTAGTTATGTTAAGAACCGGTTAGAGAAACTTGTCAATAGGACTCTAAGCAAAACTTGGCAATAGGAATAGGACTCTAATGGACTCTAGGGAGGGTGCTGTGGTAGGAACTCAGGGAGGGAGTGCTATAGTGTCAGGTTTTCTCTGCCACTTAACAGAGATTTTTCCCACACACCCTGAGTGAGTCCCAAATTTGCTTTCCCCAAGACTATCTTCCCTTATCCCAGGTCAACAAGCCTGAATTAGAGTTCCTAGTATGCAGTACTATCAAAATCTCCAACTTCCGGCAGCACCGACTCTGCATTTTAGAATACCAGAGGTTCTGAGTGACTAGATGAGGGGAGAGGTTTTGGAGAGGTTACTGCATGATGGGAGATCTGGATCGAGAGGAGATGCAACTATAATTACACCTGTTGATACGTACCCATGGGAGGAAAAATATTATGAGAAATCTCCACTCCCTGTAATGAACTTTAACACCTTTCATTCAAAGTAACTGGTAAAGTCTATTGTTCAATTTTACACCTTCATGTGGTTGAGCTGTTCACATCAAGGCTTAATAGTCAGTAAGTTATTTTATTTACTTTAGTATTCATTTCAGGATTCTCTTGCCAAGTTCTTACCCCCTACTTCAAGGTTGAGGAGGCTGATCTGGACAATATCCAATTCAGGATACGTTAATTGGTTTAATCTTGTCCTTCCTGTTGGTCTTTTTGCTTGGACCATTGTTGTTGCGTATCACATTTTACCCAGGTCCTTCGGGTTATTTTTGGCTTAACTCATTGATATGTAATGTCATGAAAGATGTAGGTGTTAGACCCATCACTAGAAGTCAAACTATGAAGCCCTCTCCAGCGGCACCATGCAAAGCCTCAAGCAGCATAGCCATTCGGGTGCAGCACCATATTCCCGAATGGTTAATGGGAGCTCAGCCAGCAAGTAACCAGTCACCCAAAACGCAAAGGTGTAATTTTCCCATTTCCCTGTGTATCAAATTTAAATCTCCTCACAAGTAATTAGAACCTCAGAAGACAAAGAAAGAAAAGAATTGGAGAATTTAAATACAAACATGCTCTAAGACAGGTGTCTCCAACCGGTCGATCGCGAGCTACCGGTAGCTCGCAGAGACCCTGTGAGTAGCTCGCGCTGCTTCCTGCTCAATTTAGTAGCCCTTCAGTGTTGTTTGGGCTCTTTAGGCTGTTTTGAGGCTCCATTGCCCGCCCTCACCCAAACCAGCTGCTCAGATTGGCTTTGAGCTTAGCTGGGGCGGGGCAGGCCGACGAGGATGACGTTGTTGATCATGTGATTGTCTTGTGACCCTCTGCGCCCCCTGCTTTTCCCTCACTAGCACCGCGCTGTGCGTCACGAGTGCGAAGGCAGGGTGCTAGTGCGTCGTAGCTGCAGCAGGCGTGGCAGGGCAGAGCAGGTGGTTTGCCGGTCGCGCAAGCTGCGCATGCAGTATAGAACTGCCGGGACCCGCGCCATCTGCCGTTTTCAGCAGCACAGCCTGCCACCTAATTTCCATCGATACCAGAGCAGCAGGTAAGCCATGGGCGCACACCCGGCCTGGAGCCTGGAAATACGACACTAAAGGCCAGGCCTGCTAAAGACCCTGCAATAGTGCATACCGTCGTGTGTAAGCCTCCGTCCAGCATGCAGGGTCCTGTAATCAGGGACAGAGTCTTCTCGCCAAGAAGCGGTTGGTCATCTTTTTTCCAAGTCCTGTGATGTACCGTGGCTAAGACACACCAGTTTGCACTATTCGGGTAACTGAGCCGATATGATCCGATATGTACATATGCATTGTGGTTTTGTGCCTGTACCTGGAGCTCTGGGCCTGTATTGACTGTCACTGGTGCGTTCCAGCCACCTATTGGCCGGTCCTAGGTTAATGAGCCCACCGCGAATCTCTGTTAGCAACGACCTAAGGCTGTCTTAAAAATTAATAATCTTCTTTAAAAAAAATAAAAAATACATTCTGGGACTGGGTAATACAGCAAAGCAACCCATATACGCTCGAATCCTGCCTCTTCACTCAACCTCGCAAACCTAATCTAATCCACCCGCCTGCAGTCCGAGCATCCGAGGTCACAGAACCTGTCCTAGGGATATGTTTGTGTTTGTTCAGGCCAGAGACGCTGTACGAGTATATGAATATATTAGGATTGTCCGACCTACTTCTGCGCTTCCGGTCCCTCGCTCAACGTCCCCCCTGCTCCTTGAAACGGGCGTCAGAGCACTGGGCAGAAATGGAAGAGCTTTGATAGCGGCAGACTTTCTGACGTTCCTTGGGAGGGCACTGAAGAGCTGTGTAACTGTACCCTCACCGTTGTGCTCTGGTAGCAGGGGTTGACCAAACTCTCCGAAGTGGGCATTGAAGTCGATGCGAATGTTAGTGGCTCGAGCACCTGCTGCAGAGAGGCCTGTGTACGGGGAACAACCTTTACAACGCAACTTTTACAACGCACTACCATTACAACGCATTTTTTACAACGCATAATCCATTACAACGCATGACATTACAACGCATGACACTACAACGCATTTTTAAAAACTACCTTTACAACGCATTCCATTACAACGCATACTACCATTACAACGCATACCATTACAACGCATAATATTACACTATACTATCCAACACTTACCCTACTGATGCACCCCCTGGAGTTAGAATAGTAATTTTTACCCCTACACTATCCAACACTTACCCTACTGTTGCACCCCCTGGAGTTAGAATAGTAATTTTTACCCCTACACTATCCAACACTTACCCTACTGATGCACCCCCTGGAGTTAGAATAGTAATTTTTACCCCTACACTATCCAACACTTACCCTACTGATGCACCCCCTGGAGTTAGAATAGTAATTTTTACCCCTATACTATCCAACACTTACCCTACTGTTGCACCCCCTGGAGTTAGAATAGTAATTTTTACCCCTATACTATCCAACACTTACCCTACTGTTGCACCCCCTGGAGTTAGAATAGTAATTTTTACCCCTACACTATCCAACACTTACCCTACTGTTGCACCCCCTGGAGTTAGAATAGTAATTTTTACCCCTACACTATCCAACACTTACCCTACTGTTGCACCCCCTGGAGTTAGAATAGTAATTTTTACCCCTACACTATCCAACACGTACCCTACTGTTGCACCCCCTGGAGTTAGAATAGTCATTTTTACCCCTACACTATCCAACACTTACCCTACTGTTGCACCCCCTGGAGTTAGAATAGTAATTTTTACCCCTACACTATCCAACACTTACCCTACTGTTGCACCCCCTGGAGTTAGAATAGTAATTTTTACCCCTACACTATCCAACACTTACCCTACTGTTGCACCCCCTGGAGTTAGAATAGTAATTTTTACCCCTACACTATCCAACATTTACCCTACTGTTGCACCCCCTGGAGTTAGAATAGTAATTTTTACCCCTATACTATCTAATACTTACCTTAAATGTATTTTAATATTATGCGTTGTAATGGTATGCGTTGTAAAGGTAGTATGCGTTGTAATGGTAATGCGTTGTAAAGGTATTTTTTAAAAATGCGTTGTAGTGTCCTGCGTTGTAAAGTCATGCGTTGTAATGGATTATGCGTTGTAAAAAATGCGTTGTAAGTGCATGCGTTGTAAAAGTGTGCGTTGTAACGTCATACATCCCTGTGTACTCATGAGTCACATGCTTCTATCCGGGCTGGGCACATGCACCTTTCTACTTTACGAAATCCTGTGATTCTGGGCAAATCACTTAATCTCCCTGTACCTTAAATGGAAAAAAAAGAAAACAAAAAAAGCCATAAATGAAAGTGTCCTTGTGTGTCGTGACTTCTAATTATCATAATTGTTTCAGAATTCAGATCATCTTACAAAGTGGGGCTTTGTACAGTGTCATTTTTTCATGTTTTGTATACGTTCACCGTTTGAGCACTGTGCCATCTGCATTATCAATATATATTGCACTGTGTTCCGACCTACAAAGTAAGTTAGTTATTTGTGGAAACCAAGAGAGAAGTGTTCTGTACTCATTTGTGGAATTATTTGTTAAGAGATCAATGATTCCATTACGTTGTGTACACCGAAAGTATGAGATGTACTGTGATAAGTGGGTCTCATGGGACAATTGTTGCATTCTATTATGGTTACCCTGGGTCTCGTGGGGAGATAGGGCTGTCCTTCTATTGCTCACATGAGTTCAATAGAGCCTGTCCTAACACCTTTTCTCACCTTCTCATACTTTACACACCTACACTTTCTACACAGGCTAGGTCGGATTATGCCTCAGACATGCACACAGAACATCCATTTCAAGGCTTCCTAGAGCTGGTGCAAAACAAACCTTCATCTTTTCAACTATGAACAGAGAAAGCTTTGCTAATTATCTGAGCAATAGCAAAGCACTTTGCGGCCTTGACAGTTATGAATCCCTATAACAGACTCACCAGTGCCTTGGTGATGGAAATGTGCAGGACTTAAGTTACTGCACTGTTCTGCAAACCGTTGCAGATGAACTAAGAAAATTCCCTTACAAAAACTGCGAAAAAAAGACTGCGAAAAAAGACGATTTGGTATCTTTCCCTTTCTGCGCCCTTTCTACTGCCACAATGTGCCTCTCGCACAAAGCCTCGGCCTTCCTACCACAATGATTATTTCAGTGACAGCTATTGAAAGGTCCTGTTTTTGAAGCTATTAATTGAAAGGTCGTAAAGCGGTTTGACAACACAAATCCAAAGTCATTCCTTTCAGTGTTTCTAGGGAACTCTTAAGTATTGTGTTCAAACCACAGTACGGGCTCTGAAGAAATTAGGCTTAACGTCAATGAAACTGGGCGTGGGAGGTCTCTCGGAAAAATGCGCGAGTTGCTTGGGGTTTAGTAGTAGCTCACAAAGATTTTCACTGACCAGAAGTAGCTCTCACTACACAAAAGGTTGGAGACCCCTGCTCTAAGACATGGGACAGGGACATTCTCCTTCTTCCAGTCTCCTATCTCCATTGACTTTTCCTCTAGTAGCATTAAATCTAGAGATATCGATCTCAGAAGCAGCAGTGAAGTATGCCATTGTTACTTTCCTCGTTGCCTCACCTTCGGACCCCTAGAAGCATGTGTAATATGGGGGTGCTGGTACCTATGCACCCACTCTACGATCAATCACAGCAGCCCAGAAAATCCATATTTTCCAAGGCCAACTTGCCGAATGGTTGAGTGTCAAGGGAAGAAATGAATCAAAGCAATCCAATAGGGTTTCCAGGTGAGGCCATATCTTCCCAGATCTCTTTGAAGCATTTGACACAGTTGATGACAGTCATTTCCTCGTCCTAATTGAATAGCAGTTTGGAAACCAGGGATAATTTCTAGGTTGTTTTTTATCTTTCTTTGTCCAACTTGTCACAAACTGTGAAGATTAAAGGCAATACCTCTGACTCTACAGTCACCCAATGTGGGGTGCCGCAAGGCTTCATCTTTGCCCCCAATCTTTTGAAATTATATGTTGAGCCAATTTGCAAAATTGGCAACTTTATTCTACAATCTGTACTATTAACGATACAACCCAAGATGATGAAAACTTCCTAACGCTAAATCCTCATAAAATTTAAATCATTCTCCTATCACTAAAGTACAATAGAGAGTCCACCCTGAAACAGTAAAAACATTGAATAATACATAATTCTGTACATTGTTCACTATAGCATGATCGCCGTTGAGAAGAAAGCTCCTCTTCGAGCTTCTGCAACATCCAATCAACATTGGGTGCAAATCCATGTACTGCATGCGCATCCAACCATGGTGCTTCAAGGCAAAGGAGAAAAACTAGAGAGCTTGTGGCTTCCTGCTCTATATTAGCTTGTGGTTGCCTGCAGGAGCCAGTTGTGAGGTGAAGCAAAGCGAGAGGAGAGCCAGTCCAGTGTTGTGGATGATTTGCACGTAGGCGCAGGCACATCTCGATGCTGGTGGTGTTGTGGACAAGGGAATATAATCCCTTGTGCCCTTGCTACTTTCCCTATCTTATTTAGATATGCAGTTAGTAGCCTCCTTTATACATGTGAGTATATCATGGTGTGTTCTCACCTCACATGTGCTTTTGTTGTGTCCTGTCGGTAGCGGCTGGCAGGGAATGGCAATGGGGGGTGGGGAAAGATAAAAAAAACACCACTGACCTTTTTGCCGGCCGCTGCCTCTCCCCCGTCTTGTACAGCTTCCTTCTTCCTGCAGTCCCGGCAGCAGGAAGCACCCGGCTCCCAGGCTCCCCTGAACCAATCACAACACTGCAATGCAGCGTTGTGATTGGTCTGAGCACTGTGATTCGGCGCTCCGATGGGACAGGGAGGCTTTGCATGTTCCTCACCAGGCTGTGTAATGCAGCCTGGTGGGGAACATGCAAAGTGTGCATGAATGTTTGGTCGGCTCAAGAGGGCCTGCCAAACAGTCATGCACGCTTAGGGAGTGTGCAAACCATTCCCCCCTTCTTTGCCATCATCCCCGCCCCGCCCTAACCCAGCACCTCAGCTACAAAAAATAAAATGATAATAACAATGTCATTATAATTTTATTTTTGCTGCGCTGCTTTGAGAGCAGTGGGGCAACGCTCCTTCGCCTTAGCGGAGGAGCCGCCCCTGCGTCCAGTGCTCTATATTGATCATTCTCTTTTCTGTTCCTTTGCTTAGCTTACTCTTGGGTTCTCCCCGTTGTTTGATTCCTGATGATCGCCCCTCAATTTGATGGGATCGAAACACCATAGAGTTTGTTATTTACATACCCTTATTGCCATTTAAAATTGTACAGGGTCGCAATTAAAGTACTTGCGTGTGTCCCACTTATATCCCATTTAATAATATTAATGCATCACGTTTTGTGAGCACCAGGCATGTTTTCCTCACTGACACTCTTGTATTATTGCTGTTTAATTAACTGTTTTGAACCCATGTTTATGTTTTTCTATTATGTTATTAAAACTTGATCATATTAATATTTCTTCGTATGATTTTAAACCAGGCACCATCGTTATTTTGACGTTATATATTTACCCCAGGTCCCTTGCGGTTTCAGGTTTGCCTCTGTGTTTCTTTGACAGTGTTTCTAGATAAAGCACCCACATACTTCACAGTGATTGAGTGCTTTATAAAAATGTTAGAAAAATAAAAAAACTCACTTCCTCCTTGCTTTACTTTTAGCACACACAGGGCCTACATCTGTTTCAAATTCTCTAAACGCATTACTTCCCTTTACTGAAATCCTTTACATTTTCTCATCCAGCTATCTTGAATCTGCTCACTTCCTGTGATTTTCTAAAACTGAAGGAGAGTGGGGCTCTTCTGTTCCCTGTAAATCCACACAGCTTTGTAAAGTTTCTGTCTTGTCCTCTCTCTTAAATATTCTTCGCCTATAGCCCTGGTTTTATTGTTTCAGTCTGGTACAGGTTGCACCGCTTCATTCATCTGAGTGAGAAGAAAACACCAGTGTGCTGCAGTATTTAGTTGACGGGTCTTGGACTTTGATCTCTTCACTGGATCCACTCAGCAAGTACATGTATTTTGTCAGTGACAGTGTTTCTTTGATGTTCAGTATTTTGAAGGCCTGTGGGTCTGCCAGGTTAGTTGTCACTGACCTGGATTTATTTGACTTCTTCCGTCCATGTTTGCTTTACTTGTGCTGCGAAGGCACCAAACCACCATACAAAACCTCCTGGAAACGCAATGCCACAATTTGTCATTTTTATATCACTTTAGAATTCTGTATGTTTATGTTGGCATTACTTGTTTGACTTGCCATACCAATAACATAATTTACAATGTTTTGTGTGTTGAACTGCTGTGCCCTAACCTGCTTCTTAACGGTGGTGCGGTTCATTACTTATGAGAGATAGGTCACAGGTAGTTTCTTTCCAGTATTTTGTAGCATGAACATGGCCCGAGGGCATTGGAGCGCTTTAAAAGAGAACCAGGTCGTACACAATTGCAGGTACGGGGAGTTAAAGTGATTTGCCCAGAATTACAGGATGTTGAGCCGAGGCTGCATGGACGTCAATTCACCAAAATGCCAGGGGTAGCGGAAGTGACTTCACATGCCCCGAGCCCTTCACCTTCACTCACACATATATATGCTTTTGTATACACACACACTGCCTACACATGCACACACATTCACACATACACACACTCTCTGACATAAATACGCTAAAAACTACAAGCACACACAACATTCATACATTTAAAAGCATTTTTTTACTTACCTCAGCTGCCAGGGAAAGTCATAATGCAGCTATTTGTACTCTATTTTTTTTTTTTATTAATCTAATAGCAAATAATGTAATATTATTAATTTTTAGTATACTAAAAAATTGTCAAAAAACGAGGTAATTGAAACCCCCACTAATGTCCATAAGGACGAGCTGCTTCTGTTCCTGCCACTAATTTTGCCACTGCTGACGCTGGGGGTCGCAAAGGCAGTGCCAGGGGCAGCGGCGGCTGCTTTGCTAAGGCAAAGGTGCATCACCCAACTAAAGGGAAAATAAAATTATAATAACTCGCATTATTATCGTTTTATTTTCTCCTACTTCTGCATCTTTGCGTGAGGGGGCAGGGAAAGAGTGGTAGCACCCTTCTAAGTGCGCAATGACTGGATGGCCAGCCCTCTGGGGCTGGCCAAACAGTCTTGCGCACTTCGCATGTTCTCCATGCAGCCTGGGGAGGAGAGACGCAACGAGGAAGGGACGAGAAGGTACGTTTTTAAATTAATTTTTAGCACCCACTTCCCCTGTGTCCTCACCCTCTCGGCCCTGCCCCGCCTCCCTACCTCCGATCTGTGCTGGCCACCGCTTGCCAGGGGTCACAAGGTCGCAGCAGAGACCCCTATATTGCGTCCATGTGAGGCTGGAATTTGATCCAGGTTCTCCAGTTCCACCAAGGTGGGCAGGTCTAGCTGCTTGGCCACATCTCTCTATGTTTTTGTAAACGAAAACTCTACCCCAGGAGCCCATTAAATGATGGCTCCTCAGGGCACTTGGTGTCTTTTTCCATCCCAATCTTCAGCTCAGCATCAACTCTAACTGCCTGATACTTCTTTGAGCCAGTTCCAGCCCTCGACATTCTGTGATGGCACCACATCACTCTTGCAGCTGTGGCTGGCACTAGAATGTTCCCTGAGTGAAAGAACACAGAATTCTCACTGCCAGACCCACATTTAAATGTACATGGCAAGTCATAGCAAACAGGAATCTCATGTGAAAACATACTCAGACTAAGGCAAAACTATGACACTGCCCAATGTGTGCCAGATTAGGACAGTATGCTGCGTTACCGCCAGAGCTGGCAACTTTGGAACTGGGGAATCAGGTTTGAGTCTCAGCGGCGGCTCAACATCCTGTGATTCTGGGCAAATCACTTAGGGCCTGGTTAAGAGTTTGGCGGTCCAGGAGCGGGCCGCCACACCAGCGCCCCACTCAAGGACCGCTAAACCCATCCAGATTAGGAGTTTTCTCCTGGTCTGGAAGGCTGTTCTTTGGCTCTCCCACGGCGGTGCCTATTAAAAAGGCACCGCAATGGGAACGCAAAAGCCTGTTCCTGCAAAGCATGGACTGAAAAGTCCATGCCATGCAGGAAAGGGGGTGCATGCAGACAGAGCGGCACACCATGTGCCCCCCTGCATGCATCCTATGGCCCTGAGGCAACAAGGGGCCCACCGCCGCACTTTTAATTGCAGGCTCACCACCACTGAAAGTGAGGTGGTCAGGGAACTCCTAATATGCTCAGCAGTGTCGCAGTGACCCCGCCAAGCATATTGGGGCCTCTGACCGCTACGCCACCACCGCAGGATTCATGATCCCCGGCAGTGGCGGCTATCCTGTGGCGGTCCCACCGAAGTATTCGTAATACGGCGGGCGGACCACCAATCTGGCGGTCCAGGGACAGTCCCCTTGGGTTTGGCGGTCCGATGGACCACCAAACTCATATCATGCCCTTAATCTCCTCGTGCCTAAAAACAAAAAAGGATTATGACCTAGTGTAATGTAACTGGTGCTCATGTAAAGCAATCCAATACCTTCGGGCCGAGTATATAAAACTGGAGAAAAACAAATTCTCCTCTGCCAAGCAGATCTTAGGCACAAGAACCCTAACTGTACACCTTACAGATGTTACACTCTGAAAAGTTTATAGGAATGCTTAAGGTTCTATCACATTATAAATCTGCAAGGTTTATAGGGCTGGGTGCATTTAGTCAAATATCACATTTATTTCTGAATAGATGGTAGAGTTGGGGCACGGTCAGTCTCATACCTTGCAGACTAGCGATTCACTGGCTCTCTGTCCTAGCACTACTGAATACATGTTGAAAAATCAGTACACAATAGTTTTGATTTATTAATACTTTGAAATAAAACTATTTTTTAAAGAATTTCATTGATGACTTCAAATTAATTCTACGCCTCCTTCAAAAAATAAAGTTCCAGTGGAGACCTCAAGGGACGATTAAATTCATGAAATTACTCTACTTCAAGTGCAAATTAGAATTTGTTGACTTTCAAGCCCTCCCGTGACCTTTTCATTAAGGGCATCACCAGGGCTGAGCCAGGTGGATATGCAAATGTCATTTCCTTTGTAAAATATAGAGTAGCAAAAAGGTATATGTAGGCAGAGGTTGGGGCCTCTCTTACTCAGTCCTCCATTTCTGTAAACTTAGTGAAAGGCGGCATTTTGTTTATGTTCTGCATTTACCTTCATGCGTCCGTTTTGCACGACCCTTCAGTCACCAGTAAATTTTCTGAAACGAAACGGTCTCTTAATAAATACACTACTGCAAGCTCTAACATTTCCTAACCTTATTTTGAAAAGCCCAGTAAAGTAATACCCAAAAGGGTTTGGTTGCAAGTTCACTGTAACCTTTCGCAAGCACTTTTTGATGATTGGTTTGGTCGCTCAAAGGACGTCAGATCCTATTTGATAGCAAAGAAATGCGTCCTTGTGCGCGCGCCCTTGAATGCACTCCCTCCCCAGTCGCCTCTCGCTGCTCTTTGCCGGCGACATTCTTTCTCGCGGCCTCGTCTCTCCATACCAATGCGGCCCCCACCTTTTGTAATCCCCCTCACGTGCGTTCAGAATCAAGGGCTTGAAGCAAGGACTTTATTCCACCATGGAAACCAAACCAGTGAGAAAATGACGACACGCTTATCCCACACTCTCTTTCACACACCATGGCTTATTTTTTCCGCCACAGTTTTGTTACTAATTTATTGTTCCTGATAACGGTTGCTAGCTGTCCCTCGTGTGTAGGGAGACACGTGTTATGTTTCAACTTTCTCCCTACTACAGGTCCAGTTCCTGTAGTCTAGTGCGGACAAATCGTACTCTCATACTATGTTACATTTTCTCAATAGGATCTGTCTTTTTTTGTTTCATTGAAAGACTTTGACAGACGATCTTTCTTCGCCGGCAGAAAATGTCAGTGCAGTGCAGATTGGTGAGGCTTGAAATCTTACTCCTTTTGATCCCAGCTTGAAATTCCTACCCTGTTGTGGTTTCCCTGCTTAATATTCCGGCACTCTTTTCAGAAGCAATTCCTACATGAGAAATTAAACACACAGAGATACTCAATGCCATGTAAAATCTGCCAGAGTAACCAACTGTACCGAAATAGCCGGTAGATTACCGAAAATTCCAGTAGTCTACTGCAAAAACTCTGCTGTCCACTGAATATTTGACTGTTTAATACTCCATTTTTAGGTTTCGCCTACACCCCGCTTGCGCAGTGCTTGAGAAATCTATGGTTTATAAAATTAACTTAAAGGGGTTTTACATCCCGCCTCCTCTCTTTCCTGGCTTCTCATTGGTTCCTGTGTGTGCCGCTTAGCTTTCCTCCATTTCTATTGGCTATAGCATATTTTCCTGCATTTACCAATGCTTGTCCCTCGTCTGCTTCTCTTATTAGTTTCCCGCCACCAAAATATTGTTAACATCCGCTTTGGTGGAACTATATTTTCATAAAGTTTTGCCTTTTACTCTTGCAGCATATTTATATAACAGTTTATCACCGGAGTGATCAAGTGATTTGCATAGAATCATAGGATGTTGTGCAGCGCCGCCGAGACTCCCCAGCTCTCAAGTCAGCAGCTCTGGCTGCTGCACCACATCCTCTCCACTCCCATGTTATCTGTCAGGGAGCTCTTTCCTTCTCCCGGAGATGATTGATGAAAACAGCTCTTTATTCATTACATATGCGAAACCGATGCATTACCAATGCTTGTTACTTTTTAGGTCTCGCCTTCAAGACAACGTAAGCTTTCTGGTTCCAAAAGACCTAAAGTGAATTTACAGTGGGTTTACAGCCAGCCATTGGTTGATTCTATTGTCACTCTTATATGCTTGCTTCTTATTCAATTGCTTGCCTTCCTCCTGTGTTTGTAGCTCCCCTGGAGCATGGCCTCTTACCATCCTTTTGATTGACTGACTTGTATCGTTCCACTGCTCAGTGCGTGTGTTTTCCAGCTTTCTGTCCCTTATGGCTCTGCACCTGGCAAATATGAACCCAGGGGGGCTCTCCACTTGAGCGGAGGAGCGTGGCCCAACAAGCCCCGAAGCTGAACAATAAAACGGTAATAAAGTTAATTTATTACCGTTTTATTGTTCAGCCATCAGTCTTGAACTAAGTGTAAGGACGGGGCAAGGCCAGGGCTGCCGAGTGGCAGCAGCAGAGAGCTATGTGCTTTAAAATGTGCATGACTCTTTGGTCGGCCGTCTTGGGCTGGCGAGCTAGACATGCGCATTTTAAAGTTCTCTAACCTTGCTGTCTTAGACAGCTGGGTTAGAGAACGTGCAGGCTCCGGGAGAGCCCGCACTATCCAATCCTGGTGCTGCTTTCATGCTGTGAAAGCAGCGCCAGGAATGGGTAGTGCAGTTTCCTGTTTCCGGGGCTTCCAGAAGACGCCGGAGGGAGGAAGACGTCGCACTGAGAGGAAAGGAACGAGGTAAGTTTCTTTTTTTTTTTGTGCCCCAAGCTCTCCACTCTCGGTACATGCCAGCCGCCACTGTACCAACCCACTCCCCAACCCAGTGTTTCTCTCTGCCCTGTGTGCTGCTTTTCCCATCCTCCACCCACCGTCTCTGCCACATGCTTCCCTCTCCTGCGGTCTCTTTTTTTGTGTTTTGCACTTTCGTGCTAAAAAAATCCTTTTCTATTTACAGATATAAGTGAAGTATACCTTCTTAGATCTGTAAACAAAAAAGAAAGGAGAAAGGCATCCATTTCATTTTGTAAGCATGCATATGTGTGGTGACGCTTGGGCGTTGCTACAGAATGACGCAACCGACAACAGCCATCACATCATGGCACCTTTTTCTTCTTTTTTTTTTTTTGCTGAAGCTGTGCAGCATTGCAATGCTGTAAAGCACTAGCAAACTGTGTTGGTAAAGCCAGTAGGTCTAAAAGGCGAGGACTATTGACTTTGCCAATACTTCACCTCATTAGTTACAGTCAAAGGACAGTTCTGTCTTTTTCTGCAGTATTCGCGGCTGGCTTTAGGAGAAGTGTGCTACAAAGCCAGCCCCAAATACCATGGGAATAGGCAGGGCAGTGTAATGAACATTGCTTACGCAGCCCTCCTTCCAACCACTACTCCAGAGTCAGAAAGCCGAGCAGCATCAGAAGGGGGAGAGACAAGAAATTAAAGGAAAGCAGCACACACTTTCCTCAGTCACCCCCAACCTACTCCTAGGGACATAATAGGCAACACCCAGGGGAGCAGGATAATGGGCCACATATGGAATTCTAATCAGACTGGACCGACAAAAATCTGTGACCAATATGAACCTGATTGGGGTATCGGACGTGTGCTCCATGAAGTTCAGCCTCAGATTGCACCTGGTCTACTGCAACCATTGACTAAAATAGATGCGGTGTGCTTTTTAGTGCTATTTCTACTTAAAAAAAACATATGTCTGGTTCCCATCATTTGATTGTTGTCATTTTGGTGTAATTTCTTTTTTTTTTTTTAAATAAATGACTTTGTTTATTTGTAACAGCATAGCACGTCAGGAAATACATGCATCTGTTCAAGTACTCCAGTGCCCCTACAGGACCAGCAGGTCAGACAATCAAGTGGTACCACACTAGCATTAAGACATCCAATCCAAACCGCATTCCCCTACCATTTGCCCTATATCTTATGGTACGTCGAGGGGCACTCCCTTGCCTTGTACAATGGCTTCTCTTGCTGGGCGCAGCAATCCACCCCTCACCACCATTGAGTGATTGATGGAGGAGAAGCGTATTTTCAGTGTGTGGCTATATCCCTCATGGCTACCATGATGGCCATGCCCAACAAGGCCCTGTCCACCTTCATGCCCTCTGCACTCTCAAACACCCCCAGCAGCAGCAATAGCAGGAAAAGTCTACCTACCAACCCAGTACAATTGAGAGTGCCACAACCACTGCCTCCCAGAATCTTTGGATGATTGGGCAGCCCCAAACCATGTGGTAGAAGTCTGCAGCCATTTGGGAGCATCAGGAACACCTGAAATATGGAAGGAGGCCCGCTTTATGCAGACGGTCCAGAGTGAGATATACACAATGGAGATAATACATTTGGATCAGTCGTAGCCTGGACGATATCGTAATGACCCTAGGGGCAATCAAGACGTCTCTCTAGTCATCATCTTCCAAAGGGCCGATCCACTCCTCCCATTTTGCCCAAAGGGATCCAATAGCATTGGGGCATTGATAAGTATGCAATATATTTGAGAAACACTGCCATTCCCTAGGGTACCCATCATGATCATGGATTGTGGGAAGGATGTGCCTGGTGTGATATGAGTATGTAGTGCTTGGCGCAATTGGAGGTATTTGTGGAATTGGGTCTTGGACAGTGAGTATTTGGATTGGAGGTCCTGAAAAGAGTGCATTTGTGTCTCAGATCACACATCTCCCAATAGGGAAATGCCTATTGCATTATAGTGACTGAAACCCTCCAGTGACACCTCTCTCAACCATTTGCCGTGCCACAAGGGAGTTTGTTGTGTGAGTGTGGCTGCCCATTCCATGTGCGTCAGTGCCACCCGCCATCCAAAAAACACCATACGAGTCACTTTGGCAACATGGTGGGGATCGTATCTCCGTAAAGCATAGCCATCAATTTGGGAAATCCCATAGAGGCAAGCTCAACCCTGTAGGCCAGGTCGGACCATCCCCCCGGTAAGCCAGTCATTTATGACTAATAGCTGCGATGCTAAGTAGTAAAGCTATAAGTTCATCATGCCAAGACCTCCATCATAAGGGGCACGTTGACATTTGCCTTATGCCAATCTTGGTCTCAAGCTGTGCCATAAAAATGCTATGGCCAGAGAGTCCCTCTCCCGAAACCAGTGCCGGTGTATCAGTGGTGGAAGGTTCTAATTTTGTTACTTAAATTTGACTCTATTTTTCTAATTCAGTTTGGGATTTTTATTGCCCTGCATTTTGACTTTATTACTGTTTTGGTACTGCATAAATACCTTACACATTGCCCTACCTGCTCAGCTCCACAGCTACCAAGGGATTAAGTGCAGTTTAATTTAGTGACTTGGAGGGTTCATCCTTCTGATTGTTCCTTGAAGTGGGCAGTCACCTACACCAAATGATAACCCATTTTTTCCATCAGGGATACACCTGCTGAGGAAGAGACGAGGCTTGGGCCTGACAATCCCCATTATTACATGGAAGCACAATTGAGAGTGTTGGCAGATTAGGCCCTGCGGGCAAGAGATATAATCTGACCCCATATGGAACGCGCTCTTTCGGATTTCCCTTGGAGACCCTGCCAATGTGTATCGGAGTTCACTGATTTGCCCTGCTCTGAAGGCATGGGATGCTGCTGCAGACCACTATGGTCTGACAACACTCCAATGCCCTCCCTTTATACTCAAATCCATCTTTTACTTCTGCTGTAGTCCCAGACTCCTTTGATGGTTGTTAGCCTGAATGTAGCTATTTAGTTAAAGAACGTGAATCATTTGCTGGTTTTTGGGCACTTAACACATTCAGGCATTTTCTATGGGGTACACAAATTACAGTACAAACTGAACACAAATCCGTAGTGGAAGTGTTCACAATCAAAGGTCTTCATTGTGTCTCCTCTCGTATATGAAGATGGCTGATTGGTTTGCAGGAATTTTCATTTGATGTGCAGGACATTCCAGGAGCAAGTAATTTGTCGGCAGACTGTTTATCACGGTTAGTGGAAAGTGGGAAGAAGTTGTATGTGAAGTCACACAGGGTGCGGTAAAAGAGGACGAGCAGAAACAAGAGACAGAAAAAGATAAAGTATTAGAGGCAATTCAGCATTCAATGTAGCTGTCTTAAATTTGAGGGACCAGTAAGTTTCCTTGACCAGGGCAACAATCTTAGGGTTAATTGTTGCAGGATAAGTCCATAGGTGAATGTACCCCAGTTTGGCTAATGTCCTTTTGACATAGGATGACCTTGGATTGCTTGCTAGAAAGCTTGGTGTCAGCAGACACTTTATAGATCTTAAACCCCCCCCATATTGATTTCTATTCATACACAACCAGTACATCACAGACCATAAAGCAATACTGCCTGAGGTAGCTCTGGCACCAATTCACATGAGCAGGGGGACAAGAGGTGTTCCAGGACCCAGTTTTGACAGTGCCCTCAAAAAGTTTACCAGTACTTGCAATTTCTTGAATTTGCTATATCCCCAAAATCCGGCTCTGTAAATTGCAGCTGCTTTCTGCCTGTATGTCTGTAGCATTGCACGCAAGATATGGCTTCCATTTTTATCTCTGAGAAGCAGTATAGCATTGGTTGTTCTCTTAAGAGTGGCTGCCGCCTTGTCTTTATGATCCTGCTAGTTCAATTTATGGTTAAAACATGTGCCCAGATAGTCACATGACCATACGCTCTCAAAGATCTGTCCATAGATCCTAGGCACCCTCCTTGTATAGCATTGGTTGTTCTCTTAAGAGTGGCTGCTGCCTTGTCTGTATGATCCTCCTAGTTCGATTTATGGTTAAACCGTGTGCCCAGATAGTCATATGACCATACTCTCTCAAAGATTTGTCCATAGATTCTAGGCACCCTCCTTAACCTAGGCAATGGTTCCAGTGCCAGGATCTTAGTTTTTGTGGGATTGATTTGGAGATATTTATCTCCACAATTTTTTATGAAGCTGTCAAGAAGCCTGTGCATTTTATTTTGCATTCTCAATAGAATCCCAGCGTTGTCTGCAAATAATAAGATGATTATCTTTTTGGTACCTTTTTTTGGGGGATCGGGGATCTCTTTTTCCAAGAATCTACCCACATCATTCAAGAATAGGCAGAAAACGAATAGAGTCAAGACACACCCCTGACGAACACCTGAGTAAATAGGAAAGAAATCAGTACATTCCACTTCGGCACCAAACCTAACACGTGCTGGCTTCCTTGTGCTAATTTTCATTTTCTGAAACAATGCTTCCTCTATTCCCAAGGGATGAAGAGCTTGCCGCAGTTTTGGTCTACAGACCAGGTCGCACACAGATTTCAGATCTATAAAAGATAGATATAATTGTACCTTTATTAATTTAGTATATTTAACGCAGATCATATACAGCCTGGTTACCTGTTCAATAGTACTAATTCCTTTTCGAAACCGTGCTCGTGTCAATCATACTTTTTATCAACTCACGCCTGTAGTCTGATTAATAAAACACTGCCAAAATATTTCTCCACAGTGTCTAAAAGGGATATAGGCCTGTAATTATTCAGTGATAACTTGCTGCCCTTCTTTTGGAGGGGTACTATGACTGTAAAGCACCAGGATGGTGGAATAGAATTGGCAGCCAACACTGAATTGAAGACTTTTGTCAATATCTTCAACTATAGCTTTAGATCAGCACAGAACATATTGCCAGGTATAAAATCGGGGCATTATTAGAACATTGGAATGTTGAGCACTTCCTTAAAGACAATGGAGTGCTCTGGGCTGCTAATGCCTGTAGAAGCCCGAAGCATCAACATTCCAATGCAGTTGCTGTGCTTGTTGTTGCTGTGAACAAAGGCCTCACGGAGCCCGAGGGGATTTCTACCCCCTCGGGCTCTGTGAGGCCTTTGTTTTACAAATTAGAACATTGTGCCCTCTAGGGGCGGAATATTCTAATAGTCTTAGAGCTCTCCATAGCAGTCTCTACCGGCCATTAAAGGCCCGCTCCCTTGTTAAAGGCCCTCGCCTTCGGCTCGGGCCTTTAACGCTGGAGCGGATCTTTAATGGCCGGTAGAGCCCGCTACGTTGGGCTCTAAGGCTATTTTAAGCTCTAGGCTAGTATTGCTCTCTCTTTTTCAGACAGAATGAAGATTAAACACACTATTGCAGCATTGCCATAATTGCCCAGCTTCTCTAATCCTTGCAGTATGGCTGGGCACCTCCCGGGTTTCCAGCACCACACAAATTCTGAGAGCGTTCCCCCCACAGATTTGCACTAATGTGCTGTTCTTATTTGTTCTTGAGATGATCACCCAGAATCTTTTGTTGTCCTTTGTTAAATACATCTTTCTAAGTTCCTCCCCGGTGGCTTGCCAATATGGATATTTCTTTTCATTGATTAAAGCTTTGTGCTCCCTCCTTAGGGTCCTAAACTGCTCTTCTTTGGCTTCTGATGAATATTTGGCAATTTGAGAGCATTAGTGTCCTCTCCCTACAATCCTTGTCAAACGAGGTACTGCTTCTCCCCGGGAAGAATTTCCTCTGTCCGGCCTTGACCAGAACATGGAGAGCTAGTTCATTAATCCATTGTAGCTGTCTAAAATAATATTAGCGTCTTTGGGATCGGCGGAGGGTATGGCATTAATTTTCCCTCTCAGTTTGTGCAGTAGGTTACCCTCCTTTAGCAATTGTTCAGGGTTCCCCTTCATTAACCTCCTCTTGCTAGAAGGTGCAGCTTCTAGAGTATATACCGCTTTGGAGGTGGGCTTGAAGTTCACTTTAATCTCAAGGATTCGTGGGTCATGATCGCTCGCTAGGCGCTTTAAAACTCTCAAATAACTAGCAAGACCCCAGGATTCATTGTTAAGTAGGATGTAATCAATCATCCTTGCTCCTGCACCACATCTGAAGTTTGCCACTGGTGGTGTGGCCTGTAGGAAAATTTAAATGGCAGTTGACAACAATTGTATAAAATGCCTCCCTTTTATCAATCTGTTTAGGCTAATGACATCTGATAGATCTGGTGATACCCCAACTTGCTTCTTCTTGAATTATATACACTTTCCAGTTTCCCTGACGCGAGGAGACAATTTTGTGTTCTTGTAATGCATATACATTTTTTTATTGTTTATTGCTGTTATGTTTTAGTTATGTTTGAAAATTTAATTAAGAATTTCAAAACAAAAAAATCACATAAAATCTCTGTGTACTATCTGTATGTATTTAGCAAGGAGATTGATAGTGGGCTTAATCCCAGACAATAATTCCCCGAGAATTTTCAGTTGATCTGTATATTTTGAAGATGGGCAGAGGGGGATGTAAACATTTAGGATGCCCACTATTTGGTAGGACTTTTGCTTCCTTTATCAATCTTTTATGTAGGATATTTGCAGGAGATTTAATGACGGGCAGTTGCTCAGCCGGGTGGTTTAGATACCTGTGTTTTGAACTCTAGTTATTTATCTGAGACAAAGTCAGCGGCTTTATTTTCTGTCACTCACATTTCCTGGAAGCATAAGATCTCATGTAAATTCAAAACTGACAGCTAGTCAGCATCATCATGCTTGGAGTAAAGGCCAGCGATATTCCATGAAAGAACAGATATTTATTCATTAGAGATCACTCTTTTACTTTAATTGGACAAACAATTTATTGATCCATGAGACAGGACTGCTGTAACATTAAAATAATGGTAAGCAAGCAGGCCTATTTTCAGGGCTAGTACTGCTGGCAAGTGCCTCAGGTTGCTACGCCCAGGGAATTGAATTACAAAAGAAGCGTGGAGTAAGATATGATATATAAAAGAATGTTAGCTATGTATATTGCAGTGAAAATGGGTGATTGAGTCAGCATTAAAGCACCCACTGGTTGTGCTGACTAGCTAGATTTTACTAAAGACTTGAAAGTAGGTACACTTTTTAGGAATGCCATACAAGCTCATGATAGTAGAATATGGAATAAGAACAGCGTGGGAGTCCTACACCATAGGTTTGATTTAAGGAACAATGCCAGGGAGCAAGCTGAAGGAGTGAGATTTAGTAAACATGAAACTGCTAAAGAATCTGGAACTCCAGATTCCAGACATGTAAGTAGGAGGAGCTTCAAGTCTAGTAAAAAATCTGTCTTCCTAAAGGACTATTTTCTACGCTGAACTGATTCTATACCTTCGTTATTTTAGATCTACTTTTAGCTACACTGAGATTTTTGTCATGTGACATTGTAAACATTTTATATAAACTAACAGTGTCATTTTTTCAAGTTGATTATGCCTTTATCTAGATAAGTCAGTAGTAGAAGTGTGGTATCTGCATGACAGTACTCTGATGTCATGATCAGAATGTGCTGTGAGGTAATGGAATGTTGAGATGTGGAAGTTTTTGGGTAAAGAAGAGAGTGACAGTTGAAGGTATCAGAGGTGTCAGAATAAAGCTTACCTCTTCCTACTACATGGTTGGATCTTTAATTGGTGAGCTGTGTCCAGATCTCACACTAGTCCCCTGTGTTGGAGGGGATGGGACCTTCTGGGCAACTTCTAACATATCTGGTGGGATTGTCCAATCATTAAGCCTTACTAAAATGTTCGGTGGTGATAAAGTATTTTCTGGGTTACCCTCTCCCAGATGATGTGGGTCAAATAGTCTAAGGCCTACGTTCCCAATCTAAGCCAGAGAGGATAGTGATGTGATGTGGAACTGCTTGCAATATTCACACTGACTTCCTTTGGAAAAATAAAGATCCTCATCCTTTATTCACTGGAATATAAATCTCGGGAACAATTTGGCCATGGAGAGATTATCAACTATTTTGTCAGATATGTATAGCAATTTTGAAAAATCTTGGGGATCCATTTTTCCCCATCTCTCATAGGAGCTTCTCAATCATCGATGATGTAATTTAACATGTCATGAGTGATGTAATATGTGAGGTCATAGGCAGTGCATTGTAGGGGCACAATTTATAGTTAACTCTGTAGGCTGCTGAATTTCTCTGTTTTTATTTCCAAAAAGTTAGTTTTTATCTCATTTCAACACATAACTATAATGTTACTTTAACGTTTTTATACTGTATTTCTGAGGTTTTAAAAAAACACAAATGTAAGCTAAGATCTTATTACTATATCTACCTATGACCACACCTTAACCTTTGTTTTCTTTCACACATTTTTGGGGGGTTTGGTAATTTTCATACTTGAGCATACACCTAACCTCCTGAGGCAACCTACAGCCGACCCCCACCCTCCTATACATGGCCTTTGGTTGTGCCCTGTGCTTAACACCCTAAAATCCATCCAACCCCCTGTGGTGCACTGCCTTTGGCCAGACACTGGACCCAAACCCACCGCGGCCATTCAACAGCACCCTCTGCTGGGCACAGCCCAACCCGCATTTTCTTCTCCTTTTTTCAGGGTTTTTTCGGACCCCATGGTATTTCTGTAGAACCAGACACACTCGCTTCCACCTCCATGGTGCTTTTCCAAGGAAGCTTGCACAGTTGTGCGGTATCATGGGGTGGAAGCATATACAGTGGCTCCTATGGGAGCACTGCAGTACCTCATGGCAGGGCCTATGGAAACTCTGGCCTAATGACCTAACTGTAACTACACAGTTGTGACCGTCACTGTGTAATATAATAAAGAAATTACTACTACTGACTTAAGTGAATCCTAAATGATGTTATAAAACAACCATCCTCAAGGGCTTTTGAGACGAGGATGGGATGGAAAATTGAAGACAAGATATGTGGAAGTAGAGTGATGCCCATGAGATAAGGACCAGGCTTTGTTTATGCCCTCCAGAACTGTAATAATATTGATTTTAATAATATGCCTTACGTAACATAAAAATTGCAATAAGGAAGTGTGACCTCACCAACATGTTTGCATATCTTGAGGACTGCATTGAAATAGTAAAGAGAGCTTTAGTTGAGTACCTGCAAATTGAAGCAATACCAATGCTCAAAATTCTGAGCAAGAGGTTCGGGTGTGGAAACTAACAAGCCCATGGAGGAGATACTCAAAAAATGGAAAGAGGGGAAACATCCTTTACAATGCATGAGTTACTACGCATGCCATTACCCCACATTATTTACCTCGCAAAATCTTTTACAACACAGGGCTTTACACTACAAACCATTACAACTCATTCCCCAAAGTAACGCCCCGGTGGAGTTAGAATAGTAAATTACTTTATAATGGGGAATGCGTTGTAATGGATTGCGTTGTAAAGCCCCGCCTTGTAAAAGATTTTGCAGAGTAAAAAGTCCGGGGTAATGGCATGCATTGTAAAAGTGTGTGGGGTAAAGTGTCCTATTCTGGAAAGAGAGAAATCCCTCCAGGAGCAGAAGGATAGGAAGTAAGTAATTAGAAGACATACAAATAAGAAAACAAAAAGTCTACACTAGGTGTGTATTCAGAATGGTATTGGGATTTCCTTGAATTTGTTGGGAAACTATTGGAGTCATTGGTGGGACAGAAGAATTACTTTAAATCAGCAGATCTCCCAACCAAGCTTGTGGTTCCCCTTCCTCATTTAGAAGTGGGTGAATCACTGATTGATCACAGGTAGGGTTACCACCTTTCCCATCTGTGCACGTTTTAAGATTCCACAATGGCCTGGACATGATTCTTATGAAGAATTTGATATGAAATTGTCTATATTAATTTTTAACAGGATCTTTCTATTTTTCTTTACTTTAATTATTATCAGTCAGGGTTATTAATGCAACAGCAGAACACCTTTAAAAGTGCATTCTTATAAATACTAGTTTAAGTATGTACTGATAAGAGGGAACATATCGGCTTTAGTTGATATTCCACATTTTTTTACCGGCAGTGACATTAAAATACTGGTCATGCCAGTATAAAACCAGCTAGGTGGCAACCCTAATCGCAGGTGGAACATTTGCCTGCTCTGCCAGTGGTCAATCAAAAGACATATTTAGGGTGGTCCTACAGATGCATATTTTCACAGCCTGGGTCCGCCATGTGAAGCATAGTGATCCCCTGCAGGGAAAGCAAACAGTGGCCCAATACACAAGTTTATTGGTGAAAAAAAGAGATTGACACGTGGACCAAAAAAACATGGCACCCCTTTAGGATTCATTTCTGGCTAAAGAGCCCCCTCCTGGTAGGTCAGAGCATTTTTGACAGAAATATACTGCCCATGTGGCACCCAACTGAAAATAGGGAGAGTAGAGGAGGAGCCTAGCGCGCAACCAAGATGACCGCGTAGGTGCGAGGCTTCCGAGGACCACCACGACCTCCTGAATTAATCCTGGCTATATCCTGTCCTTGTTGAGGGGACTGCATCGGTGAACCCGAGCTGAGGCGCCATCCGTTTTTCTTTTTCGAATCGGACCCCGGACACCGGTGGGAGCACCGATTGAAGGTTGCGGCCTTCTCCGCGCTGGCCCCCCGGATTGGAGTAGTGGGGCGATCCGGGGACAAAGCGAACAACAGCGGCGGGCAGGGCTGGGCGACTCGCGTATCCCGTGCTTTCACTTTCGCTTTTGCGCTCTCCTTGCCCTCAAGCGAGGTAGGGTTGCGGAGCGGGGTGCGGTGGTGTGGCCTTGTCCAGGTGCCCGGCTGACCCGCCGGCCGCGAGTCGTCCCGCGGCCCAGTGGTCGCCCTCCCCCCCCCCCCCGGAACCCGTGAACTGGTTTATCGGCCCTTTCGAGGAGATTGGCACGACGGTGGGAGAGCAGGCATGTCCACCAAACAAGATGGCGACCGGGCGAAGGTGAAGACGACCCGCCGCGGCCCGGCGCCTCAATCCAACAGTATGGACCGCTACACCCTCCAGAAGGGATCTCCGGAGACATCGCGCACATCCCCGGCGGGCCCGACGGAGGCATCTGCTCAACCGGTGGATCTGACCCTCCGGGACGTCATGGGCGCCATTGCAGAGATGAAGGCCTCGGTGGACCAGCGCTTCGACACCCTAGCGCAAAAGATAGACTCGGTCCTGGTGGATGTTAGCCTTGTGAGGGCTGACTTGTCCAAAACCAACGACCGGGTCGATTCCCTGGCCCACACCACAACGGGCCTCACGACGGACGTGGTGGCCCTCCAAAAGGAGGTGCGCCGGCTCGGCCAGGCGAGCGCCCTGATGGACCGGCGACTGGAGGATTCCGAGGGTTGGGCCCGGAGGAATAACGTTCGCATTGTGGGAGTGCCGGAGGGACGAGAGGCGGAGGCGGCAGATCTTTTTGTGGAAGAATTGATCCTTACCCATCTCCAGCCCCGGGGGCTGAGTAAGCTTTTTGCGGTGGAACGTGCTCACCGGGTCCCTGGGGGCAGACCTAAGGCCGGTGCCCCGCCGCGGCCTCTCATTGCCCGGATTTTTAATTTTCGGGACAGAGACGCTATCCTGCAGACCTCCAGGCAACAGGGACCGGTCAAGCTTGATAACATGGATGTGCATTTCTACCCAGACTTTACTCCGGCGGTCCAAAAACTGAGATTGAGTTTTCTCGGAGTTAAACGTCGCCTACGGGACCTGAACCTTAAGTACTCAATGCTTTTTCCAGCTAAGCTAAGGGTGGAGGTGGATGGACGCACGCACTTTTTTGACCGACCCGAGGCGGCTGGGGACTGGTTGGACACTCTGCCTGGAGATCGGGGCCGAGGGGGTGGGGGGGGGTGCGGTTGGCGGGGAGGGCCCGCCGGATCAGAATTGAGGGGTGAAGAATAGGCCTTGCTCTGGACAACATTCCTTTACCATTTACTGATCGTTTAGGTTCCCCTCCGATGGAGGTCGTGTGGGGTCTGTTGGGGGCTTCCCTCCTCCTCTGGGGGACTAGTTAGTTTTCATCTATGGGGCGACAGGCACACTGCACTTTGGGGGGGCTGTCTGGGCTCATGCAGGGGTGCAGGGAGGGGGGAGTTCTGTTGGGATGGGGGGGTGGGGGGGTGTGTTGTTTGTTTGCACCGCAAGGCAAGCCCTTTACTGTATTGTTGCTCTCGAGATGCTCTGTGGGGGACGACTGATTGCTTCTACGTATGATGGGGGGTAGGGATTTGACTGTGTTGTCATGGAATGTTAACGGCCTGGGGGACAGGATTAAGCGTGGTGTGGTCCTGCAGTACCTGAAACGTATCTCACCAGATGTTATCTTCCTGCAGGAGACACACCTTATAGGTAACTCCTTTCATGCCATGAATCGGCGAGGCTATCGTTTGGTGGCCCACTCGGGCTTCACCTCGGGCTCGCGGGGGGTGGGTATCATGATTAAGAACTCGCTCCCGTTGGAGATTGATGAGGTGCGCCATGATGAGAGGGGACGCTACACTGTTCTGGTGGGTAGAATGGAGGGTAGAGTGTTTGTTTTTATATCAGTGTACGTCCCGCCTGGGTTACAATCTACTACATTTGCGGATTTGGGGCGCCTCCTCCTGGACCTCCCGGGTGGCCTGCTGGTGGTTGGGGGGGACTTTAATGCGGTAGTTTCTGGGTCTACGGATCGCCATCCCCCTAGGGACCTCCCCCGGGCACAGGCCTGGCTGTCCGGCCTTTTAGATACTCTGGGCCTGGTGGATTGCTGGCGACTAAAGCATCCCGCACAGCGGCAATACACCTTCCACTCGGGTGCCCATGGTAGCCTCTCGCGGCTTGATTACATCCTTGTCCCGGCGGCCTATGCTGGGAGGGTGGGAGAGGTGTGCCACCTGGCGCGGGGCATTTCAGATCACTCCCCAGTACTGTTACATCTCGATGTCTTCCCTAGGGGGGAGGGCAGGGTGGCTCCAATCAATGCTTGGTACTTGCGTGACCCCACTATTCGTGCCGACTTGATCAAATCCTTACAGCGATACTTTGATGAGAATGTGGGGTCTGTCCCTTCGGCCATCTCCCTGTGGGAGGCTTTTAAGGTAGTTCTTAGAGGGGAGGCCCTCTCCTCTATCTCCCATGCCCGGAGGCGCGAGCGGGAGGAGGTAACCCGGGTGGAGGCCGAAATTGCGGAACTGGAGGGTGACCTGGGGAGCGGGGTAACAGACGCCAAGTTGCATGTTCTGCACCTCAAGCAGGCGGCCTATAGGGCCCTCGTCACGGAGGCGGCCAGGGGCCTCAGTAGAGAGCAACAGGGGCGACTGTATGATGTGGGTGATAAGGCTGGTAAATTGATTGCGTGGTTGGACAAGAGGGAGAGAGCGAGTCGTGTGGTTCCTTTGATTGAGGGGATGGATGGTGTGCCTGTCACCGAGCCGGAAGCCATTGTCTCCTGCTTCGCGGATTACTTTCGCGAGGTGTACTCCCCGGTTTCTCCCTGCTCGGAGGAAGATTCCCATGCCCTGCTTCGGGACATCGCGCTGCCCTCCCTTACGGTGGAGGACAGGGATTTGTTGGACGCTCCTCCCACCTCGGACGAAATTGCCCTGGCTATTCGCTCGGTCGCATCCGGAAAGGCCATGGGCCCCAATGGTATCCCCATCGAGCTTTACAAGCTGCGACCGGATGTACTGGCGCCCCACCTGCGCGCCATGTTCCTGGCGGCCCACTCGCAGGGTTCCCTCCCGCCGGACCAGCGTCTGGCCACAATCGTGGTGATCCACAAGGAGGGGAGACCCCGTGAGCGGGTTACATCCTATAGGCCTATCTCGCTCTTGAACGCGGAACCCAAAATCCTCGCCAAGGTACTGGCCAACCGGCTGGTTGGCGTGGTGGGTGATTTGGTCCACCAAGACCAATCTGGCTTTATACCCCATCGCAACACGGCTCTTAATCTGCGACGCTTGCATGGGGTGCTCGCGCGTGTCCCGTTTGTGCGGGAGCCGGCCATCTTGGCGTCCTTGGACGCCACCATGGCGTTTGACACGCTTGAATGGCCATACATCTGGGCGATGCTGGCGAAATTTGGATTTGGACCGGGATTCATCAGCTGGGTCAAATTGTTGTATTCGGGCCCATTGGCGCAGGTGGTGGTGAATGGGCGAGTCTCGGCCCCCTTTGCGCTGGGGCGGGGCACGCGTCAGGGTTGCCCCTTGTCACCGCTCCTGTTTGCATTGGCCTTGGAGCCCTTGGCGGAGTGGCTGCGGTGGCACCCCTCCATCCGTGGTCTCCGCTGGACCCCCGAGCATGAGGACCGCGTGTCTCTCTACGCCGATGATATCCTTTTGTATCTCGCCTCCCCGCGTAACTCGCTGATTGTCCTGGTTGATGTTTTGCGCTCCTTCGGTCGTAACTCAGGCCTTGTCATCAACTGGGCGAAATCCTGCGTGTATGTGCTCTCCGGGGAGGCTCCGGCCCTACCACGGGACTGCCCGATCCAGATTGCCTCCCAGGGGTTCCGGTACCTGGGTATATATATTACTCTAGACCCGGAGGCCCGCTACGAGCGGAACTTGCTACCCCCCCTCCAGCGCTTGCGGGAGGACGTTGCGCGCTGGCGGCGTCTTCCGCTTTCGCCGCTTGGCCGAGCGGCCTTGTTTAAGATGATGTCCTTGCCGCGCTTTCTGTATGCGCTTCAGAACACTATGGACTTGGTTCCGGCGCGCTACTTCCGTGAGGTGGAGAGCCTGCAGCGGCGCCTGTTCTGGGACGGGAGGCCGCGTATTGCTCTGGCTAAATTGACGCTCCCGTGGTACGATGGGGGGGTTGCCCTCCCGGACATTAAACGGTATTACTGGGCCTCCCAGCTAGCTGCGATTAATCATGGCCTTTACGGGCCCGCCCTGAACCCGGCATTTGAAATGGACAAGATGCTCCTGCCCGGTGGCGACTACAATCGAGCGCTCTACTCTGGCGCGCCCGACTCCCGTCTGACGGGACCGACGCGTGTCATGGTGCGTGTCTGGCACGCGGCTAATGCAGCGATGGGGTGGAAGGACCGTTTGACCCGGGCGACACCGCTATATGCGTCTGAGAGGTTGGGCTCCCTGTGGACATCGAAGGGTTTCGAGAAGTGGGACACGATCGGAATCAGCACAGTGGGAGACCTCTGGACAAGGGGTGGATTCAAAACTTTTGAGACGCTGCGGACGGAATTTCAGCTGCAAGGCAGTGAGTACTTTCGGTACTTACAAGTCCGCCACGCGCTGGGCTCCGTCTTCCCTGATGTCGCGTCCATTCCGGAGTCTTCCCCCCTGGAGGACAGAGTGCTGGATGGCCATGTCCCAGACAGCACGATCTCCCTTATATATAAAAAACTGATCAACGACAGATCGTGCCTGCTGACTAGTCTCCGCGAGGCCTGGGTTGCCGACGGGCTGGAACTGGACGACGAGGACTGGATTTCCGCGGTGGCCTCTCCGAAGGAGGTGGCCATCCCGGCTCGCCTTCGCTTCGTCCAGCTTAAGATCCTCCACCGGGTTTACGTGACGGGGCCAAGGCTTCTACGTATGGGCTTTGTTGGTGACGGATTGTGTAAGCGTGGCTGTGGTGCCTTGGCAACTTTTATGCATATTCTGTGGGAATGCCCACAGGTGGAGCGATTCTGGCGTGGTGTGCATGAGGTCCTGCGTGTGGTAACGCGTGTTGCGCTGTTGCCTGAAGCGAGGAGATGCTTGCTGAATGTGTGGGAACCAAATGACTATTCGGTCCCGCAGACGCGGTGGGTGACTCTGGGATACATGATAGCTAAGCGCGACATTGCTCAATTGTGGGGATCCCAGAGGCCCCCGGCGGTGTCGGCCTGGAAAGAACACATGGATTGGTGTATGTTTCGTGAAAAGGTGGTGTATGTTGCGAGGGGTAAGCCTGGGGCGTGGGTGAAAATCTGGGGCCCCTGGAACGCCTATCGCGGGGGTATTTGTGAGCCGCCACTGCTACCGGCCGCCTCACCAGCTCCGTCCCCTTAGCCGACCCCCTCCCCCAGCCGCGGGCATGTGGTTCCCCTGTCCCTGATCTATTCCCATTCCCCTCTTCAGAGTTTGGCTGCTGGTTGGGATCCCCCACTTAAGGAGCACGTGCCGTCCCTTTGGATGGCGGGTTGCCTTGCGGGTGTGGTTTTTTGTGTTGTTCTGTTTTGAAAAAAAGGAAACCGTATTGTGGGCTTGGAGTTATGGGGCCTGCGCTATTGATATCTCCTGATTTACCGATCTGCACCGCCAAGGGACTCTTACTGTAGGTATGTCATATGCTTCTGCCACTCTAGCGGCCGGCCGGATGGTTGTAGGCCCATACTTGTAACCTTTTGTTTTTAACATGTAATAAACGGTTTCAAAAAAAAAAAAAAAAAAAAAAGAAAATAGGGAGAGTAGAGTACCTCCTTTTGAGAAGGAACAGATAAGGAAACTATTATCACGAAACCACAGTTTGTACAGTTACAGCAGGAACAGAATTGTGACTACATTCTGACAAGAGATATCAGCAGACTGTTAATAAATAAGGCACAAGAAAATGAAGTTGGACCGACAACAAAGGAAGGACAGCGGTTGTGTACTGGATAAACCAGCAGCCAATCTCAGAAGAAAGTCATTACATACAGCACAAGTGATAAGATGTAAACAGAAAAGTTCAAGGAACTGCCAAGAAATTAACACGGAAGCCCGCTACAATAAAAGGTGCAAGATACAAAACAGGACCGAGGACTGGAGCAAGAAACATAAGTGAAGGAGACTGCAGAAGGAGAAACTGGAGAAACAAGCATTTGCAATGCAATAGGTCTCGCATTTGCAAGAGTTTAACCTATTGGCATTGTAAATGACAATGCCTTTTATTTATCTGTTTTGATAATTAACACACAAATAAAGGGCACTTTCATTTATAAGGCCAATAGCTCAAACTCTTGTAAATGTGAGACCTATTTAATGTCAAAGAAGCGTTCGCCATTGTCCTAGGCTGCTTGGAAAGTGAAAGCGCACATGGCACGCTGAATGCTGCAGGAAAGCATGTCGTGCCTGTAGTAGGAGAAACTCATTAAATAAAATAGTGCTTACAGGCTAAATATGACATACCATGTAACAACAGAAGTAAAAGGGCCAGTCCTCATGGGAGGTTACAAATGAAAACAAGGTGGTATTAGGGCGGGACTAACAAGCCTATTATGGAAAATGAGCCAGAATTTACCAAGGACAATGACACAAGCCAATGACAAATATGAGCGGAGACTGGGCAGGGCTTTAAGTCTAAACGCGAATACAGCATGCCTCGCAGAGCAGCGCCATGTGCTGCCCAGGCTCGACGTAAGAAAGCTTAGTTACAAGTAAGAGTGGTGCAGATAAAATTACAAATTGAAAAGTGCTGGATGCTAGTAACAGGATGGGTAGACAATGCAGAAGGAGAAAAATCTTGAGAATAAGGAAAAAGCATAAATGCAACAAAGGACTCTTGTAGGAGGATCCTGGATGAGAAGTGGGCTATGGCAGGATTGCCAGGGGGCACTGAAGAACAACAGAGCACAGAAGGCAGGCAGCTGCAGCAAGCGCACATAACATAAGGAACAGAAAATGGAATTAAATAAATTCAAAATGGCTGCCTGCAATGGGTGCACTACAGAAACACTGGTGAGGCAGCAGCAAGGCTTTACAAGCAGTACTGTACAATGTTCACTAGCAGAGGGTCAACAGCATGCACAATGTGAGGAGGAGATGCCTTTGACTACACTTTTACGGAATGGAGCATCCTGGGAAAAAATTAGATCATCGTCCATTTATGGTTATGTTTGGTGATTTTATAAAGCGCATGGCTGCCCAAAGGCTTCCCAGCGATGAGAAGATAGAGATGTTGGCGATGGAACCAGAGAGTAATCATCATGGGAACAGCCAAGCATTAAGTTTTTTCCTGAAGCTGGGTTCATCTTCCAGCAACCTCAGTTCCCCGGTCATGGAATTCCACAATTTCGGGATCCAGAATGAGAAAGATCTACCTCCCCATCTTGATCTCTTGATCCTCCGCGTCTTTATGAGGCAGTCATAAGGTGACCTGAGGGACCTCTTTGGTACTTCGGAGTCTTGGAAAAGGAAAAGGAGCAGTCCTTCAGACCTCAGGGACTGCATTTCTCACGATACTATATAACCTTAACTGTGTCTTCAGAAATTCTAACTCGTATAGTGCGACACCTGCAGTCCCTGCACGTCAGTGTAGCATTCCGAGACCTTTCTGAAGGGGCTGGAGAAGCTTGCAGAGCAGGATTGACTATGGCAATGGATTCTATGTCCATGTTAGTCCACAGGTGACACGTGACACCTCCTAGTGGCAGAGGTGTTACACTTTATTAGAAGACAGTCTTGAAGAGTTATAGATAAACATGATTATCTGACATATATTAGGAAGCAACACATTGATGCAGCTGGTATCTAGCTATGGGAAGCCCTTACTGTCACAGCTCTTAGGAGACAAAATCAGCACAGAAACTGGGGCAATGAACCTGTTGGAAAGGGCCTTCCCGGCATGTCAGTGTTTACATATGTATATTATCTAGTGGTAAATCTACCCTGTGTACTGGAACCCATTGGTGAACTTAGTATGTTGTCGGTTTCTCACACTAGCCTTTCTGAGCTCGGTGTGTTCTCAACTGTAGGTTGTACGTGAGATACTTTTTTAGATTTGGGGATCTCTCACGTCCGAAGGTGATTCAAAAGGCATAGAGAGATCACACATTTTGAACCAACAATAATCCAAAAGTTAAATGTAGATAATTTTAGTGCCATCACTTTGGTTTAGAATTAGACTCCCATAACCTCTCCAGGGAAAATTATAGCAGCAGTGATGATAATGCTGCTTAAAGTTTTATACCTTTGTCAGGTAATGCCCAGACTTGTAAAGGGTTAACTACTCTAATGTTTGCTAGCAGACAGAAACATTTATTTAACCGAAACGGTGCTTATGAACACACAAGAACAGACTGTGAAACCACCAGCCACTCCCTATTAAATGGTTTCATGAATTAAAGTTGTTTTTGAGAAGGTTATGGGCAGGTATAGAAAATGATGGCCCTACACAAAAGCATTTTGTTTTACAAAAATTATAAAACAAAATCCGTAAAATGAAATAGCAAAAATACATCACATTAATATTATACTGAAAATCATCCCATGATAATATGATGAGGCCAATATTATTCACTAATACCCACGTACATTTGATTCAGACAGAATCCAGGGTGGGAATGTGTTAATGATCACATAAATACACAAGTAAATGTGTGCCATACACAGTTACATATCTACTGCTTGCATAACACTAAAAAATCACTTACAGAGAGCTCACCTACATGAGACGAAAAAGGTTTTAGGTTACATATGGTTTAGCAGTGCCAATAACTGGTACCTTTCTGGAGAAGTGGTGGATTATTCAGTGAGGGTAAGGGAGTCATAAATAAGGGTTAAACCCACAATAGGTATCCTAGAGGGTTTTTCTATGACGTATTCGGCACAGAAGGCCTTTGATTGGATATTTGTCAGGCTTGGAACTCTAATGATCGCTAGTCGATTTAATGGGTATAAGTGACTAAACGATATGGACAGTAATACTTCCAAAATGGAAATTAACATGTCTTTGATTTGGTTGGCAACCCTGAAAACCGAATGAACTAGGGAAGTATTGCTCTGGGTAATATGTAAATGAAAATATAGTAATGGAATACATGTTATTGCAGTAATATTCTATGTGTGATACGTGTAGGGATTACAAAACAAAGATTCTTCAAGTCCGTCCATTGGGTGTGACCCATCAATGTGTACACTTTATTTGTTACAAACCTGTTGGGAGAGTGAAGAACACAATCATATTTTTAATACAAAACGTTGATAAATAACAATCCTACGTTTGTCCTAACTTGAATTCTGCACCCTCAAATTACAATAGTTACATGGGTAACCTCAGGTGATGTGAGAAAAAGTCTTCTGTTTTGCTGGTGCTTAAATCAGTTAATTGCTCGTTAAGGAGAGCATTGGAGGAAAATACTGTGTACTATAGTGTACGGATGTTCTGTCCAACAAGTGGGGTATAGGTGCATTGGGTAGAAAATCCACTTTGAGCTTTTTAACTTTTAAAACAACCATTTATGATGTCATCGTTTCTCTCCATGGAGGATGGTAAGGTCAGTTAATCAACTGTGTGAAGGACAAGCCCCAACAACTAAGCACTGACCCTAAAAGGCGCTGTACTAAATCAAACTTGATAAAGCCATGTACTGTCTTGCGCCAGGTGACATTTTTGTCTTAAATTCAATCAAGCTACATCCCATTATGTATTGAGTTTGGCCAACAGGGGCTCGGAGTTGGTGGTTTTTTTACAGTCATTGTGCACATTGTCCAAAATCTTGCGTACAAATTAGTCGATGGTTGATAAGGGAGGAGATGTTTTAGGTGTGATTCAGAAAACTGGTACTCGCGAGCTTACTTATCTTTATCTACATAAGTCAGGTTTCTTATGCAAGATTACTTAAAAAAAGGCCACTTTGTTGTGCTCTGAGGGAACCTGTCTGTCTAGTACTCCACCACTCTCAGTTTCCAAGAGAGCTATACCAGTCCTCCTAATGTGTTGCTCATCTTCATGAAAAAGCTGGTTTTGTTTTGGAACGAAGTAGTCAATAGTGATCAAGTAGTGGGTGGTAAGATATCTGGTGAGCATGAAGAGGGTGATACCCAGTAGCGGGCTCATAAAGGGCCATATGTACAACCCTTTTCAGCGGTTGCAAACGGGAAATCGGCCCTTTTGCGACCGCTAAAAACGTTTTTGGTATGTACAAACCCTATTTTGCGAGTCGGTAACCTATTACCTACTCGCAAATTAGGGCTTGCGAGTCACTATTAGGAAGGGACGTGCCAAGGGTGTCTCTTCCTAATAGTGAGTCGCACTGGTATGTACGATTGTTTTGCAGTCGCAAAACAATCGTAGCTACGACCTACTTCACGGACCACTGCCTGCCCTTAAAAAATGAAAAGAAAACTTTTCTTTTTTTTCTTTTAAACTCATCCCATTTTCCTTTAAGGAAAACGGGCTGCATTTGGAAAAAAATAGCTTTATTTAAAAAGCAAACACAGACATGGTGGTGTTCTGTCCCCAGCAGGCCACCATCCCTGTGATATGTGAGATTCCTAAGGGGTTGCAAATTGCGACCTACCTCATTAATATCAATGAGGTCGGTCTTTAGCGATCCCATTTGGAATCGCAAACAGTGTCTGAGACACTCTTGTACATTCCATTTTGCGAGTCGCAAATTGCGAGTTGCAAAACTTTGCAATTTGCGACTCGCAAAATGGAATGGTCGTACATCTGTCCCTTAGTCCCCTCTTGTTTTACTATTTTCAATTTGGGATTAAGAATGTTTTTTTATTGTTTTTTTTCATTACCACTCTCTGCTTCTTAAATCCTTTAACTTCAAAAGTCAGTGCTATATTGCCTATGAGTGTGATGATGGCCATCCTGGAAATTTCAGATTGTTCTGTGAAGATTGGCAGAAGGCTCTTCACAGATGGCTGGAGGCAGCAATCAAGATTCTATGCCAAGGGCATGATGTCATAACATTTCTACAAACCTGTGATCGGGCTGACTGCATAATGGAAGGCTTCTTGGTGAGAAGCGATATCTTCACAGAAGAGAAAGAACGAGGGCCTATATATATTTTGGAAGCCAGTATGATCTTGCAGAGGGGTGACAGATGTAATTTGAAATTTGTATTGCCATGTGTTCACCTCCTGTTGTGTCTGTTCACAGGCACAGTCCATGAATTATGATTAGGGCTCCCGGTTTTATGGTATTTATTTTTTTGACATTTATGTCCGTATTTATCCATATTAATTTTTTGTCAACTTCATCTGTATTATCCATATTTATTATGGGTTTTGTGAAAAAAAATAAAGCTGAAACTGGTATATTTACACATTTATTGAACCAATATATATATGCAGTAATGCTTGAATGCCTGCCAGCATGCATTGATATGAACACCAGCAGAAGATAAATCAATGCACTTATATGAAATTATGCACATTACAGTATCAGCCTTGTGCATATATATATTTTTTTTAAATGTGTTTATTGAAGGTTTTGCGTTACAATACAATCACTTCACATGCGAGCCATCAGCATTGCACTATTAGAGTCAATGCAGCGACAATGTGCCAACAAATATATGAAACAGTTATGAGTCAATTACCACTTATTACACAGAGAAAAAAGAAAACCCCTCCCCTCCCCACTCCCACCCCTGGCAGTACAACAAATATAACATATATAAATAATGCGTCGCCACGCCCTAGAGGTGCACATGCATAGGGGCACATTGATGTGAGGCTAACAACATCAGGCATCTTCAGAGTATAGGTGCGAGTGCGTGACCCATTACAAATCAGGATGACTCAGGAGGTATAATGTCAGTGGGTCCCAAAAGTCCTTGGGTCAGGATGATTTGGGTAGTTCTACCGCATATACTTCCAGTTGCTCCTGACAATAAACGATATTTCTGATCCACTTACGGATCGTGGGCAGTCCCGTTGCGCCCCAGCATATCGCCACAGCTCTTTTGGCAATTAGCGTCGCCACAGCAACCAACCTCCTATTGCAAGGTTTCAAAGACGTCACATCGCCTAGCAGGCATAACTCAGGCGTACATCTCACCGGTTCCAGCACAACATCCGTAAGCATGCCCACAACTTTCGCCCAAAAAGCAGCTATCCCCGTGCACCGCCAGGAGAGATGTAAAAAATCAGCGTCTGGCCATCGACACCGCACACAACAAGCAGTATCGCGCAACCCAAATTTTCGCAATTGCGTGAGGGTATGGTAGAGTTGATGTAAAAATTTAAAGTGAATGATGCGAAGGTTGCAGTTAGCTGTGAGGCACCCAGTTGGTTTACAACAGGATTGCCAATGATCTGCAGACAGTCCGCCCCCCAGCGCATCATTCCACCTAATGTATGAGGGGTGTTCCTCTGTCTCTCTCTCGCCGAGGGACGCAGAGTACAATTTGGTAATTGGGCCCTTATGCTCCTCCCCGGCAAGCACCACCTGCAGTGCTCGCAATGTTTGCGGCTCCTTTGGGTAGTCCGGGTAGATGTCCTTAACTGCTTGTCGGACCCTCACATACGTGAAACCCAACACGAAAGTGCAGCCGCCACTAATGGCAAGGGGAGTATGGCATCAGCTTCTATGGCAGTGTGAGGAAGAAAGCGTTGGGGGAAAAACCAATAATGCGCAAATTGCGCCTGTGCACACAAATAGTGGAGGCGTAGATCCGGTGCTTGCCCCCCCCAGACAAATGACAATAGCAGTCTGCATCGCCTTAAAGACAGACACATTCAGGCGGAGGGGAATATTTACAAAGAGATATAATAGTTTTGGCAAAATGGTCAATTTGGTCACCGCAATGCGGTCCGCAAGTGAGAGGGGTAGACGGGCCCATTGCTCGGCCTTTTAGGTGACATGGGTGATAGTGCGGCCATAATTCATAGAGATTACCTGCTCAGGGTCTCTATGCAACCAAATCCCCAAATATTTCACAGGGTCCTGGGTCAAGGACAAGGAAAAGTCTAAGTCGATCTCACTAGTACCAGCCGTCAAGGGGAATACCGTCAACTTGGCCCAGTTTATCCCCAAACCAGAGAATCCCTCAAATTTTACATATTCACGGAGCAATGCAGGGAGGTGGGTCGCAGGCTCTCGGACATATAAGCATGTCATCCACGTAGAGTGAGGCAACAAGTGGTCGCTGCCGAAAACGTAGGGCATATATTCCAAAGTGAGAGAATCAAATGCTTTTGTGGCGTCAAGTAGTACCGCCACGGCCTGAAATTCGGGGTCAAAATAGTAGAGAGTCGTAAAAAGAGTACTTAGGTTGTGCGCGGTTGAGCGTGCAGGCACAAACCCTGACTGGTCAGGAAGCACCAGTAGGGGGACCAGCGGCTGAAGTCGAAGGGCAATCATTTTGGCTAAAATCTTGGAATCAATATTGATCATGGATAATGGACGATAGGAATCGCAACTATTGGGCTCTTTGTCGGGTTTCAGTAGCATCACTAAGAGAGCCTCCCTTAACGAGGGCGGAAGGCGTCCAGTATCAGACACCTCCGCGTATACCTCAAGGAGGCGGGGGGCGAGGGCATCATCGAATGTCTTGTAGAACTCGCTTGGGAACCCGTCTAGGCCTGAAGCTTTACATGTGGGGAGAGACATGATAGCAAGATTTAACATCCTCGTCGTCGAAGAGTTGGATAAGATATTCTCTGTGTCCCGGGGACAACCTACGTCATCCAAATACGAATGAATTTCATCAGGCTGCACCATGTCCCTATTCCTATAAAGGGCAGTATAATAGCCGAGTATAGTCTCACTAATATCACCCGTGGTGTAGTGGGCCTCTCCCGCCTCATTAAGCATCTCCGTTATATATTCCTGGCTCCATGGGGCTGCCAATTTTTGTGCAAGTGAACGACTAGGCCGTCCCCCCTCACCATAATAACAAGCCTTACTGTGCCTGGACCTATGCACTATCTCCTGGTCAGCTGTTTTGTTATATTTCATCACCAACTCCCGGATTTTTGACAGTGTTTCGGGCAGTGGGTTTGTCTCATACTCTCGTTCCAGTGTCGAAATATCATCAGCTAGTTTGCGAATCCTGTGTCTTAGATCCCGTAGAACACCGGCTTCTGCCCCCATACAAACCCCCTTTATGTGCCTCTCACACGGTACCTGCGCTATCAACCGAGCCGGTATTTTCCTTAAAAAAATTGTGGATAGCCTCCCTAACAGTGGCCTTGAAAACTATATCAGACAGGGAAGATGGCTGCAATTGCCACTGGAACGGCGGTCTCTCACATGTGGGGACTTGGAGCTCCAGGATCACTGGAGAGTGGTCCGAGAGTGTCCGAGCCAAATGACGTACCCCAACCACCCATGTACAGGCAACCTCAGTGGCCAACCAGAAATCTAGGCGGGACCAAGTCCCGTGCACAGAGGAAACAAACGTGCTCTCTCGCCTCTCAGGGTGTTGTAAACGCCACGCATCTTTCAAATGCCCCACATCCATAAAGCCCTGCAGTGCCTCCACAGCCAGCTTGGGCCGTGCCAGCCCACTACCCATACGATCAACATCCATATCCAAACATACATTGAAGTCACCTCCCCAAATTATCTCCGCATCTGGGAACCCTGAGATGCGACGCCAGACATCAGCGAAAAAGGCGGGATCGTCAACGTTTGGTCCATACACGTTCACTAGCAAGACATTCGACCCACCTAATTGACCATGTACCAGCACCACTCGGCCCTGTTCATCCGTCTCGGTGCTCATGACCTGAAATGGAATCCCTTTCTTAACCAGTGTAATCACCCCACGAGGATAGCTGGAATAGGAGGAAGCTACGCGTGCGCTGGCCCACCTACCTCCCACATTGTTTTCAGTAGATTTCGTGAGGTGAGTCTCCTGCAAAAAAGCAATCTGTACATCCATCCTGTCTAAGTAGGCGAACACAAACCTGATCTTTTTAGGTGTATTGAGGCGACGCACATTCCAAGTTAAAATTTTTATTTTACCTCTCATCTAGGCAGTAGAGTGCAAAGTGTCCTGGTAGATGAGTTAGCCCAAGACGTGTATGTGCCAGTGTATCCAAGAAAAGGCAATTCACAAAATAATAAGCATAAAGTGCCATTTGCCCCCTCCGTCCACGACCCCCTTCCCCCCTCCCACTTCAGCACCCCCAACATGCCAAAGCCATCCCTGCCCAAATCAAACAACCCACAACCAACAAATCTAACAGTTCGTGTCCAATGGGGTGCTCCCATGAGGGGAACACTAGCGAGCTACTTGCCTCCCACAAGTAGGAGGTGGCTAATCCGGGCTATATACCAGCGCTAACAACAGAAATGTCAATGAAATAATACTTAGTGCATCCTAGACATTACTCTTGAAAATAGGTAGTGCATCTTTCAGCGAACTCTGTCAGATCTACCAGTAATTTCACGACACCACAAATATATCATGTAACCAGCCAGCAGAACAAGAGGCAACATATAATCCACAGCTCCCAACTACAGCATATATTACAACACCTCCTCGTCTGGTTCAGTCTGAAACTCTCGCCTCGGTTTTTTCAGCTTTTTAGCATGTTCCATCGCTGCCTTAGGATTAGAAAATATTTTTGACTCTCTCTCCTGGCCAATGCGTAGGCGGGCAGGGTACAGCATGGCATAGGAGATGCCTTCGGTTTGAAGGAGTTTCTTCACAGCTCCGAACTGAGCAGCTTGTACAGCAACAGTGAAATCTGGGAAAAAGGATAAAGAGTTCCCTTGATGTTCAATAGCGCCTTTCTCTCTGGCCATCCTTAAGATACAGTCTCGGTCCCTGTAATTTAATAAGCGAGCAATGATGGGACAGGGAGGAGCCCCGGGTACCGGCCTCGCCACCAGTGAGTGATGTGCCTGCTCCACAATAAACATGGTGGACAGGTTCTCAGGGCCGAAGATATCTTTTAATAGGGTCTCAATATATGTCTCCATCCTTCCAGTGTTCGTCGATTCCGGCAGGCCGGTGATTCGAAGATTATTGCGACAAGACCTGGCCTCCAAGTCTTCGTTCTTGGCCTGTATCAGTGCCAGTACTTTCTTCATAGTGAGGGTCTTGTCTGAGACCTCGCTCAAGCCATCTTCAGTAGTAGAGATGCGCTGTTCAATCTTCCCCATTCTGGCATTTTGTTTGTCCAGCTGGGAAGACATGTGGTCCAACCTATGGTTGACAGCAGCCATAGTACCCTCGATAGATTGAAGGCTTTTTTGCATTGCCAGTAGGGTGACTTCCAGCAATGACGGGTCATCCCCCTCCCCGGGGCATCAGCTTCCGAGTCCGAGGCCGCCTTTTGCAGTGTTTTACTGGGTTTATGTGCCTCAAAAGTGAGGCAGGGCTGAGATTTATCTGTCCTCCCCATGGCGAAGAAAAATCAGCCAGATAGGAAGGTAGAATATCCAGCAGGTGGTGCCACAGGCGCACCCAACCTTATTGCACCTCTAACCGTAGATACCACAGCATGTCAAAAAACAATGTTATCCTCTGTTTAGAGGGAGCAGCCAGAACCCGTGGGCAGTGCACCTGCGTCCCCCCATGCCACACGCATATAAGAGGGGCCCACTTCGATCAGCAGCGGGCCGCTACTACCAGCTATCAACCCGGATAAGGAAGCGGCACACTTCTCTCATAAGGCTACAGTGCGCCAGCACAAGTTCAAATTGGCAGCACGATGCAGTCCATCCGTCCAGACCGTCGGGCGGGACCTCCGTGGGCTTTCTACTGTAGACATTTTAGCAAACAAACATGCAGGCACAAATGGGGGGATATCCACAAGCACGGCCCCCCGTGTCAGGCACACGGGGGAGGGAGACGTGTTCCAGAAATTTCCAGGCCCGCTCTCAAAGTCAATTGCAACCCGGGGTATCAGGCTCTAGTTGTGGGAAATGCACGGGCCCAATGCTCACACACACAGGTCTCAGGTCCGGCCCCTCGCCCCAGGCACCGTGTTAGTTAGATGCAGGCAGTCCCGTACGCTGACTTGTGCCACGCAGCTAGGCCGCAATTCGCAGGCCGCAGCCCCACACTCGGGCCCCCACCCGCCTCCGCAGATAAGGCCCAGACAGGGCCACGACCCACTCACCGCTACCCGCTGCTAGTTCAAGGGGCCTTCATCTTCCGGGTCGCCGTCCACTGCCGCTGGTCTCTGGGTCACGCAATAACGCATCCTCCCGGGGCTCTAGGAACACAGGTGACTAGGGTGCCGGTAATCGCTGCGTCGGGGCCTTCACCTCACCATCCGGATCGGGGCACCGGCCGGAGCCTCAGGCGGCTTGCTAGTTCCCTCGTTAGCCACTGCAACACAGGTGAGCCCGCAGCCGTCCCCAATCCTCCACCAAGCGCCGCTTACCTCTCCAAGAAGGGTCGCAGCTGTCCTCACACACCTCGTCCAGCCGAGCATCTCAGGCCAGGACCGAGGTGGCCGCCATTTTCGCGCTGAACCGGGCGAGCCAGACAGTAGAAGTTATTGACCGTCCCAGCCGACTCCGGCCCCCGATCTCACTCCAGTCGCGTGCCGAGATGGTGCGCTGCACAGAGTGACCGTTTTGCGATGGGGATGCAGATATTGTTTAGCGGATAGTAGGCGGATTGTCGATTAGCCGGCGGAGCTGCACTAAAGTGCGGCCTTCTTGCCTGGCGACCTCTAGCACCCCCCAGCCTTGTGCATATCTACTGCTTTTTAAGCCTTTATACTAACATTCCTTTCTTTTTTAATCCCCTTAACTATCAATCCACACAGTTATTGGCCTGTGAGTCATGGCAAAGTGTATTTAGAATCACTCAAAAAGCACCCAATTTCCGTTTTTATACACATTTAAAAATAAATACAGATCTGAAAATAATTGGCTTTCTGTTTGTATTTATCTGTAAGAATCAGTAAAAACGGAAAACAGGGAGCCTTAATTATGATTCTCATGACGTCTTGCAAGGATAGCTTCTCATGCTGTGGCCTATGTACAGTGAGGGAGGTAGCAAAAACTGTTCTGATGTTTCTACAGTGAAACAACATGCAAAAAACCTGGCCTTTGGTCCCTCCTGGAGGGCCTTCTGGAATTCTGGGGACACTATGATTGCTATTTAGCTGAGTATCCTGCTCCTGAATTGTTAAACTCATATAAATGAAATGTGCACTCGCTATAGCCGTAGAGGCATAACGGTAGTAGAGGATTATATTTCTTACAAATTGGCTGAAATTCAAATGCAGTCATATTAGCTTTCACTAAAACGTTAAGTATCTTCTAATCACATTTTTAATATTCCTTCTGCTAATCTTTTGTTGTTAAATTCGCTATAACTGCTTTCCATGTAGTACAGTCTAGATTACTGTTATATAAACTGTTGTGGTTTGTTTGACTTCTTATAGCAAGGTGGGATCCCATGTATCTAAATTTGCTCTGTTGAGTCTCTATTGGGCTACAGACAGTGTCATGACTGGTTCATCCTTCTGAGCTATGCCCGCAGAAGGATTAGTGAGACCCTGCTCCATGTGCCCATACTCTGCGGATTCACCGCCTTGACACACAGCTCCGAGTGCCTTTTGGCTTGTGTCAAATGGGCACTTAATGTAAACCACTCTTAAAATGACACTCATAGGGCTGGTTCCCATCCATCACCATCATTTTAAAGCCCCTGATTACACACTCACATTACAGAATACATATTTTTCACTAACACAGTGCATAGATTTCCATTTGTTACACTTTCCTTACTTAAACTTGTTTTATACTGTATTTATTTATTTAAGTGCGGCTTGTAAGCAGAGCCACTCTGTGGAGCTGTTGAGGACAGACAAGAAGTTCTTGAGTAACTCTATCCTCATCCTCAGCAGAGGACTCAAAATGACTGTGCAGGATCTGGGATCACTTTTTGGTAACTCATTTATGGCCTTCTTTGTGTTTTTTACTCATCAGAGCCAGAGTTTCCTATTGGAATCGGTAAGCCTCTTTTAATAGGCATGTTTTCAGTTTTCACTTGAACACAGCTACGTTGGGGAATACCCTGGGTTCTGTCCACAATGCAATCTAAAGTTGAACAACAAGCACCAGCAACATCTCTCTTCTACTTTTTTGGGATCGTACCTGTTTTTTACGAATATCTGTGCCTTACTTGATCTCAGGATATGATTGGGCGTGTACAGCAAGCATTGACACCACACACCTCCTATGATTTGAAGACAGTGGAGAGAGCTTTAAATTAAATATTGGTATTAATGTATGCAAATACAGTTCTTTGAAGACAAGTGAAATATTGCCTGTTTTTTCAGGTTGCAGCAGAACCTAGTTGCTTGGTCTTGTTAGCTCTGCAGTTATGCAATTTCAGTTCAGTTCAGTTCAGAAAAACTTTATTCCTGTCGATATGACCATAAAAGTATACATACAATACGATACATTTCATTAAAAAATAAGATGATAAAAGGACCCCATCGATCTTACACAAAAGCATGCTCATCATCTTTGTATTTCATAAAACAGTCTACAGCGACAGTTTTCCGAATCCGTTGACCTCATTAAAGTGCATGTGCAAAATATGTACAATTACAAAGAAAAGTTACCAAGAGAGGCAAACGGGGTGCACCTTCCTGATTGTGGCTGTAGGAATAAAATTTGTTTTGGACAACATTAAAGTGCTTTAGTGGAGTCATAGGATGGTAGGTTCAGAGGGATAATCTCACAAGCCACCCTGAGGTTTAAAGAATATACATGCAAGGAAAAATAAAAACGTAATATGATAAGATTTGGGACATAAAAACTTAAAACCTTTCCGCTTTCTCTTCACACAAGCATCAGAGAACCTGCTACTCCTTCAGAATTACCCTTTCTAGGTGATACAATACCAACATTTCACCAGCGAACTCCTCACTATGAGATTGCAAAACACACTTCCTCTGGGTTACTCCAAAGACTAGGTTTTCCCAACCTGCAGCATTCATCCTTGATATATGTAAACCAAGTGATTTTGTGTACACCCGGGAGACCTAATAACTCTTTTAGTTCTGATCGATAGACTGCCAATCCCGGCGTCACCCACAATCCAACCCCTGCTCCAACACCAACAACATCCAACCATCGCAAGACCTGTGTGACTCCCTTGCCACCTTCTTCCAACGCAAGATCGCAGACATCCACGACAGCTTCAACAACCTGACCGCCCGACACCCACTGACACCTCAGACCCCACGGTCACCACCCACATCAATCCCCTGCTCGCCTGGACCTACATAAACGACCATGACACCTTCAAAATCATGAACACCATCCACTCCGGCTCTCCGTCAGACCCATGCCCACACCACATCTTCAACAAAGCCAGCGCCACCATCGCACCCCATCTCCGCAAGGCCATCAACATCTCCTTCGAGACCCCAACCTTCCCGGAGAGTTGGAAGCACGCTGAGATCAACGCCTTACTCAAGAAACCCAAGGCAGACCCGAGGGACCTCAAGAACTTCCGCCCCATCTCCCAGCTCCCGGCAAAGGTCATCGAGAAGACCGTCAACAGACAGCTGACCCGCTACCTCGAGGAGAACAACATCCTGGACCCGTCCCAGTCCGGGTTCCGCAGCAACCACAGTACCGAGACTGCCCTCATCGCCGCCACCAATGACATCAGGGCCCTGCGGGACAATGGAGAAACCGCGGGCCTCATCCTCCTGGACCTATCAGCCACTTTCAACACTGTCTGCCACCACACCCTACGCACACGCCTCCACAACGCAGGGATCCAAGACAAGGCTCTGGAATGGTCAACCTCCTTCCTCTCCGGCAGAACCCAGAGCGTCCGCCTCTCCCCTTTCCGTTCCGAAGCCTCCGAGATCATTTGCGGCGTACCCCAAGGATCACCCCTCAGCCCGACATTGTTCAACGTCTACATGGCACCGCTCGCCCATGTCGCCCGACTACACAGCCTCAACATCATATCTTATGCCAACGACACCCAGCTGATCCTCTCCCTCACCAAGGACCCCCTCACGGCCAAAACCAACCTCCATGAAGGAATGAAAGCCGTCGCCGAGTGGATGAAGAACAGCTGTCTGAAGCTGATCTCGGACAAGACAGAGATCCTCATCCTCGGCTCCACCCCCTCAGCCTGAGACGACTCCTGGTGGCCTTCCGCTCTGGGAGAAGCACCGACACCCACCGCCCAAGCAAGCATACTGGGGTTTATCCTCGACTCAACACTCTCCATGACCAAGCAAGTCAACGCCATCTCGTCCTCCTGCTTCAACACCCTCCGCATGCTCCGCAAGATCTACAGGTGGATCCCCACCGAAACAAGGAGAACGGTCACCCAGGCCCTCGTCAGCAGCAGGCTGGACTACGGAAACACCCTCTACGCAGGAGCCTCGGCCAAACTCCTGAAATGACTACAACACATACAGAACGCCTCTTCACGCCTGATCATCAACATCCCTCGCCACAGCCACATCACACCACACCTGAGAGACCTACACTGGCTTCCTGTCAACGAGAGGATCACCTTCAAGCTCCTCACCCATGTACACAAGGCGCTCCACAACACCGGACCAGCATACCTCAACAGACGACTCACATTCTACACCCCAAACCGACAGCTCCGCTCCGCCGCTCTCGCCACCGTCCCCCGCATCCGAAGAGCGACCACCTGCGGCAGATTGTTCTCCCACCTCGCCGCCAAAACCTGGAATACCCTCCCCATCCTCCTACGGCAGACCCAGGAACTATTAACCTTCAGGAGGCTTCTCAAGACCTGGCTATCCGAGCAGTAGCATCATCCCTTCCCCCCCAGCGCCTTGAGATCCTCACGGGTGAGTAGTGCGCTCTACAAATGTATTGATTGATTGATTGATTGAGTCTACGCCAAAAGGTTAGGGGTCTGAGACCAATTTCATTCCCAATGGATCTAATTCCTAGGTCCAGTCGTAGGGGGATGAGAAGGGTGCTTACAGGGAGACCTAGGATCCGCCTCATGAAACTATTCTCTACTTTGCTCACGTTGATACAGGAGCAATGGCCCCATGATTCTGCCCCATACATTGTCACACCCTTGGCTTGCTCTTTATAGATCTCTACTATTGGACCAGCAGGTTTAGCAGAGGAGTTTCTGAGTAATTTTGTAATACCCCCAATAGTCTGTGCCAACCTAAGTTTGGCCTTGGCTATTTGTGGCCCCCACTCCATATTTTCTGTCAAGGTGACACCCAAATATTCAAATACTGTCACCCTCTCCAGCATTGTGCCATCCAGACAGGGATTGGAGCGTGTTGTCTTGGCTGGGTTGAAAACCATAAACTTGGTCTTCTGGGTGTTAATCTCCAGCCCCCTGTTGTTACAAAAAGTGACAAAACTATCCAAAACCCTCTGAATGCCCATAGGCGATTTTGACATTAAAAGGGTGTCATCTGCAAACATCATTGGTGGGACCTTTGTACCTTCTAGCTTACGGGGCATCATTATCTTTTACCTCTGTTAATCGGGCAGCCAATGCGTTGACAAATGGGCAGAACAGGGTAGGTGCAAGCACGCTCCCCTGCCTTACTCCTCTGTCTACTGGAAAACGGGAAGTTAAATCACCTCCTTTCCCACACCTTACTTGGGCAAAATTCCTTTCATGCAGTCTAATGAGCATGCTCAGAAGATGGCGGGGGATCCCCATGTCTCTAAGTACCCCCCATAATTTAACTCTAGGTACCAGATCAAAGGCCGACTTCAGATTCACAAAAATTAAGTAGAGGATGCCACCCTCCTTTCTCACCTTTTTCCAGGATATAAGTTGGAGTCTATATATTTGATCAACGGTGGAAGTGTTCTTTCTGAATCCAGCTTGATATGTGCTGAGTATTTCATGTTCTTCCATCCACCCCTGGTGACAATCCAAAAGTATCCGTGCAAACAGTTTTTGCGTGACATTGATCAAACTGATCGGTCTGTAGTTTGCAGGCAGGAGTGGTGATCCCTTTTTAAAAACTGGGACAATTTCAGCCCCTGCCCAGGGTATGCTCAGACGTTGAGTCCCTTGCTCACTTTGTCACTGGATTCAAGCAAGCCTGGCTGAAGACGGCTGAAATGCCAGAAACCGGTCCTAGGAAGCTTGTTTTCGGTCCAGGGGAGGCATGGCTTGGCAGTTCGGGCTGGACTGTTCCCATGAGGCACAGGGTCAGACTGATTTGCAGATGGCCATGTCTGAACTGGGGTGGCAGAGTGGGCTAAAGAACGGTGATGGATTAAACCCAGATCTGTTGACTGGGTGTGAGTGTTTGATTGGTTCTGATGCTCCGTCCATCACCACCCCCTTTTGTACTGCTTTGTTCGCCATAAGTTGGCAGGGTATGCTCAGACATTGAGTCCCTTGCTCACTTTGTCACTGGATTTAAGCAAGCCTGGCTGAAGACGGCTGAAATGCCAGAAACCGGTCCTAGGAAGCTTGTTTCCAGTCCAGGGAAGGCATGGCTTGGCAGTTCGTCCTGGACTGTTCCCATGAGGCACAGGGTCAGACTGATTTGCAGATGGCCATGTCTGAACTGGGTGGCAGAGTGGGCTAAAGAACGGTGATGGATTAAACCCAGATCTGTTGACTGGGTGTGAGTGTTTGATTGGTTCTGATGTTCCGTCCACCACCACCCCCTTTTGTACTGCTTCGGGGATCGGCATACCTTTTGTGATAGTATTGAATAGAGCCCATAAGTAGGGTCCCCAAATTTTAGGTTCATCCCTAAAAAGGTCCCCCGGAAGCTTATTCAGTCCCGGTGCTTTGCCAGAGGGAAGCTTGTTAATTGCATTTTCGGCTTCAAGCAGGGTGATCTCCACAACTTCTTCGTTGCTGGCTCTTGATGTAGTCGTTAAAGCATCATCACAAGGGCCGGGTACTTCCTTCGTGGTATATAGAGCCTGGAAGTGTGCTTCCCATGATTCTGCTGCTATATTAGGTTCAATTGCTAAATTTCCTTCGCTACTGCCCGTGCCTAAAATGGACCAGAATTCTCTTGTGTCTTTGTTGGATAAGGTGGTTTCTAAAGCATCCCATCTATTCAATTCCCAGGTCTGTTTTGCTAATCGCGTGGTTTCTTTATACAGCCTCCGCATAAGTTTGGTTAATGGTTTGTCTTTGGCTTTGATGGCCTCTAACAAAGCCTGTATCATCTTCTGACAATTATCGATGAACCAGGTTCGAATGATACATGTTTTCGCCTTGAAATGTTTCTTTGGGAAGAATATATCAGCCAGTTGAGAAACCAAGCCCGCATGCAAATCTGCAACTTTGTTGTTGGATACTGGATTGCCCATCACTGTGGCAATTTTTCCCATTTCTAGTCGGACAGGAACAATTGCTGTGTATAGTGCGGTCTGCTTTTCGGGTGACTGTTTAATACCCCCCATTTTATTCTTCTCCTGTTATTACTGAGTACTAACTTGTTATCGGGGGTGCTGCTGGCCAAGGCAATTCCAAGGTCCGGCATTTTCAATTCCATGGACAGAGCGATGTGATCGCTATCATGCCGCTGGTGAACAATAAAATCAAGAACCCTGCCCCACATCCTGGTCTCCACCAGGATGTAATCCAGAAGAGAGGCTTGGCGAATGTTAAATTCCCCGGTGTATCTGAGGCTGTGCGACCGTTACACGCTCTCAGGGAGTGGTTCAATGTGATTGCATTGATCTGCAGTGCCAGCGGCGACCAGGCCTTGATTGGTGGAATTTGTGGATCGGGGATTAGCCATCACGTATCCTCCTCACTGGAGATTGAGTAAGTGATGTCGGGAAGGGGCTCAAATTGACAATTAAAATCTCCCTCAACAATCAGCAGCATGTTCGGGGGGAGAGTGGAAATAAAAAGATCCAATAGATCAAAAGTCGGGAATTCCTTGTTCAGAACTGTGGGTCGGGAGTAGATATTAATGAAAGCCAGATTCAACTTGGTGGGGAAGCTAAGTGCTAAGCACAGGATATCGTTGGATGAAGAATCCAGCTGGTTAGCTTAGCAACCCAAATGTGAGCCAACTCAGATGCATAAACCCCTGGATGGTCTGCCCCTGCCCCTTGAGATAGCCGGAATACCAAATGACGCAAACCCCTCCCTTACAGGGTCTTCCCGTGCCAATGTTTCCTGGAACATGCAGATGTCAAATTGGTCCACAAAAAGCCCCCAATCTGGGCAGGACGGTTTGTTTTTAAGTCCAGTAACTTTCCAAGATAAGACCCTCAACTTGCTCCCTGTGTTATGTTTGTTGGTGAATACGACAGGAGCAAGAATGCCAGAGATTTGAGTGCCCCTTATTAGAGCCAAGGGAGCGATTACCATTGTGCTAATATGTCGTTCTACCATCATGTCACTGATGTTTAGGAAGTCGGGGCTATGGAAACTGCTATTCCTGGGGGCTCTTCCTGTGGTCCTGCTACACCGCCAGTCACCTGCTGTGATAATATATCCAAGTCTGTTGTATTTATCCCAACCCCAAGCTTGATGAATTGCCTGAGTTGGTCACAACCAAACTCCTCTAATGCTCCACGTTACCTCGAGATACTAATACCCTGATCTATTCCCCTGGTCACTGTTAGTCAGTCCACTTCTTCTAGAACCCCATATCTGTTTGCTACAGATATGTTATAGGGCAGAAGTCTGGAAGAGGGATACCAAGAGTCAGTGTTCAGGTGTTCCAGTGACTACCTACCTGGATCTGAGGTGGTATTGATCCTATCTGAGATAAGGGAGTAGGGGTAGAAATTGTCCAGTGGGAGGGCCCTTACCTCTGTATGGGGCTCTGCGGGGCTGCATCTCTGGCCTAATAGCCTGCACACGGTCTGTGGAGTTTTGAAATTAATGACCACAAAGTCCCCTTGTGTTGTTTTTTGGCTTTTTCCCACACAACCTACTCTACGGACCATTACAATTTCCCCTGCCCTATCATAGGGAAACTGCCTGTGCCTTGCCAACCAAAACAGGCTTTTGTTCCGGAGGTCCAGTGGTGTCTCTCTCTGGCCACTCTTGAGTTCTGGTACCCCTGTCAAAATAATCACATAGGGGGATGAGGCTGGGGGTAAGTTAATGGTGGGTTGAATCATTGCTTCTATCCTACCCACTGAACTATCTTCCCCCGACCCTTCTCTACTCACTCTTTGCCCTGTTAACCAAATGTTGCGGTTGCGTGTACTCAACATGCGACGTGGTGTGTTATTATTCCCTTCCGCACAAATAACATTCATTGGTGCTGTGTGGGTAGAATGGGCCTGTGCCTGCTGGACCGCTAGTCTATGTGTAAGCATCCAGGGGGTTGTATCCCTCGAGTTAGTGTGGTTGTTGGGCCACCTGGGGCCCCCTGAGCTGACATGGTCTTGATTCTTAAGTGTCTCTGAGTTGTCTGCGGGTATCAAACTAGGAGCGTCTACCTGGCAACTAAAATCAATCCCCTTCGATGTGGTTTGCGTGGTATTAATGGATATGTGTGCTTGCCTAGCGTCCTCGATGTGGTCATGTTGTGTATACGATCAGCTAGTGAGGCAACTTCTTCCTTGATAATCACTCTAAATTTAGTCAGTAGATCTGCTATCAGTCGGAGTGAGAAGCAACTTGACACGCACCCGTGTCGGAGAGACGTAAGGGTATCTTTCCAGGTTGAGGTGGATACGCACACGTGTCCTCCAGCGGTACTAAGAACCTTGTGATTGCTGAAAATAGATTTAGATACTGTCGAAGGATCTATAAAGTACATAGTCTGCATGGACACGACTCGCGGGGATTATTATCCTGTCTCGGGAGGCTGATTGAACGATTATCCGTGTTTCGTTGGGACACATGAGCATCACATATTTCTTGAATTTTGAGATTACTTCCGGTCTTTTAGCCCTGAAGAGTCAGAGTGTGACCTTCTCTCTGACGAAACACGTGTCGGCTGGCTTTTTGTGTTCACGCCTGATGACCTATTAAAGGATATACAAAAACTGTGAAGCATCAACATTTTTCATGTCAAACCAATGACACACAGACTCTGTGGAACCGATATTTGTATGAGTGCACGGGACTGTTGTTTCATAGATCTGCTATCAGGTTTTGCACCCAAGCTGGATAAGCCAGATCTATTCGAGTGGTACCAATACATTCTCCGGATACTTCGGGAATGTCCACAGGCTCTACAATTGGTACCGACCCCCCCCCCCCTTTGGCTTTCTTACTTTAGGTGCCCCCCCCACTCGCTTGCTTGCTCAATTTCTTTTTCTTGTGTGTTTTTGGGTGGTTACTACTGCAATAGTTACGTTTTGATAACCAATTCCATGGTCCATTCAAGGTACCTAGAGCAGCACGGATATTCTTCTCAAGAGCATTATGTAGAAATTGGTCTTTTTAAATATAGTGGAGATTTAGAGGGTCAAAGAGAGATTTTCTTGAAACCATACTCTTAGGTACTTTACAACCTGAAAAGGAGTAGGTGTAGCTCCCAACTCAACAGCAGACACATATCTTCCGGGTCTCTTACGAGTGTGGTATTTGTACCATTCCATCATAGATATCACTCTTTGATCTGATGTCCAACTTCTTTTAGGCAAATTGTGAAGGTGTTGAGCTGTACCTCAAGTTTGAAAATTGTCTGTGTACATTTGGAAGTTATGGAGGTGATGAACTAGTATTTGTGTCTGTGGTCTCACATAAATATCCATCATTAGAGGTGACAATGGCAATTCCAGAGTGACTCTACATGATAGCTGCTTCACTGACAATGTGTAAGAGCCCTCTACAATTTGTTGACCTTTGTCCGATAAAATTTATTGTAACCATTTAAGGGCTATACTAGTGATCCTGGTCCATTTCCAATCACTTCAGCTGTGTTGCATGGTTCACTTTGTCATACAGCACCAATAGCTTGAGAAAAATCCGTATTTCTGGTTGCCGCAAGTCAAAGGAGGTGAACAGTTTTTTCCTAATGTCTCCAACTGATGTCTAAATTTATCTTCTCCGGTAAAAACATTATTGATTGTTATGATGTTGTTATCTGCTTCAACAAATTTTTGCAGCTCATGTATGGCTTCTCCTGCCATGGTTTTACTGATGAAGGGGATGTTTGATATGGATCTGGTGTTTGCTGGGCAGTGTGGATTGGACAATGGCTCCTTTAGTAGGGGAGTGATAACAACATGTTTTAAGTCATTGGCGATTTCCAGTCCCACCAGCCTTAGTGAGGTTTGTGTGGAAGGTGGGCTAATTAGATGATTAAGACCAGATTTGTCAGATATTTGTTGGGGCCGAGATCAAAATTTTCCAGTGAGACCCTCTTCATTTTAACATTCAAGGAACCCTAGGAAACATTAGTGGAAAATTGTGCATTTTCCAGCACATTGGCCAGTACTTATGGAGAATATTAAGAGATTATAAAGGCAACATTTCATTGGGTTTGGGTTTGGATCAAATGGTAGTTGTGATTTTTGAAACTTTAGTTGTATATAGGAACACTGTGGGGCTGATTCGCAAAGGTAAACTTAGACTTAAGTGTATGTTTACAACTTTCTGGTATTTACAAAGGTAAGTTACTATTAGTAACTTTACTACTAGTAAACATACTAGTAGTAACTTTACTACTAGTACGTTTACTAGTAGTAACATTACTAGAAGTAACTTACCTTTGTAAATACCAAGAAGAAGTCAACTTAGACTTAAGTCTAAGTTTACCTTTGTGAATTGGACCCTGTGAGAGTAATTTGTGTCACAAGAAGAAATACATTAAAAAACACTTTCCAAGAGAGTTTGAAAGGGTTTGAGGGCTTCTGTTACAGTAAGAGCAGCTGCAGGCAGCACCTATTTGAACCACACAGAGCAAATAGCAGCAGTGTCAGCAGTGCAAGCTTCCATGAGACAGAGAGACCATGTACAACATGAGCAGCAACAGTGCAAGCTTCAATCATACAGAGATCACACACAGCACAGATAACAGCAGAGCATGTTTGATAAACACACAACCATAATGTTTTTGTAAAATACATGCTCATGCGGTGTCTTGGTGCTATATAAGAACATTGTTAGTCAAACGCTGGTACTCAATATATTAACTTCAGTAGGAAAAAAGGTTGAGCAGTCCTGTGATCATGAGACTAAACACAGATCCCTGCATTGGATGTATTAGTCCAAATCCATATATGTATCAGCAGGCAATATCTCTCTCCCATTTGTCAAACACATACATAACAAAAGAACAAGCGTACATGCTCACACACACACAAAACACTCTAGAAACAGACACAAAATTGCTTTTTCCCAGCTACGCAACAAAGGATAACTCATTTGCTCACTGCACTCTTTTGTACCATACACATATACTCACAGCTAGTACTGTGAAGGTTGCACAAGGCACATGCTTAATAAAGGAAGGTCACACTTAATTATCCAGTCCCTGAGACTTTAGCAATTTGCAGTTGTGTAGATTCGGACTTACAGCTATTCTCCCCTGAGATGTTGCTGTGATTACCCATGTCAAGCTGGGAAGCCCATGTCCCAAATGATAACAAAGAAAAGTTGGTGGCTACATAGAGAGAAGATCCTATTCCACATCATACCACATTTCCAAGAATTGGATTCATCAAGTAACAGACTTCTGCTAACTTTCTTCTACTGGAAAACATGCTTAGTGTGAGAAGCTGGCCTGGTATATGATGTCCACTTATGTAAGTGGGCAACTTGCACTAGTCCAGACAACCCTTATGGTGATTTAAGAGGTCTTAGACAATCTTAGAAAGCTCTCTAAGTGGTAGCTGTGGAGAGCAGCCTTCAGGCTTAGTCCAGAAGGGGTGTAAAGCAGCTTGTTTTACCAGGATGCAATCTTATAGTATAGATTAAGTGAAAAGAACCGCACCAAGTATTTATAAAAATATGTATTTATTATATAATACTCTCTAGTATGTTCAAATATCTCCTGCACAGACATAAACAAAATGCACACAATACTTTAGCAAAGAAACACAGTAAATAGCATGTAATACACAGTGGACCCAGGAGGGAACCAAACCATATACTAAGAAAGTGGTATAAGAACCCCGACTCGGATCAAGACAGGGTCGAGAGGATGTAGAAGTGCTGGGGACCTAAGGAACCACCCAAGGTAAGTAGATAGGGACGCCACAGAGAGTGTTTGCAGTGTGGGAACACGACCCCCTGCACCGTACAACTCTATGTGTAAGTCATGGTTGGATTTTTAAAGATTAAGGACCCTTCCCAGTGGACCCTGAAGAAACCCCGTGGAAGACAGAAGGTTGGAGACCCACACCACCCGTGGATACCCTAGTACCAACATTACCTACACCAGGGTAGCCGGGTGTATACGTGTGAAGTGGTGTCGGAAACCGCAGTTGAATCCAATGGAGGACTTCAGGAAAGTGCATGCTGAAGAAGGAGAAAGTGTTCGGTGGAATCCAACAGTGGATTCTAGATGAGGGGTACCTGCAAGCAGAGGGGCCAGAGTCTATGTCACTCAGGAGTGACCAGGAGACTTGGAAGACGAATGCACTCCGATGTCGGGTGTTGCAGGATGGGTGACAATGACCTTGACTGTACAGCTGTGAGGACCAGGTGACACTGAGGAGGACCATGAGTCATGCACGAGCTGTCCCAAGAAGGATGTCGAGTGCTGAGGGGTCGTGTTCAGCAGGAGCACCAACAAGTCATGGCAAATGCAACCAATGCAGGAAGTGAAGAAGGAGCAACGTCGGGACCAGAAAGGTTCAGGTGATTCACCACAAGCAGGGAAGTCAAGGTAAGGCACGAGCAATCAGGGGAGCCCAAAAGAAACAAGTGTGACCCTCAAGTGGACCTACAGGCTGGAGGCACTGGAGTTGTGAGAGGACCTCAAGCAGCTCACCAAAAGATGCAGGCCACGATGCACATGATGTAGTGTCGCTGAAGAATCTGGTCACTGGAGGTGATAGAGGTTGGGGCTACTTGGAGCCTGAAGATCTTTTTGGAAGGAAGTCAACAAGCCTTTGCAACTGCAAGTTGACGCAGTGCACAGGGGTTCCATTTTTTAAAACCTCTACGAGGGATACTGGCCTCAAACTTGGTGAGAAGGCAGGGCAGGCCTCAAGAGCTGTGGAAAACCACCACCACTGTTGCAGAACCTTACGGAGTCCGGAGGAGCTCAGGATCAGCAGACCAGTCGACTTAGTTGCGGTGCCTGCGAATGCATGGGAGTGATTCCTTCACTCCAAGGGAGATTCCTTTAAGTGTCTTTGATGCTTCACAGGCCTTGGAAGGTTCCTGGATGATGCACCGGCACAGACAATGCAGCAGATTGGAGGGAGACTAAGTCAGGCCCAAACGAAGTTCAGCGAAGTCCAGAGTGCCCAGACCGTAGAAGAAGAAGTGTTGTCTGATCTGAATCTTATCCCATGACGAATCGAGGGACCTACACCCAGGTAAGCCCTTAAGTACCCTAGGGAAAGTGTTGGGAGGATTCAGGGGAGGGTCTGGACAAGGGGGAGGTTACTCCAATGTCCTTTGCATCAGAGCGGGAGCCAACGGCTCCCAGGACTAGTTTGAACTGGACTATGAACAGGGACAACAAATGTGCCCCTCATGCAGACTGAGTGGCACTTGCAAAACCAACCACCCCACCCCAATACACTAAATCCTGTTTGCGAGGTGGTCACACCTCCCTGTGACAGGATGCCTATTGTTCTGCTTTCACCTGCTCAAGCTTGGCTCAGCAGCAGAAGGGCAGAATTGTGTCTCTGGTGGGCAGCAACCATTTTGTGCTGTCCGGGTCAAGAAGGCTGGTACCGGGAACACTTAGAGCCTAACGGAGGGCTCTTCCAGTGCTTGGAATCATACCGCTACCAAACCTTATCGGATTTGTTGCAGCCAGTTTCAAGATGGTCATCACGTAATTACGCGGTGCCCCTCTATATAGTATATGGCTGCTTCAGTGACAACCCGGGAGAATGGACTCCGTAGGTTGCAGGGGTGTCTTGCTCATGCAGGGGCACTCTCTCACTTAGAGACAAGAACCCCGCCTTCAGAAGTGCAAGGGCCTGCTAGAGGGGTGGCTTATAGGCTTTAAGTGCAGTGACCTTAGATATAGGAAACATGGGCGTCCACAGAAATTTTTCCTGGGTGGCGCTGACTACTAAACTCCTACAAAAGCCGAACCTCTTAGGAAGTCATTGATCTTCTGCCAGACCAAAAATTGGGAGCAAAACACACATTGTATTGTGCAGTGGGAAACACGAACTTCTGACTTAGCATCATACACATTGCCTTATTCTGTCCTTTATTGAGGATGTTTTATCAGAGAAATAAAGCGTTACTTTTGGGTTTCACTTACCCCAAGTATAAACTGAGAATAATGAAATAATCTCGAAGGGCACAATTAAAATATTTGTTTATTTAGCAATATGCAAACCTCTTTAAAAATGTTTAACAGACACAGATTGTGTTTACGACTCTAGTCGCCCATATGATGTCGATTTTCAAAATCAGCAGGGTTTTACAATTAGTAGGTTTGTGGGGTGTAGATGTTCATGTACAATCGTTCTATTCTGTTGCACCTCACAGGACTTATTTCTCAACTTTTGTGCACATAAACATCAAGTTCATTGACCCTTTGTTCAGCCCGAAAGCCTGGGTCTAAACTATTCCTTGACCATTACTTGAGCTGTATTTATTTGACTGACAGGGCTTTTTTATGGGGTGTTTTTCTTACGTGAAGTACAAAAAAAAAACTAAATAAATCATTACAGACTGACTGTGTAATGATTTCTTTAGTTATTTATTTTTCGTATTTTACACCAATTTTTCTCTTGGTCCCGAGGCTGCACTTTGTAACAGAAAAATGTAATAAAAAGAGGACATTTCCAGAAAAAGTGTTTATTTTATCTTTGGATCCATTTCAAGGGGAAGGAATGAAGGAAAGTAGAGGAAACGAAGGGTAAGAGACGTTTATTGAAGCACGGTTTTTAGCAAGTGAGGACCTGTGAGAGAGACAGAAAGGAAGGGAATGAGAGAAAGAAAGAGAGAGGGGGCAGCGGCAGCTGACAGCGGCAAAGCAGGAAAAGTGAACACTTCGACCACTAATCTTACCTTAATACACCTGCTGGCACCTAGGACTCCCACGCGCAACAGAACACAGACGCAGGCTGCAGGGTCGGCCAACCAGCCCTTGCCTTGACGTTCCTGACTCCGCCTCTTGAGCTCCAGACCACAGCACTCGGAATCTACTGCGCTCCCGCGCCAAAAGAGGCAAATGCAGGGATTCAAAAGTGAAGGAAAAAAAAGATGACAGGCCTGCCCCTTGTGAGATCATTGGTCCATTCTCCCTGGGGGCAGGCGAGAAACAAGAAACAGGGCTGCCATAAGTAGCGCATTCGCGCTATGAATGATTGACGGCCGCTCAAGGTGGCTGTTGAGACCCACCCCACGGCCAGGAGCAGTCCGATGTCATTGCAGGTGCTAGAGGGATTCGTAGCGCGATTTATGTAATTACGTACTGCTGATTGGCTGCTCAGCTCAATATGACTTGGTCTCTGATTGTTTTAATACCGAGTCCTCCACTGATTAGAGGGGGACTGAAAAATTATTTCATTAAAACCCATTAATTCCTATCTGACTGCAATCCCTGCCGTTGTACCATGAGCCGTAGCGCGCTGCATGATTAACCTAGCACCGCCTCTGCACAATAGCGCCCGCACCGCCCGGCAGTAGCCCGTACTAGACACTCTAGTTACGGCCCGTGGTACGGAAGGGCGCCATTCTTTTTTGTAACATCACTCGCACTCCAGGAGCCCAGTGAGTCACTGGAATGCTGGAGTGCCAGCATTACAAAAAAGAATGGCACCTGCACCACGGCACCACGACCTGCACTGGGGATCCAGGGGGGGGGCAAGTGCCCCCCCTTGCCCCTCCCCGCGGATGCCTATGATAGGAAACCTTTATCTTTAGTAAGTGGTGCAAGCACCAGCTTACACAGGCTGCAATGGCTGGCCTGTAGTTCCATTTTGAATGGTCTCTCATGGGTCGCATAAAATCAGCCCATGGTAAACCTCTGGGGTACCTATGCCCTGGGTACATGGGTACCCTATAGTAGGGACATATAAGGGTCCCCCAGTATCCTATCTGGGGTGAACCCAAGTACTGAACATAACAATTTAGGAAGAAAGCAGATAGACTGGGGTCCTGATTAGCAGGATCCCAGTCAGACTAGTCAACAACCAGCATACCACCAGGCAAAAAGTGGGGGTAACCATGCAGAAGGATCCTACCTTCCTACACTTAGCATCGTCATTGTATCTAGAAAAGCCTACATGTCTGCACTGTGGGCTCCTGGGCCCTTTAAGAGTGCAGGGCTATGGCAAACCTCATCAGAGATCCTCTTTTTGATGGCCCTGGTTAGTGAGGAGACTTAGCAGTCCAGGGTGTCAGCTTGTATCTTGAGGGTCTTATTTTCAACAAATAACATCAGATTCATTCTTGCAGGGTGATATGAGGTGACAGGAGCTTTGTTTAATGCTTCAAATTCTGTTTTGATACTCGGTTATTTCAGACAGCATAGTACTCTTCTTTCTTCACCCACTGCTCTTCCCTGTGGCCTTCCCTCACATACTGATTGCAGTTCTCTTTCTCAGTTGTTTATTGAGATTTTCTCAACTTTCATCCTGCCCATTTTTAAGATAAACCACGTGTTGTCCTTCTTCTCTGTTGCTTTATGTTTTTGATTTCACACAGGGCTGCCATCAGGATTATACTCGTGATGTTGAATTGTAGAAGAGGATGAAGAGTTTCTGGGTCAGCGGTAGAGGCGTGTCAACCATGGGCCTCGAACACAAAGGGACTTATGTGTAGTAAAATGTCTGCACTCGGCTGAATCTCGCAATGCGTAAGAGTTGGCTGTGCGGAGATTCAGCCCCGAGTGCGGAGATTCCACCACAAGTCCAGAGACTCCGCCATGAGTGTGGAGACTCCGCACTCATAACTTTATACACGTAAGTCCCTTTGTGAATTGGGACCCTGGTATTGTCCCTTCTTTATTGCTTCAGTAGCATTAGTTCAAGGGACCCCTCCTGTGTGTTCCCTTTTGTTAACTTCTTTCTCATAAAGTGCTCCTGATTAAATAACAAGATTGTGGGTCCATTTAAAGGCAAAAATGCATTGAACTATGAAAAGTTCTCAGGGGTTTTGGGATATGCACAAACTGCTAACTGCTCTTAATCACATGGAAGATACAAATCACAGATTGTTGATGAGACATCCACTGACAGACTAATGAATTACAAGAGAGACCTATAGACTCTAATACAAATGAAATGAGATATAAGTATGTATTGAACATTTCTTGATAGAGACGATTTGGTAGCTTGTACCCGTGTCAATGAACAAAGGATTTTAAATAGTTCTGTTTTGCTATTCTCGACATTTGTAATCTGTAATTCATAATCAAGATTTTTTGCGCATCAGACAACCTTTTTTATTTATTGAAACCAACTCCCCTTTTATAGGCCATGATCCATGTACCCAAATTTAGGCCATTGGTAGTACTCGGGTGTATTGGTTCTAACATGATGTTTGTGCAAGGTATAGGTTCCAGGAGATTGAAAATATGTGATAGTAAATCATCACTCTTTGCCTTTTGTCTGATATTATTGGATTAGCAACCATAGCCGAAAAAAGTAATGGTTTTCATATTTTTATTAAATAGTATACAAATTAATCACAGTATGTAGAACAATAAATCTAATTCCACCAGATTGGTTAAATTCAATATTATTTAAAAATACTTATGAGTATTAATTGTAATAATAACAATATAGTCCTTAAAATAATAATGATAAAACTTCATTGTATTCCTCTTATATTGATATAGATTATATGCATAATTTTCACTTACAATTTCAAATAATGATAGTTGTTACATCTTACATAGGCAATATATGTTATGAGGGAACATAAAGACAACTTTATCATTCACATTCGTCGTCATCATCTTCTTCTTCTGAATAGGTGTCATCATTCTCTGAGTCTGGTTGATTTTCACAGGCGGGAAGTCTGTACATGTCGGTGTACTTGAGGACATTTAGACAGCAGACACATGTTGGCAGTGTGCAGTTCCTAGTGCAGTTGCAAGATAGTGGATCTAACACAGCCTGAGGTGCTGGCTGTCCCGCCATTCAGTCCACTACCAGTTGCTCTGCTCCCCAGTGTTTTTCCAACTTCCACCCTCTCCCAATTGGACTATGTGTCTGTGGATTCTTCAGAAGAGATCTCTTGCTTATAGCGGCTTGATAATTCAAATGTTCGGCATGTTTCTTTAGATAGTCACTGTAAGGTGGAAGTTGATAACTGTCTAGCTCAACCTTCTTTGCGTAGAATAGGTGATCTTTCAAGTCATTCACGTGATGAACCGAATATTCTGGTACATACAGCAAGCACGAGAATTGCTCCATTTTGTCCATTAGTTCTTCAGCGAGATCCCATTCGTATCCGAGCTGCAAAAATGTTTCCTGTGTATGTCTATTGGTAGACAGGATTTTGAAGTTGCATACTTTTCCTTTTTCCCCAAATGTGCTTACTGTGTCACATCTGGAGTATGTATGGAGACCTATCATAGCTGGACTAACATTTTCACCAAGAGTAGAAGCTATTTTCTCAATGTCAATGACTCACATGCGTATTTCAGTACCACATTTCAAAAACAATTTAGCCATGATTCTGTCATGGAACCCCAAACACATAAGTGTCATCTGAGCTCATCAATATTGGCTCATAATCCTCATTATCAGCATGTGCAGCATGCAGTGTTTGATCAATGATCTTGCTCATGTCTGTTGCCTTATCCTTTCAAACTGATAATTCTCTTTTCAAACTCTGGCTTTCTCTTGCAACATCCTGTAGCATGACACAATCAGGTTGGGCCAATAATTTTCTTTGGTTGTCTAGGAATATGTGGAGGCTGTCACCAAAACCAAACTCCAATTTTCTTCTAATATGCTTCTTGGTTGATTCATCTAGTCCCTGTATTCCTTTGCATTCATGAGGGTATCAAGCCTTTCAGTGAGAGTCGTCACACGTATTATCTCTTTGTTAGGAAAAGTCACAGTTCTAATGTATTGAAATAGTTCATCAGATGCCTCATCTGCCATATTTTTGTAGTGATCATCGGTTTGAAAGCTAGATGCATAATCTTCTTCCTCCTTTGCTTTAACCCTTGTATAGTTTCTAAAACAAGATGCATAATAATGGGCTTCTGCAGCCACTATGTCCCTACTACAAACTGCTAAGACCTTCGAATCACAATGAATGGTTGCATATTCTTGAAGCCTTTTGTCAACTCTAAGCTCCGCAGCCATGATTAATTTCTCATCCGTTGATGTTCCATTGTAGCATTTTATCTTTCCACAAAATATACATTCGTCAGCATACACGTTTGACTTTAATGATATTCTTGTTTAAGCGTTTACTCATACACTCACTTGTTCCAGCATCATCACTGACACTTGCTTCAGCTTATCGCTTAATAGTCTGTAAATCTCTCTTCATAGTAAACAGGCTCCTGCACTTCCTATGGTAAAATACTTGGAGAACCGTGTTGCTTTCCACATTTCTCGGAATGTCTAAGAGTGGAATGTGATTCCTTACTTGAGCTGCCTCTAACCCAGTTTTCCATGATGAGTAGCCCTGAGGGCTTGCCAATGTAAATCCATGTTGGACATTTGACCATAAATGAATCATACACTGGGGATCAGAGGGTCAGGATGTACTTGTTTCAGTCTTCTTCATGAAGCTGTCATTCAACACCACCTCTGGAAAAATAAATAAATTAAAACATTTATACATTTTACTTGGTGTACTTAATATACCACAATTACTATTATAATTATTATCAATTTATATAATCACATTAACTGTAATTGTAAGTTTTAATAATAAAATGCACAATAAAATAAATTATTGGGAGTGGAATGGTAACACACAAAAGGCAAAGAGTTATGACTTTCTGTCACATATTTTCCATCTATAGGCTTCCAAACCTTGCCAATAAATCATATTAGAACCCATACCCCCAAGTGGGACCGATAATATCGTTGGCTCAAGGCCTATTTCTTTAAACTAAAAGACCACCTCCTTTTAGTATGCACGGTGAATCACAATTCAAAATCAAGTCATTTTCAAACTTTGTTTTGTTTCATAAAACTTTTATTGAACAATTTAAACACAGTAAACCATATAACAAGTATTTAATCATAAAACATATATATATCACATTCTTTAATTATTTTATATGTTGCTTAGTACAAATTGCTGTATCCTAAAAACAGCATCACTTCTAAATGTAACCTACTATTCTGTAACATGTGACGCGCATTAGGACACTGGAATGTTGAACACAACAAAGTTGCTCATGGCCAATAATGGCTGGTATAGGCTTCTGCAACAACATTCCAATGTTTGTCTTTCTGTTTCTCTCTTTTTAATTTAGAACATTCTACTCTCAGTGGGTAGAATGTTGTTATAGCATAATAACCCTTCTGCCTTGGGTTATACCGGTTGTTAAAGGCTCTCTCCCTCACTACAGGCCCTTGTCTGCAGCTCTGTTTTATAACTCGGGCTCAAAACCTTTACCAACCAGTATAATGTATATCTTCAATTGAAGTGCTACCACTTCTCTCACAAAAATGGGGAACAAACTAGTTTTTACTCAGAGTCAAAGCTGCCTTAAACCACTTTCCCAATGAACATGAAACTTTCTACACAACTGTTTTTCTCTGGGAATCCCTGACCAAAGACTATGAACCATGAGAAGCGGTAGCTGGGCTATGCTGTCTGTATGCAATATCTAGGATACCAAATATCTGAAATATTATACTGCAGGTATTTCCATAAGACATGTTTAATATCCTTTCTCATTATTTTTTGTAATGCCACGCTTCATTAAACCCATTAATGAATGTGGATTATATTTAAAAATACCTCATTTTAATAACAAACCACAACACTTACTTCAAATTTAAGAAATATATATATTCACTGAAAAAAACAAAGGTTAAAGTAACATTATAGCCATGTGAGAATTTCAGTGACAACATATCATTTACAAAACCACTGAAATTCATAAATTATAGTTTTCTCTGGTAAGTATAACGAATCTATGTCGTCATCCCGCTGTCTTTTTCCCTGCAGGGAATCACAACGCGGTCGTTACAACGTGTGATTCCGCATACCATTCCTCTGCAAGTCGGAACAACGACTTGCGAAGGGGGGCGCTGGATGTTGGAATAGTATAATTTACTATTCCAACTCCAGTCTGTACGGACACTAGGGAAGGTGTTGGATTTTAAATCCAACACCTCCCCCCCTCCGCAAGTCGTTGTTCCGACTTGCGGAGTAATGGTATGCAGAATCACAACGCGGTCGTTATAACGACCGCTTTGTGATTCCCTGCGGGGGAAAAAGTTTTGTGGTAAACGTTGTTTACCAAGTATAACTCATGCCCTACAGTAACTATAACTCAGGGCCACCATGCACAGTTTTCTTATCAATTATTTAATTGCAAATGCTGCAGTGATATTACCAATGATGTCATAGAAGATCACATGAGTGTTGTAATATGTGGAGTGATTAGCAGTGCATGGCTAGGGCGTGAGTTATAGCTACCTTGGGGCCTATGTCCAACCCCCACAAGCAGCCAACCCCAGGCTGCGTACACTTTTGGCCATGCACCTCGGAGGGTTGGCCACAGGGTCCTAGTCTGCGGCCAGGCCAGGCATCCAACCACACCCAGGCAGCCAACTGGAGCTTACACAAAGCCTTTGGCTGTGCGCAGTTGGAGTTTGTCGACAGGGCCGGGCTGAGGCAGCCATCCCCACAATGCGCACGGCCTTCGGCCATGAGCAGCACGAGGTTGGACACAGGGCCTGGCCAGTTGCCAGGAACTACGTCCAATCTCCCCTCAGACAGCCAACCCCCGTGTGCGCCAGGGGGTTGACCACAATACCTGGTCTGCGATCAGGACCTGTGTCCAACCCCTCACCAGCAGCCAGCCTCTCCAAACTACATGACTTTAAAATGGGAGAGGGCAGTGCACCCCTCCTCACAAAGCCTTATTAGGCCCTTGGGACTCAAACCGCAGGGGAATTACCATAGTAACCAGGAGGGCACCATATGCTCTTCCTCCCGAGCCTTATAAGGTCCCAGGGACCCATTCTACGGTGCAACTTTCAAAGGGGAAGGGGGCTTCAAGGGCGCCATCCCCCAGTGCCTCTCTAAATGATAGAATATAAATTATAGGCACCCACCAAACAGTAGGTTAGGGGCCGTGGGGGGAGCCCCAGGGCCCTTGCGGCCCCAACAGTCTCCGTACATGCTGCAGAAGTCGGCATTTCTCCTATATATGTGTGTTTTTGATACCATACAGTAAAGTAAAAGGCAATTTGAATGCTACAATTACATATCTAAGAACATTGCACCCATAATATACAATATACCCTCTAATTTATTGAGTTTAATGACAAGATTTCAAGACCATAATTATGCTGCACATAGGATTGTCAACCCTAGTTTACCATATTATCATTTTTTAAATTGGCTTAAAAGACACACTTAATGGGTAATGCCAAACTGGTTAAAGGGTGGAATCCAAGGCCCTCACTCAGAGTATTTAAATCACCATGAGTGTGGCAGCAAATCTCTGAATAGAGGTCACACCCGTAGAGGTAAATCCTGCCACAGATTCTAAATCATTGCTTTCAATTTACCACACACATATTTAAGACTATTCACAAAAACTATCATCTCAGTTTATAGTTAAGCATGAATTGAGCAGTAGTGACCCAGCATATAGGGCACGATTTAGATCTTGGTGGATGGGTTACTCCATCACAACGGTGACGGATATCCTGTCCACATAAATATAAATCTCATAGGATATAATGGGATTTATATTTCAGTGGATTGGATATCCGTCACTGTTGTGACGGAGTAACCCATCAGCAAAGATCTAAATCAGGCCCATAGCCTTACTTAACCCTGATAACACCCATATTTTACTTTGACCACATTATCCATATAAAGTGCTTGGATGAGGGATAGTAATCCCCAAGGACTTTGCTATGGCATCACTTGTCTGCATACCAGAGCCCGGTCCACCTAATCAAAGGCAGCGAAGAGGTAAATAAAAGCACGGTATAACAATACCAGTTTTCTTCTGCACTGTCCTCTGTGCAATATCCCTCCAGGCACCATGGCATGGATTGCTGAACATCTCTAAGTCCAATGTGGGAATATTGCAAAACACAATTATTTGTCATGCATTCAGATAAAAATGTATTTGTTGTAAAGAATATTTACTTGCAAGGTCGAGCAGTGCTATTGGGTAATAATCTGGAACAAGATCTGGGGCTCTTTTTTAAGTCTGGCTTAGAGGTACCTTTTGCTCATGATCCTGATTGCATTTACGCATCCACCTAAAAAGAAACACCCTTCTGTCCAAGTTACAATGGGCTAATGCTTTACTTTGCTAATGCTTTCTCTCTCAATTTGTCATCATTTTTATTTTATTTTATCATCCTTGTGTGTTAAACCATGCCTCAGGGTTACAGTAATTGAAAGCCAACATTAGCTGTACTTTGCACCAATAACAATCATACATTCTTGTGATGTACTTTAAAACTAAAACAAGTTTCTACTCCTATTCTAAAGCTGCCTGCTATGAAGCAACCATATTGCTCTATTGAAACTCTGTGCAATGGTTCATTTTATTTACAAATTGTATTGGAATCATATAGCCGCCATGTTTAGGCAGCAGAATGTTATCTTTCATTCTTCTTTTTATTTTAATACCAATTGCTTGCAATAATACATGTGGCTGTTGCATCATTTTTCCAAGGCCAAACTAAATAGCTTTGCTAATGTGTCAATATTAATAGGAATCAAGATAGCTCCCTTTGCAAAATACTCTATTCAACTCAGCTCTTGAAACATCCACCAAGTCCCCACAATATACATAATTCATAAATCTTTAATATTCTAAAAGGCTGAGAGTTAATTATAGAATTGGTTATAAGGATTACATAATCAGCCTCATGAACACATCTAGAACAGCATTAAACCTTGATCCCTATCGCATACATTTATGTAAAGCTTAAAAGTGCTAGTGCAAAATGGTGACTACTTACAAAAGTATATAGATGAAGAACTATCAGGGCTTCAAAAGATGATATAATTAATTAAGTGTAATTTAACTCTGCAAATTCCTTCATCTATGCGAAAAGGCCAGATTTAAGTGTGTACTAAGCATATATAAGCAGCATGTTTACAAAATCTAATTCCAAAATAGATAAAAATTACAACAAATAATTTTTGGTGTCAGCTAGTATGGCAACTTCAAAAACATTAAATGAAAAAGACTTTCAGGCTTGCCTGATCAACTGGGAGAACTATTTGATTTCAACAGGGAAACTGAGTCCTAGCACCCAGCCTGATAAGCAGATAATGGTAGCATATTAACGCATGCGTTGATATTCAACAGTCAGTTTTTTTATGCAGAACTTCTCTTTATATACTGTTCAATTTGCTTGGACCAGTTGTGTTCTAAGTATTGTACTGAAGTAACCATAACTGAAGGTGAGCTAAATTTACACACTGCCTATAAATATAATAGGTGTCATTGAATATTTGAGTTGTATCCTGAGGGAAATTGTTGGGTGAGGGGAACTAGTGAGCCACCAAACCACTGAATTTCCATGCATTGCTTATTGCATGACAGTACTTTGATTTTCATTACATTCAAATGATTTTCATCCAAGCTCCCAAATTTAGAGCATCGCACCTCACCAATTTAGACCAGAAAATCACTGGTCTATACTCAAGGGTGTCCATTAAACTAACACTGAATCCTCAGTCTAACTTCACATATTCGCTTTATTAATGTTCTTGCATTAACTTTTTAAAACTACATTTAAAATAACCATTGTTCTAAATTGAGGGATGTATAATGCTGACAGCTGTTGATTTTAGTACTTCAGTAGATGTTCACACTTCCAATAGGGACCGTTGCACTGCTATGCCGTTACATACTAAATTCACTGCACTGCATCTAGTCGCTGATTGCATTCCCAATGCTGGTCACTGGATTTACTATACAAGCCCCCTATTAGCCCATCTAACAATTTTGACATCTTATGAATCAATGTGCCATACATTAAATTTGCTCTTTTTGCTTCACAGTACAGTTTCTCCAGTATTGAAGTAATCATTTTCCAGTACTCCCACATTTCCTTCTTAGTGATCATGCTAAACATTGAGGCCCCATGTAGACACTTTGCTGGCGAAAGTTGTACATCTCTGGTTTTCTTGCCAGTTCTAACTGTAATCTGTTCTTACTGACAAGCTAATGATCTAAATAGGTGAATTAATCACAGATGCATCTTTGTGACCCTGTTGACTTGGTCTATAATTCAATTCAGTCATCTTGGTTGAGATTTCAACTCTCTAGACATGTGCCAAAATACATCAATAATTTATACTGCTCAATTTTATAGACATGAAAGACATTACTTAACAAGACAAAGGTGAAGGAGTCATAACAAAATCCCCATTGAAAAGAGTACTGTTTCCTTATTGGAGACCATCACCATTGGCCTAATGGCTGGTATGACCTAATATGGTGGGCTATAAGACTATAGTAGATGTTACAGCATTCCTCAACACCCCATCAGGAGTTTATCAACATTGATCACATTGTAAAATCAGCTTTCCATCATTCTATCCTTTAAACATACATCAGAAATGCTCTACCCTGCCACATTCCACTTAGCCTTACACTCACACCACTCTATGCCTCTTCCCTTTTTCAAAAACTACAGATAGATTTACACTTCAACAACACTAGAAGGAGCAGTATATCTCTCCTACTATATAATCGTTAAAATGAACAGGCATTTTCTAGACACTTTTTTCTTCATAGCCCCAACGCCCACAACATGTGTTCATCCATTTCCTCAAAATTCAATTCTTCTCAGCACTAAATTGTGATGACAATTGAAATGTTGAAGCCTTCCTTCACAGACTCTACCTGTATCATTCAAGCATTCCAACACCCTCAGAGATTCAGAATATACATACAACCATCCTTTATTTCCCCTATGGGAACAATATCATAACCATCTCATCCACTTAAATCTTCTTCTTTCACTGTCCTCCTACACAGTAAAATATATTTGTCTTTCTTGTACCTTTGTCTGACTTTGTCTTCCTTCATACTCATCATCTTTACATAAAGACCGGCTATATAAACTCTTTCATACACGCTTGACACAAATTCTAAATAGCTTCTGCCCTTCAAGTCCTCAAGTGACATTTTTCCAGAGGCATATTGTGGAACCACTCTGATGCTACCATCTGCTTTACTCCCACCCAGCCACTACTGCATGCCTTTGCAACCCAATCTAGGTTTCCAAAATAGTCCAATTAAGCCTCTTCACCTGAAAGTTTACTTCCTCTTTTCTGTCACCTGAACGTCTTTGTGTGTTAACATAACCTCCAAATATTCTTTCCTAAATATAGTCACCTCCTTGGTTGTCACCCCCAAGCACAAACTGTACCTCTTGCCACTGTGCATACTATAAACCAAACTGCAACATGCCACAATATAGTCTCTGTCTCCCTAAAGGGGCATACATAAACCCTCTTTCCAGGATACTTTTAGCGATTCCAAGTTTCTTAGCAGTTGGATCACTGTTTCCTGAGCTTTATCACACCTTGTACACTCAACATTTCCTGGCTCAACTGAAAAATGTACACATCCATGCAGAGCCACCAATATTCAAACCATAACAATTGTGCTGTTCCATTACTCTTAGATGACTGTCATGTGTTACCGTCACCAGATACTTTCGGACCAATTTTGGTGGTATCGCTCTTTCCCCTCTGCAAACAAATTTACCTACCGTCTGAAATTCATCCTTTGCTCATCCAAAATGTCTTCTATCGGTCTATCCCTCTTACCTGCTATTTCATTCTTCACATACTTCTGAACTTGTAGTAATACTGGATTCTTCTTTATGGAATATTGAAATACTTGCGGTCTCAATGCCACCTCCCTCAGCTGAAACCCTTTTTCTTTCACTCTTATTTCAGTTTGACATTCTGATACTGAGTTATGCAATATCTGGTGTAGTGAACTACAATCCACAACTTTATTCTTCACCACTGGTATACAATGTACTTTAAAACAATGTCCACATCTGTGTAATACACCTACAAAACACTGTCCAAACTTTATGCATGACAATCACCTTAAGTGGTCTGTGCTCAGTCCTCAAAATTAATCTTGTACCAATAAAAATGTTTTAAATTTGTTGCTATGACACACAGTGATAACAGAATAGTGCCTTTTTATTTCCTAACAGATAGCACACCACTGAACCAAACAGTGGAACCACTTCCTTACTTAACTGTACCTGTGTCGGTCCTGCCCCCAATACATACGAACCTGCATTGTGATAGAAGTTGATGCCACGACATCAAATATCGCTAGAGTTGATACTTTCACAATGTTTTCATTAATCCACTCTAACTCCTCCTTATAGGAAATACACCACACAGAAACTCTGGCCCAATCTTCAGCAAAGCTCTTCAGCTCACATTCCTATCAGTATAATAGTATATACATTTTGAATGACAGTCAGCTACGCTTATGAATGCTTATTAATTCTTCCATAAAGATTAAATGTCATGCACTAGTCCTTTTCTTGGGCAGCCACCACCACTACACATCTCAAAAACCAGCTATTTAACTCTTCATCATCTAAATCTGTAGTATTTGTAAAGTCGTAACTTCACCAAAAGAATGCCTCTTCACACGTAGTTTGTGTTAAGTAGGGTTTAATCACCTCAGCCATCTTACACGCAGCTCCAACTGCCTACAAACAAGAATTCATCTCACTCCCACAGCTAACATTCCACTTGGAATTATAATTGCCAAATGGTTCTCAAACCTTAAAGTGACAATGCAATGTCACACATCTTCCCCTCTTTACAATAATAACAAATAAATATATACACGTACATAAAATAACTATGAACTACGTAGTTTAAATATAAAAACAACTATAACATGTGGAATCATACGAGTCATCCTAAAAGAAACAAATCACACATAATCTTTCATGTATTCTGGGAGTCTCCGCACTCTCTGACTCCTTTCCCTGACACATGTAAATGCCTCCGGAGACCTATTGGAGATGGAACCAGACGAATTCGCCAAAGAGCATGAAGAATTGTTAGGAACTCCCTGCTCTTTGGAGGAAGACAAATTGCGATTAACTACCACAACTCGATTTTTGTTCCATATCCGGCCATCATCAGTTTTAACAGCATTTTTTAACAATTTGACTATCGACTTGCACCTAGAAAACTTAGAACCAGCTTGACATCCAACTGGAGCTTTAACCTTCACCAAATCACCCACTTTTACCTCATTAAACTGTGCAGATTTTTTTTAATCAAAATAAACCTTCCTCTCGACCTGTTTATCTAGTTCCCTTTCTCTCCAGTTACCGATTTGATTATTAACCAAACCTTTGTTTAGTTTCATCCAACCTGGACATAACTTAGAATTTGGTGCCCTACCTTTGAAAAGTTCAAAAGGTGATCTCCCAGTAGTCATATGCGGAGACATTCGATAGGCTGTTATTCTTTCTTGCAAAACCTCTTTCCAGTTCAGATTGTTTACCCTCGCAAGTTGTATGCTTTCCTTTAAAGTTTTGTTTACTCGTTCTACAGCCCCATTTGTTTCTGGATGATAGATTGCACTCCTTTTTTGAACAATCCCACAATCACTCAAGAAACTTAAAAACTCTCTAGAACAGAATTGTGGCCCGTTATCAGAAAGAATGCTATTGGGAAAACTCTCCCTTTTAAAAATCCCTTCCAAAAACTTGATGACACATCCCGTTGAGATTTCTCTCACTGCACCCACTTCAACCCATCTAGAATACAGATCTAACACAACTATTAGATAAGGAGTGTCACTCACATCTTGCAACGGACCCACAATGTCAATAGCTATCTCATCCCACGGGTATTTTGGTAATTTTCTACATACCATAGGAATTTGTCTAGTCTTTAATACTTTATCACTCGCACAGCATTCCACACAATCCCTAACCAACCTTTCAATTTCTAGATCCATGCCTGGCCACCAAAATTGTAACCTTATAAACTCTTTCGTCTTAACAATCCCAAGATGTCCAGCGTGAGCTAAACCAAGAAGTTTGCCTCTTATGCCTGCAGGAGGAATAAGCTTGGTACCACAAGTGAGGAGACCCTTATTAACTGAGAGCTCATCTCCAACTAAAGCCCATGGTTTTTCCAACCGACCATTGCATATCAATGTTTCCATTACCTTCTTTATCTCTCCATCTTTCTCCACTTCCTCCTTCCAATCGGATTCACTAATGGCACCTGATGTCACTTCACAAACATTGACACTATCCTCTTCTTTACTGATATCATCATCGAACACACACCCATTAGGATCAACTAGCCTAGAAAGACAGTCCGCAGACTTGTTGACCACCCCAGGAATATAGTCAACTTCAAAATCAAATTCCTGGAGAGAAATAATCCAACTCCTAATCCTCGAGGAGATAGAATCCAAACCTTTTTTTGAAAACACCCCTTTGAGTGGCTTATGATCCGACAAAACTTTTACCTTGGTTCCCCAGATCAGATTCTTAAATTTTCTCAGAACCCAAAAAATAGCCAATGATTCTTTCTCAATTACCGAATAATTTGACTCTGGACCTCTCAAACACCTCGAAGCACATGCAATTAATTTCTCTGCACCCTCATACTTTTGAACCACCACAGCTCCTAGACCCTTTATACTAGCGTCAGTGAAAATGTACGTATCTTGTCCCGGAACAAATGCCTGTAGCGAAGGAGCTTTCATCAACTCTTTTTTTAAGGAACAGAACTCATTCCCACACTCTACAGACCACTGAAAAATGACACTCTTGGCCGTAAGTCTCCTCAAACTCTGAGTTTTGTCAGCATAACCAGGAATAAACTTACTATAGAATTCCACCATTCCAAGAAAAGATAAAAGTTCCTCCTTGTTGGTAGGTTCATTCATGTTCACAATAGTATCCACTAACTCCTTCTTTGGGAAAACACCATGACCGGTAATGCAATGTCCCAGATAGTTCACCTCCTCAACACCAAACCTGCATTTCTCTCTCTTTAACGTCAAACCTGATTCCTTCAACCATTTTATCACAGCACACACCCTCGAGTAATGCCCCGACTTTGATCTTCCATATATCAGCAAATCATCTTGATAGCATCTGACCCCTCCAATGCCTTTCAATATCCTATTCATGATCCGTTGAAAAACTGCAGCCGCAGAGACCAGACCAAAAGGCATTCTACGAAATTTATAGGTGCCCATTGGTGTCACAAAAGCCGTTAATTCTTGTGAGGACTCATCCAGTTCAACCTGGTGATAGGCCGATGCTAAATCCAGTGTGGTAAAAAACCTTGCACCCTCCAAGGTCCCAATCATCTCATCTATATTAGGTAACGGAAAATGGTCTACTTTCACCTCCTTATTTAGAGAGCGCAAATCAATGCAAAGCCTAAGCTCCCCACTAGCCTTCTTGGCTACTACAATGGGAGCCAACCACTCTGTTGCTTCCACTGGCTCAATGACACCTGAATCTACCAACCGTTCAATCTCTTTTTTTACACCTATTTGTTCATTAATAGGTATTCTTCTACACTTGGCCACAACTGGAATCGCCCCTTTTTTTAAACGGATGCAATGTCTGTATCCCTTGAGACAACCTAGTTTGTCTTCAAATACCTCAGGAAATTGTTCTGCAAACATTGAACCGACATCACCAAATTGTTGTATTTGAACCTGAGGAACCATGTTAGGATTTAGAGTGACACCCAAAAGACGTTGATGAGCTCAACCCAAAAGCGCATCCCCACATTTAGCCACATACACTTTTCCAGCAATCATTCGTCTACACAACTCTATTGTCGCTAAGAAATATCCTAACATTTTAATGGTTGCCCCACCATATCCTTGCGGAGACACATCACTTTTGAAAAGTTTCATAGAGTTGCTGAAATGTTTTGTGAAAACATCCTCATTTATCATTGTTAAATGAGAACAAGAATCAAATTTGAATTCTAATTCTACGCCTTCAATGTTAACTGAGTGAGAAGGATGAACTGCTTCCAGAACATCAACTTGAAAAGTAACAACTTCGACTTGAGGCTGAACTTTTACTTGATCCCCTTTCCTTACTTTACTTCAGCAACACTTTGCAAAGTGTCCTTTTCTACCACACGTACTACACACTACCTTAAGAGCAGGACAAAAAGGTGCATTAGCTAGATGACCTAGTCTCCCACACCTATAGCATGTTGCCTTACCGAAACTACCTTGCACATTCTCATTACCCTGTGTAGATCTATCTTTCTCTTTTACCTCTAAATCTTTTTTTACAACTTGACATACCACCTCATCAACACTGGTGTTAGTGACGATGGGTTTGTTTTTCTCAACACTCAGCTCATCTACACATTTCATCCTATGTTCTACTTGTTTTGCAATTATAATTACTTCATCTAACGGTGGCTCATCTTTTAACCAAAGTTCCTTCCTAATGTTATCATGAGCACATTTCAAAACAAACTGGTCTTTTATCCTCTCTTCAGTAGCACCTCCAAACTTGCATGAGGATGCTAGTTTCCTTAAAGAGGAGAGAAATTCCTCTACTGACTCATCTTTCTTTTGTTCACGCAGTCCAAAATGATACCTTTCCATGATGGTACTTAAACATGGAAGATAATGACGGTCTAATTGTACCATACACATCTCATATTCGTTTAGATTTCTCTGTTCTGCGACAGTAAGATCAGGTAAATGTTCCAGAACCTCCTGACCTTCTCCTCCTAAACAATGCAACAAGAGAGAGTGCTTACGTTCTGCACTTAGATTAGTTCCACAGACTCTGGCGTAATTCACGAATATTTTCTTCCGCTTTTGCCATTTAATGCTTGGCTCACCAGGACTTGTCAAAAGAATGGAGGTTGCGTAACATTCTGCATTCTGATCTAAAAATATCAACCCTAAATAGAGTTATCACTTTAAAACAAAATCTGTCATAAGCAATGCTGAATGAGATTTCAAAAAAAATTTTTTAAATAAATAAACCACAACTCACCTAAATAATCTATTTGTCACTACTTAGAAATCCTATATCACCTCTAACAGGTATTTTACCACTGTACACAGTAAATAACAAAAATTTAAAAAATTCAGCGTTTTAAATTTCACTGTTGTCCATTAACATGGCATAGTAGCATCAGTCCTTGTTTAAATTCATTAAATAACACCACCAGCATATGAATCTGAAGAGCCAGAAAAACTGTTAACTTTCTCCTCCCTGCGATGTCTCCTCACAGCAAAGTACATTACATTGAGCTCACCCTCCGATCACAAAATGCTTGCATTGTACCTCCGGATGAGTATGCAACACTGAAGAATCTCCCACTCACGATCTCCAGCCTGTACGAGTCTCTCTCGTTAAAACGCGCACGCGCGAACAGAGACTAGAAGTGTCTCCTCTAATCACTTGGCGCATGCGTCAAAGACAGACGAAACCTTCCTGTAGTGCGCACAGTGCATGCGCACTTGAGACATGCGCAGATGACTTTCCTCACGTCACTGACCCGCACTCTGAAAGGACGGTTAAAACGCCGTCACTGGAACGCATGAGCCGATCTCTGCCCCTTCCTCACACCCCTTCACCTTTCCAGGTTTGTCCTCCGGGGTTTGACGAACAGCCACAAACGACGAGTTTCCTCCTCTTTGATCTTCCAAAACAGCCACTTGGGAAATCCGCCGATGTGAAACGCTCGTGAATACTGATGCGCTGGATGTTGAGGTGATGTTTCTTTATACTCCCACGATCGTCGCCAATGTAAAGTCGTAACTTCACCAAAAGAATGCCTCTTCACACGTAGTTTGTGTTAAGTAGGGTTTAATCACCTCAGCCATCTTACACGCAGCTCCAACTGCCTACAAACAAGAATTCATCTCGCCCCCACAGCTAACATTCCACTTGGAATTATAATTGCCAAATGGTTCTCAAACCTTAAAGTGACAATGCAATGTCACAGTATTCATAGTACTGATATCTCAATGTTTGGGTATTGGCAATTCAAAAAATCACAGCTCGAGGGCAAATGTACTTTATTTCAGGACTGTCCTAAGAGGAAATAGATAACTCTAAGTTATTTAAAGATGGTCGAAACATCGAATTTGAAAATCTCTTTTTTATCATATGGAGGACTGGCGTTACATTTTCCAATAGATCAAGACCTACTTACAACCCTTGGGGGGAAAAAAACAAGGTGTTGGTAGGAATATGTGAATTAAGCTCAGCCACTGGTGATTCCTCAGGGCTGCAGTACAGACCATTGTTTTCACCTAATGTGCCATTCTAGACAGTGACCCGCCTTATGAAAACCAAGGGTTAGAAAACAAAAAGACAACTACTCGTCGCCGGTCACCAGCCACAGCTTCTTCTTTGTCCTCAATGTTCTGCTAGCTACCGGCAGCACCTAGGCTCCCCTAAGCTAATCGCGACACTTCTGTCACCATGACAGCAGCCTCGTGATTGATCTGAGCGCCGTGGTTCAGCGCTCAGACGGGGACTGACAGCCTGTGCATGGTCTCAATTCAGGCTGTGCTTTACAGCCTGGTGGAGAATTTTCAAAGTGCGCATGCCGGTCTGGCCGGCCCAAGACGGCCAGCCAAACTGTCATGCTCACGTAAGGTCCAGCAACCACTCCTCCTCACTCGACGTCACAGGAGCCCAGCCCCGCCCCGCCCTAACCTGGATGCAAGATACTAAAAATAAAATGATAATAACATCTGTCATTATCATTTTATTTTTCCTTTTACACTGCAGTGGGGCGGCACTCCTCGGCCACTGCATTCAAGACCATTGTTTTTTGTCCACTGTGCCATTCTAGGCAGAGACCCGCCTGGGTAGACAGAGAAAGCTGTTGTACTATATTGTAAAATGTATTTAACGCATTCTACCTAACAAATAAAAAATAAAGAGACAAAAAAGCATCACCTTCATCATCAGCCTGAACCCTTTTGATGGGTGAAATTAACATTTTGTTATTTGGTTTAATATACCGAATGAAAAGCTTCTGGTTTATACTGCTTTAGCCGCACTTTTTTGTAAATGAAACAGTTACACAAGTAAGACATTGAAGAGACCTCACACATTGTGCTTGCGAACTACCGGTGCAATACCACAACGTTATTAGGCAACAAAACTTCAAAAATAGTTTTAGTTAATGATCATTTCACAGAGCAGCCTCGCCTAAGATTCCACTGTAATTGCTAGTTCCTTTCCATCTCTGTCATTTCAAAATACCAGATGATTGTGCACTCCTTGACGCCGTGCCCATATTACAGCATTCATATTATTGACTCCCTACATGCATACCCTCCCTTGTCTTGAATTTCTGTTTTGTTTCCTTTGCTTGGATTCATTATTGTCTACGTTATTGTCTCTGCTCCTTTATCACTGCGATCACACTGGTTTGTGTGCCTGCTTTTGTATGTCTCCTTTTGTCATCCCCTCTCCTGATTAAATATGGCGATTGTGGGTCGACTGTAGAGCAAAATCGCAGCCGACAATGAAATGTGCTCAGTGGTTATGGAATGTGCAGAGCCTGCTAAACGTGTTTCCTCATATGAAATACCAGATTACTCCCTCTTTGTGAGAGGCATGCTGACTGCCTAACCGAATTACATCAAATATGTTCTTTCCTACTGGCTCTAAAAGAAATTCAAAAACATATAAAAGTGCTTTTGAACATGTCAGTACTTTAGGATGAATTCACAGAGGTTAAATAACAATCTTCAAAATGAAAAAATAAGTTACAGAAATAAAGTAGAAGTCGCATCTGAAAACAGTCACTGCAGGGTTCATAGGTGCTGCTGGGAAACTACACTGCAGTTTACCTCAACAGTTGTGGGACATAATAACCGGTAGAGTGTGAGTGGCCTGCAAAAGAACCAAAAACTGAAAACAAAGACTTGGGAAGGGACATTTATGAGTTAGGAATACAAGAGTTAGGGTTTGAGTGGCCTTGAAGGAAATAAACTAAGGATGAAGTGGTTGGGGGGCATGCAGCCGCATAATGAATGATGGTAATGTATGTGTAGTGTGCAATACAGCTAACGAAATTGCTGGGAAAAGGCAAAAAATTGAAGAAGTAAGAGGAACAATTTTTTGGGGGGCATTTTTTACAGTAAATAGTATGGACAGTTAGTGAATGTTCCAAGGAAATGACCTCCCAAAAGGTGACGGTCAGAAGAGCACAACGTGATCCAACAGTGGGGTGGTGAAAGACACAGGCCCATTACCAGGAAGGCCCTTTGAGGAAAGACACGGATCTTAAAATCCATTCTAGTCGTAATGTGTGCAATTTACAAAAATGAAATTGAGACAAAATATTTTGCACCTGTCACTTCTAGGGAACTTTTACAGTTTAAATATAGGTAGTGCAAAGATCTTGAAGATCAATCTCCCACACATGAGTCTAGCTCCATAATTTCATTATATAAGAATGATCAACATACACCATCCATTACAAACAATGTATGTCAACTACACATTATTCTATTTAACATAGTGCACAGACTCCATCCTTGTTTTTCCATAGGAGGTTCCTTTGTTCAAATCTTCTTATTCTTTTTATAAAAAACTTTTCTCCCAGTGTAGCCAGCGCGTTTCGCCTTGTGAAAGAGACTTCTTCAGGGCTTATAGTATAGTTGCACCTATGTTGACTAGTGTTTGTAGTCCACCATGTGATTTGATGACCACTCAAACGGTATATCCTCCTCACAAATGTTATTATCCTGTTACCACGTAGGTATTTTTCTCAAAGTCCCAACTGTATGGTCATTAGTGGCATGTATAGCACAAGCCGATGTCGGCAACTGAATCCGAATGCACCGAATCCCACAAGACAACTTTGTGCAGTTAACCAGAAGTTTGAAAAAAAACGTGTATCCGGTGAAATATCTAAAGAATAGTAGGTTAAATAATTATGTTTTTTTATTCGAAATACAATATGCCAAGTTCTTATTTGCCAGTTCTATAAGGAACTGATGTTGTTAGGAATTGAGGCCGGCATAGAAAGCATTTACATAATAACATTTATATTTAATGAAAGAGTTTGTGGTTACTCCATGAGCTCAGCTGGACTACGGCCTTCATTGCAAATTTCGTGTTAAGTGTGTGAAATTGATAGCATCTGATAAATAGCAAATCTGCAGGGTGAAAAGCACCTCATTATGAGTTTCCCACACTACCTCGAGAATCAGAATTTATTAGGTGCGGTAAATTACTGGTCCTGATACATTTTGCACCGGGAAACATCATTTATGTGGTATTTATAAGGTCCGGTAAATAACAACACATTATTTATTTATCGAACCCGATAAACAGAGGATGCATGTTGGAACCATAAATCGCTGTTTTGGACTGTCTGTAGAGCCACAAGCTAGTCTTAAAATGACTATGATCTTGAAAAGGCCAACATTTTTGAAAAAGGATTTTTAAGCCCTCCCCCAACCAACCCCCCCCCCACGGTGGAATAAAGTCACCATTTCAATAGGATTATAGGAGGTCTCCATTTTGTTAGCAGACATCTATAGGCCTGACTGTGTGTATAATCCGTTGTCACAATCCCTTCTCCATATGTAATAGCCTGCCCCACAGCTTCATCATGGACCCAAGCAGGATAAGCAATCTGGAGCTGGGGGTATTGACTGATGAGGTGGGAAAACACCATGACAAACTTATAGACCAGTGTTTCCCAAACTGGGGTCCATGGACCACCAGGGGTCCGTGACACATTCCCAGGGGGTCCGTAGTCAGCAGTTTTAAAAGCACTGCAAAGTTCCTTGTAGAATTAGCAGTTTTCGAGCAACAATAAAAGTGTCAAGATAACACCAGTGATTAATGTACCTGCTGGAGAGAGATGAGTTTTGTCCAGTGGCAGGTTTGACTTATCTAATGTAGCACAGAGGGTTAATATGCCTGCTGCAAAGAACGTGTGCCATGCATTTTGAAAAACAGTATTTTATGTGCATAGGTCAGTGGGTTACTGCTTTTGAAACAGATTCTTTTGATACTCTGCAGCTCATAAGAGACAATCATAATCTAGCACAGTGACCTATAAAATGTCACCAAGGAGCTGCTTACACACTGCATGGTACAAGTTAGCAACGTATCTTTTTTCCCAGTCTTTCATTATCCTGATGCTGCTAAAGGGGTTTATTTGGGTGGGAATACATTTTTATTGTTAGACAATGCTAACCACTGTGTTCTGAATCCTGAGTTTGTGCTTTTCGAGACCAAGCGCTCTTTACAAATTCCTACCAGTATGAAAGACATGTGAATCCTACACCTTGTAGTCCCCTTTGCCTTATGTAACATTTTCTCTACACTGATTTACAAGTATGATTCATTGTCTCTATATGTGTGTGATGTAAACTGCTCTGACATCCTACAATGGTATGAGAGATGCTCTAAAACAAATGCAATGCATGTGAAATGTGCTATGGAGAGATGAGAGGCACTGTTGAAGGGTGATAATAAGGGAACCATTAAAGAACCCCAACATAGATTGTTGTATCCTGGTGCATAGTAAGGTCATCATTTACTATTCTTTATAAGCTAATACAATTCAATATATAATGATAAATGTGTTGTAGAATGCACCATTGTATCCTAAGTTTTCTTTGGGGGGGAGAGCCTCCCAAAACCCCCTGTGTAGTGGTCAGGCTCACTCACTGCACTTGGTGTGCACTGTATGGGGACTGGTCTTAAAACATTTGCCAGGGCTGCTTTGGGTTTCCACTCTGGCCCTGGCAGGAGCAGGAGCCTTGTACTGCGAAATAAAACTAACCATTTAAAAGTTAATCACGGAGATGCAGCACCAACTTTCCCATTAAAATTTTCAGTTTTTTGCAAACTCTTTCAATATAAAATACTAAAATCCTTAGTAATTTGAGTATTTCTTTTGTGTGCACATGTGTGTTTATTTTTTTTAAATTACTCTTTTAATGTTTGAAATTTAAATCATGCAAATTGCTGGGGGTCCCCGGCTTCCAGTGGTGAGTCAATGGGGGTCCTCAGGAGTCAAAAGTTTGGGAATCACTGTTATAGACCATGTGATGATAACGGTGCCACCTAAAATTCAGACACAGATTTGGAAAGAAATAGGCAAAAAAGTTAATGCTGTACCATTTTTTCCACAGGAAGTAGAATATGTAAAAAACAGATACCATGACCTAAAAAGATGTGTTTGGGATATTGTGTCAAAGCACAAACGTGATCAGTTGGCCACCGGTGTGGCAAAAGTGGCACATTTTTTTATTGTATTATTTCATTGTTTTATAATTTGTACAAATGGTAATACTGTCTGGGCAATGATTTGACCTAATTAGTACCAATTTAACAACCAAATGCAGAAATATGCAACTGAAAGATGACCATTTAACCTTTGCGAAGGGCTTTTTTTCCGTGGGCAACGCATGTCACCACGTTTTCAGTAACTTTTGATCCGTTTGATCTAGAATTTTTTTTTTTTAAAGCTGCAGATTGTACAGCAGAGGATGTATTATGTGGCAAGTGTGGCAAACCTATAAATGGGCGAAAAAAGCAACAACCTCAGACTCATAATTCCAGTTGCCCTGGTCTATCAGGTACAGAGGACATTGCTAGGGGAACAGAGGTTGGAGGCATCCAAGAGTTAACAGGTACTTGTACCCTTTACTAATCATAGTGCTATTATAATGTAATATAGACTAATGTAATAGGGACAGGCCTCATATACCATTCCATGTGCAAAGATGTAGTGCCTTGCTTATCGCACAAATCAGAATTGTAATATGTGCAGCAGGAGAAGTTGTCACACGTGTCACAATTAACCATGCCAGCCATAATTGAGGCCTTCATACGACTTTACTATGTACAAAGTTGCATAAAAATGACTTGACAACATAGACCTACCACTCTCACGCCACATCAGTGACAACTCTGTATGCTGTGCACAGGCAAATAATACTTTTACACTACTGTATAGAACAGCAAGAAAAGATGTACCAAGGCTCAAAGTTGGGTCTTTACGTTGCACATGAGCAGTCAGAGCAGGGTTCTGACTTTGGTGGGGGGCGCTGTGTTTAAAAATAACTTATGGGTTTAAAAGTCAGTGAACTTCCTTGTATGTCGAGCAGTTTTCAGGCAACAATAAAAATGTCAAGATGACTCTGGTAATGAATACTCCTGCTGGTGAAAGATCGGAATTGTGTCTAGTGGCAGTTTTGACTCACCATAAAGTAGTGCAGATGGTTAATGTACCTTCTGCAAAAAATGTGTACCATGCAGATCACAGAACTGAGTTCCAGGAACTATGAGTAGTGCTATAAAAAATTAAATGTAAGAGAGGGACTATGGACAAATGATGGGCCCTGCTGGAGCATGATAGTAAGGGAATTAATGTAGAACAGGGTTCTCCAAATTCGGTACTGGAGGGCCGGATCCATGCCAGATTTTTTGCATATCGCCATTTAGATAAATGTAGTTCTGTTAAAAATCTGGCATGGATCTGGCCCTTCAGGACCGACTTTGGAGAACCCTGGTGTATAAGTAGATCATGGATCCTAAAAGACTGTCACACTCGGCGCCACCAGTGCTAAAGCCGGACCTGTGGGCAGTTGCTTTACAGATACAAATGACAAATCATGTTCCATTCCTATTATGGCGATACCAAATTACAATGAGGTACAGACAAAGTTGATTGTGGTTTTGTTACTAGCAGAAGAGATGCCGATTTGAGGACATTCATCCACTGACTGTAGGACTGAATACGGCTTTTTAAAATTCACTGTAGCGCTAAGTATAAGTATACGTGTAGTTATTGTAAACATTGATTTCCCTGTCTGTTGTAATGTCTGTATGCAGCTTTTCAAAAACATCATGGTATAATTTTGGCAAGGTATCACTGCACTGACTCGTTGTGTACGTCATCTGTACATTCGTTGAGTCCGGCATTTTGGTTATGCAATATGTAATTGTTCTCAGTTTCATTTCGCAAGTGATGCTATTTGTGTTTTCGTAGCCTGGCACATTAGCAAATTACTCAGGGGTGTGTGACTCAGGTGTGGTTGCATGTGGAGGGATTGTGTATGTTTTACAATGTTTGATCTACTGAAATATACCAGGTAAAAACTGCAAGGTAATTGGGGATATATATTTTCTTTTACAATGGCCGATCTACTGATATATACTAGGTGTATTTTTCAGGGTATTGGGGGTATAGATTTTCACTTTACACTGGTTAATCTATTGCAATATACCAGGTGAAATTTGCAAGGTATTTGGGAGTATAGATTTTTTTTTTACAATGTTTGATCTACTGATATATACCAGGTGTATTTTTCAGGGTATTTGTGGGTATAGACTTTCCTTTTAAAATGGTTAATCTACTGAAATATACCAGAAGATATTTGCAAGGTATTTGGAGGTGTAGATTTTCTTTTTACAATGTGTGGTCTACTGATACATACCAGGTGTATTTGCAGGTTATTTGGGAGTATATATTTTCTTTTTACAATAGTTGATCTACTGATATATACCAGGTGTATTTTTCAGTGTATTGGGGGTATAGATTTTCTCTTTACACTGGTTAATCTACTGCAATATACCAGGTGTATTTTGCAGTTTATTTGGGGTTAAGATTTCCTTTTTACAATGCTTGATCTATTAATATATACCAGATGTATTTTGCAGGATATTTGATGGTATGGATTTTCGTTTAACAATAGTTGATCTACTGACATATACCTGGTGTATTTTTCAGGGAACTTGGGGGTATAGTTTTTTCCCAATGTTTAATCTACTGAAATATACCAGGTGAAATTTCAAGGTATATGGAGGTATAGATGTTCTTTTTACAATGTTTTATCTACTGATATGTACCAGGTGTACTTTGCAGGGCATTTGGGGGCGTAGAGTCCTCCCTCAAGCCCCCAAAAGCATCTATCAGTGGGGAGGGTGTGTTCTTACCTGGAACATTTGCATTGTACTTAAAGCATGGCCCACAATACACACAATGGGTGCACTAAATGCACTTGTTGTAAGTCATACTTTTTTGAACCTGTGCATTTCCAAATTGCGTGACATATTATTACATGTGCAAAAATAATTTCATGCACTACTTGGTGACTCCACATTTATATCTGGCTTTGAAGAAGAGTATTTTGTCAGTGATAATTTTGACTGTTTAAACTAAACCATCATAGTAATAGCACATTTTAAATATTGCATGTGATAATTATCAAGTGCAGAATTTATCACTGTCACTATTTACCACATGAAATATTTATTTCATGCACTCTGGTCCTCATAGATTATATCCACATTTTACTGATATTGCAAGCGATTTTCAGGTCATAATTGGGCACATCAGATGGAACATGGTTTTTACTCAGACATTCTGTATTGACTGTACCAGATGTACTTGGGGTCCAAATGGGAGGACATTCCTCCATCACCCACTATCAAATCTCACTTTAATGTTTCCATCCCAACTCACTCACAAACTCTTTACTAGCAGCAGTTGTAGAAAAGAGGAAAATGGAGGAAGGAAACAACGGTTTAGGCAGCACTTGATTTGTAAAAAAAAAAAAAAAAGAATTTGTGCCTGGGCCTCGTGAGGAGGCCACTGCAGCTTGCACCACCCTTTGCCAGTGGTACAATGATAACACAAACACAATTACTATCCGTCACACTCCTACAAGTATGATAGTTCAGACTACTCCAGGTACGCAAAGCTATAACAATGCCTTGGGCAGCAAGTATTAGTCATTTTTTATTAATATTGACTGAATAAACAACTGTTGTTGTCCTCATCTCTAAATTAGATAGACAGCGCCACCTTGCGTCAGACTGTCATAAGTGCCAGTGTTGACAATTAATGCCAGTGCCGAGCATCGGAAACCCCAGGCTCAAATTAAGCACTGGGTTTCAGGAAGAAACCAGAGACCCTACATCAAGCAGTAACAAAGTGTCGCCAGCCTCTAGTTAACTACTAAAATACAGACATCATTTGGGTTCAAGGTGCTTCTCAGTAATCTGGGTTCCAGTGCCGCGGGATCTGCAGCACTATTGATAGCTATGCCCATGGAAGGAAGAAGCTTGTGGTAAAGGAGAGATGGGAATTGTTAAACAACAGGACTTTTGGTTAGGTACCTGAAAGCTGGCAACTACCGTCCAGTCATTCCTCAATCAAAGAACAGCCGTTATCAAGGAGAAACCTTTCTGAGGACCACAGACATGCGGAAACAACTGAATGTCTTCAGTATGGGATTGAAGCAACAATCCAGGTTAAACTGTTAAGAAACATTACTACACCATGTTCCTATAACATTACTACTAAAGCTAGCATATGCAAGGTACATTTGCAAATTCTGGAAATTAACTGAAATTCTGCTGAAAGATGAGAACTCTGAAACAACTGCACTGTGAAATAGAGGAATCTTTTGATATAAATTAAACCTATGCACACAGCTTGAGCACCATGTGATGAGGTTATTTAATTTCTTACTCAACTAAAGAGAAGAAAGACTGAGCTAAAGAAATTGAAAGAAAAAGAAAAAAAAAGAACTTTGAAAAATATACACACTATCAGCCGCGGTCTATGCAGGTAACAGTGGTAGGGCGGTGGGGCCGGGTAAGGAGGGATTTCGAGGGACAATGCTGAGGCAAAATAATTAATTATTTAATTTTCCCTCAGCATCGTCCCTCGAAATCCCCCCTTACCCGGCCCCAACACCCCACTGCTGTTACCTGCATGGACCGCGCCTGCGCAGTGTATAAATACAAAAAAAAGAGTGACATTTGAAGTAAACAAACCCTGCACCACAGCCTCTGAGTTTGCCCTCTTCAAACATCACCATAAGTACTTGGATAACGAAGAAAAGTGTGGGAGGTTGTTAGCATATTGTGTCAAAAATACAAAGTCTTAAGAAGAGTATTTAATGTGAAATATGAGAAAGGCTGTCTCAAGTTCAAAAACAAGACGATAGGTAATGTAAATGCAAAACCTTCTGCCAACAATATAGAATTGCCAAACGTAAATGTGCAATACAGTGACATATTAAATGAGGCATTTACTAAACAGGAGATACGGAATGCTATAAAGAATTCAAGAGGCAGCAAACCATCTTGAGTAGATGTATTTTTCCAGGAAATTTTAAAGAACATTCCTTAAGGAAGTTTCGACACTTTTTTTTAAAGATGTTTTTATTGTTTGTAGAAGTGAGTAATCACCAGTAACACCATACCAGTGGCATAGAAAACATTTTGCATATAATACCCTGATAGTCGTAATAATACATACACATACATTCATTCAAACATGGCCATTTCTCTGTTGTTCTTGCATCTCCATCTCCACAGTAGGTGAGACGCATATCTCCCCCCCCCCCCCCGATAAATGTTCCATTTTCCCCATTTTGTATTCCATTTCTTAGGGCATCCTCTAGATTTAAACAGCTCTTTTTCAGCAATCATGCATTTGTCTAGCTCCTTAGCCCATCCCCTTGCCTTCGGCACATCAGCAATCCCCCAATGCATAACAGTTGCATGTTTGACCAGTGTGTAGCCCAAGGTGACCCATTATTGTTCCACTTCTGTAAGATCTGTGGCCTCCCAGATAATCAATAGCCCCAGTCTCGGTGTCAACTGGATATCCTTCCCAATGGCCATGTGCATATGACGTGTGGCTTCCTCCCAAAGAACCCTGCTGTGGGAGCATTCCCATAAGGTGTGGTATAGGGTAACCTCCTCTAAACACTGTCCAAGTCAAATTGCATCCTCCCTGCGCCCTAGTTTCAGAAGCGTGGCCTCGGTAAAATACGATCTGTGCAGTACCTTCAGTTGGATGAGTCAGAACTTAAGTGGGATAGCTGATTCTCTCGGAGACATAAGTGCAGCTTGCCAATCCTCATCCTCTAATGTGCCTATGTCAGCTTTCCATTGCTCGCTCAGGCTCCTAAGTGGGTCTGGCAGATTGTTGCATAAATTACGATAAGTTAATGAGTTTGCCTTTTTTATCAATGGTTCCGAGAGTAACCTATCCTCCAGGGGGGATGATTCTGGTATCTCCCCAATCGCGGAGAGGTCGGCAGTGAGAGCATGTCGGATTTGCAAATAGCGGAAGAGTTCCCCTTTTGGCAAAGAATAGTCATTTGCTAGTTGTGTAAATGGCACCATTTTCCCTTTTTTCCAAAGGTGACCGATGGTGGAAATACCAATGTATCTCGTCTGTCAAAGCCAGGTTGGTGGCACAGCATCCCAAGTTTTTGGGTCGTCCACAGTGTATCCATCCAGCCAGGTTTCTTGTTGGCTTGCTTCCAAATAGCTATGGTTTGAGCCATAGGGCCAAAGAAACGGACTCTCTTGGCCTTAGAGTAGAGAGCACCTAGGTAGCCTTCTTTCCCCATCAGATAGTTATCCAGGAGGTAACATGGGCGTCCGCAGAAATTTTTCCAGGGAGGGGCGAACCTGGCAAATGAAGGGGCGTGGCTAATGTTAATCAATAGGGGCGGGGCTAAAATGGCAGACAATCAGGATCGGGTAATGCTCAGGCCAAGCGGAGAAAAAAAAGTGGTGAATTCTGCATTTGAAACTGGACAACAATTAGAGCACACATGAACCCTAAAATTACCCCCTGGCCCCTTAAAACTCATACATTCCCTGATACCTAAAATTAGCCCCCTGGCACCCCAAACCCCATAACCCATACCTGCCCTGACCCCTAAAATTGTCCCCCTGGCACCCCAAAACCCATACCCACCCTGAACCCTAAAATTACCCCTGCCCCCCAAAACTCATACCCACCCTGAACCCTAAAATTACCTCCCTGGCCCCTTAGAACCCATACCCACCCTGAACCCTAAAATTACCCCCCTGGCACCCCAAAATCCATACCCACCCTGAAAAATTAGTGACGGTCAAGAGATTAAAGACCTCGTCACCTTGGTACAGCCCTGAGCTGAAATGTTTAAAAGTAAACTGTAGGAGAGCGGAACGTCTTTGGAGACAAGACTATAGGAAAGATAAGAAAACTAGCTTTAATCTTGCTCTCCAACAATACAAGGATGCAATCATTACCGCAAAAAGACTATTTTACACAACTAAGATAGAGGAAGCCGGAAATTCCACTAAGGAACTTTTTTAAACTGACACACTGCTGTCTAAACGGCAGCAGGCTAATGCTTTTCAACCAGACCAAGCTATGTGCAATAAACTGGCCCTATATTTCCAGAACAAGGTTCAAGTGATTTATAATGACCTTTTGAACACTCAAATGGTTCCGGATAAGTCATGTCAATCATCTGATGAAGCTGTATCAATACATTGCAGATTAGCATGTTTTCAGACAGTTACAAACGATGAGGTACACAAACTTCTCGTTTCCATAAAATCTGGTTCACCCAAAGACCCCTGTCCTCCCGCGATTATGCATTTGGCTGCTAGGAGAATTTGTGACAAACTCACCCCTCTAGTCAATCAAGTCTTGGAATCAGGTAGTTACCCAGTATGTTGGAAAAAAGCAATGATCAGGCTGATTCTGAAAAAGTCCACCCTAGACCCCTCGGAACCTAAGAACTATCGTCCAATTGCTGGCTTACCAATAGCAGCTAAAATCCTGGAGAAATCAGTGAACAAGGTGCTGACTGATTATCTAGACATCAATAACCTGCTGGATTCTACTCAGCATGGTTTTTGGTCGCACCACTCTACCGAATCAGCCTTGATTGTAGTAACGGAGGAGGTTCGTAGAATAGTCGACGGAGGGGGTAGAGCAGTCCTTGTACTTTTAGACCTGTCAGCAGCTTTTGACACCGGGAACCACACAGTGTTAGTGCAGCGGCTGAAGGAAGTGGGGATCGAGGGTACTGCCCTGACCCACCTCACATCGTTTTTGGAGGGGAGGGAACAGAGCCAGTACTGGGAGGGTCTGCAATCAGACAGTTTCCATCTTCCCTGTGGGGTTCCACAGGGATCGGCCTTATCCCCGACGATGTTTAACATCTAGGTCCTTCCCCTGGCCAGACTCATCAGGAAGCATGGATTCGCCCTGGTATCCTACTGAAGATACAGCTATTAGGTTTCATGCATGCCTTACCGAGATTATGACCTGGATGCACCACAGCTTCCTGAAAAATAACACAGATAAGATGGAGGTCATTGAGTTTGGTCAGGGCCGATCCCTGTGGGATGACTCCTGGTGGCTGGTGGGAGCGGGGGAATGGCCCTGCCCCTTGCCTAAGGTTAGAAACCTCGGAGTACTCTTCGATGACCAATTAAATGTTTCTGTGTTGGTAAACAGCCTCACCTCTTCCTGCTTCTTTCTAATAAAAACCTTGAGAAAGCTATTCCCTTTCATCTCACAGGAACTACAAACGACTGTGGTGGTGGCTCTCTTGTTATCCAAACTTGATTACTGCAATGCCCTGTTTTTGGGCATTGATAAAACCCAGATGAGAAAACTGCAGTCCCTACAGAATGCCGCAGCAAGGCTGCTTCTAATATACCTGGAGGTCAATCAACCTCGGCAGGAATCAATGCATTGCATTGGCTCCCTGTACAGCAGCGCGCGGAATTCAAGGGCTTAGGCCTGGTTCATAAAGCACTTTATGGGGGAGGGGCCAGGGACATCCAAAAAATGTTTTTACCCTATACACCCGCTCATGCTCTTAGGTCCAGTAATTTAGGCCTCCTCCAGATTGATAGGACTAGGCGGGTAAGATGGGGCGGCAGAACTTTTTCAAACTGTGCGGCAAAGTTATGGAACAAAATGCCAATAGCCATGAGATTCCAACCAAATCGACAGTCCTTCAGGAAGGACTTGAAAACGTGGCAGTTCGCTTCGATCTAGCTCCCTGGTAATACAGACTGTACCATTTTCACATACACCAGTGCCAAGACACCATGGCATTCGAGCGCTATAAAAGCATATATCTTATCCTATCCTAACCCTACAATTATCCCCCTGGCATCCCAAAACCCATACCCACACTGAACCCTAAAATTACCCCCTGGCACACCAACACCCAAACCCACCTGGAACCCTAAAATTACCCCCTGGCAGCTGGTACCCCAAAACCCATACCCACCTGGAACCCTAAAATTACCCCCTGGCACCCCAATCACTAACCCACCCTGAACCCTAAATTTACTCCCTGGCACCCTAAAACCCACACCCAACCTGAAACCTAAAGTTACCCCCTGGTACCCCAAAAGCTGAACACTACAAGCTTACACTACATTTGCATATACGGAGGGGACTGTCCTCCTTGATATTTCCATGCATGTAAGTCTAGAACACCGTTCACTTAGAGAAACCTAGATTTGAAGCCAGTAGGTAATGCTGATGCTGTTGAATGCATTAAAGTTACTGGAACTTACTAAAAAACTGCTGCCTGCTCTTCTGATACTATTCAGAGGAGTCGGGCTGATCAACAGCACTGTCGTCCTGGCATCCAGCCCCTCCCGAAGGTCTCACTGTGTAGATCAGAGGTCTTCAAACATTTTTAGGCAAAGTCCCCCCTGACAATATTTTTTAGGAGTGGAGGCCCCCCCAATCACTTACATTTCTGGAAGTTGGGCTTTAGCATCGCTGTCAACCATTTTTACCCCGAAGTATTATCTGACAACTAATTTTCACAATTTCGAAACAACATTATCAGTGTTTTGTAAATGTAAAATTTGTGAGTGGTAAATCTGGCCAAAAATCACAGAACTCATGCAACACAATTTGACGGGAAACTTTCTTTTGAGTGAAAACTGCCACAAGGTCAGTGGATGGAACCCCAACTTTCAGGACCCCATCTAGTACTGTGCAGCCCGATCCAGCAAATAATCAGAATGTTGGCAGACTTGGCAACCACATCATTCTCTGGGCAAGGTCTTTGCTCTGAAGATACAACTCAATCTATGGAAATTCCCACTGCCATATATGTTTATTTTGTATTATCCCACTAAAGCAGTATAGATGCTTTGGGCTCTGGTGCTGGGATTATCAGGGTTTAATGGGCCGGATGTAGCCGCAGTCCGTGCAGATGAAAGCGGTGGGGCCGGGTGGGCCGGGTGTATTTCGACTGACGATGACGAGAGAAAATTAAATAAATTTTTAATTTTCACTCTGCATTGTCCATCGAAATCCCCCACCACTCTTACCTTGTTGCAGGCAGTTATTTAACAGCACTGTCACAAATGAACAGGAGGAAGTGAAAAACTACAACAAGTGGTCTAAATTTGCCTTATTATTATGGGAAATACTTTGACAAAAGTTAAAATGTAATGTTGCCTAAGACTCTGAAATTGTCTGCATCACAGCAGATTTGCAGAATCCAAACTGCGGTTGGCTAAAACACCAGGACTCCCAGAGATGAGACTCTCAACTGGGGCCTCTTGATAGCAAAGTGCAAGGACACTAGGGGGCATATCAACAACAACCGGTGATGATTATCGCAAAGCGCACTTAGCGCTAGGATAATTATCGCCGGCTAGCGTGGATTTTTATCGCTGAGATAGCGTGCTATTAGCAACGCTTATCTCAAAAGCGATAAAAATCCTAACGCTAACTGCCTAACGTGAGATTATCGCTGGAAACCCAGCGATAATCTCACGTTAGCTTGTTGATAGGAACACACAAACTTAGCCATGATATCCACCTTCCATAGAATATCATGGCTAAGTCAGTCCTGAAGCAGGCGTAAGGAAAGTAGCGATAACAGGGGTTATCGCTACTTTTCCTGCCGCTATGCTTCATAGCGTGGGGCTTGATCATAGGAGAAATGTCGCTTAGCGACATTTCTCCTGTCATGCCAGGTCAGGAACGCCCACTTTGCATCTTATTAAAGATGCAAAGCTGGGCGTTCGGAATCCCCATGCTAAAGCAAGGTTTCACGCGTTAGCGTGACCTTGCTGATATAGCGATAAAATTATCGCCACTTTTCGGCCGAAAATGGCCGCTAAAGCGGCGATAATTCATTATCGCCTCCTTGTAAATATGCCTCTAGGTCATCAACATTTCCACAGCGCAAATATGCTGTATGTAAGATCCCATAGCACCCTATTTTGTTCAGCTTGTTTTCAGTTAATGGTTCCTTTTTGTCTGATGATCAGGGTGTTGCTCTGCCTTTTAGAAACATTCTCAGGAAAGACAGCATCACCTGGACCATGGTCGACAGAGGTGACTCAGAAGCACCTGTTTGTAAGTTAATAAATTGTCCTTGAGGAAAGAGAATGCAGGCACCTCCAGTATCTGCCACCATATAGTGGTTGTTTGCGTGATTTAACATCTATATATAGATTTTGACTTGCTGATGCTACAAAAATCTGTTTAGCAAGCCCATCTACTGCTGCCTCTGCGACTAGCGTGACTAGTGGCATACAGCATGTAGTTCTACAGTGGACTTTGTGGCACATGGCCCAAGTGAGTGTCAACTTACCATAACTGCAGGACTCGAATCATCTGTAGTAACAGAGAACAGATCTAATTTTTCAACTGACAAGGAAGAGACAAAACCCAAAACTTATTGGAAGTGTAAGAGTTGAGGGGAGATCCCTCTCTGAATTCTAAGGAGGATAAGAGGCTCCACTAATGAACTGGGTTCATGAAGCATGGATGAAAAAGAATGGGAAAGACTCAGAGAAAGAGAGAGAAGTATAAGGTGGTGAACAGAAGAGGCGTGAGCTGGAATCAAGAGTAAGCAGCCTTGGTATATGGCCACCCTGGTGTTCAGCAGTGCTGCTGGCAGCTTCAAAAAAAATTGGGTCGCTAAACCTATTTATTTACTTTTTTACAAATTAAGTACTGGAAATAGTACTGAAAACGGTACTAAGACCAAAAGAGAAATGAAGAGTGGGAGGGTCGAATAGAAACATATTCTTCCCGGTTTTATGTAGTTTGTGCATACTGTACAGTAATTAAGCCAGATCCAGTGCAAGGACTGAGAAAAGTACCCCCGAATAATCTGGAAAGTAGACACCCCTTCCTCACAATCAGACAGCAGCTGTAGTTTTTTGGCCCTTATGTCAGCGCTCAGAGCAGTGGATTCAACAAAAAGAGAACACCCACTCCATCAGAAAGCTTCGGTACGAAATCATTGGCAATAGTAAGCAGTACACAAGATAGTTAGTCTCAGATCATCGTGAAATGTCTGAGTACATCCACTCGGCCTCTCAAGTTATGTTACTTGCACTTGTAATCACAGTCATACTCATAGCCGGTTAGCCTCACATAAAAATTCCAGTGATCCATGGTGTACAACGCACGCCACTCTCTGGCCTGGTAGAACCATCAAAATTAGCATCAGTTTCGGATCGGATTCGAAACACAGCAGAAGGGGTGGTGAAAATATATTTATTCTCAGACCAGAGGCGCAACTAGAGCCCAAATTTTAGGGGGGTGTGGGGGGAGGGGGCTAATTCTTCCAGCAGTAGGCAGAGTGGAGATGGAGGGGTGAAAAACAACAAAGCCTCACAAAAAGCCTCGTTAACACGTAATTGGTCTTTTAAAGACCTGTGAAGTACTCGGGTGCGGCTGCGGCAAGCTGTCTCAGCCCGGGCTGACACACATGAGGGGGGGGCAAGGAGGGGTGCTCCAGGAGGGGGCAAGCGCCCCTCCCTGCGGACGCCCATGGGAGGTAAGCCGGGTCTAACGGGAGACGGTATATCCAGTGGTTCACCACCACTAGCTATGAAGCCAGTAATAGAGGAGTATATCTGGGAGAGCAATGCCTCTGTCGTACCAACTCCTAGTCAGATTATGCAGGGCTATGCGGGGGGCCCTCCCATCCCACAACAGGGTCCTCACCTCACTCTCAACGCTTCTAAAATAGGACTTTAATCGGGCAATTCTGTAGAATATATATGAAGCGGGGAAGCGCCAACATTTTTAAAAGGGCTGCGCGGCCCACTAAGGAGAGAGTTTCACATCGTTCCTCAGTCGAACTAGGGGGGGTTACAAGATTGTTCATATAAAATACGGTAGGACCCGGAGTGATATAGATTCCCAGATAACGAATCCATTCTCCGCCACCTCCACTGTATACCCGAGAGGGAGTCTGGGAACCGGCCCGTGTAATGGGAAAAGCACAGATTTAGACCAATTAATTGAGTATCCCGAATATCTCCCGAAGTTTGTGAAGATATTTAATATTCTGTGAAGTTATTTTGCGGGGGCAGCTAAGTAAAGCAGGATATCATCCGCATAGAGGGATATCCTGTCTTCTTGTCCCTCGGACCATTTTAATTCCCTGAACACTACATCCCTTCTAACCCATGACGCCAGGGGCTCCAGTATAAGTGAAAACATCAATGGAGATAGGGGGCATCCCTGCCTAGTGCCCCTCCTCAGTGGAAACACCCGTGCTGTGCGGTTGGGTATTGACTTTAATTTGTCCTGTGAGGTCTGTATATAGCAACCTAATCCATGCCAAGAATTTTGGTCCAAATCCCAAGCGTTGTAGCACCTCGAAGAGGTATGGCCACTCTATTGAGTCAAACACCATTTTAGCATCCAAAGATAAGATTATGGCATCTTCTTCAATGACGTGTTGGAGACCGATCACATTGTGGAGCCTGTGGAGATTAAGGGCTGTGCTGCGGCCCTGCATAAAACTGGATTGATCCGCATGCACAAGTGAGGTGAGGAGCAGCACCAGCTGGGTAGCCAGTAATTTCGCTAGAATCTTGCCCTCAGCAATATTTAAGGAGATCGGCCGGTAGGAGCCTCATTGGTTCCCGGGTTTCCCCGGTTTGCGAATGACTACTGTAGAAGCAAGCCTCTGATCTTCCGGCAAGAACCCTTTTTTCATAGCTCGCGTTGTACAAATCTTTTAAATAGGGTGCTATTAGGGAGCTAGTAGATTTGAGGAGCTCTATAGGGATCCTGTTAGAACCCATCACTTTCCCGGATTGTATGTTCCCTATAGCCTTTTGGACTTGTTCGTCAGTAAAATCGTCCTCAAGCGACTCTCTTTTGCTGGCAGATAGGACTGGTAAATGCACATCTGCCAAGAACTGTCGGGACTCTTCAGCGGTGGTAACAGTCGAGGGAGTATAGATCTGTTCCAAATAATCTGTGAATGCCTTCGCTATCTCTTGTGGATCCGTTATAGTCAGGGTACCATCAACGGTTAAATGGGGGACCCATCACTCAGCCAGCTCCCTCCGTTCCAACCAGGCAAGCAGCTTCCCTGCTCTATCCCCAAGCTCATACAGTCTACGTTGGGTTGCCAGTAACTTGGCCCCAGCCCATTCACGCGCCATACTTCTATATTCCAACTGTTTGACCTGTAATTTAAGATGAGCATCCTCAGAAGGGGATTGCGTGTATTTCACCTCGAGAGTCTGGAGGTCAGCTTCCATTTGTTCTATCTGTGCCTGTTGTTTCTTAATGTACTCCACTTTTGGAGCTAGTGCCTGTCCTGTCACCACCGCTTTATATGCCTCCCATATCGTCTGAGCTGACTCCTCCGAACCAACGTATTCTTTGAAGTAATTTTCCGAATGTTCTTGTAAGCGTTCTTTAATATCTAGCACTTTTAGTAGCCATGGATTTATGGTTATGGTGGCTCTCTGGCGCTTCTTGTTAAATGAGAGTTCCGCCCATACCGGGGGATTATCCGAGATACCGCATGGAAGACAGTGTGGACCCGGAAGCTCCCCACATTTGCTGAGTGGGTCAAAAGGTGGTCTATGCGGGGAAGGCTACGATGTGAGTTAGAGTAATATGTGAATCATGTCAAATCAGGATGATAGTGGTGCCATATAGCCGTGAGGCCCATGGCGACGAGAAACTCCAACATATGCCCGCCGAGCATCGGCGAGGGGCGCGCAGGTTGTCCGTCTAACTGGTCGTTTAACATCATATTGAAATCTCCCCCCAGGATCAACGTGCCAAGTGGTAGGTCTAGCATGATCTTGCCCAGGTCCACCAATGTTTCCTTACCTAGAGCCGGGGGGGCAAAAATTGAGATGATGCTAACTCGCCTCCCTTCCCAGCTACTCTCCAAGATCGTGAACTTCCCATGTGGGTCCCCCCATGTGTGGTGTGGGGTTAACGCAAGGGATTTCTTGATGAAAATACCTGCATATCTGGATCCTGATGTGTATCCCGCATGGACCATGAGCTTGTACTCCCATCTGGTCTAAGCCTTACAGTAATTGCCCACTAAATGCGTTTCTTGTAAGTGGACTATATCGGGAGCCTGGCATATGAAATATTGCAGGACAATTCCCCTTTTTATTTTATCGCCCAGCCCATTGACGTTCCAGGTTAGGATCGTCAATGACGTACCTGTTACTTGTGGAACCATCTCATTTTCCGAAGGAATAAGGGTGAGCGTTGACCCTCAATCGTCAAAGTTCCCACAAACAACGTGAGCCCGCCCCCCCTTCCAGTACGTCAAGAGGACGCCTTTCACCCTGACATTTGCTGGGTCGCAAAGGCCTCGGGTGGATATGCGTGAGATGTTTGGTGTACGTGAATGGTATTGAGTGACTAGTAGAAAAAACAAACCCCCCTTCCCATAACTTGATCCCCCTCCCTGCCCCCCTGCCAGTGGATTTCGAACTACCCGCACCCCAACGTGGCAGAGTGCCCGTCGCCCCGATTAAGTAGGTGCATGGGAAGCAGCCTCTGTCCCACCGCGCGTCCCTTGTTTGATCCACATGTCTAGGGCTACAGGCTTCATAAACGCGGACCACTGCCCTAACCCACCTGGGCCTCTTTTGCATTTAATTGGTAGTGCACCCTTCTGCTCTAAGTAATAAGGCGTTGTCTCAGTCTGGGTCCCATAGGGCGACCCCTGAAGTATCAGTAGTTACCCTCAGCAAACCAGAAGCCCCTCCCCTCCCCACTTATCTGTACTTCTCGTCCATCAGTGCCAATTAGTTCATGCTGTCAGTTCAGCTGCCATGGGCCACGTCTGCCCCTCCCCAAGGTGAATATTCACTCGGAGTTGTCGGGTCTGGTCCAGTCCAGTGTGCATGTCCTTGCTAGGTTTTCCCACTTGCCGCCAGCCCTCCAGCCAGTCCGCGCCTCCTCTAGGGAGGAAAAGAACCAGTTTTACCGTCAGCTTCGATGTGCAATTTGGCCGGAAAAAGCATGGCGTACTTTATGTTCTTTTCTCTAAGCGCCTTCTTCACCTCCAGAAAACTCTGCCGTTGGTTTTGGACTTTCATTGTGAAATCCAGAAATAAGGATATCTGACTGTTCTCCAGCGATTGTGGCGGGTTGGTCCATGCTGTCTGAAGTATCGCATCCCAGTCTCGAAAATTGAAGACTCTAGCAATTAAGAGCTAGGGCGGAGCCCCTTGTCTGTGGCATCCCCCAGAAACCCGGTGGGCCCTCTCAATTGAAAAGAAATTAGAAAGGCATTTTGGACGTTAATGTTTCGCGATCAATTCTTTAACAAAGACGCTCGAGTCCGCCCCTTCCGCTTGCTCCGGCACCCCCAGGATTCACACGTTGTTGTGACGTGCTCTACCTCATATTCATCTAGTTGCGCCTCCATTTTGTCCTGTTTTTTGGTCAATTGCTGTACCTGACGCTTGAGTTGGGAGGTGTCAATGGTAATTTGTTTGGTGGCTTCCTCCACCTCCTTAACTCTCATCCCCATCTTCCAGAGATCGGCCCACATGAGGGAAACCTCAGTGTTCACTGAGTCCAACCACGATTCCAGGGAGGACCGTACACCGTTGAAGGCAGCCATGATATCCTGTAGTGTTGGATCAGGTTGCGCAGGGGTTGGTTGTGTTTTCTCTGGGTCATTAACTTTGGAGGTCTCGGACTCCTCACCATTTTTTATTCCAGGCTTATTTGTCCAGTTTTGTCTGTAATGAAGATTTGGGTCCTTTTCCCGCCAGCCATCCTGGAGTGCCTTCCGTTCCAACAAGGAAGGGGTTAGAAGTGCAGGACCAAACTAGGTACTCCCCACCACCTGCCTAGGGGCCACGGGTGACTAGTGGCCTGTCAGTTTTCCCGGGATAGTTTTACTGTCCCTTTACGTTGGCTTGAGACAAGGGAATTGCACAACGGTCTCACTTGACTTGACAATCCCATAGCCAGGATTGGCCTGCTGCCTGCAGTGTCTGGATGTCCCTTGGTCCTTCCTTACCAGCCTCTGGGGGGTCTTAATTCTCTGGGTTAGAAGCACTGTGTCGGGGGGGCTACCCCTATCACGATCCCATGCAGACCTCTTCCATAGATTTCCCAGCCGGGTGGGAAGAGCTGCCACCACTCAGTGTCTGGGACCCGCAGTACCTCTACAGAAGTTCTTTTACACGCCTGTTGGGAAATCCGTCCCCTCTCTTACACTCAGGGGACAGATCCTGGCCTTCTACAGTATAGGTCTATGAGGCCCCGCCGTTGGACTCACCCTGTCAGTGCACAAGCTCAGCCCAAGTGTACTATGCCTTCTTGATAGTGTCACAATGCTCCAGACAGGTCTATCTTGGGCAGGACTCGCCTTCACCAGTTTCCCTGTGCTCCCGGCCGGGCCTGCATCCATTCCGGGGCCCCGCTGATGGATGTCTCTTGGGTACGAGCTCTCCCACTCACCAGGTGCAGTCTTCGTACTTCCTGCAGCTTCGCCTCTCAGCCCGATCAAAAGCAGTCACACGAAGCCATCGCCCCGATCTCGCAGGCAGGAGCCTGACCGCGCGGGTGGAGGTCCGCCCCGGTCCTACGAGGCAGATCTGCGCGCTAATTAGTACTTCAATGCTCGCCGGTCTCCGAGTGTCTCCGGCATCGTCTGCTGGTCAATGAATGGTTTCAGGCCGTCTGGGCAGGCCAATCCCCAGCACCGCCAGTCTGAAGGACTACGCCAGTCCTGTCGCCGCCATCTTTGTCCCCTCTCCGCCGCTGGGTCGGAATCGCACACACCTCTTCCCAGCTGCCGCCGACGGGATTACAAGGTATGCGGGTGTCCCGGGGCTTAATGGCTGCGGTCCCACTATTTGCGGGATTAAAACTTGTAATGTACTCAGGATATATGCCGGATTAGCAGGTGAGGGCTCTGGAGCCGTGCTAGTGAGCGGCCATTCCTCTCGGCTGCTGGCCACGCCCCCCAATTTCAACACTTTTAACGCATAACGTTAAATAAATTTGACTGAGAAATTGAAGATACACTTATTTCAGAGGGGAAAGATCTAAAAATGTGTAGAATTGATAAGGCAATTTCACTCATCAATGTGGGTGTCAAGGTGCTAACTGAATGTTCGACAAGCAGTTTAAACAGAGTTACCAAAGGTATCGTACAGAACAAAGAGGTGGGTTTCTTAAAGGGTAGACATAGCCATGACTACATTAGAATATTTTCAAATGTAGTAACAATGAAGGACAAGCATTGGCAAAGCCAGTAGGTCATACCTATGCAAGACCTATTGCTGTTTGGTATGGCTAAAAGTTAGTAGTGTAACGAGGCATAGAGTGGAGTGTTGTAGAGTGGAGTGGAGTAGACTAACGTAGAGAAGAGTGTCATAAAGTCGAGTAGCGTAAAGTGGAATGGTGTAAAGTGGAGTGGCTTAAAGGGCCATATGTAGGGAGCTAAATACCGGTCGGTAACGGCCGAAAATCGGTAAATATCCCGTTACCGACCGGTAATTAGGCATTTGAGATGTAGGAGGCATGATTTAAGGATTCGGTAATTTACCAAATCGGTAAGAGATTGGTAAAATACCGAATCGGTAAAATACAGATTCGGTAAATTACCGAATCCTTAAATCATATGTAGGGAGCACTCAAGTGAGTGAATTTCAGTAGTAAGGATTCGGTATTTACCACCAACTACAGGTTGATGATAAATAACGAATACCTTTCAAAAAGCTATATTTTGCTGATTTAAAAGTGCCATGTGGCAGACATACATGCCCTTAGGGCATGTATGTGCGCCACATGTGCACACATGCACGAATCAGGGGTGCAACAGGGTGTCAATGTGACACCCTTCCACCCATGAATATGCTTCCCCTATTACCGATTCGGTATTTACCGAATCGGTAATAGTAAATGGCTTCCCATTCATTCCTATGGGCCTCCAGACCCATAGGAATGAATGGGAAGGGATGCATTATTACCGATTCGGTAAATACCTATTCATAAATACCGATATTTACAGAATCGGTAATAATTACCGATTGTTTACCTACATACTATTTACCGATTCATAAATACCGAATCGGTAAAAATCGGTATTTATGAATCAGTAAATATAATTTATCTACATATGGCCCAAAGTGAGGTAACCATGATGGGCTAGTGCACTGCCATTACAGGCAACACATTTTCAACTGAAATGACCCTTACATTTGCATATATAATTTTACTGATAAAACTGTACAGCGCACAAACGATAATGTGTGGAAATGGCATCACCTAGTGTACTGATTTGTTCTGATCGTATTAAAATATTTGTTTTCTCCACACCACAAAATTACCAAAAAATTGCTTTATTTGTGCTTTCCTAATACTGATCTATTCTGAAATATTTGCATAGTTCATTTACAGGCATTTACATTTTGGTCGGTGCTAGAAAAAAACGTTTTATTTTATAGTACCCAGCAATGTTGTCACATAAATCCTCTCACTTTGAAGTCAGAGAAGGAAAAGTAAACACCAAGCTCCGTGGGAAGACAGAATCTGACATTTGACCTCTGTCTTTGAACACAAAGTAGATGCGATAAGACTCAAATTTAAAGGCCTGTTTACAGAAAGTGAGCCCTCATGGAAAAATAGAGTAAACTGGTGATGCTCCGCGAGAAAGTCAAAGACATGCGGGACAGCTTAAAACAAATAAAGCCAGCAAATAGAAAGCTAGAAAATGTGAGGTACGCGATGAGTGGAATCCATTGCCAGAGAAGCTTTCAGATTGCCCACAAGAAGTCTTTCCACAACCAGACAGTTGCGCTGTCTGGTAGGCTTCGACCCAAAAACAGGAGTATGCAGCTTTATTACTCTCTATCGATGCAGAAAAATATTTGATGATCTAAACTAGAAATATAAAAAGGAAAAAATGCGTAAGACGGATTCTGTTGTAAAGCACTCTAAAGTCAGTTTCATGCAATAAAAAAAATGAAAAACATACTTGCCTGTGACAATAATGAAAATTGTTTCAGTGAGAAATTCTGTCGCAACTAACATCTCTTTATGAAGGATCCAAGGCACAGTTAGGAGTAAGTGGGTACAGATCTATATATTTGTAAGCCCAAAAGAGGTGCACACATTGATGCCTCATGTCACCACTCCTATCTGCTATTGCCCTATAACCCCTGGCAATAGCCCTGCACCAATGCAGAGAACACATAGGTATGACATAAGGGGAAGAACACATGAAAACATTATTCTATGTAGATGGCATGCTATTGCTAGTTTCAGAACCAGAGTCAACGGTCCAAAATATAATGGATTTGATCACTGAATTGATAAGTTTGCAGTGTATATAATAAATTGAGGAAAACATCTGTACTGATTATTTGAAAAGAACAAGAAAGGCCAAGAACGTTTGCTTGACAATTCAAACGAAAAGATTAATACAATGCAAATCTAGGTATAAAAATAACACAATGTGGTTCAGTAATGGTAAAATAGAACACTACTGAAACAATTTAGAGAGGAAGTCAATAAGTGGAGACCACTCAATTTGGGTTTGTAGGTAAAACTGAAATTGATAAAGTGATATGACTCCCAAAGTTTACCTTTGTGTGTAATAACCCGTGTACAACATGATCAGTAAACGTTTGCAAGGACTTTGAATAAATATGTTGGAAGCTGTTATGAAATGGAAAGGAAGCAATGATATCACTCCTTAGTCTTCATACACCAATGAGAAAGAGTAGGATTGTCCTGCCTAATCTGAAAAAATACTATGACTGCTTCATGCAACAACAGGCATTTAGAATGTTTAACAGGGGAGACATCGAAACAGTCTATGGATGGTAACAGAGAGGCATTTATTGGGTAAAACTCCACTAGAAACATTCTTCTGAAATAAAATAGTGAATGCAGAGGGTATTATACCGTCTAGCTTGATAATTAGACTCTGTGAAGTGGGGTGTATTCTGAGAAGTTATATCTCATCAATCAGGAATAATCCAGATATTCGCCTAAATTATAAGTGCCTAAAATTGGAAAACGGATAGAACTAAGCATAACAAAGATTTGACAAATACACAATGGGACCAGAATAAAGTTGCTTCAAACATTAACTCAGAATGTTTTGCTACTTCCTATTGACAGTGAAAGATAAAGTGCTTTGAAAGATAAAGTGCTTTGAAGAACATAATAGAGAATTTTTATGGAAGAAAGATGGGTAGAGCTTAGAAAATACAAAGTAGGGAGAGTTCATGGTGGAATTTATTTTCTGTGATCTCTTCTCAATTTCAAGCTTGCTTATAGAAATAGGTTTGTAATCAGTGCAAGTCTCTTACAAATGAAGAGATGACTGGGCAGAAGAATTTAGATTAGAAATCACTTAAGTTGAAAGGGAAAATGCTCTCATGGAGACTGCAAACGTTCAAGTTGACATATGTGGAAGATTATCACTGCAGAATTTGGGCTTTAGATTACAATGGATGCCAGAGGAAAAGTGGACACCAAGGTTAATTGATTATGACTTATGTTAGAAATGTTGTGCCTCAATTGGAAGACACAAACGTGTTAATGGATTGACCTATGTGAGAAGATTGATTCCAAACCATATTGCCCTGTTTTTTCGCTTTTTGGACTACCTGGTTTTAGACCTCGGCTCTGAGTGAGTGTTAGGACAGAAAAGTCCTCTGCATAGTAATGGCCTGCACCTTTGCCCCAAGTGCCCAAGCTGTACCAATGTCTGGATCCCTATTGCTGATTTTCATTGGCAAAACATTGATCATGCATGTGCGCCATGACATAGGCTTGTATCATGGCCTGAGTCTTGTTGGACCGGGAGGGGCACCCAAAGTGTAGTTAAAGGCTATTGCCTTTAGCAGGAGTTAAGCAGCACAAGCGCAATGGTGGCAGCATACCGTGTAGTGATCAGTAGGAATGAACTGGTCATTGTTAACCTCTAGTCACTGAAGTCAGGGCTGTAGGCTCACTCATTCAAAGTTACAATGCTGTGTGCTTACCTCATCCCTTGGCTTACATCAGGTTCTTATGAAGTTCTGCACAGCGCAGGATGTGTGCCTGGGAAGGGTATAGTACAGGGATAATGCAGTACTGTGCATTGTGTGCATGGTAGACGCATGTGGTAGGTGTACGTGTGCCTGAGGGGTACAATACATGAAGGGTATAGCACAATGCAGTACATGCAGGGTAAATGTATATGCTGTGTGTATCTGTAGCAGTGAATGGTACAGTACAGAAAGTAGTCAGTGCTGTACACTGTGTGCATATTAAATGTATTGTGTATATGTGTGCTTGTAAATTGCACAATACATGGCAGACTATGGATTCCATTTTGGGAGACCCAGAGCTGCATGAGGTAGAGGAATCCCTCCTCACAGATTTGTGTATTGCAGCATTCTTGTAAGCTGGGTGGAACACACTGGAGAAGGGAGAGCCAGGCTTCGCCTATGCCCTGGGTTAACCCTTTGATACACATATCTTTGTGGCTGACATCCTGGTGTGAACTCCAGTCACTCCCGTGGCCTGTACTGTGGAGCTATCAGCTTTGGAGTTGCTCCTGCTGTGACTGAATTCTTTCAAGAGGAAGGGAGGGCAGAGGAGTGGGCATTTCAGAAGTAAACAGACCCCTAACATAGACTTCAACTCAACTAGACTCACACTCTAAATCAGATTTGGTGTCTGGAAATGGAGCTTGTAACCCCCCTAAAATTGTCAACTGCCAAACAGCCAGTCATGCTGTGTGAGGAGAAGAAGCTCTGCAAATGTCTGCCTGTGACCAGGACTGGGGTGCCAAAGCCTGCAGTCTCCCTGCTCGGTGAGGGGACCTAGGGAATCCATGGCCACCTGCTCTAGAGCCTGGAGCTCCAGCGCCTGCCTGCTTGCAACGACCAGCGTGCCCTGTGAGAGAGAGGAGAAAGTTGGAGGGAGTGAGGTCGAGTGGGGAATGCTGTAATGAGGATTCCCTGTGCGAGGTGTGATGAACACCTGCTGTACCGATTGGGTCATTGCCCATGTGCAGGATGAAGTTGGCGACCTTCTGATGTCAGTGGATGTCCCTGTGCTGACTGAGCTGGAGCCTGTGTGCAGTGTGAATTCCTTGACCCTGTGCCAAGAGGGGCCACCGTGGACAAATTTGCTGTGTGGGGAGGGCCATTGTCCTAGTACGGAAAAGAGCCGGCAGCCCCATATGCCAGGAGGGGCCACCATGCAGGCATCTGCTGAGCCGATCGGGTCAGAACCTATATATAGAACAGATGTGGTGACCCTGTATGCCAGAGGGGTCAACGGAACAAGAGAAAAGTGCAAACTGACTGGGAGTGTCCCAGGAGAAGTGACGCTGTCATAGGTTCCCCCACTCAGCTACATAGGGATGTGGGACTAGCATCAGGAACTTTGCATCACCTTCTCTCTATTGAAGGATGGACTGAGACACTTACTCTGCTAGGAGGACCAGCGCGGAACTTCTGGTCACTGCCGAAGCACAACTGCGTGTGAGGAACTCAAGGATAGACGAGTTCAGCTCAACAGAGGCGTGTGCAGTCAACTCACCTGAACCATCCACTCTTGTGCCTGCAGAGGGGGTGCGCTCAGGGGCTTTGGATGCTCTGATCCTGCAGGTGTGGGTCAGACTGAATTCGGGCCAAGTCCGCCTTGGGGAACCTGCTTCCTAGATAGCGCTTCAGTGCTGGAACACTTTTGACTTACTCCGAGAGTCGAAGTGGACTCTTGAGACTTGGACTGCTAGTGGGGCTTGTGTGGCTTAACCTGAATGTTGTCTAAAGTGAATGGGGAATATCCACAATTGGTAGAGTGAGGAGGGAGTGGAACACAGGGAATTGCCTATGAAACACTAGAGCCCCGACCTCAGGGGGACTATGTAGTTGTATGTCAATGTTGTATTTCCCTTTCTGTTGTTAGCAGTAAAATAAAATACTTCTTTTATCATATAAGTGAGTATTTGGCTGGGCAATCATGTTTTGCTGCTACTGTGTATATTGTGAGCTGTGAGCCTGTGTCCACCCCCTATATCCACCTTCCCCCGCTAGAGCCTTTGACTGCTCAGACCACACTATTCCTGATAGTCAAGTGCTGAAGGGGTACTTAGCCCAGTTGCTCAGGATCTATAGAAGGTCAGGCCACAGGACATCAAGAGTGAAAGGCCTCAACCCCCGTGGTTGAGCCCAGTAGCTTCTGCTGCCCTGTTGCTCGCTGAACCGGTTTCTGACACTGAGTCTCACTGAGTCGACTCACTGCTGCCATACAGTTCCTACTATGTCAGTAAGACTGTGCATTTGGACAACATAAACGTCAAAACTATGCATGACTGAGTCCTTGTACACCATCAGAATATGTTGATCTTAGTTCCGGCTAGCTCACCATGCACCATCTGGACCTCTAAACCTTACACGGTAGCGGATGGTGTCTGCAACCTCAGAACATGACAACCCTGACTCCACAAGGAAATTGTGGAAATAGATCTAACCCTTTCATGATTAACCTAGGCATGCCCAAAGAGAGACACAAGAAATACTCAAATTGGCATTTCAAACATTTATTGATTCTTGTGTAAAATACGTACACTGCAATGATTAATAGAAGGAAACAAAACAGCATTACAAGATTGGAAAGAAAATAAACAGTTCAACCACTGTGCTGTTACATTCATTAAATGAATCCCCATTATCCTGAGGGTATGTGTCATCTGGGAGCCCTTCTTAGTGGAGTGCGGGCCATTGTTCTCCACGTGAGGGTAATTGGATTCGGCTGGGCTGGAATTCCAGCATGGGGCAACCTTGACAGTGCCAGTGAAATGTTCCTCTCTCAAAACAAGGGGCTGGGAAAGTTTTTATAATAAACTTTACCCACACTCTCTATGCAGGAGTTCTAGTCTGGCTGTTATTGTTTATTCTGCCCTTGCAGAGCTATCCCCAAACAGGCAACAACAAACAACAAAATTTTGCACAGTGAATTTAGTCTTGTTACTGAATGTTCAAGGCCCTTATAATATGCCTAAGAAGAAGTGTAAATGTAAGCAAAAGCCATTTCAGAGAATATTATCCCATATGGGCGCGCAAGCAAATATGTGTCAAGAGTCATCATTTAAAAAAGATGTCAACTATAAATGTGAACATGTAAAATGGTGGTGTTCAGCGCTTATGTAACCACACAAAACTACAAGCTTTGGCAAAAAGGCTGGGAGTGCTTATAACGTGAGTATGCATTCATAGTGTAAGTCTATATTGCTTTACTGTTCTTTACTGTATTGTACAAAAGCTGGACTAAAGTACAGGTTTGCTACAGTTATGCCTAGAAACTATGTTGAGGCGCCATTTCAACTGTAAAAAAAAGCAGATATAACATTACTTTCCTCCTATTTGCACTCTTTCAGGTACTTGAAGTTTTTCATGACTCTCTGATTCAACTCCTTATTTATATTCTGAGTTTCAGTCACTTTACTGGGTCAAGTTAATTACTCTGTTTCTCATCTGGGGCATCAAAGTCTTCCCCACAGTGTAGGGACATTTGCCAGTGGTTAGGCTCGCTCCTGGTAGAAGAAAGGTTGCTGACAGAGTCTGTATGTTTTAATGAGATTTTTACACTGCTTTACCTGGTAAGGATGGATCATCCCAAAAAAACCATAAGGGAGTAACCCAGACGTCTGTAATCAGTCACAAGATGTCCTCTCATTTGAAATTTTGAAGGGAAGTGACCAGGACGTTTTGGGAGGTAGGTTGAATGGCTTCAGGCTCACAGGGAACTCTTTCAACAGACCACTTAAAGTCGGGATGTTGGAAAGTCCCAAGATGCAGTGAAGGAGCATTGGGACAGAGATTCAGTGATGATATGTTATCCTAGGGTTGGGCAGAGGTTCCTAACTTCTGGATAGTTCAACCCCCTCATTTAAAAACCTCTGCACAAGGGGAGACAGCTGAACAGACACTTGGACTTGGCAGAACCCTGAAGAAGACCAGACCTCTTTATGAAGTGGTGGGACACTCTGGACTTGTGCTGAATGGAACTCTATGAACCCACCTCTCCATGGCCAGAGACACTGCCCCCCCCCACGCACTCTGAGGGGCAGTAGAGGTTATGGAGTAAAGAAGCTACCCTGGAACATCTGTGGACTGGTGCTGTAGGTGGGTAGTATCCAACGGGAGGGGGCCCGAAAGCCTGCTGACCAACAGGCACTTGCAAGTGGCTAGGTTGCCATGGAGGCCTAGAAGAGCGCAGGAAGGGAGAGTAGTCTGTTTTTAAGACGGCTATCAGAAGAGACCGAAGGCTGACAAGAGCTCCAAGAGGACCAGGCAAAGCAGAGGTCCCAAGTGACAAACGAAATTGCAGGAGACAGGCCCTGAATTCTCTCTCATCGGAGAGAGAGCAGTGCAAAAATCAAGCTTCTAAATGTTACTAATAATTTAGAGACCAGGAGTGCTGAAAAGGCTAGTCCTGGTGGCTGGAGCTCATCTGCGGGAGAAAAACGAGCTAAAGATTGCTAAAAGCAGCCTAAGGGGGGTAAGGAAACTTCATTTTTTTGCCCACTTTGTTTGGACACAGCAAGAAGAGAAATTGTGCCTCCCGGTGCCCCTGTTGGACCTGGAAGAGCGTGTACCACCGGAGGAATTGCTGGGCTCAGCCCATGTGGCCGCCCAATGCCAAGTTTGAAAAACTTCTCAAGGAAGGACCAGACCTCTAAGAGGAGATAGCCTGGTGGGCGTATGTGACATCCCCACTTATTTCGATGAAGTTGTCACAAAAGACATTGGGAACTGAAAAATCTATGAGCGCCGCTGTGAATCACAGCCTGAAACTCCCAGGGAGTGCGAGATTAGGGAATCTTGTGGCATTCTGCCCCCAGTCCCCGTGAAATGAATGAGAAAGTGGGAGCTTGCCACATTGAGAATCCCCAAGCGTACTTAGGAAGCGGGAGAACAAAGGACAGCCAGCTCCCGCAACGACCTTAGCTCAGAACTGGGCAGGTGGGGAGCCAGCTGGGTCACATGGGCCTGGGCTCCCTCAAGGTCCTGGATATCACTTAGATGGAACAGGGGCACCCAGATCAAACAAACAGCAAAGAAGTGCCATAAAGAAACAAAATAGGATAAAAGCATCTTTCTGCAGAGCAAGACCACTTGCAAACAAACAAAGGAGAACCCCAGGGACCTCTAGGGCACTTGAAAATGTTTTGCATAATTTCATCTGTGGTGCCCCAGGGTGGGTAGGGGCATCACCAACGTTCCAAATGTTGTTCTGACGGCTGCCAGGGGTGAATCGGTCTCAACAGGAGTTTCCATAAACGTTTTTGGTAGGGTCACCCTAAGTGACCCATTGGGTTGTAGTGATGATCCAGGGAGAGGTTTAGTTCAGGAGTAAATACTCTTAGAACTGGGACCTTTGTTTAAGTGCTCCAGGGTACAGGTATATGTGTTGAATTGTTCTGAGACCGCTTGGAAGCAAGTTAACTGAAGCAAAGAGATTCACGTGTACACTATTAGATATTTTAGGGCTTCACGGCACTTACACTGTAGACAGTTGTACATTGTGCATTTTTTAATATTGTTACATTGGGTTTCGTTATTATATGTTTCTGCCTGTTCTGTTGTTGTGACACCCTGACAGTGTCACCAGAAAATATCAGTAGGCCTGACAATTATTAACTGCACTTCATTATAATGTATTAAGCAGGTGCAGATTTTTTAATTCAGGGCTCGCTGGAGTTAAAACCCATTTAAGGGGGTTACCATCGGTATCTCCACCTGCCATCATGCAGTGCTTTAAATGGGCCGGTACTGTCCGGTATGGAGTACTAGCACTTTTTTATTTTGAGAGGGAGAGTACCGGCACTTCTCAAAAGAAATGATTTACTTTTAATTGGAAAGTACCGGCACTTCTCAGAAACAAGCAGGTACTCTGGTACAGAGTACCTGCACTTCCTTTTGTTCCATTTCAAGCACTGTCATCATGTATATAATTGCAAATTAATGCATAGTATTGAGCAGTGTGGGGTAATACATTTCTTTCCTTTTTATAAGCAAAAGCACCGGTTGGACAATGATTTATTGAGTGTTGTTTGTTGCCTGCTGGAACAATGATTCACTAGCCCTACCTCCCATGAATAAGCCCTGCACTGCTCTGTTTCACTATCCTGAGAGATTTCAGTGCTACGCTACAAAGTGGTACTTGGTTCCCAGTAAGTGGAAGATATGGGCATTCTTAATTGCAACATGCTTCCCAACTAAGAACCCAACTTCTTAGAATCGAGAATACTAACGTTTTTGGAATTCGCTGTAAGAAAAATCAGCTTGACTACAGGTGTATCTATTTGCATATCAAAAATATGAATCATTTTTAATGGTGTAAGCAAAATATCAAATTGTAATTCACAAACACAATCTGGATCTAAAAAACAATCATGGTGGCTAAAAAGAAGTTCTGAGGAAATGGAAAGGCAACAACTACGCAAATGTTGACTGTGAAGACTGGTTAAATGAAACTGCTAGCTTTAGAGAGTATCTAGTACAGCACAGGAGACAATAATTGTACATTTGAAATAATGTGGACAACTTGGTGTTACAAACATATATGGAGTTTAACACAATTTAAAGGAGAAGAAGATAAAATACACCATCAAGAGATCCGCGAGCTTTCTGGCAGGTCATAAATTCTACAACATTGATGGGGTACGAATCGTCCAAGCTAGAAACAATCATACAAGCAGCGGACTGGGTAAACTATTTCTCAAAAATATTTAGTCATGCAGATTCCTACTCCTGTCACAGAAGTTCCCCATGACATGAGTGCAGCTTTGACCCTGAGCCACTCACTTGAGATAGAAGATATTGTCTCAGCCATAGAGAGCATTCCCTTGGAGAAAGCCCCAGGACCGGATAAAGTACAGATGGACCTTTATAAACATCTAACACAATTCTGGGCCCCGATAATAGCCAATGTCATTAGAAGTGGAATAGTAGGACCCCTAATTAAGACCTGGCAGGAGGTCATTATCGTGCAGATTTTCAAAAAGAGGGATAAGAGTCAACCACACTGCTATTGTCCCATCCCGCTTCTCAACAGTACAGTGAAAATACTAAGCATGGCGATTCTTGCAAAACTGGAACTGTGGGCTACAGAGACTCAAGTACTGTCACATTTCCAAATTGGGTTTAGCTAGGGCGAGGCACAGTAGAACAGACCCTAAACCTCTCCTTAATAATTCAAAAATATACAAAGGCACAAAAAGGCTGTGTCCATCTAGCCTTCATGGATTTAACATGTGCCTTTGATACAGTGGATCGCTCTAAATTATGGGCACTGATGTCAAAGATGAGGGTTGAAGGTGCCCTTATCACTACTCACCAGACTTCATGATCGAACATCAGTAAGAGTCCATTATAACAGGACCGGCGACCTAAAAGAAGCATTTCCCTCCACTGTTGGGGTTAGACAGGGGTGTGTGTTGGCACCATTCCTCTTCCTTCTTTCTATTAATGGGCTGGGTGAATATTTGTGCAAGAAGAGGAAAGACACCCCTAGGGTAAATGCACGCCAAATACCGGTTCTCTTATATGCAGACGATGCTTCCCTGATAGCGAGAACAGCAAACGGGCTCCAATCCCTCCTAGATCCTTTTAATGTATTCATGATTGATTTGGTCCTCAAAACTAATCGTACTAAATCATTCGTCATGAAGTGTGGCCGCAAAAAAGCTAAAACAAGGAAGTTTATGTTGGAAGGGGAGGAAATTAGAAAAAAAAACACTTTTCATACCCGTGAGTGCCTTTTGATATGGATCTTAACTGGAAGTTTTTAATGAGTGTTAGGGCAATGCAATTTCAATGGTCTATAGAAGTTGTTTTTAGATTCTCTAAAAGAATTTGGCACAAGCCAATTAAGGACTCGCTTTGTGTTTTTAAAAGTAAATGTCTGTCTGTCGTTTCTTTTGGCGCTGGCGTCTGGGGATGTATAAACTGTAAAACATTGCAAAAAATAGAAAACAAATTTATCAGGAGACTGCTGGCAGTACCACAATGTACATCTGTATTGTTTTCTCACAAGGAAGTTGGGCTGGGATATTTAGAAGAATACTTAAAGCTGCAACCCTTGTTGCTGTGGGCAAGAATTTGTAATAATCCGGAAGTCCGACTCTGCAGAGAGATACGGAGAGATTGCATACATCTAGACAATTGCCTAGAAATCCCATGGGGGAGGTATATTAAATCCATGTTCTTAAAGATGGGTAACCCTGACTACTTTTTTAATCCAGATACCCTCACTAATACTTCCCTCAAAATAATTGTTCATCTTTTTTACCACCATCAGATGTAGCACAGCCTGTGCTTTGGGTTGGTGAAATAAAAAAATAAAAAAATGTTGCATTACTTTACATTTTCCATTCAGGTCCTGTAAACAATTGTCTCCCCTTTGTCTGACTTGTCCTCTATTCTTGGGTTGTTTGCATGGTTTTGAAAGGTTTTGTTTCCACATTTTTGTTTTGTTTGTTTACTAAGGGCCATATGTAGGTAGCCTCACATTTACCGATTCATAAATACCGAATTTTACCGATTCGGTATTTATGAATCGGTAAATGTGATGTAGGTAATGATTCGGTAAAGTTTACCGAATCGGAAAATTTCGGAAATTATGAATCGGTATTTACCGATTCGGTAATTAGGCATACCTTCCCATTGATTCCTATGGGCCTGGAGGCCCATAGGAATCAATGGGAAGGCATGCCTCATTACCGATTCGGTAAATACCGATTCGGTAATGGGGGGAGCATATACAAGGGTGGCAGGGTGTCACATTGACACCCTGTTGCACCCCTGAATCTTGCATGTGTGCACATGTGGCGCACATACATGCCCTAAGGGCATGTATGTCTGCCACATGGCACTCTTAAATCAGCAAAATATTGCTTTTTGCAAGGTATTCGTTATTTATCACCAACCTGTATTTGGTGGTAAATAACGAATTTCTATTTCTAATTGTCACTCTTTCAAGTGCTCCCTACATCTGATTTCAGGATTCGGTATTTACCGAATCGGTATTTTACCGATTTCTTAATTTCCGAATCGGTAAATACCGAATCCAGAAATCAGCCCCCTACATAGCAAATGCCTAAATACCGGTCGGTAACGGGATATTTACCAAATTTCGGCCGTTACCGACCGGTATTTGGCTTCCTACATGAGGCCCTAAGTGTTCTGTTTACATTGGTGGAATATATTCAGATTACCATTCCAATATGGCGCCCACTTTTTTATCACATTTTTGATTATATATGGTTTGCTTGTGTGTTCTTAGTTGACCAACTCCTTTCTGTCTTTTTAATCCTCAGTTTGGGTCTTGGGTGGCAGCGTATGTCATATTAATTCTGTTGTCTACACACCGTTTAATGATGATCGTATATGTATGTTGCTTTTATATGCTGTATGTTCCTATATGGATCGCCAGTTCAACATGGCGCCCATTTTTGTATTATTTTCCGTTTGCATACGGTCTACATTTAGACTTCGATCCTTTGTGGAACACCTATTATACAAATAATCTTTTGTTCCCTATTTACCGTATGCACGCCACATGATGTTGCTTTACTGTTTTTTGGTTTCTTATACTGATTGGATACACGGATCGCCAGTTCAACATGGCGCCTATCTTTGCACTATCTTCTGTGTATGTACGGTCTGCTCTCTTACTTCGACCTTTTGTGGAACATTTATTATACAAAAAAAATCATTGTTCCCTATTTATCGTTTGGGCTCCATATTATGCTGTTTCTTTGTTTTGTTCCCTTTTTATACTGTTTTTTCTATATTGATTGCTTTGTTAATATGGCGCCCACGTTTGAGCCTTTTTTCGTTCACGCACAACGATGCGAGTTCGATAATCAGGTGACCTTCTCCCGCTTGTCCATTTAAGCTCCGCTGATTGAGCACGATGGTGGTTTCACCGTTACTTTGCGCACTGCCAGTTGGTGCTGCGGGACCTCCTAGGTAAGAGGTGTGTTTCCACACGATATGGCCGTTAGATATTGGTTTTGTTGCTTGTTACGTGACTCGTATTTCATATTAGTTACTTTGCACTTGTATTGGAATGGTTTCTGTGCACTTATTTTTGTTCTTTGTGGTTATGTATGTCACATTTCTTCTCTCTTCCCTTGTTTTTTATATATCTTATTGGTTTCTTTATTTGTGTTCGTTTTTGTATCGTTTACTATTTCATTTTGGTTTGCCACTTTGATGTCCAGTCTTTATGTAGATTTTTTTGTGACTGGGTGTTTTAGATTTGGTTCTTGATATTTACTTGTTTTTAGCCATGCAACATTCGTTGTCCCTTGGTACTTCTTCTGCATTTTAATCGATGCTGATTCTAGCTCTTTTCATTACTGCCTCCTGTTTCCCTTTTTCTTTTCTCATGCCCCCTTCGCGCTGGCTTTTTTTATATAGAGGTGAGGTGGCAAAATATTTTTTTTCTTATATTTGTTTCAGATTTTGGATCCTGTGTATGGGTCTGTTCACTCGTATCATTGAGTGACCCCATGTGAACTGCTTGGACTTTTCCAATACGTACTTGTCGACATATATTTATCTCTTGATGAACATCACCGTTATTTCGGGTGAGACTGCTTTTGACTTTTTAAGTTGTAGATTGATGAGATGTACTTCTCTTGATAAGAGTTATATGTATTTTGCTGTTCTATTAGTTTTGCCCTTTAATATATACTGTGAGGTACTATAATACCGTTCTCAATCAATCAATCAATCAATATGAACTTTATTCGGATAAAAACAACATATCCATAAAAGTACAGTTAAAATATCATACAAAATTAATAAAAGGAAAAAAAATTCCAAACCTTTAAAACAATCGAATTAACCGGGGTGCATAGAATTGCGAATACGCACCACCGTTTTTAAAAAAGATCCCACTCGAAAACATAATTCATCATCACTTATAGCTAGCACCATCCCATAAGCTATCTTATAATCAGTAACATGTCGAGTTTTAAAATATGGGATCAAAATTTTTTAGTGGAGGATGAGTAATAGGAGCAAAAGAATAGGAAGTGTAACATTGATTGCTTATGTGTGTTATCGCAAGGGCAGTGTAAAAAATCAAGGTTGGCAGTAAAACCAATAGGAAATGACAACAAATATTTCATTGTGTCTGTCCTTAGTCTGAAGAATAAACCCCTTTCCCAGCGGCCAACAGGTTTTAAAAGATATCTAGGCATAGCTGGGGTTACATTCTCAATTTGCATGTATCTGGCGACTGAAGTTTTGTTACGCTCAGTTGCTAATCTTATTTCTTTGTATGAGGCGTTGAGAGTTTTTTCCAGGGTTTTAATACTGGTGGAGCTATGATCTAGGGGGTTTAAGAAAAGATGTTCCATATTCAAGCTGCTTAAGCTTTTGTAGACTCCTGCCAGCCATGGTATGTCCATCCCTTTATCGCATTTTAGACAATCTAAGATTATTTCCCTTGTCAGTTGAGCAGCCGGATTCTTCCAAATTCTCAGCCAAAACAGAGTCGGGCGAGCCTTAATAAAGTCCTCTATGTAGGGTAGATGAAGTTAACTATGGCCAGCATACATAGAGGAAAAAAGTGGCGCGCCCAAAACTTTACGGCAAAATCTGTTCTCTTCACGCTGGATAGGCGTGCTTATTGTATTCGCCCAAACCTCCGCCCCATATGTGGCAGTTGGTGTACATTGTAATCTATAAATTTTGACAATGGAAGGCACTACCTCTATATTTTTTGGCTTAGGTAGCCTAAGTATGGTGTTGATCGAGTTAATGAACTTCCTTTTGCAGTGAGCTACATGATCGTTCCATAGTCCATTCGATGCAAATATCAACCCAAGATACGGGAAAGTGCAAGTGCTTAGTAATTGATTAGAGTCTGTAACAATTGAAAAATTAGAATATTTCTTAGGCCCACATGACATTAAAAACGATTTTTTAAAATTAGTACATAAATCCAAGGTCGCCATAAACTTCACAAAGCCCTGTACCAGGGCGCGTAATGCTTTAGGGGTGCGCCCCATTAGAACTGCATCGTCAGCATATAACAGGGCAGGGATTTTATTTCCTTTAATGATTGGAACGTCTTTAGTTGAGATCAACAAGGATTTTGTCAGATCATTAATGTACAAGATAAATAAGAGGGGGGCCAAGACGCAGCCCTGTCTGACCCCCCTTCCCACTTCGATGGCTTTGGTGATCTCACCATTCCTACTAATGCGCACCCTAGCTTTTAGGTCTCTATGCAAATATGCCAAAAAGGAGGCTAATGAATTGTCTGGACCAAGATTTAAAAGGATTGTCCACAGCCGAGATCTATTTACAAAGTCAAAGGGCGACGTGAGGTACATAAATGCCAGGTACACAGGTGTTTTCTTGGCTATATTGTATTTACTAATAATCAGATTGAGGTTAAGGCACTGTTCCACAGTGCCGACCTTACTCCTAAACCCCAACTGACATGGATGTAAAACCTGGTATTCCTCAGCCCATGACTTGATCCTGTTGAATAACACTCTCCCCAAAATTTTCAGAGTGTTGTCAATCAATGATATTGGCCTGTAACAACTCGGGTTTGACCGGTCCCCCTTCTTAAAAATTGGGACTATTGTACTATAAGACCATGTTTCAGGAGTGGATAAATTCGTCAGATTATTAAAAACATTTACAAATACTGGTGCCCAAAAGTCAGGATAACTTTTGATAAGGTCAATTGGGAGACCATCCGTTCTTTGGTGTGTACTTCAGATTTAAAATTGATTGTCTTTTCATGTATATTTAGATGTATATGTTATGTTTTGTTGACTATTGATTTCTATTGGGCACTCTTATTTTTGTATACACATTTTTCTATATTAGATTATCGTACCAACTGTCTGCTTAAGGAATACTTATGGGACCCTTTATACTATATGGTCTCTTGTTGATTGCTGCAAATACTCCAATTCGGTGAGTGTTCTTTGACATGCTTATGAATATTAATATTATTTACATTTTTGGCTTTGGTGTTTTTCCTTTGTGTTGCTTTTCTTTTCTTTTCTTTTCTCTTCTTCCAGTCTTTGGAATTATTGGTTAGGCTAATACTTTCGGATTGGGGCTTGCTAGAAATAATATGATTATGTTACATATGACACCATAATTCCTCTGTACTTTTTAAGTTTGCCCATGTTTGTGTTTTCATACCTAATTGTGATTGAAAATGACTAGGCAGATTAGATATACCAAAACAATGAGTGTAGGTATGTTAATAGTACCTTTGCAGTTTGTTGTATACATGTATATCTATGTATATTCTATTGTCGTATTTTTAGATCAAAATTGTGCATGTAGTATTGTTTATTCTCTTGTGTGCTGTTTTTTGTATATAATAGTTTGTATATGTTATTTATACATGTAGTCATGTCTATTTGTTTCAGCCCTGAAGAAGTTCTTTCGCTAAGAACTAAACGCGTTGGCTGAGGTTTTACCATACACATTTTTTACAAGAATAAAGGAATTATAAAGGACTTCATTTTGAACTTGGACTTTGTACTAAAGCACCTTCCGTTTTTGTTTCAATCCTTTCATCTGGCTCCCAGTGGAGTTTTTCTATGGCAACCTCCGGAAGAATTGTGCACAGGATTTTCATATATGTTGGTATATTGGGATTGAGGTGCAGAACTAGGTGTCAGCCGTAGTTATCTTTTGTAGATAATTGCCTAGAAATCCCATGGGTGAGGTATATTAAATCCACGTTCTTAAAGATGGGTAACCCTGACTACTTTTTTAATCCAGATACCCTCACTAATACTTCCCTCAAAAGAATTATTCATCTTTTTAACCACCATCAGATGTACTCCTCAGATGATATTGTCTCTGATCGGGTAGATTTATATCACCAACCCAAAGCACAGCCTGCGCTTTAATTACAGCTAAGTTTAAATGAAAGGCAAAAATTCCTGCTGACTTGGCTACACCTTAAAACAGTACGGCAGCCTATCCCATCCAAGATACTTGGTTTTCTTCATTACCACTTTGTCCTTGTGATGGTCTAACATATCAAAGCACTAGGCACTTTATTTTGTTTTGCACATTTTACATTCCTCAGAGAAGGCAATTCCTTCGGCTATTACCATTAGCAGAGAAAATTAGGAACCATGAGACAGCTTTGCACTATTTATTATCCCTAGATAACATGGATATTATATATGCTGTTTTAAACTATGTTTTAACTGTACTTAGGATACGTAGCAAATACTAAACATGTATCATGTTCATTCTCTTTTTTAATGAAAATAATATGTATTTTTTTATGAATTTTATATGGTAATGGAAGCAAATGAACTTGTTTGTGCACACATTTATGGCTCAAATAGGGCCGAATAAAGTATTTTAATGATGATGATGACATCATCAGTTATATTTGTGCTTCAGCTGACAATAACAAAAAATGCAATTTGAGATGTTTTTGTATATATTGTATATTAATGAACAAATACCTTTAAGTCAATTGTTAAGGGTATTTAGAAATGTATTTATGTATTCATTGTAAAAATCCAGTAAACATGTTTAAACCAAACCACAGTTCTGGGTTCCTGGGACTGGCAATACGTTGTCAACATTAAAGAGAAGAGGAGGCATATGGGAGAAGAGTGTTACCCTATAATCCACCAGTCCACGGTACAAGAGAAAATTCCCTACTTCCGGTGGGCAGTCTAAACAAAATGAAAAATGAGCCAGGTGATAGGAAGCTCCTTGAACACTATTAAGTGACACAAGATGGTCAGATAACAGGTGTGATCCATTGTGCTTAATGCAACAGAGACAGGCTATGTGAATGTACACTGAGAGGGGACATATGATCTGCAACAGCCAATAGACGACTATTAACAGGCAGCTAGTAGTGCATACACCGTGTAGCTTTAAAACAGGTCAGTTCATGGAGCAAAAATGATTCCTGACAAGATCAACACTGAACCATGTTGTGAGTACTGAAACTGACTATCGTTTCAATATTGTTACAAACTGAGGGTGTCTTTATGCAAGTTTAGAAAGTTGATTAGTCAGAAATGGCATTTCTGATATTCGGTTCTGAAAACAGAAAATCACAACAACAAAATCTGAAAGTGACTTTTTTGTGTAACTGGCTGATATGAACTTTGGAAATTGAGGGGCAGATGTTTTCATGATTGTATTTTGCGAGTCCTTAATAGCGAATTTTACCGATTCGCTATTGAGGATTCGCAAAATGGTATGTATGTAGGTTTTGTAATAATAATTGCGATTCCTACATATTCCTTAATTGCGAATCGCAAATTGTGAATCGCAATTAAGGAATACCTTCCCATTCATTCCTAAGGGCCAAAAGGCCCATAGGAATGAATGGGAAGACATTCGCAATTTGCGAGTACCCAATAGGTACTCGCAAATTCCGAATGCAATTTCAAGGGTGCCAAAAGGACACCCTGTTGCATCCCTGAAATATGCATGTGTACACATGTTGCACACATACATGCCCTGAGGGCATGTATGTGCGCCACTTGGCACTTAGACAAATGCAAAAAAGTACCTTTTTCTTGGCAATTGCAAATTACCACCAACTTGAAATTGGTGGTAATTTGCGATTTCTTAAGGCCAGATCGCAAATTTTGGGTGCTTGCAAAATTGCATTTAAGGAATCACATTTTGCGATTCCTTAAATGCAGTTGCAAAATAGGGAATCGCAAATTTTGCGATTCCTTATTTTGCGATGGTCTTTTGAGATGATATATCCCAAAAGGCTTTTCCTGTTCACAAAGGGGCCGATTCAAACTGGAAAACCCTTGATACATCTAGCCCAATGCTTCTTAAGATGACAATGACCTGTCCAATCAATAAGAATGTTTTTGCCATGTTCAGGGATCTCTAGATAAGACAATTCTTAGGCAATGTCCCCTGTTGTTTGAGCTAGTGAAAGCCCCTACAAGAGAGAGAGCTGTAGGAAACGCAACAGAGTAACGTGTCACCAAACTCTCAGTCCATCCCCCTAATTTAGAGACAGGCAGACCCTAAGCCGGCTGTTGATGGAGCCCCTACTGCTCCATCAACAGAAAGCTTCCTCTGACGGAGTAGGGGCCATTGGAGGAAGGTTATTACACCATCTGCCCTATTTAGGGTAGATGGTGTAATGCCCTTTATTGTCTTATCTTCTGACAATCACTGCCACATAAAACCTGGCGGTGACGGACAGAAAAAAAAACCAATGACTTCCGTACCCTGGATAGGAAATTTCCAGCAAATAGGGATGATTTGTTTTTTTGTTTTTCAGTTAAAAACTCCTGCTAAGATTTTGGTGAACATCCACCAAAACGTTTGTACCTAGAAGGAAAGCATTGTCAGGGTGGTTCTTTTCAAGGTACAGAGATGTCTGCTGGGCCGGCGGTCATCGCTAAATTTTGAGGATGTTGGTCTATATAGGTGGCAGAGGTAATGTTCTTCACCACCTTGACAAACTGGGTGACAACTGCCAAAGCCTAAATCAAGCCCACAGTTACTAAATAAAGAAATATCATGGAATCGTTAAAGTTGGTGCAATCACAACCACTAGTTGTTTGTTGGATGAGCCCAACTAGCATAAATGCATATGCAAATGATAATTTTACAAAAAATAAGGGTTCCGAAATGCTGAAGGTAAACAAGCATTTTTATATTCCTGTCCCTAAAAATACATTTATTTGTCAGAAATTAAGAGTTGTCTACGTGGGGAACAGGGTCGCTTCAGAAATCTGCAAGAAATTAATTAAACATAGAGGCAAGGTTATCCTCTACTATCAAGGAATGTTCTAGAATAGCCAGGTGGAACCATGAGCAAAAAGAAAATGGGAAATTATTTTTCCCAACGCAAAATCCCTTTCCCCCACGCGACATACAGCTTCCTCCACATTTTCATTCTAAATATGCATTCACTCTAGCCCTTAAAAGTAAATCTAGAAGCTCATTTAGTTTAGTGAATAACCCAAAATCATGTGTTTAAGGCACATTTATAGCACATTTAGGGATTAATTTCCATCTCTGTGCAAAACAGAGTTTGCACAGGGACTGGAATTATGATTTGCATGATAATTACCACATGCTTGCAGTTTTTCCCTCGCAAGATCAGCAGGTTAACCTTGCCTGAAGGGGGAAAAGTTCATGAAAAAACAAAGCATTCTGTAATTGGTGTGTTATGTATCCTATGCTTAATTTTTGTGTTGAAAATTTAGAGTAGGAGGATTTATCAGACCCTATCCTAGGACAGTGGTCTTCAAACGTTTTATTGCCGCGCCCCGCAGCTAAAAAATTAAAATCATCATGGCCGCTCTCAGAATTTTTCACAATTATTTTATTGAATTGGCAAGTTTAAATATGTCTAAACTTATTTAAACATGGCAGGTAAGTTCTGTTACCCCTTTCAAAAATGCAATCAAATACATGATTGCCAAAAATACTATTCTGGTCAGGTAGGCCTTACTGACATTGAAAAGTATCCACAGTGTGATAGTTAGAAATGGAGGGGGGGGGGGTCGGGGGGGGGGGGTGTTTCAGAATATTTGAAGTCTCTTCCCTTTTGACACATATTCTCAGCTAGGATATACATGACCTACAATGTTGGTGATGGCCCAATACAGAGCGGCTTACTGTCGCTCATTTTTTCCCACCTAAAACAAAGCACTGTTATGAGTATAATACTTCTTTTGGCCAGAGCCTGGCGACCCCCGCTGTGACCACTTGAGGACCCCCAGGGGGCCCACCCCCCAGTTTGAAGACCCCTGCCCTAGTGTAATGGTATTTTTCGAATGTGTCAAATGTCCCATCCCAACTTGTAATGAGGGCCTATGTGTGTTAAGCTACTTTTGCAGGTAGATCCTTGCTCAGCACACACTAACCTGCTCCAAAGATCAGGTTTGCCTACAAAAGATTTGCACCACATAGGCAGAATTCCTATGTATGCAAATCCTATTTCCAATGCCAAAATGTCACCCAATAGCTTTGGGAAGAAAGCAGTGTGCTTCAGCAGTATCACAGATGGAAAGGTACCATCTGAAGCGAGGAATCAGCTGTAGTGTAGACACCCAACTCGTCTTAAAGCCCATCCAGGTATTGTGTAAGCACAAGGTACTTGATTAAGGCCAGTACACACCCAGAAATGAGCCACGCACAAGTTGCAAATACGAGTAACCCAGAACTACAACATCAAGACTGCCAAAAGAAGGTAGATGAGACAAGTCTTCTGCAGAGGCATGGTAAACAACAGATAAAACCGTAAGATTGCCTGCACAGAATTACAACTGAGGTGCCACAAGCAGAAAGTACTAAAATCTGCAATGTATGCCTAATTTCCATGAACTAAACTTGGATTTAGGGCTTTATATGGCACCCCGATAAATGCCAAACCCAGGGTATCAGATTTTATTGGGAGTGATAAACAGCATTATCGGGCACTCAAAATTGAGGCCTATGTAGAAAGGCCTATGATCTGTCCGTTCTCTGTTCCTTTCTGAATAAAATACTAATGTCTGCAACTTGTTTGACTTTGTGCTCTAAAAATGCATAGGTTGATTCATTTCTAATTGTGGTTGATTTCTAAAGGTTCTCCAAATGTCGAGTCTATTGTTTCACTCCCACTCCCGCCATTCACCCTGATGAATCTTTGATTGCTTCCTCTCTTCATTCTCATCTCAGTCTAACATATTTAAATGTAAATGGCAGAATTCGCTGCAGCCTTCATATGTATTATACCTTCCACATTCCATATTTACCCATGCCAGTGATACTATCTACCCCTGTGTGTGCCTCTCGTGTTAGGAATAAGTAGCATGTAGATGATGAGGATGGAGGTGGCTGGAGGGGGAAACAACCGTTACAACGCAGTCATTACAACACACTACCTTTACAATGCAGTCATTACAACGCAACATCCTTTACATGGCATGCCAATACAACGCAGCCATTACAATGCATGTCACTACAACGCAGGTAAAATCATGCGTTGTAATGGATGTTGCGTTGTAAAAACTGTGTTGTAAAGGCATGCGTTGTAAATGTTTGCGTTGTAACGTCATACATTCGGCTGGAGGCAACATGAGTGCTCTGAATTTTTGCGGACTGATGGCCACACTGCACCCCACTCCTCCTCTGTGGTATGCTAGTGCTCAGAATAAGGCCTGTCATTAACCATTGACCCAAGGATGGCCATGATAAGATGGTAGATTTCGCCAACATTTAAAAACTGAATCCACACAAAACTAAGGTTTGCTGAGGAACTCTAACTCTCCTCTGTGAGCCTCAGCCAGCCGTAAGAACACTGGGTATAACGAGTGATTCTAACTTATTTTATCCCCACATTAACAAAAGCAAACATATGGCAGAAGCACCTAAAACCAATCCAGAATAACATTTCCAGTTGGAATCTCTAATTTATTTTTTACGTAAAATATTTTTTTAACCACAAAAAGGACTTTTATAAAATCACAAATAAACAGTAGTTTACATTCCACAGAGCACAACACTTGTGTGGGTACCAGTGGCGGTGCGTCCATTGGGGGCGTTGGGGCGTTGACCCCCGCCCGCGCCCGCAGCTCCCTCGGCATCTCTGAACTTAAGTGTGATAAGGAGGAATCGGACTCCGGGAACTTCAAGATGGCGCCCGACGGGACGCCCGTCGATGCAGCGGTGAGCGGTGTAGCTTCTGTCGATTCAGCAAGGAGGAGTGTAGCTTCCGGGATGAAGGGAGGAGCGGCCTCGGGAGAAAAGGAGCGCGCCGGTGAGAAGGAGGGGCAAGAAGCGGAGGAAGAAGGAGAAGAGGAGCGTGAAAGGGAGCGGAACGGAGGAGGAGAGACTGGCGGGACGCCGAACGTTGATGCGAGACTCGAGGAGGACGGCCCAGCAGTACCGAAGGAGAGGCACTCAACCCATCACGCTCCAGTATCCGGTGATCCCCAGAGGCATCAGGACACCGAGATACCCACTGCTACGGTCCCCGCGGGCCGTAGCCCCAGGCAAGTGACGTGGAGGGAAGGGTGGAGGAAGAGGTTGGAGGGAAAGGGTTTCCTGGGTTTGTGGAACAGTTAGAAACCCTCACGCTTTGAACGTAACTTTTGCACCACCCCCTCCTCTTTTCTCCTATACCAGTCCTGAATACCTCGCACTCACCCTGGTGACCTACGGAGATTGGTGAAGGGAGCACCCTGTAGAACTATAGCTTCAGTAGAACACTTGTGACATAAGTATCCTGTGTTTCTTTTGTTTTTCCGGTTGAACTTTGTGGGAAGCACCAGCCCGGGGGCAGTTTCGGGGAAGAGTAAAGCTGGAAGACGGCGCCGACCCTTGGAAACAGGACAATTCCCATAGACAACTATGTTGTGAAATTTATATGCTTTGGGCCCAACCCCTGTCAGGACTGTGTAGTTAAACAAATAAATTTACGTTAAACACAGGACTTGTGAGACACCTGGTTACTAAGAGAAGGGAAGGGGCGTGTCCTCCGGGGGTAAGACGCAGCCGACGAAGTGTAAAACTATCACAGTGGTGTCAGAAGTGGGATATTGCATCTGAAATAAGATGACGCAACCCGTAACCGTCCAGGATATAAGAACCCAATTGGCTGAAGGCCAGAGACATTTGCAATTGGTTCTGGAACAACAGAACCAAAATGCTCAAAAAGAAAGAGAAGCCTTTCATGCTGCCATGAAGGAACAGGCAGTTCTTTTGACCAGCAACCAGAAGGTACAGGATACAGCCATTCTGCGACTCACAGACGCTATTTCTAGTACCAGAGTGCATCCTAATATCCCTGGTAGTGTTTTGCAAAAGTTTCAAGAAGGGGACGATCCGGACTTCTTCTTTACAAACTTTGAGAGGGTGGCTACTACTGCTACATGGCCTCCTGAGAGATGGGGACAATATATAGCGCCATTATTGTCCGGGGAACTACAGGCAGCCTACCAAGCCGCCAATCCAGCAGGGGTAACTGCTTATCCCGATATCAAGAAAGCCATACTAGAAAGATTAGGGTGTGACCATGAATATTACAGGGCACGCTTTCGAAAAGAAAAATAGGCGGCAGGAGACAACCCCAGAGCGTTATTCTATAGGGTTCGAGACTTGGGGAACCGGTGGCTTCAGCCTGTTTCCTCTACGATGGAGGAAGTCACGGAATGGATTTTCTTAGAACAATATCTGGAAGCATTACCCCCCAACACCAGGGCTTAGTTAAAACAGCATCCTGGTCTCACTACCCAGTCTGCCATTGAGTTAGCGTGTGCCTACCATAGGTCTCCAGATTTCAAAGCCCCAACAGGAAGAGCCCCTATAATATTCCCTAAAGCCACACCAAAATCGTCCAGCGACAGTGGGGACAAAAGACTTGGTTCATCCCCTAGGCCACCTCCTAAACCATTTTCAAGGGCTATTACACCGACTCATATGGGACCCCAGTGTTTTAGGTGTGCCGAGTGGGGGCACATATCGCGTAATTGTCCGTTAAATCATGACGGTGCTGAACCCATGGAGGTGGGTTGGTCTCGAGGCAGAGTGTTGGTAACTGGTGTCTGTAGAAAAAGATACAAAAAAACTATTAGACTTAACGGTCGACCAATGGAGGCTCTACTAGATACCGGGTGTCACCATACAGTAGTAGCACAGGAGCTTGTCAAGCTAAAAGCTATTTGTGAAGGAGAGACGGTGCTAGTCTCATGTGTACATGGAGATGTAAAGGAGTATCCTCTAGCTGAAGTGTTACTCGAGATAGATGGGTATCCTCAAGTACGGAGAGTAGGAGTGGTTCCAACTCTGCCAGAAAGCATATTGTTAGGAACAGACTTACCACACTTCCATGAGTACTTGGTGGAGGCGTCTGAACGAGAGGGTGAGGAGGGGTGGTTACAGGAAGCTCCATTTTCAAGTGAGACTATAGCGAGCCCTAGAGAAAGAGAAAGGAAGTCCAAAAACGAGAAAAGAAAAGATAAAGAAAGATTCACCCATGCGTGTAGCTATATTGCCTCATGTCTACTCTCTTCTCCAGAACATGGGAATACTCCAGCCCGGAGTTTTCGTGCAGCGCAAAAAGATGACAGCACCATGACAAATGCTTGGAATCAAGTGCAGGAGATCGATACAGGGAAGGTAGGACCATATTTTTTTATCAAAAATGGGTTGTTATACAGAGCATGTGAGGGACAGAATGGGAAGGTGGAACAGTTGCTGATACCCATGGCTTTCAGAGAGCAAGCCTTACAGTTAGCTCACAGCCAAGCGGGCGGAGGGCACTATGGACAGGAATTAACCTTGTCATACCTACTAGACAAATTTTATTGGCCAGGGGTGTATAGAGAGACTGCCAAGTTTTGTGCATCCTGTCCCAGATGTCAGGTGATCAATCCATCTAAAGATAAAAAGGTGCCGCTACGTCCCCTGCCTATTATTGATGTCCCGTTTCGGCGGGTAGGGATGGATCTTGTGGGGCCCTTACTTCCCTCGGCAAGAGGACACCAATATATATTAGTGTTGGTAGACTATGCCACAAGATACCCGGAAGCGATACCGCTTTCTAGTATGACCACGTTGACTATTGCTCAAGCAATGATATCTTTCTTTTCTAGAGTGGGTTTTCCTTCAGAGGTACTGACAGACCAAGGTACTCCTTTCATGGCTAAGCTCATGAAGGACATTTGTAAACTGTTAGGAGTGCAGCAAATACGGACAGCAGTGTATCATCCCCAGACAGACGGGTTGGTGGAGAGGTACAATAAAACCATTAAAACGATCCTGAGGAAGCTGATAGGAGAGACAGGAAAAGATTGGGATCGTAAACTACCGTTGGTGATGTTTGCGATTCGCACTCATGAGCAGAAGTCTACGGGGTTTTCGCCGTTTGAACTTCTGTTTGGAAGGAAACCTCGCACTCTGTTGGACATGGCAGCCGAACAGTGGACAGAGGAGGAAGATGAGGGAAAACCCCTCCCGGGGTATATACAGACCTTAAAAGAGACATTGGCCACCCTTTGGGACAAAGTGCACCAGAATATGGAAAAAGCACAAACAACGCAGAAAAACCATTATGACAGGACTAGCCAAATGAGAGAATTAAAAGTGGGAGATAAGGTTTTAATATTACTCCCTTCCTCTGACAAGAAACTGCTGGCCACCTGGCAAGGACCATATACGGTGACTAAATAAATAACTCCAGTCTCTTATAGAGTAAGCGTACCTCACAGTAAGAACGGGGGGCAGACATACCACATTAATTTACTTAAGAAATGGGTAGAACCTGAAACAGACCACCCAGATCCAAAGACGATCCAAGCAGTTAATCACGTCACCATACACAAAACGTTAGACTTAACTGAGGAGTTTGAGACTAGAAAAGAAAGAGAACAACCAGGAATGGGACCTAACCTAACTCTAGAGCAAAAACAGCAACTAGACCACTTAGTGAATCAATTCCCTACCCTTAGTTCAGGCACTCCGGGGCGAACCTCTTAGGTTGCACATGATATCATCACTCAACCCGGCAAAGTAGTCAATGTAAAGCCCTACCGAATTCCTGAGGCCAGAAGAGAGGCAGTAGAACAAGAAATCGAAAAAATGCTTCAGGCAGGGATAATTGAACCCTCCAAGAGCAATTGGCGGTCTCCCATCGTGTTAGTGCCTAAACCAGATGGGAGTACTCGTTTTTGCATAGACTTTCGGCAGGTGAACGCCCACTCCAAATTTGATAATTACCCTATGCCCCGAGTGGACGAGCTAATAGAAAGGTTAGGAGACGCTCGAGTCATGTCCACCATTGACTTAACAAAAGGGTATTGGCAAATCCCTTTAACTCCTTCAGCTCAAGAAAAGACAGCGTTCTCAACACCATCAGGGTTATATCACTTCAAAGTCATGCCCTTCGGACTCCATGGCGCACCCGCCACGTTTCAAAGGCTCACGGACATTCTATTAAGGGTTCACCAAAAGTATGCAGTGGCTTATTTGGATGATATCGTGGTATATAGCCCTGACTGGGAAACACACATGGAACATCTGAAGGGCCTGTTTGACACACTGACTCAGGCCGGTTTGACTATGAACCCAAAGAAAACCACCTTAGGAACCCACCAAATAAACTACTTGGGGTATACAATAAGTGAAGGTACTCTTAAGCCACAAGTCAACAAGTTAGAGGCGATACAAAACATCCCTAGACCCACCACTAGAAGGGAAGTAAGAGCCTTCTTGGGATTAGTAGGGTATTATAGGAGATTTATTCCTCAATTATCAGACGTGGCCAGTCCTCTCACGGACTTGTTATGACACAAACCCTCTAGAGCCAAGATGGACTGGGGTCCGGTTCAGGAAAAGAGTTTTAATGCCTTAAAAACTGTACTGTGCAATGCTCCAATACTGACTTGCCCAGATTATAAAAAGTCGTTTGTGCTGCAAACTGACGCCTCAGATAGGGGACTAGGAGCAGTATTGTCACAACCAGACTCACACGGTCTACTCAAACCGGTATTGTACCTGAGTCGGAAACTATTCCCGAGGGAGACCAGATATGCCACTATGGAGAAAGAATGCCTCGCAATAAAATGGGCTATGGAAGCTCTACAATATTACTTGTTAGGACGTACCTTCTTTCTCGTAACAGATCATGCACCCTTAACTTGGTTAGCCAACAATAAGGATACCAATGCTAAAATATTACGGTGGTTCTTAGCATTGCAGCCCTTCTCTTTTCAGACTCTTCATATGCCTGGGAAATTACAAAGTAATGTGGACTACCTATCCAGGTTCCCTATATTGGAATGGCCCGATCGTCCATCCCAAGAAGAGAGGCAATGTGATAAGGAGGAATCGGACGCCGGGAACTTCAAGATGGCGCCCGACGGGACGCCCGTCGATGCAGCGGTGAGCGGTGTAGCTTCTGTCGATTCAGCAAGGAGGAGTGTAGCTTCCGGGATAAAGGGAGGAGCGGCCTCGGGAGAAAAGGAGCGCGCCGGTGAGAAGGAGGGGCAAGAAGCGGAGGAAGAAGGAGAAGAGGAGCGTGAAAGGGAGCGGAACGGAGGAGGAGAGACTGGCGGGACGCCGAACGTTGATGCGAGACTCGAGGAGGACGGCCCAGCAGTACCGAAGGAGAGGCACTCAACCCATCACGCTCCAGTATCCGGTGATCCCCAGAGGCATCAGGACACCGAGATACCCACTGCTACGGTCTCCGCGGGCCGTAGCCCCAGGCAAGTGACGTGGAGGGAAGGGTGGAGGAAGAGGTTGGAGGGAAAGGGTTTCCTGGGTTTGTGGAACAGTTAGAAACCCTCATGCTTTGAACGTAACTTTTGCACCACCCCCTCCTCTTTTCTCCTATACCAGTCCTGAATACCTCGCACTCACCCTGGTGACCTAGGGAGATTGGTGAAGGGAGCACCCTGTAGAACTATAGCTTCAGTAGAACACTTGTGACATAAGTATCCTGTGTTTCTTTTGTTTTTCCGGTTGAACTTTGTGGGAAGCACCAGCCCGGGGGCAGTTTCGGGGAAGAGTAAAGCTGGAAGACGGCGCCGACCCTTGGAAACAGGACAATTCCCATAGACAACTATGTTGTGAAATTTATATGCTTTGGGCCCAACCCCTGTCAGGACTGTGTAGTTAAACAAATAAATTTACGTTAAACACAGGACTTGTGAGACACCTGGTTACTAAGACAAGGGAAGGGGCGTGTCCTCCGGGGTTAAGACGCAGCCGACGAAGTGTAAAACTATCACATTAAGTAAACTCTCAGTTTACTTAAATTCAGAGACGCCAAGGGAGAACTGACAATCATGTCAGTCAGTATGACGTCGGACTGCCCACCCCCTTCAGAGTCTCGAAGGGAGTGGGCGGTCTGGCGTCATGTTGACTGACAGGCATTGTCTGGGGCAATAGGCAGCAGCACACAAGTGCGCATGAGTGGGGACGGAGGGCGAATTTTTGCCCCGTGCCCAGTCATGCGCACTAGTGTTTCCACAGGCTGGCGCATGCCCATTAGGAGAGCGAGGGTTGAGCCAAGGCTCAAACCTCGGTCTCCTAATGGGCAGGCGGGCGGAGTGTAAGAATGCTCTAAGCCAATCCTGGCGCTGCTCCAGCACCAGGATTGGCTGAGAGGGGTCTTGTCAGCAGTGATGGGCTGTTCCAGTGTAGGCGCCAGAACGGACCCGAGGCGGCGCGGACCTGCTCAGGTAGGATTTATTTTATTACGTTATTTTAAACCCCCACCCCCGCGCGACATCCCTCCTCCCCCCCCACACGAGTCGCGACTGCTGCTGACTAACTTAACCCTTTTTCCCACCCCTTTAAGCCATGTTGAAAGATCTGACTTCTGAAACTCTAGTGGTCTCTGTCCCCTGACCCCCCCCTCATGTTGCTTGCATAATGCTGTCTCTTCATCTCCCTTAATTCGAACCTGGTGGCCGCACTCCTTTCTGTGTTTTGTTGTTGTGGGTGCAGTGCGTGGCCCATAGGTCATCGTAAAGGCTCTCTAATCCGGAATCTCACGAGGCGGCAGGATGGGCTTGGCCGAGGCGTGTGTTTGTTGTAGTTTTTGTTGCAGACTGACTTGAGGATGTGTTTCTATTGCACTGGGTTCTAGGGGTCGGGAGCTACACTGGGAATGTCATGTCTGATTTGATGAAAGTGGAGTTTGGGCTCTGGCTGGAGGAAATGTGATATTGGGTCCTGTTTTCAGAACGCACTTTTCGGTTAGGCTAGGCTGAATGCAGTCATTGGCCGTGGCGGACAATCATGTTGTAGCCAGAACAGTGAGTGAAGTCACTTGAAATCGAAACTACTTGTGAAGGGGGTGGGGGAGCAGCGTTATAAAATGCAGACTGGCAGCAAAAACCATAGGTTATTGTAAAATCACTATTATGCCACGAGGCTGCAAGATGGACTTGGCCGTGACGTGTGTATGTTTGTTGTACCTTTTGTTGGACTGCAGACTGACTTGCAGAGGACTTTTCTGTTTATGCTGTGAAACGAGTCATTTCATTAGTAGAGCACAGAATGTGTTACCAGTGACTCTGTGCCAAAGCGTCTTTCGACTACAAACTGCATGATTGATTTATTACAGCAAACAAGCACAGTATTGATTTTCCCAGTTGAGGTAGATTTCCAAATTAGAATATTAATTAGATTGTGCATTACCACTACTAGTGGCAATGCGCAATCTAATTAATATTTTACAGCGCTGCCACTGAAAGGGATAAGCAGGAATGCAGCCTCGTTGGCAGCATCGTCCTAAAGTGCTCTTACTCAGCCGCACCTTTCACGCTCACCACTTTCCAATGTCACCAGCCGCCCCTGGTGGGTACACTATATTGCACAAGCTATCTGTAGCATGTCTATGGGAGAATAAATAACTGACATCTACACTGCAGCTATAACATTATGGCTAACCCATGTTTTACGACACTTGTTGCTTTTTTAAGGCTGTCTCTCCCACTACCCCACCCCACCTCTCAATTTACCTTACCATTCATGTGTTACCTCACATCTGCACCATCTCTCTCTCTTTATTCTGTTCCCTCTACCTAATATGTCCTCACTACCTTACTACTGTCTTAATATCTCTTTCTTTTCCTTTCTTTTTTTATCAATAACTCTTCTCTCTTTCGCTCGTCTCTCTTTACTTCCTTCCTTATTTCACCATACCCTCTATACCTCACTTATCTGCTACTCACTTCCCTCTCACTACATCTCCACCCTTTGTCAACCTCCCCATCATTATTCTCCAATAAACTCCCTCTCTCTGCCTTTACTTCTCACTGTCTCAAGCTCTCTATACTGCTCTGTTTCTATCTACCTTCTCATTGTTCTAGATCTGTGCCTTTAGTTCAAGCTATCTCATTTTTCTGTTTACCTTAAGTCTCTCACCCAAATAATCTTTTTACCTCATCTCTGTCCCAATATTCCTTCTCTCGCTACATCACCTCTCTTGCTATACTCTTCTCTTTACCTCTCCGTCCTTTTCCTATCTTCTGTCCCCTTCTATTTTGCTTCCTCAACAGAATCAAAACCCACTGTCTAGCTACAGAAGTAGAGACATAGAAAGCCAAGATAAGGGACAAGGCTTGAGAATTTATAAAAGGAGTGAATTAGAAAAAGTAAAGATTTCACAAAGTGGAATGGAGAAAACCTTTCAAGCAGTTCTTTGATTTTCGTTGTTGCCATGACAATGTCAGTTGTATAGGGGGAGTTCTTAATGGTTATGAATATCTGGCAATCAAAACTATATTTTCAAAAGCTATGTGCATCTGTCTTATTTTAGACTCATGCACTAGTCCACCAAACACCCACCAAGTTCCAGTTACAGTGTGTTCCTTTATCAATGTTTGTTAGAGCTTTCTTTTGCTACTATTTGACTGGGGGGGGGGAGGTAGAGGGGCGCCATGCAGCATGAGCTTTTAGTTGTGTTTGCATGATCCCATTTCTTGAAGTTTAGTGTATAGTTCAGTAGTATTTTGGTATCAATTTCCCTTGAATTACCTGAAAACAAGTCAGAAATCTAAGTTTTTTCTGAAAAAGGGGCCCCAAAAATGTTTTGCATACGTCCCCAAAAACCCTTATTATAGCACTGTCCAAACTGGCATTATCCTAGCTAAGAATCTGGAAAGAGGCCACAGAAGGAATACCACTGCTCTTGGATTCCAGTCTACTCTCATTTACTTGGGCCATGCATCCCACTATCTCCTGTGGTAAATCGCCATGTACTCCTTCAGGGGCTGCAGCTGCCCAGCCCTATTCTTCCTTAATGCACAGAGCTAGCCTACTCACACTGTTGATAATTAAAATTGTCTTTCTTCTGGTTGAAGAATTTCTTTTACTTAAAGATTACCCATTTCATTCAAACAGTTAAAACTAGGACCCCTCAATGTCTTAAAAGCTATCCTACCCATACCTAGAACTTGATATATGTGATCCATTGTGGCCAGCATAGTATGTTATAATTCCTTCAATAGTAGGGAAATCTTTATATCCCAATTGTAAAAGGTCTCCACATGACTCAAAACTAGGGTTTCTTATAAAGGTGTAGCCATATAATTTGAGGCAATTCCTGTGAATCGCCATTTCTCTTGTTCAAATTAACTGAATATATATCGGTCAATGTTACATGTGCAAGGTAATAATACTGAGAAGATTGCTTCTGTTAAGAATATTATGGGGGCCACGCAAGGTATACAGAGATGTGTAGGTCATAGTTTGATTGTACCCCTCTGCACTCCCCTAACTGTTATCAATACTTTCTCCCTCTTCCTCTCTTTGAATGCCAATGTAATCTTCTACTTTAGCTGTCAGTGGTGGCTCTTTTAACCAATAATTTGTTTGTGTACCTCCATTACAAACTGCTCATGCTCCATATGTCTAGTGTTGATGTATTCTGAGCCACAACAGTCAAAATACGCTGATTTTGCAGTCGCCAGAGATCTAAATTTTAGTTATAGCAGACGAGGTACCTGCCTAGGAGTATCTCAGGAACATGACTCAAATTCTGTAATATCTGGCCTTAAGGGAACAGAAAAATTAGCAAGGCCACGGCACAATGGTAAAGGTAAATTAAAATCATGGTCAAACTGCTCTGGTTCCTGTTGAAACTTTCTTTTTATTGGCATGAAGTTTCCACATGACACTGAAGACTAAGCCCTCACTCTACTTCACCAACTGTGGTCTCAAGATCTTAGGGGGATATTTACAGATTTTAATTTTATTATCATTCATTCATTTTTTACCAACCACCCCATTCCTTTTATACTCCCAGGCCTTTTAAATCTTGCCAGGTTCTTATTTAATAATTTCTTGTTCAATGACTTCACCTCATGCATTTGCAGGGGCTCAGCTTGATTAGTAATCTCCAGAGCGACAATCACTCTAGCACTGGGTGCGGCCAAGCTGACACTGCTGGCGCGCTGGGGAACAGCAGAGATCCCAACCAAGATGGACTGGTTACACAAGATCTGGGATCTGGTAGGCATGGAAAAGATCACAGCTGGCCTCTCTCGCACTCTACCCAGATTCGATAAAATGTGGGGCTACACCATTGCCTTCCTCTCCACAGAATTCCTGGAACTTACATGCCCAAGATACCTCCGGGTACTCTGGCTCTCTAATGCGAACATACCATCCGAAGATCAGCCCCAGGTAGCAAAAACACCTATAGCAAGGGAATCCCCGGCCCCTTGAGACACAGAGCACACCCAGACATCTTAACTCTCCATCTTTCTCTACTACTGTTTCTTCTCTTTTGTTCTCTATAAAATCTTATTAGATATGTTTCTCCACCGTCCACTGGATGTAGGTGGTGGTTGTGAGATGGTGGCCTGATATATGCTGTCCACTAGTTCTAGTGGGCACCTTGTATCAGTCCAAACAACCCCTTATGGTGATTGGTTAAAGACAACCTTTATTGAAAGCTATCCTAGTGGTAGCTATGGAGAGCAGCCTTCAGGCTAAGTCTTGAAGGAATGTAAAGCAGCTTGTTTTACCAGTCTATAATCTCTTGAATGATCAAATGAAAAGACAACCACACCAGGTATATATTCAAAATATATGTATTTAAGATAAAACACACCCCTCTAGTCTCTTTATGAGACTGGAGTTCGAAGTACTTCGTTTACAAGATAGCAATCATCAGTAATAGCACAAATACACGTTTGGGCCCTAAGGGTGTACCAAACCATATACCAAAAAAGTGGTATAAGAACCACGACTGGAATAGACACTAGGCCTATAGCCTGTAGAATCGCTGGGACCCCAAGGAACCACCCAAGGTTGTTCTAGATCTGTGCCTTTAGTTCAGGCTATCTCATTTTTCTGTTTACCTTAAGTCTCTCACCCAAATAATCTTTTTACCTCATCTCTGTCCCAATATTCCTTCTCTCGCTACATCACCTCTCTTGCTATACTCTTCTCTTTACCTCTCCGTCGTTTTCCTATCTTCTGTCCCCTTCTATTTTGCTTCCTCAACATAATCAAAACCCACTGTCTAGCTACAGAAGTAGAGACATAGAAAGCCAAGATAAGGGACAAGGCTTGAGAATTTATAAAAGGAGTGAATTAGAAAAAGTAAAGATTTCACAAAGTGGAATGGAGAAAACCTTTCAAGCAGTTCTTTGATTTTCGTTGTTGCCATGACAATGTCAGTTGTATAGGGGGAGTTCTTTTTTTTTTTTTTTTTTGAAAACCTTTATTTACACATCGAATATTCACAGTCATGGGCCTACAACCGCATGGGCCGGCCGCTAATGTAAGACAATAATACAGTAGTCACAGGAATCGGAGCGAGCCGCGCGCATAACGGCTGCAGCCGCCCACAACTGAACATTGTACTACAGAATGAAAACGAATGAATGAAAACAATATTTAATAAAGCGCACTGCTGCCAAGCGGCTTCCTGGCGCTGGGGGACCTGGGTCAGAAATCACAGAGGGAGACACAGGGAACCTAGGAGGGGAAAGCCAAAGAGAAAAGAAAAGTTTTTAAGGCTTTACGAAAGTGGCTGAAAATAGGAATGGAGCGAAGATGAAGTGGGAGACTATTCCAGAACTGGGGAGCCAAGACGGAAAGACGAGTGCCCCCGGATCTGGATTTGCGGAAGCGGGGAATATGAAGAAGGGAGAGAGAGGAAGAGCGGAGAGTGCGACTAGGAACATAGGAAGAAATGAGGGAAGTGATGTAGGCAGGGGCAGAGCGGGAGTGGGCACGAAAAGCAAAGCAGGCAAGTTTGAAAAGGGATCTGAAGCGGATGGGGAGCCAGTGAAGGGATTTCAAAACCGGGGTAATGTGCGAGGATTTGGGAAGGGAGAGAATGAGACGGGCAGCCTGGTTTTGAATGGCCTGTAAACGTCGGGATTCGTGGGAAGGGATACCCACGTACAGGCCATTGCCATAGTCGAGGCGTGAGATGACTAAAGCCAAGACTATGGATTTAAGCGCGTCGGTAGTGAAAAAGCGTGATATTTTCCGAATAAGACGGAGGGAAAGGAAACATGAAGACACAACAGAGCTGATCTGGCTGTGCATGGTTAAGTCAGAGCTGACTTTGATGCCAAGGGTACGAACAGAGGGAGAGGGCGTGGGGGGGGACCAAAAGAGGGGGGCCAATGTGCAGGGGACCAAGGGTTAGAGGGACCACCCGTGAGGACAAGTTCCGTCTTATCGGGGTTAAGCTTAAGATGATTGGCGCTCATCCATTCCGAGATAAAGATAAGGGAGGAACTGAACTTGGGAATAGAATCAGGAGAAGAAGACAGATCAAAGACAAGCTGGAGGTCATCTGCGTAATTATATACAGAGACCCCCCGCTTGAGAAGAGAAGAAACAAGAGGACAGATATACAGGTTAAAGAGGAGAGGGGAAAGAGAAGAGCACTGAGGAACACCACAAGTGACCGAACAGGAGGGGGCAGAGAAACTGGAAAGATGAACAGCCTGATGCCTATCCTGAAGAAAGGATGCTAGCCAGGAGAGGGCCGCGCCCCGAATGCCCGCTGAAAGGTTTCTTATTAACTATTTTATAAAAAAAAACAACAAAAAGAAACTTATACCAGGCAAAAGAACTCCATAAATAGGGACTTGCTCTCTCATGGGCGGGGGACAACAGTGACAATGCAGCCAATTACACAGATATTCGTGTGAAAAAGGGGGCGGGGGGGGCCGGGAGAGGAGCAGTCATCAATCCCGCAAAGCGACCAGGAACATCAAAGTCAAGGGGACATCGTCACGTCTGGTGCGACCACCAAGGGGGGGGCGCAAATATTCCCCCGATAGGAATTCCAGGGACCCCCCATCTTACTCCATGCCCTAGGCTTGCCCCTGGCCACGTAAACCGTCTTCTCTCGGAACGTGCACCAATCCATGTTTTCTTTCCATTTCGCAACTGTGGGGGGCCGGCCGGACCCCCAGAGCTGCGCAATGTCCCTTTTAGCGATCATGTTGCCCAAAGTCACCCAGCGTTCTTGTGCCGCATCGCAGTCAGTCGGTTCCCATACATTCAACACACATCGACGAGCCTCAGGGAGCAGCGCCACACCCGTAACCTCCTCCATCACTGCATGTACACCAGTCCAGAAACGTATCACCTTCGGGCACTCCCACAGAATATGAAGAAAAGTACCAAGCAAGCCACAACCACGCCGACATAAACCATCATCTGTGTAACCCATGTGAAGCAAGCGGGGACCGGTGACATAGACCCTATGTAGTATCTTCAACTGCACAAATCGAAGGCGAGCCGGTATAGCCACCTCCCTCGGTGAGGCTATGGCCGCGACCCAATCCTCATCATCCAACTCTAGGCCATCAGCGACCCAGACCTCTCGCAAATGCGTGAGGAGGTCCGCTCGAGTATTAATCAGTTTTTTGTAGATCAGGGAGATAGTACTATCTGGCAGGTAACCATCAAGCAAGCGATCTTCCAACGGGGAGGCTTCGGGGATAGCTGCAGGATTCGGGAAAGCGGAAAGTAGCGCATGGCGCGTTTGCGCGTAACGAAAGAACTCCCTCTCGCTCAGCTTATATTCCGTCTGAAGAGCTTCAAACGATTTAAAAGTGCCCTTCGTCCAAAGATCCCCCACACGACTAATTCCGATCAAATCCCACTTCTCAAAGCCTTTCGAACGCCATAGACCTCCCAACGCATCCGGTGCATATAGTGGAGTCGCACGAGACAGACGGCCCGTCCATCCCGTAGCAGCGGTGGCGCAATGCCAGGCGCGCACCGCATTTTTCGTAGGACCGGTCAATTTAGCACTTCCCTTCGTAGAGTAAAGCGCCCTAGTGAAATCTCTGCCCGGCAACAATAGCTTATCCATCTCGTACGCGGGGTTCACCGCCGGGCCGTATGTACAATGATTCACCGCCGCCAACTGGGACGCCCAATAATATCGTCTAATGTCAGGGAGGGCTATGCCACCATCATACCACGGTAGGGTCAGTTTAGCGAGAGCAATGCGCGGCCTCCCATCCCAAACTAGCTGCCTCTGTAAGCTCTCTACCTCACTAAAGTATCGGGCGGGCACCACGTCCAGCGTATTCTGCAATGCATACAAAAAGCGTGGAAGAGACATCATTTTGAATAGGGCTGCCCGGCCAAGCGGCGATAGCGGGAGCCTACGCCAACGAGCTACATCGGCCCGCAGCCGCTGGAGCGGGGGCAACAGATTCAGAGCATAACGGACCGCCGGATCGAGGGACACATGGATACCCAGATATTTAAATCCAGAATGTGAAATCTGAATCGGACAGCCACGCGGGAGAGGAGGGGGGTCGCCAACCAGCACATAAACACAGGATTTCACCCAATTAATGACAAGCCCCGAATTGCGACCGAAGGAGTTCAGTACATCAAATAGCACTATCAACGATTTCCGCGGGGATGTGAGATAGAGCAAGATATCATCTGCGTAGAGTGATACGCGATCTTCAAACGTCGGTGTCCACCGAATACCCGTCATGGAGGGTTCCCACCGGAGCCACGCCGCCAGGGGCTCCAACGCAAGAGCAAAGAGAAGCGGGGACAGGGGGCAACCCTGCCGCGTGCCCCTGCCAAGCAAAAAGGGGGCAGAGACTCTGCCATTCACCACCACCTGCGCCAGTGGTTCCACGTATAGCAACTTCACCCATCCAATGAACCCAGGTCCAAAACCAAACCTAGCCAGTGCCGCCCAGAGATACGGCCATTCCAGCGTGTCAAACGCCATCGTGGCGTCCAGTGACGCCAAAACGGCCGGCTCCCGAATGGAGTCAACTCTCGCGAGGACTCCATGGAGGCGCCGCAGGTTCAGCGCGGTGTTGCGATGCGGAATAAAACCAGACTGGTCCGGATGTACCAGGTCCCCGATGACTTTAATCAGACGATTAGCGAGCACTTTGGCGAGAATCTTAGGTTCAGCGTTTAGGAGTGAGATGGGCCTATAAGACGCACAGCAATCACGCGGCTTGCCCTCTTTATGGAGCACCACAATGGTCGCAAGACGTTGATCACGCGGCAGGGCGCCGGCCTCTCGGGATGCAAGAAACATCTCGCGTAGATGGGGCACCATCTTATCTGGACGAAGCTTGTAAAGCTCGATCGGGAGGCCGTTAGGGCCGAGAGCCTTTCCTGAACGGACCGAGCGAATCGCCGATGCTATCTCATCGTTTGTAAGCGCCGCGTCCAGCAGCTCTTTATCATCGACCGAAATGCACGGCAAAGCAATATCTCGCAACAATTGGCAAGAGTCCTCTTCTGGCCTCTCCGAGACCGGGGAGTAGACGTCCCGCAAATGGTCTGCAAAGCAGCCCACAATCTCCCTCGGATCCGTAACACTCACACCATCAGCACGCACAATCACCGGGACCACACGACTCGCTCGTTCTCTCCTCTCCAACCATGCAATCAACCTTCCAGCCTTGTCACCAACATCACACAAGCGCCCCTGTTGCTCCCTACTGGTGAGCTTAGCAGCATCCGTAACCAACGCCCTGTAATCCGCTTGCTTCAGGCAAAGGGCATGGAGTTTGTCCCGTGTGACCCCCCGCCCGAGATCCCCTTCCAAGTCAGTTATGTCCGACTCCAGGCGGACCACCTCCTCAGTTTTACGCCTCTTAGCATGGGAGATCAAAGATAGGGCCTGCCCACGGATGACCACCTTGAAAGCCTCCCACAACGTTACGGCCGAGGAGACTGAACCCTGATTTTCCTCGAAATAGCGGTCCAGAGACTTAACCAGAAGAGCACGAGTCGTGGGGTCATGCAAATACCAGGGATTAATCGGGGCCACTCTCCCCTCTGCCCCCATGGCCACATCTAAGTGGAGCAGGACCGGGGAATGGTCAGAGATGCCCCGGGCCAGATGTCTGACCTCCCCGATCATTTGAGCTTGGGCGGCCGGCATCAGCACATAATCCAATCTAGATAAGGAGCCGTGGACGCCAGAGTGAAACGTAAATTGGGCGAGCCCCGGATGCATTGATCTCCAACAGTCCACAAGCCCCATAGTGTCGATAAAGCCACCCAGCCAAGAGTGTGCCCCGGGGAGGTCTCTGGGAGGGTGCCGATCCTCTCTACCCGACACCACAGAATTGAAGTCACCACCCACCAGCAAGAGGCCCTCCGGGAGCCCAAGCAGCAACCCTCCCAAGTCCGCAAAGGTAGTGGTTTGCAACCCCGGGGGAACATAGACTGAAACCAAACACCAAGTCCGTCCTTCCCACCGGCCCACCAACACCACGTAGCGCCCCAGGTCATCATGTATTACCTCATCAATTTCCAGCGGGAGAGAGGATCGAACCAAAATGCCCACCCCTCTGGAGCCGGTTGTAAAACCAGAGTGGGCCACCAAACGGTAGCCCTTTCTATTCATAGCATGGCATGAGTGTCCCACCAAATGCGTCTCCTGCAACAGAACCACATCAGGAGAGTGACGTTTCAAATATTGTAGCACCACCCCTCGCTTCAATCGGTCCCCCAAACCATTTACATTCCATGTTAAAATGCGCAATCCCCTACCCCCCATCCCCACAGCAACGAACACCCCGCCCACGATGAGAGCTAAAAGCAGCATACTGATTGCCTGGTACAAAACGAACACCACACAAAAACAACAACCCTACCACCACCCCCCCAACTCCCGCTACAAACCCCCCCACCCTGCACCCCTGCACAAGACCATTAAGCCACCCCAACTCGCAGTGTGCCTGTCGCCCCCCCATGAACCTACTCTACGGAAAGAAAGAAGAAAACCCCTCCCGAGGAGGAAGAGTCTCACCAGATACCCCGCAGCCTCCCAATGATGAAGGAAGGGTAATGCAGTCCTAGAAAAGAAAAACCAGTACATCAAACCCAAGTCGGGGGCGAGCCCAAAATTGTCAAGGAACCACAAGTCATTTGTTCACTCTTGGTCTGCTGATCCACCACCCACATCTGCAGCTCGTTCCTCCCCGCCGTGCCGACGGTGCAAGGTGTCAAGCCAGTCCTCAACCGCCTCGGGCCGGTCGAAAAAATGAGTCCGTTCTTCCAATTCAATGCGTAACTTGGCCGGGAAAAGCATAGAGTACTTCAAGCCCATGTCCCTCAGCCGCCGCTTGACAGTCATGAAGCCCATTCGCTGTTTTTGCACCGATTGTGTAAAGTCAGGATAGAAACTGATATCCGCATTGTCATATTTCGTCGGGCCATGCACACGGGAGGCCTGCAGGATTGCGTCACGGTCCCTGAAGTTGAATATCCTGGCAATGATAGGTCGCAGTGGGGCCCCAGGCCGCGGCCGGCCCCCCGGGGCTCTGTGTGCCCGCTCCACCGTGAAGAATTTGCTGAGGCCTTTCGGCGCTAATTTGGTCAGGATCAGATCTTCCACAAAGAGATCGACCGGCCCGTCCTCCGACCGCTCCGGCACACCGATAATGCGTACGTTATTCCGCCGGGCCCTGCTTTCAAAATCCTCCAGTCTCTTGGCAGAGAGGTCGCTGAGGGCCCGCAAACTACGGATCTCCGTCTGCAGTTCCGAGACATCCGTCTTGAGGCCAGATGACGTAAGATCGAGTGATTTGACCTTCTCATTAGTTTTCGACAGATCAGCCTTAAGTAAGTTAATATCGATCAACACGGTGTCCAGCTTGTGGGCCAGCGAGTCGAATTGCTGGCCGACCGAGGCCTTCATGGCGTCGATGGCACCCATGACGTCTTGTAGTGTCAATTCCGTCGAGGGTGACGGGCCCTCCTTGGCTGTATCTGAAAGTCCACTCGATCCGGGAGATCCCTTCTGCTGGGCATAGCGGTCCATGTTGTTCGCTTGCACGTAGCTACCCCTCCGGGGAGCTCTAGACTTGTGCTTGTCGCCGTCCAGCCGGGTCGTCATCACTCAGCAGGGAGGGCAGGTCCAGTACACTTGTTAGACGCAGCACACACCCGGGGAGTCCACCTGACTGATGGGCAGACCCCTTGTCAATGCCACTCGACCGCTACAGCTCGGTCCAAACTCCGAGCGACTGTGAGCGCCTGCCACCAGACTCGTAGAGGAAAGTCAAAAACGAAAGTGAAACCAGGGGGGGGGATGCCAGCCCCAGACCCTAATGCCGTTGTTGTTCAATTGGAGCTCGGGGACAGTGCCAGCCCAAGTCCGGGGTGGCGCCACGGAGCAGGCCTCTTTCTGGAGCACAGGATAAGTCGAGTTCCCAAAGTCCGATTTAAGTCCCGAAAACGGGATTCACCTCCGCTTCGGTTCACCAGTAATATTCTTTCAGAATAACAGGATTATAGCCAGGATAGACGTGGGAGGCCGCGAGGGTCCCGGGAGCCCTGTGCCTACGCGTCCATCTTGGTTGCGCGCTAGGCTCCTCCGTCATAGGGGGAGTTCTTAATGGTTATGAATATCTGGCAATCAAAACTATACTTTCAAAAGCTATGTGCATATGTCTTATTTTAGACTCATGCACTAGTCCACCAAACACCCACCAAGTTCCAGTTACAGTGTGTTCCTTTATCAATGTTTGTTAGAGCTTTCTTTTGCTACTATTTGACTGGGGGGGGGAAGGTAGAGGGGCGCCATGCAGCATGAGCTTTTAGTTGTGTTTGCATGATCCCATTTCTTGAAGTTTAGTGTATAGTTCAGTAGTATTTTGGTATCAATTTCCCTTGAATTACCTGAAAACAAGTCAGAAATCTACGTTTTTTCTGAAAAAGGGGCCCCAAAAATGTTTTGCATACGTCCCCAAAAACCCTTATTATAGCACTGTCCAAACTGGCATTATCCTAGCTAAGAATCTGGAAAGAGGCCACAGAAGGAATACCACTGCTCTTGGATTCCAGTCTACTCTCATTTACTTTGGCCATGCATCCCACTATCTCCTGTGGTAAAACGTCATGTACTCCTTCAGGGGCTGCAGCTGCCCAGCCCTATTTTTCCTTAATGCACCGAGCTAGCCTACTCACACTGTTGATAGTTAAAATCTTCTTTCTTCTGTTTGAAGAAACTCTTTTACTTAAAGATTACCCATTTCATTCAAACAGTTAAAACTAGGACCCCTCAATGTCTTAAAAGCTATCCTACCCATACCTAGGTGGCCAGCATAGTATGTTATAATTCCTTCAATAGTAGGGAAATCTTAATATTCCCAATTGTAAAAGGTCTCCACATGACTCAAAACTAGGGTTTCTTATAAAGGTGTAGCCATATAATTTGAGGCAATTCCTGTGAATCGCCATTTCTCTTGTTCAAATTAACTGAATTTATATCGGTCAATGTTACATGTGCAAGGTAATAATACTGAGAAGATTGCTTCTGTTAAGAATATTATGGGGGCCACGCAAGGTATACAGAGATGTGTAGGTCACAGTTTGATTGTACCCCTCTGCACACCCCTAACTGTTATCAATACTTTCTCCCTCTTCCTCTCTTTGAATGCCAATGTAATCTTCTACTTTAGCTGTCAGTGGTGGCTCTTTTAACCAATAATTTGTTTGTGTACCTCCATTACAAACTGCTCATGCTCCATGTGTCTAGTGTTGATGTATTCTGAGCCACAACAGTCAAAATACGCTGACTTTGCAGTCGCCAGAGATCTAAATTTTAGTTATAGCAGACGAGGTACCTGCCTAGGAGTATCTCAGGAACATGACTCAAATTCTGTAATATCTGGCCTTAAGGGAACAGAAAAATTAGCAAGGCCACGGCACAATGGTAAAGGTAAATTAAAATCATGGTCAAACTGCTATGGTTCCTGTTGAAACTTTCTTTTTATTGGTATGAAGTTTCCACATGACACTGAAGACTAAGCCCTCACCCTACTTCACCAACTGTGGTCTCAAGATCTTAGGGGGATATTTACAGATTTTAATTTTATTATCATTCATTCATTTTTTACCAACCACCCCATTCCTTTTATACTCCCAGGCCTTATTTAATAATTTCTTGTTCAACGACTTCACCTCATGCATTTGCAGGGGCTCAGCTTGATTAGTAATCTCCAGAGTGAAGTAATCTATAAGTAATCCCAAGGGCCACACTTACCAGTGGCCCGCAATGTTAAGTTAAATAATAAGCAGTTGGCAACGTAGAAGGTTCAAGCGTTCGTAGAAGGTTCAACCGTTTATTGGCCACAACAGAACTCTACATAGAGGAGCCTCGTCGATCTTCACCCATGAGGTGTGCCGAGGAAGACTGCTGGCTCCTTGAAAGTAACACACTTTTATACATTATCAGTTCAGCATACAAAACCTTATAAGTGGAAAAGTACCAGTTAGTCCAGGCGCTCCTAATGAGCTCATTTCTATATCCAGTTTCGGTTACACATACAAAGGAGTTACTATCTTTACAGAGAAGGTCGACGGGGTGACTCCCTTCTCGTCCCAGGTCTAGAGGAATTTGCTCGATACTCCCTTTTAGCAGATGTGACCTTGCTTCTCAGCAATTCAGCCTGTCTCCTAACTAATGCATGTAAAGAGGAGAGCAGATGGTGGGCAGAAGAGACCATGTGACTTCTGAACGAGAGAGTCACAATCCAAGATGGCAGCCGTTCTGTTCTCGGCCCTTTCTATCGTACTAGGCTCAAAAGGAGTTTCGGACCCTCTGGTACACTAGAACTGAACATGCTGACATTAGATATACTGTGCTAATCATACATATAGACTTGATCCCCTCAGAACGGCCCTTTTAGCGCAGTATAGCTAATAACGGAGTCAATCTTCGAAGATACCCTCGTCTATCTGCATCAGATCATGCATCTCCTTTTGAGCCCGCTGTGTATCTATTCTGGTTTGATTAGGTTTGGGCCTGGGAATAGACCGACGAACCTGAGCTGCACAATAGGCGCAGCAAGCAGGCTCGCATTGAATGCAAAGGCAACAAGTGAAAATGAAACCCACCACTCCCAGAAGGATCATGAATAGTTTCAATCCCCAAGTAGTCAGAAGATCCCAGAACCACCCTGACAGAGACCAAGTACCAGTTTCCGTGTGAATTTCAGACGCTAATCGATGCAACTTCTGGATTGCTAAATGGACGGAAGGGGCGGAGTCAGGTATATATACACAACAGGAGCTGCCGATTACTCTACAGGCTCCCCCACGATCGGCCAAGATAACATCTAGAACAAGACGATTTTGAAGGGTCACAAGCCGGGTCGCCTGGAGCTCAACAGTGATATTAGTTAATATCCCCGCAGTAGTAGTAACAACCCCTTCTACTACTCTGGACAGTCTCCGAATTTCCTTACTAGTTAGGATGGGCCCCCATATAGGCAGGACCCCTTTCATAATATCAACAAAGTGTTGGGCGGGAGTATCAGTCTGATCGGTGGCATCATCGTTAGTGGCTCCAGATACCAGACTCCGTCGGCTCAGGGAATGAGACCTATGATAATCAGAAGGAGCTATGTAGACGGGTGGGTAAAGAAAAGATAAGTAACATCTACCTGACCATCCCCTGGGTAGCCAGGTGTACGCATTTTCACCGCACACAAAGTAGATATTGGAAGGGGTGAGTATTGGGGGGCTACTGAACGTCTGTAGTCTATAAGTGTAATTGCATCTGCTGTAACCTACGAATAAATGTCCAGTACCGTGCACACAGAAGGAAGATGATGTATTTAGCACCGGGACCGGAATGATTTTATCATCTGAAACATTTCGTTCCTGAAAATATTTGAAATATTCAGTAAAGTTGAAAGTCACGAAATCCAATATTTCGTCCCTCAACCAGGTGTCATTTTCATGTTCTGTGTATACGTTCATACAGGCTGTTGGATCGAGGGTACCATCGGTACCCTCAGCATTCGGAGTGAAATCCTGATGTCTCTCTATATAAGCTAGAATTAAGGTATAATCCTTCTCTGAGAACCGACGTTCATCTATAGTGTAGTGTTCATACAGCATGGATAGCTTTTTGAACCAGGCTTCGCAACTACCTAAATATGATAGTGGCATTGATATAAACAAATCCTGCTTATGCATCACTGAAGGAAGGAGACCACATACCCAGCAATCGGTAACATTTGTGGAGCTATGAGTTTGATGCAGCATCTCAATGAAGGCATTATGTACATACGTCTGCCGGTGCCTTTCCTTATGAGGAGCAAAAGTCTGAAAATGATGCTCCTTAGGAGCAGGGGTAGACACTATCAAGGTGTGTACGGGATGGCGGAACTCTAGGTATATAAACAATCCCAAGCATAATACAAATGATACAGCCAATATAGAAATGAAGACAATCTTAACACGTAAACTCCATGTGGAAAACATTGGTAAATGTGGGTAGATGGGATGAGGTACCATGGGACGCCCTTCTTCAGGGACAAAACGAGCAAAGGGGTACATTCTCACTAAGAGTCCAATATAATCTCGGGAAGAGGGATCTATAAGCAGTCCAACCTGCCAGAGGGTGCTTCTTTCCTGTGTCCGTATAGAGCCTCACAGGCAGACTCCTATTGTTCAAAAGACCAAAAAAGTAAAAAGACAAAAACTTCTCGCGTGGGGGTCGCACTTGACACAACCCGTGCTGGAAGGAAAATCCACCTGGGCCCCACCAACTGATCTATGTCTCTATCTTCGCTCTGAACAGGGCTTCACTTAAAGTTCCATGCCCTCAACGGGTTCAGTCCAGTGTTCTTGCAATCCTCAGGTCTTTTGCTGGAGCCTCCAACTTCACTCACCGAGGCTAGACCTGGGATTCCTTATTTCCGGGGCCGCAGATGATATCGGTCCTGACCAGGAGTCTCAGGATTAACAAACAAAATAGGCACAGTGGGATCAGACAAGGAACAGGGCATGTGACTCTCTCGACCAGGTACTCTGCTTTTGGCAGTCGGGTGGCCCAAAAGAGATGATTCCAAACTCGTGGCACTCTCCCCTCGCCTGGCAACCTCCTTGCGGGTGTCCAGGGAAAGTGACTCTTCGGTACTGTGCTCGTCTTGAGATTGTAGGTTTTCCTCCTGGTCTGGCTGTTCCCTCGGCAACGGGAGGGGAACTCGTTTGAGATGGGAGATATGGATCCAATGCTGCTTCCCTTCGACTTTCACTGCCGTCCGTGTAGCCAGGAGCACCTGGTACGGCTGGGACCAGCGTGGATCCAAACTTGATTTCCGTTGATAGTTCCGAACCAGGACCCACTGTCCTGGCTCTACGCTGTGTCCAGGACCCTCCGGCAGGGGCTGCAGTACTGCAGATATCTGTTGATGAATGGAACGGAGCTCTTTAGTTAAAGCATACAGATAGTCAGTCAACATAGGATATTCAATGTCCCTGAAGGATTTGGGCCGGGGCACTCCCCACACATTGGCGGGCCTACCAAAAATTACTTCGTAAGGTGAGATACCGCTCCGTGAATGAGGAGTAGTTCTCACGGACAACAGGGCCAGGGGTAGGAGATCAGGCCATTTTAATCCTGTCGTGTCTTGGAGTTTAGCCAGCTTTAACTTCAGAATTCCATTATACTTCTCAACTAGGCCTGCTGACTGAGGGTGTCGTGCTGCGAGAAACTTCTGCTGGATGGACAAACCTTTACATACATGTTTGACCAGGTTAGCATTGAAGTGTGTCCCATTGTCACTCCAAATCACTCGTGGCAACCCATATTGAGGGAAAAACTCTTTTACCAGAGCCTTTGCAGTTGCCAGGGCAGTGTTCTCTTTTGTGGGATATGCCTCCACCCATTTACTGAAAGTACAAATCACCACTAAAACGTATTTCAGATTATTAACTCGCTCAAGCTGTATGAAGTCCATCTGGAGCACCTCAAAGGGTAATGTAGGTGGCGCAAAACTACCCGTCAGAACGGGGATACTACCCCCTGGATTATGTTGGAGACAAATCATGCAATGCTGGACCAAGTTCTTAGCTGTCCTATGGATATTGATATTATACCAGACAGGATCCAGTGTAGCACAGATGCCCTGAATTCCTACATGCGAAGGTCCGTGTACCATGGATACTACCGCATTCACAAATGCGTTTGGCAGCAGCCATCTACATTTTTCTGATAGATCAGTCCAACACCCATTTTCATCGAGCCTCCCCACCTGTTCTTGCCAATATTTCAGCTCCTCCGGGGTTACTTCCCTTTGCAGTTCTTTCACACTGTCTATGGTGTTACTAAAAATACCTGCCTCTATCATCCTCTTACACTGGTTCGCTACAAACATGGAGGTGGTGTCGGACTGAGCCGTTTCCTTGGCAATTCTATCCGCGAAGGAATTTCTCCTTCCCACATCATCAGTTATAGCTTTGTGTGCACTACATTTGACTATGGCCAGGGTCTTAGGCAGGGTCAATGCGGCTAGTAATCGTTCACCTCATGGTCCATTCTTTATTTTCTCGCCATGGGATGTCAAGAACCCTCTTTCTGCCCACAACCTCCCGAAGCTATGTGCTACACCGAACGCATACTGGCTGTCGGTGTAGACATTTAACCTTAAGCCTTTACCCAACTCACAGGCCCTCAGTAATGCAACCAGTTCGGCCGCCTGGGCCGAGCGATATGGTACCTTCGCTGCCTCAACTACCGTTTGCAGAGTAGTGATCGCATAAGCCGCAGCTGTCGTACCATTAGGCAATCTAAAACATGAACCATCAACGTACAATTCTCCTTGGGCATCAGGTAATGGGATATCGGTTAAATCTATCCGGCCCTTTGTTTCTTCTTCAGTTCGAAAGATACAATCATGTATGTCTTGTTCACCGTCTCCCAAAGGGAGGGGTAACAACGTGGCAGGGTTCAAATTGACACATCTTTTGATCGTTATATGAGGTGCAAACAGGGTCAATTCGTACCCTGTGAGACGCGCGCTAGTTAAGTGCTGCGTCTGCGTCCTGTTCAGTAATACGTCCACAGCATGAGGCACCATCACTGTCAGATCCGTATTCAGGACTAGCCCTTCCGATTGTCTGATTGCTATTGCTACTGCCGCCGTAGCTCTCAGACAACTGGGAAGCGCTCTGGCGACATTATCCAAAACCGCCGAAAAATATGCACAAGGCCTTTGCTTACCACCAAAGTCCTGTGTTAACACTGAAAGGGAACAACCGTCCACCTCATGCACGTAAAGCACAAAAGGCTTCCGGTAGTCAGGGGTGCCAAGGACAGGAGCAGAGCAAAGAGCAGTTTTCAGAGCAGTAAAAGTGTTCTGGCATTCAACAGTCCAAGGTAAAGGTTCATGCACATCCTTCGTTGTTAGATACAGGAAAGGTTTAGTCAAGAGAGAGTAGTTAGCAATCCATTGGCGACAGTAGAAAGTTATACCAAGCAAAGCGCGGACATCACGTTGCGTGCGAGGAACAGGCATGTTAGTTATGGTTGTAATGCGTTCAGAAGTCAACCGTCTTCCCTCCTTCGACAGGAGATGACCGAGATAGGTCACCTCCGGTCGACAATATTGAAATTTGGAAAGCGACACTTTGTTACCATGAGTCGCCAGATGCTGCAGCAAGGCAACCGTGGCATCTCGGCAGCCATGCTCCGTATCAGAGGCCACAAGGAGGTCGTCGACGTACTGCAACAATACATTACCTGGAGGCAAGTGCAAAGTATCCAATACCCTTTTTAGTGCTTGGCTGTAAATACTGGGGCTTTCAGTATACCCCTGAGGGGCGCGACAAAATCTGAAGCTGCGGCCTCCTAATGAGAAGCCGAAAAGATGCCTGCTGTCAGGATGAATAGGAATACTAAAGAAAGCATTCTTCAAATCAATCACCGAGAAAAAGGTCGCCGTGGGAGGAATCATGGTTAGAATGGCATTAATATCTGGTACCACAGGATATTAGGGCACCACTATTTTGTTAATTTCTCGTAGATCAATCACAAATCGATAGGTGTCAGCATAATCAGGGGGCTGGTGCGTGGGGGCTCGTTTAAGAATCGGAAGAATAGGGCTATTACAGATATTGGAGGCCGTTTCTTCCACCACCCCGTCTTAATCAAATCATAAATAATAGTCAATAAAGCGCGTTCCCCCTCGGGGGCTATTTTATACTGTGGGACCCTCGGTAATTGAGCATTCTGCTTCAGGGTGATAGACACCGGGGGAATCTGTAAGAACCCAACGTCAGTGTCTCCCGTAGCCCAGAGACCCTTTGGGATTTGCGCAAGTTCGGGTGGTAAAGGGTCAGTTTTGGAAAAACATTGAGTGGAAGGGGTGGAGGGATTTCTAATGGTCAGGTAAACACCATCGGGGGAACAATAGATATGGGCATGTAGTTTCTTTAATATGTCCATGCCCAGGAGATTTTCCCCACACTGGGAGGTTAGGAGAAAAGGCGAATCTATTGTTACTGGTCCCAGAGTAAGGGAAAGTGGCTTAGAAATGGGGCTTACCACCGGAGTTCCAGAAAACCCCACGGACACATTATTCTGGCCAGACAGAGCAGCCCCCGGGACCAGGGCGCGTGAAACAGAACTGTTCATGGCCCCTGTGTCAACTAAAAACTTACCTGATGCATCCAGTAATCGTGCATGGACATAAGGCCCAGCTTGATCTATCGGAATTGACACATGCCCCTCACTCTGTCTCTGGCTGTCCTATGCTTGAGAATAGCCTGGGCCTTCATCAGCCAAACATCCCTCGTTATAATACTGTTTGCCTTGATTCTGATCAAAATAATTCTGACTATTCTCACCTCGAGCTGAATGCTCCTGCCTCGTGTATCCACCTCTGTGTCCACTCGGCCGTCCCCGTCCACGACCCCTTGGAACACTAGTCTGCTCATACAACAACGGACACTGGGCTCGCCAATGCCCCTCCTCTTTACAGAAGGCACATTCATTAATGTTTAAGTCCGTTCGTCCTACTGTTTGCATTGGTCCCGCCCCTCTTGGAGCGAAATTCTGCAACCCTCTTCCTCTGCCCCGACCCCTCTCCACTTGCTGCAATAATACTCGCGTTTTCAAATCCTTTGATTTCTTCTCCGTCTTATCCTTGCTCTCATTCTCCCGATGTTCATAATATTGTGCCATACTCCATATAGTGGAAGGTGTAGTGGTCGTCCAGGTGCTCTCAGCGGCCTGTAACCGGGCCGATACCTCAGGTAATAAATTAGTTACAAATCTATTAACAAACAAACGTACACCCCCTTCAGTGGCCAGATCCTGCCCACTGAAATCAATAAATACTCCCTCAAACCTTGTAAAGAAATCAGATACACTTTCATCTTTCTTTTGCTTACAAGCCGTCAATTTATCCCAATCTACTTTCCGGGGAGGGATCAATGAATGCATATATGTTATTATTTTCTCAGGCAAAGTCAATATCTCAGATCGGGGCTTATTCCCTGGCTTACGGTCTCTGTCCCAGTCTCTCAGTTGGTCCCACGTTCCCCCAAATTCCGTAATATGGTCCTGATCATGTACCTGACGCCAAATATCTACTGGTACTAATAAGGCAAAGAATAATTCAATATCTGCCAGCGTCATCACTGCTTTCGAGGCAGCCTCGGTCAGTTCCTTGTAATATGCAGTAGGGTTTTTCCTGGGATCTGGCAACTGACTTTTAAGAGACAATACCTCACTACGTTTCCAGGGAGTATAGACCCATTGTTCCTGGAAACGGGCATCCACTCTAGGACGGGTAATTACCCCGTGGGCATCTACTACTTCGGTAACCTCAGGATGGTAGATAGGATGTACCTCCCGCATAGGGAACTGGGATAGTCCTGCGGGAATGGCAGGTTGCAGACGAGCTCTATAGGCTACCAAAGTCTGCACATTCCCATATACTGCTTCCGGCGTTAGTTGGGATTTGTGAGTTTGGTCGTGGATATCGTACAATATAGCCGGAGCTCTCCCTTCCCTGTGTACCTGTTCCCACAATGAGATAAGGCGCTTAGCCATATGTTCTAATGCATGTTGCTGCATTACTGGCTCAAAGTCTCTCATGGTATTCCAAATATCGGACAAAGTATAAATGGAGTGTCGCATCCATTGAGACGCCTGTGTGGCAATGGTTTCCCTTTCTTCCGTTCCCAAAGCGGAACGAGTAAACAGCCTCCTACCCTCCGCGAGACCCGCCGGATATGTTGGAGTAGAAACAGCTGCTACAGGCGTCGTACTTGCGGAGGAGGAGGGCAGGACAGAAGGGGAAGACATTGACCCAGATGGCAGCTGAGGTGTCCCAGCTGCAGCTGTCGTCAATAAATTAGGCAACATAGCCATAACTTCAGACACAGATGTCGACAACCGGGAGAGGTCTGACAGGGGAGGGGAAAGAGGGGAAGCTGGAGGGGCTGAGGCTGAGGTCCCTGGGGACGTATTTGGGACCGGGGCCGAGCCCCCCGTTACCTCCGGATACAATCGCTGCGGCACGTAAGGAGGCGGTGGCCTCGCGTCCAACAAGTCCTCTATTTCATCTTCCGCATTCGGGCGAGCCACATAACTTTTATCAACCTTTAATCTAAATTCACGGTTCATACAGTCCAATCCCTTTCCTACTCGGGCCCTATCGTAAGCTACAGTCTTTTGAGTTATATTCTGTCCTGCTTTCGCCCTAGCCAATTTTTCTTCCCTCATTCGTCGCTGCTTGGACTCCTTTTGCCATGCGGTCAGAGCGTCAAACATAGCTTGCCTACTGCGTCTAGAAAACAGTTGTTCCCGTAGGAAAGCAATTTTCTTTTCATCAAATGAACCAGTCTTAGGCCATCGTAACTCCTCATTACCTTTAGTGTATTTATGCCACAGAGTGCAGAACAGTAAGGGAGAGATCCCATGTTTGACATACATAAAATGGCTAGGGCTGCATTCCGGTGGGGCGGGCTGGCTCTCAGCCAATCTAGAGTCACCCGTCCGGCAACAGCAGCCAAAGCAATTCAGTTTACTGAAACAAGACATTTTGGTTAGTTTAGACATGTACACACGAACAACAATCAACATAAATCATATACAATCCGTGTCTAGGAACCAAGCCCGTCGACTCTGGTTCGTGGTTCAAACACCGGACTGCACACGGGATTCCCGTCACCTTCCTGGCTCACCACTAAGACCGGTCTCGACGAGGTCTAGCCTCTTCAGAGATATGCCTCGTGGCTACCCAGTCCAGGTCGCAGGTTTTCCCAAGTACAACCCGCCTATACCTCTTCGGCGCGCCATTTATCAAATCAGTCAGAAGGTACGTACTTCACATCAAGACACTGTCATACAGAACGGTCTCCAAGTCAGAAAAAGCACCACACTCCGGTGCGTACCTCCAAGTCAATGCACCGCTGTCCAGCGCGAGCTTCAAACAAATACAGACCGTTTACAGCCAGTGTTCAAATCAATCAAAATGCATCGTTTTCAACGAATGCTTCAAATCAAAAGCGCACCATTCATAATGAGTGCTTCAAATCAAATAATGCACCGTCTACAACGCGTGCTTCAAATCAAATAACGCACCGTTTACAACGCGTGCTTATAATCAAGTCAATCTATACTCACCGGGTGCACCCAGATACGAATGTTCATTCTCCGCTGCCAACTTCTCTCGACCAACTTGGTCCGTTCCTGGGTTAAGCCCGTAGGACCCCGGTGAAGGGTGACCAGCAGCAGAGGACGTCCCAATCGGGTGCGCAGAGCGAAAAATTCTTCGAACTCCCCTCCACTCAACCGGCCAGGACGCCCCCAATCCCACCGCCCGACTACGGGGGGGGGGGGAGACCCTATCACGGGGTCCCACCAGAGTCGCCAACTGAAGTAATCTATAAGTAATCCCAAGGGCCACACTTACCAGTGGCCCGCAATGTTAAGTTAAATAATAAGCAGTTGGCAACGTAGAAGGTTCAAGCGTTTATTGGCCACAACAGAACTCTACATAGAGGAGCCTCGTAGATCTTCACCCATGAGGTGTGCCGAGGAAGACTGCTGGCTCCTTGACAGTAACACACTTTTATACATTATCAGTTCAGCATACAAAACCTTATAAGTGGAAAAGTACCAGTTAGTCCAGGCGCTCCTAATGAGCTCATTTCTATATCCAGTTTCGGTTACACATACAAAGGAGTTACTATCTTTACAGAGAAGGTCGACGGGGTGACTCCCTTCTCGTCCCAGGTCTAGAGGAATTTGCTCGATACTCCCTTTTAGCAGATGTGACCTTGCTTCTCAGCAATTCAGCCTGTCTCCCAACTAATGCATGTAAAGAGGAGAGCAGATGGTGGGCAGAAGAGACCATGTGACTTCTGAACGAGAGAGTCACAATCCAAGATGGCAGCCGTTCTGTTCTCGGCCCTTTCTATCGTACTAGGCTCAAAAGGAGTTTCGGACCCTCTGGTACACTAGAACTGAACATGCTGACATTAGATATACTGTGCTAATCATACATATAGACTTGATCCCCTCAAGAGCGACAATCACTCTAGCACTGGGTGCGGCCAAGCAGACACTGCTGGCGCGCTGGGGAACAGCAGAGATCCCAACCAAGATGGACTGGTTACACAAGATCTGGGATCTGGTAGGCATGGAAAAGATCACAGCTGGCCTCTCTCGCACTCTACCCAGATTCGATAAAATGTGGGGCCACACCATTGCCTTCCTCAACAGTCAAAATACGCTGACTTTGCAGTCGCCAGAGATCTAAATTTTAGTTAGAGCAGACGAGGTACCTGCCTAGGAGTATCTCAGGAACATGACTCAAATTCTGTAATATCTGGCCTTAAGGGAACAGAAAAATTAGCAAGGCCACGGCACAATCGTAAAGGTAAATTAAAATCATGGTCAAACTGCTCTGGTTCCTGTTGAAACTTTCTTTTTATTGGTATGAAGTTTCCACATGACACTGAAGACTAAGCCCTCACTCTACTTCACCAACTGTGGTCTCAAGATCTTAGGGGGATATTTACAGATTTTAATTTTATTATCATTCATTCATTTTTTACCAACCACCCCATTCCTTTTATACTCCCAGGCCTTTTAAATCTTGCCAGGTTCTTATTTAATAATTTCTTGTTCAACAACTTCACCTCATGCATTTGCAGGGGCTCAGCTTGATTAGTAATCTCCAGAGCGACAATCACTCTAGCACTGGGTGCGGCCAAGCAGACACTGCTGGCGCGCTGGGGAACAGCAGAGATCCCAACCAAGATGGACTAGTTACACAAGATCTGGAATCTGGTAGGCATGGAAACGATCACAGCTGGCCTCTCTCGCACTCTACCCAGATTCGATAAAATGTGGGGCTACACCATTGCCTTCCTCTCCACAGAATTCCTGGAACTTACATGCCCACGATACCTCCGGGTACTCTGGCTCTCTAATGCGAACATACCATCCGAAGATCAGCCCCAGGTAGCAAAAACACCTATAGCAAGGGAATCCCCGGCCCCTTGAGACACAGAGCACACCCAGACATCTTAACTCTCCATCTTTCTCTACTACTGTTTCTTCTCTTTTGTTCTCTATAAAATCTTATTAGATATGTTTCTCCACCGTCCACTGGATGTAGGTGGTGGTTGTGAGATGGTGGCCTGATATATGCTGTCCACTAGTTCTAGTGGGCACCTTGTATCAGTCCAAACAACCCCTTATGGTGATTGGCTAAAGACAACCTTTATTGAAAGCTATCCTAGAGGTAGCTATGGAGAGCAGCCTTCAGGCTAAGTCTTGAAGGAATGTAAAGCAGCTTGTTTTACCAGTCTATAATCTCTTGAATGATCAAATGAAAAGACAACCACACCAGGTATATATTCAAAATATATGTATTTAAGATAAAACACACCCCTCTAGTCTCTTTATGAGACTGGAGTTCGAAGTACTTCGTTTACAAGATAGCAATCATCTGTAATAGCACAAATACACGTTTGGGCCCTAAGGGTGTACCAAACCATATACCAAAAAAGTGGTATAAGAACCACGACTGGAATAAACACTAGGCCTATAGCCTGTAGAATCGCTGGGACCCCAAGGAACAACCCAAGGTTGTTCTAGATCTGTGCCTTTAGTTCAGGCTATCTCATTTTTCTGTTTACCTTAAGTCTCTCACCCAAATAATCTTTTTACCTCATCTCTGTCCCAATATTCCTTCTCTCGCTACATCACCTCTCTTGCTATACTCTTCTCTTTACCTCTCCGTCCTTTTCCTATCTTCTGTCCCCTTCTATTTTGCTTCCTCAACATAATCAAAACCCACTGTCTAGCTACAGAAGTAGAGACATAGAAAGCCAAGATAAGGGACAAGGCTTGAGAATTTATAAAAGGAGTGAATTAGAAAAAGTAAAGATTTCACAAAGTGGAATGGAGAAAACCTTTCAAGCAGTTCTTTGATTTTCGTTGTTGCCATGACAATGTCAGTTGTATAGGGGGAGTTCTTAATGGTTATGAATATCTGGCAATCAAAACTATACTTTCAAAAGCTATGTGCATATGTCTTATTTTTGACTCATGCACTAGTCAACTAAACACCCACCAAGTCCCAGTTACAGTGTGTTCCTTTCTCAATGTTTGTTAGAGCTTTCTTTTGCTACTATTTGACTGGGGGGGGGAGGTAGAGGGGCGCCATGCAGCATGAGCTTTTAGTTGTGTTTGCATGATCCCATTTCTGGAAGTTTAGTGTATAGTTCAGTAGTATTTTGGTATCAATTTCCCTTGAATTACCTGAAAACAAGTCAGAAATCTAAGTTTTTTCTGAAAAAGGGGCCCCAAAAATGTTTTGCATACGTCCCCAAAAACCCTTATTATAGCACTGTCCAAACTGGCATTATCCTAGCTATGAATCTGGAAAGAGGCCACAGAAGGAATACCACTGCTCTTGGATTCCAGTGTACTCTCATTTACTTGGGCCATGCATCCCACTATCTCCTGTGGTAAAACGTCATGTACTCCTTCAGGGGCTGCAGCTGCCCAGCCCAATTTTTCCTTAATGCACCGAGCTAGCCTACTCACACTGTTGCTAGTTAAAATCTTCTTTCTTCTGTTTGAAGAAACTCTTTTACTTAAAGATTACCCATTTCATTCAAACAGTTAAAACTAGGACCCCTCAATGTCTTAAAAGCTATCCTACCCATACCTAGAACTTGATATATGTGATCCATTGTGGCCAGCATAGTATGTTATAATTCCTTCAATAGTAGGGAAATCTTTATATCCCAATTGTAAAAGGTCTCCACATGACTCAAAACTAGGGTTTCTTATAAAGGTGTAGCCATATAATTTGAGGCAATTCCTGTGAATCGCCATTTCTCTTGTTCAAATTAACTGAATATATATCGGTTAATGTTACATGTGCAAGGTAATAATACTGAGAAGATTGCTTCTGTTAAGAATATTATGGGGGCCACGCAAGGTATACAGAGATGTGTAGGTCACAGTTTGATTGTACCCCTCTGCACACCCTTAACTGTTATCAATACTTTCTCCCTCTTCCTCTCTTTGAATGCCAATGTAATCTTCTACTTTAGCTGTCAGTGGTGGCTCTTTTAACCAATAATTTGTTTGTGTACCTCCATTACAAACTGCTCATGCTCCATATGTCTAGTGTTGATGTATTCTGAGCCACAACAGTCAAAATACGCTGACTTTGCAGTCACCAGAGATCTAAATTTTAGTTATAGCAGACGAGGTACCTGCCTTTGAGTATCTCAGGAACATGACTCAAATTCTGTAATATCTGGCCTTAAGGGAACAGAAAAATTAGCAAGGCCACGGCACAATGGTAAAGGTAAATTAAAATCATGGTCAAACTGCTCTGGTTCCTGTTGAAACTTTCTTTTTATTGGTATGAAGTTTCCACATGACACTGAAGACTAAGCCCTCACCCTACTTCACCAACTGTGGTCTCAAGATCTTAGGGGGATATTTACAGATTTTAATTTTATTATCATTCATTCATTTTTTACCAACCACCCCATTCCTTTTATACTCCCAGGCCTTTTAAATCTTGCCAGGTTCTTATTTAATAATTTCTTGTTCAACGACTTCACCTCATGCATTTGCAGGGGCTCAGCTTGATTAGTAATCTCCAGAGCGACAATCACTCTAGCACTGGGTGCGGCCAAGCAGACACTGCTGGCGCGCTGGGGAACAGCAGAGATCCCAACCAAGATGGACTAGTTACACAAGATCTGGGATCTGGTAGGCATGGAAAAGATCACAGCTGGCCTCTCTCGCACTCTACCCAGATTCGATAAAATGTGGGGCTACACCATTGCCTTCCTCTCCACAGAATTCCTGGAACTTACATGCCCACGATACCTCCGGGTACTCTGGCTCTCTAATGCGAACATACCATCCGAAGATCAGCCCCAGGTAGCAAAAACACCTATAGCAAGGGAATCCCCGGCCCCTTGAGACACAGAGCACACCCAGACATCTTAACTCTCCATCTTTCTCTACTACTGTTTCTTCTCTTTTGTTCTCTATAAAATCTTATTAGATATGTTTCTCCACCGTCCACTGGATGTAGGTGGTGGTTGTGAGATGGTGGCCTGATATATGCTGTCCACTAGTTCTAGTGGGCACCTTGTATCAGTCCAAACAACCCCTTATGGTGATTGGTTAAAGACAACCTTTATTAAAAGCTATCCTAGAGGTAGCTATGGAGAGCAGCCTTCAGGCTAAGTCTTGAAGGAATGTAAAGCAGCTTGTTTTACCAGTCTATAATCTCTTGAATGATCAAATGAAAAGACAACCACACCAGGTATATATTCAAAATATATGTATTTAAGATAAAACACACCCCTCTAGTCTCTTTATGAGACTGGAGTTCGAAGTACTTCGTTTACAAGATAGCAATCATCTGTAATAGCACAAATACACGTTTGGGCCCTAAGGGTGTACCAAACCATATACCAAAAAAGTGGTATAAGAACCACGAAAGGAATAGACACTAGGCCTATAGCCTGTAGAATCGCTGGGACCCCAAGGAACCACCCAAGGTTGTTCTAGATCTGTGCCTTTAGTTCAGGCTATCTCATTTTTCTGTTTACCTTAAGTCTCTCACCCAAATAATCTTTTTACCTCATCTCTGTCCCAATATTCCTTCTCTCGCTACATCACCTCTCTTGCTATACTCTTCTCTTTACCTCTCCGTCCTTTTCCTATCTTCTGTCCCCTTCTATTTTGCTTCCTCAACATAATCAAAACCCACTGTCTAGCTACAGAAGTAGAGACATAGAAAGCCAAGATAAGGGACAAGGCTTGAGAATTTATAAAAGGAGTGAATTAGAAAAAGTAAAGATTTCACAAAGTGGAATGGAGAAAACCTTTCAAGCAGTTCTTTGATTTTCGTTGTTGCCATGACAATGTCAGTTGTATAGGGGGAGTTCTTAATGGTTATGAATATCTGGCAATCAAAACTATACTTTCAAAAGCTATGTGCATATGTCTTATTTTTGACTCATGCACTAGTCAACTAAACACCCACCAAGTCCCAGTTACAGTGTGTTCCTTTCTCAATGTTTGTTAGAGCTTTCTTTTGCTACTATTTGACTGGGGGGGGGGAGGTAGAGGGGCGCCATGCAGCATGAGCTTTTAGTTGTGTTTGCATGATCCCATTTCTGGAAGTTTAGTGTATAGTTCAGTAGTATTTTGGTATCAATTTCCCTTGAATTACCTGAAAACAAGTCAGAAATCTAAGTTTTTTCTGAAAAAGGGGCCCCAAAAATGTTTTGCATACGTCCCCAAAAACCCTTATTATAGCACTGTCCAAACTGGCATTATCCTAGCTAAGAATCTGGAAAGAGGCCACAGAAGGAATACCACTGCTCTTGGATTCCAGTGTACTCTCATTTACTTGGGCCATGCATCCCACTATCTCCTGTGGTAAAACGTCATGTACTACTTCAGGGGCTGAAGCTGCCCAGCCCTATTCTTCCTTAATGCACCGAGCTAGCCTACTCACACTGTTGATAGTTAAAATCTTCTTTCTTCTGGTTGAAGAATCTCTTTTACTTAAAGATTAACCATTTCATTCATACAGTTAAAACTAGGACCCCTCAATGTCTTAAAAGCTATCCTACCCATACCTAGAACTTGATATATGTGATCCATTGTGGCCAGCATAGTATGTTATAATTCCTTCAATAGTAGGGAAATCTTTATATCCCAATTGTAAAAGGTCTCCACATGACTCAAAACTAGGGTTTCTTATAAAGGTGTAGCCATATAATTTGAGGCAATTCCTGTGAATCGCCATTTCTCTTGTTCAAATTAACTGAATATATATCGGTCAATGTTACATGTGCAAGGTAATAATACTGAGAAGATTGCTTCTGTTAAGAATATTATGGGGGCCACGCAAGGTATACAGAGATGTGTAGGTCACAGTTTGATTGTACCCCTCTGCACACCCTTAACTGTTATCAATACTTTCTCCCTCTTCCTCTCTTTGAATGCCAATGTAATCTTCTACTTTAGCTGTCAGTGGTGGCTCTTTTAACCAATAATTTGTTTGTGTACCTCCATTACAAACTGCTCATGCTCCATATGTCTAGTGTTGATGTATTCTGAGCCACAACAGTCAAAATACGCTGACTTTGCAGTCACCAGAGATCTAAATTTTAGTTATAGCAGACGAGGTACCTGCCTTTGAGTATCTCAGGAACATGACTCAAATTCTGTAATATCTGGCCTTAAGGGAACAGAAAAATTAGCAAGGCCACGGCACAATCGTAAAGGTAAATTAAAATCATGGTCAAACTGCTCTGGTTCGTGTTGAAACTTTCTTTTTATTGGTATGAAGTTTCCACATGACACTGAAGACTAAGCCCTCACTCTACTTCACCAACTGTGGTCTCAAGATCTTAGGGGGATATTTACAGATTTTAATTTTATTATCATTCATTCATTTTTTACCAACCACCCCATTCCTTTTATACTCCCAGGCCTTTTAAATCTTGCCAGGTTCTTATTTAATAATTTCTTGTTCAACGACTTCACCTCATGCATTTGCAGGGGCTCAGCTTGATTAGTAATCTCCAGAGCGACAATCACTCTAGCACTGGGTGCGGCCAAGCAGACACTGCTGGCGCGCTAGGGAACAGCAGAGATCCCAACCAAGATGGACTAGTTACACAAGATCTGGGATCTGGTAGGCATGGAAAAGATCACAGCTGGCCTCTCTCGCACTCTACCCAGATTCGATAAAATGTGGGGCTACACCATTGCCTTCCTCTCCACAGAATTCCTGGAACTTACATGCCCACGATACCTCTGGGTACTCTGGCTCTCTAATGCGAACATACCATCCGAAGATCAGCCCCAGGTAGCAAAAACACCTATAGCAAGGGAATCCCCGGCCCCTTGAGACACAGAGCACACCCAGACATCTTAACTCTCCATCTTTCTCTACTACTGTTTCTTCTCTTTTGTTCTCTATAAAATCTTATTAGATATGTTTCTCCACCGTCCACTGGATGTAGGTGGTGGTTGTGAGATGGTGGCCTGATATATGCTGTCCACTAGTTCTAGTGGGCACCTTGTATCAGTCCAAACAACCCCTTATGGTGATTGGTTAAAGACAACCTTTATTGAAAGCTATCCTAGTGGTAGCTATGGAGAGCAGCCTTCAGGCTAAGTCTTGAAGGAATGTAAAGCAGCTTGTTTTACCAGTCTATAATCTCTTGAATGATCAAATGAAAAGACAACCACACCAGGTATATATTCAAAATATATGTATTTAAGATAAAACACACCCCTCTAGTCTCTTTATGAGACTGGAGTTCGAAGTACTTCGTTTACAAGATAGCAATCATCTGTAATAGCACAAATACACGTTTGGGCCCTAAGGGTGTACCAAACCATATACCAAAAAAGTGGTATAAGAACCACGACTGGAATAGACACTAGGCCTATAGCCTGTAGAATCGCTGGGACCCCAAGGAACCACCCAAGGTTGTTCTAGATCTGTGCCTTTAGTTCAGGCTATCTCATTTTTCTGTTTACCTTAAGTCTCTCACCCAAATAATCTTTTTACCTCATCTCTGTCCCAATATTCCTTCTCTCGCTACATCACCTCTCTTGCTATACTCTTCTCTTTACCTCTCCGTCCTTTTCCTATCTTCTGTCCCCTTCTATTTTGCTTCCTCAACATAATCAAAACCCACTGTCTAGCTATAGAAGAAGAGACATAGAAAGCCAAGATAAGGGACAAGGCTTGAGAATTTATAAAAGGAGTGAATTAGAAAAAGTAAAGATTTCACAAAGTGGAATGGAGAAAACCTTTCAAGCAGTTCTTTGATTTTCGTTGTTGCCATGACAATGTCAGTTGTATAGGAGGAGTTCTTAATGGTTATGAATATCTGGCAATCAAAACTATATTTTCAAAAGCTATGTGCATATGTCTTATTTTAGACTCATGCACTAGTCCACTAAACACCCACCAAGTCCCAGTTACAGTGTGTTCCTTTATCAATGTTTGTTAGAGCTTTCTTTTGCTACTATTTGACAGGGGGGGGGGGGTAGAGGGGCGCCATGCAGCATGAGCTTTTAGTTGTATTTGCATGATCCCATTTCTGGAAGTTTAGTGTATAATTCAGTAGTATTGTGGTATCAATTTCCCTTGAATTACCTGAAAACAAGTCAGAAATCTAAGTTTGTTCTGAAAAAGGGGCCCCAAAAATGTTTTGCATACGTCCCTAAAAACTCTTATTATAGCACTGTCCAAACTGGCATTATCCTAGCTAAGAATCTGGAAAGAGGCCACAGAAGGAATACCACTGCTCTTGGATTCCAGTCTACTCTCATTTACTTGGGCCATGCATCCCACTATCTCCTGTGGTAAAACGTCATGTACTTCTTCAGGGGCTGCAGCTGCCCAGCCCTATTCTTCCTTAATGCACCGAGCTAGCCTACTCACACTGTTGATAGTTAAAATTGTCTTTCTTCTGGTTGAAGAATCTCTTTTACTTAAAGATTACCCATTTCATTCATACAGTTAAAACTAGGACCCCTCAATGTCTTAAAAGCTATCCTACCCATACCTAGAACTTGATATATGTGATCCATTGTGGCCAGCATAGTATGTTATAATTCCTTCAATAGTAGGGAAATCTTTATATCCCAATTGTAAAAGGTCTCCACATGACTCAAAACTAGGGTTTCTTATAAAGGTGTAGCCATATAATTTGAGGCAATTCCTGTGAATCGCCATTTCTCTTGTTCAAATTAACTGAATATATATCGGTCAATGTTACATGTGCAAGTTAATAATACTGAGAAGATTGCTTCTGTTAAGAATATTATGGGGGCCACGCCAGGTATACAGAGATGTGTAGGTCACAGTTTGATTGTACCCCTCTGCACTCCCCTAACTGTTATCAATACTTTCTCCCTCTTCCTCTCTTTGAATGCCAATGTAATCTTCTACTTTAGCTGTCAGTGGTGGCTCTTATAACCAATAATTTGTTTGTGTACCTCCATTACAAACTGCTCATGCTCCATATGTCTAGTGTTGATGTATTCTGAGCCACAACAGTCAAAATACGCTGACTTTGCAGTCACCAGAGATCTAAATTTTAGTTCTAGCAGACGAGGTACCTGCCTTTGAGTATCTCAGGAACATGACTCAAATTCTGTAATATCTGGCCTTAAGGGAACAGAAAAATTAGCAAGGCCACGGCACAATGGTAAAGGTAAATTAAAATCATGGTCAAACTGCTCTGGTTCGTGTTGAAACTTTCTTTTTATTGGTATGAAGTTTCCACATGACACTGAAGACTAAGCCCTCACTCTTCTTCACCAACTGTGGCCTCAAGATCTTAGGGGGATATTTACAGATTTTAATTTTATTATCATTCATTCATTTTTTACCAACCACCCCATTCCTTTTATACTCCCAGGCCTTTTAAATCTTGCCAGGTTCTTATTTAATAATTTCTTGTTTAACGACTTCACCTCATGCATTTGCAGGGGCTCAGCTTGATTAGTAATCTCCAGAGTGACAATCACTCTAGCACTGGGTGCGGCCAAGCAGACACTGCTGGCGCGCTTGGGAACAGCAGAGATCCCAACCAAGATGGACTGGTTACACAAGATCTGGGATCTGGTAGGCATGGAAAAGAATAAAAGATCATAGCTGGCCTCTCTCGCACTCTACCCAGATTCGATAAAATGTGGGGCCACACCATTGCCTTCCTCTCCACAGAATTCCTGGAATTTACATGCCCACGATACCTCCGGGTACTCTGGCTCTCTAATGCGAACATACCATCCGAAGATCAGCCCCAGGTAGCAAAAACACCTATAGCAAGGGAATCCCCGGCCCCTCGAGACACAGAGCACACCCAGACATCTTAACTCTCCATCTGTCTCTACTACTGTTTCTTCTCTTTTGTTCTCTATAAAATCTTATTAGATATGTTTCTCCACCGGCCACTGGATGTAGGTGGTGGTTGTGAGAAGGTGGCCTGATATATGCTGTCCACTAGTTCTAGTGGGCACCTTGTATCAGTCCAAACAACCCCTTATGGTGATTGGTTAAAGACAACCTTTATTGAAAGCTATCCTAGTGGTAGCTATGGAGAGCAGCCTTCAGGCTAAGTCTTGAAGGAATGTAAAGCAGCTTGTTTTACCAGTCTATAATCTCTTGAATGATCAAATGAAAAGACAACCACACCAGGTATATATTCAAAATATATGTATTTAAGATAAAACACACCCCTCTAGTCTCTTTATGAGACTGGAGTGCAAAGTACTTAGTTTACAAGATAGCAATCATCAGTAATAGCACAAATACACGTTTGGGCCCTAAGGGTGTACCAAACCATATACCAAAAAAGTGGTATAAGAACCACGACTGGAATAGACACTAGGCCTATAGCCTGTAGAATCGCTGGGACCCCAAGGAACCACCCAAGGTAGTGACACAGGGGACCCACGGGGACTGTATGCAGTGTCTAAACACAACCGCGGGTTCCCGTTATCTTCTATGGGCAATGTCGCAGTTGGAAATTTAAAGATTAGGGACACTTCTAATTGAGTCAGGACCAAACCCTTTTGGACTTAAGAAGTTCTAGGGCTAGCACCCACGAGAGCACCGGAGTACTCGAGTTACCTCACCCAGGGAAGCCGGGTGCATAGGTGTCTTTTGGTGTCGGGTCGCGTCTTCGATTTCAATGAAAGGCTGCAAAGAACTGCTGCTGCCGTGAAGAGGAGAAGTGTCCGAAGAGATCCAAGCCTGGATCTAGGATGGAAGGAACCTGAAAGCAGAGGGGACAGAGTCTGGGTCACTTGCCAGTGACCGAGGGCAGGATGGACCAATGCCCACAGATGTCGGGTGCTTCCGGTGAGTTGATGGGTGTCTTGACTCTTCAGCCACGAGGTCCAGAAGGTGTCGACGAAGTCCACGAGCCGATTCGAGCGGTCCCACGAAGTCTGTCGAGTGCTGCGGTGTCGGCGACCAGAATGGACCCAACAAGCCTTGGCAACGGCAAGTCACTGGAATTTAGAGAAAGGACTGCGGTGCAGACCAACAAGGTCTGAGGGACTCACCCAGCAAGGGTAAGTCAGGGCACATCTGGAGTGACCAGGTAAGTCCAATGAGAAAAGGAGTTACCTTCATGGGGACCTGCTAGCCAACGGGCTAGTGATCGTGAAGGAGCCTCAAGCGGTCGCACTTGAAGCTGGCCCACGGGTCACTCATGCAGTGGAGGCCAACAATCTTCGGTGCAGGAGGTGCTCAAGGCTGGAGCTACTCGGAGCCCAAAGCACAACTTCGAGGAGGACCAGGAAGATAGTGTTGCTGCAAAGATTCACGGTGTCCAGGGGTCACGGTTCCACGTCACCCACGATAGCCACGGGCCTCAGCTTTGCTGTGGACTCAGGGTAGCCTTGGGGAAGTCTGGAAATCCACCTGTGGGGATGCAGAGACTTTGACGTCTGGCGGGATCTTCAGAATTGCAGACCGGTCAGTTGCTTCTTTGGTGCCTGCCAAGCAGGGGAGTCACTCCTTGACCCCAAGGGAGATCTCTTCAGTCTTCTAGTCAGGATAGAACATGGAAGGTCCAGGATGTACGTTGTAGAGTTTCGTCCAGGGTGATCTAAAGTCCTAGGGACTGGATTTCTATACTTATACCAAGTTTAGGGGATGGTCTAACTCTAAGGCCCCACCTATGGGTGGGCTTTGAAAGAGGGGTGGTTACACCAATTTCCTTTGTCCAGTTTCGCACCAGAGCAGGGGCAGGTAGCCCCTGCAACCGGTTTGAACTGGGCTATGCACAGGGACAGCAAATGTGCCCCCAGTGCAGGACTCCAAAGCACCAGAGAGTGCTCCCGCCCAGCCCCAATACACATCTGCCTGTCTGGGGAGGTGGTTACACCTCCCTTCGACAGGAAACCTATTGTCCAGGCCTCTCCTGCCGGAGTTTCGGTCAGCAGCAGGAGGCCAGACCCGTGTGTGTGGCAGAGGCATCCATTTTGTGATGCCAGGGCTCAGGAAAGTCCTACCGGGTTTGACCAATGTGAACATGTCTTTCCCTCTAGAAGGGTGGAATGCTACCCCCGCCGCCAGAACTGGCAGGGGGGGGGGGGGTAGTATTCCAAAGCGGTTGACACCAAACATGACATGTTTTGATGCAGCCATTCCAAAGTTAGCATTTACCAGGAGGTTATAATGCACTTAAGAGTATATGGTATGGCTGTATCACAGTACAGCCATAAGGAAGTATTTCCGAAAGCTGCAGAGGGGCTCAGCTCATGCTTGGGCACCCTCTCACACAAAACCAAGCACTCTGCCTTCAGGATTGTCAAGGCCTGCCATAGGAGTGGCTTATAGGTTTATATGTGTCTGTATATTTATTTATTTATTTATTTTACAGTTTTATAGAGGGCGAACCAGACCCGTGAGGGTATCAGAGCGCTTTACAGGATTGAAGGGGGGGAATAAAACATAAGGGTGGGAGGGATCACACTAGGAGAGAAAGTTACAGGAGGGATACAGGAGGAGCACGCAGTTTATAATCAAGCTACATGAGGGAGAAAAATTGAAGCATGCAGAGTAACAATAAAAAGGTTTCCAAGCCATAAATAAATAATAGTTTGAACAGGTAGTTATAAGGTACAAGAGGCAAGTCTATGAGGTGATTGTAAAGAGTATATATATGTGGATATAGGTAGCCTATGCCACTGTAAGGGGTGCAAGCACACCCTTACCCAGGCTGCAGTAGCAGACCTGTGGTGCCATTTTGGAGTGCTTCCCAGGGGTGGCATAATACATGCTTCAGCCCCTGGTAGGCCTCTGAGGTATCTATGCCCTAGGTACATAGTCTACCATATACTAGGGGCTTATAAGGCACTCCAGAATCCAATTAGATATGTACCTAATGTACATGGAAACCATTTTACAGAGAAAGCAGATAGACTGGGGCCCTGAATAGCAGGATCCCAGTCCAACTAAGTCATAAACCAGCAAGACACCAGGCAAAAAGTGGGGGCAACCATATAGTCAGATTCCACCTTCCTACAGTGGTTAATGTAAATGCATATATCCATACAAAATCAATAGAAACGATGTAAACCATAAAACATGTCCCAGGCCTGCAACTGCGGCCTGTAGTGCAGTTTTGCATTTTCTACCTGGCAAAATAAACCTTTTGCCAGGTCTAAACCTTCTTTAGTGGTACCTACAATACAATATAGGTCACCTCTAAGGTAGGCCCTAAAGGTGGGTGGTATGGGTTCTCACACTACTGTTTGTTGTTTTTTCTCCCTGACAGGTCCCTTATCCCCTGCGCTCACATCACCCCTCGGCATTCCCCCACCTGCCACTCTGGTCACTGCCCACGCAATCCTTTCCCTTGGCTCTCTGACTACCACCCGATATCTTACGAGGAACATTCATGAACTCAATGACTGGAGGAAGGCTTGTTTAGTCCATTCTTACTTCACCAGGCACCACACTGACATTTGCTTCCTCCAAGAACTTCACCTTACGCAGGCCACAGCAATCCAGACTGCAAGCACGATAGTGTGCAGATGCCTACACCTCGCTATACTCTAACTATGTTTGGGGGGTAGCAATATTGATATATAAGGGTCTGCCTTGGCAGATGGTGCGTGCTATTTGTGATACCAATGGTCGTTATGCTATTCTGACTGGCACCCTCCACAAACAACCTGTCATCCTAGCTGCTGTTTATGGCCCTAACACTGACAGTCCGGACCGGCAGAGGGCAGCTGACTTTGTTCGCTATCTAGGCATTTGGCTTAGCCGGGACCTGGTCGAGCTCCGGAGGGCCATTTATGGTTGTGCTGTGGCGTAGTTGAAGGACAGAGTTCGGGTATGGTCTTGCTTACCACTATCAGTGTCTGGACAGATTGACATCTCCAAAATGATCATCCTCCCCACATTTCTCTACCTTTTTCTCAATCTGCCAGTTCCTCTTATGGTGCACTTACTTCGGCGACTGAGCTCCAACTTAGTCGCAATGGCCTCGGCTGGCAAGCAATCTAGGATCTCCTGGGAAATCCTCACATTGCTGCTTGACCAAGGGGGGCGCGCCGGACATGACATTATATGCACTTTGCACACAGGCACAATACTTACACTTCTGGCTCTACCCTACGCAATTCCAACCGCACACAGCTATTGAGGCAGACCATGCTGCACCCTGCCCCCCTACTACAGCATTGTATCTACCTTACAAGCCTCTGCGGTGGCAATTGACACAATGGAGTGCGAGCAATGGGCATGGGATGGCACAAGGAAACGTGCAGATCTCTTGTGCTTATATACCCCTCCATACCCATTGGGCCCAACCTCATTGTGTCGCCCCTGCAGGATGAGTGCGCCAGGGCGAGAGTGCTAAATCGCGGACAAGTTCTAATCTCAGATCTTTATACAGATGGCCAGTTCATGCCTCCATTTAAAGGCCAAGGAATGACCCCCCCCCCCCCACTGCACTTGAGCTTCTCCTATACCATCAACTTCGAGCCACCTGCCGGGTGCTACACAACACATTTCCTGCTCCCCCTCCTCCACTCTCAGCTATAGACCATATCCTCACAACTCCATCCATGCTCAAACCAACTGCACACCTTTTCTCCATCATGTAAGCTACGGCGCCTGTTCGTATATAGGCGGCGCTCACTGATTCGCAGGCTGACACTGATCCACCACTAACTGACTCACAGTGGTGCTACTGCTGTGGCCAGATGGCGTATCTCTCTCCCAATTATAGATTGCATCTTATCCATTTCAAATTCTTACATCACCTATACCGTACCCCTTCACAGCTCCTCCGTACGATGCCTATCACCGATGCACACTCGCTTCGCTGCACAGCGCCTCAAGCCTCCTTCCTACACCTCGCATGGGAGTGTCCTCAGGTGGCGGCCTCATTGTCTGAAGTGTTCTCTACTTTTCAGGTCATCACGGGTCATTCCCCTGAACACAGCTCCCTGGTTGACCTTCTGGGCTATGTGGGGGGCGTACCCTTGGGGAGTCGTAGACTCCCTGCTATGCACCTATTTTTGGCCAAACAACGGTTTGCCATACATTGGGGACGATGACCTGCCCCCACTCTTGAGGCCTAGTTGAGGGATGTGACATATTGTCAAGAACAATTGTCTCACTTCTAGGAACTTAGTTCACCTCGAACTCGCTCCAAGATATTTGAGAACCCCTTCTCACCTTTATAAAGCAAAGATTCCCTTGCCCCACCGGCTTCTGAAACTGACTCTACCAATAATACTCACGCACTTGGGTCCCAGACATGACTGTACTGTGAGGTATTCGAAGCCTAACGCACTTATGTTTGTAATGTAACCACTGTGTACCGCGGCTTCCTCAGCTCAGATATTTGTGGCACGACTGGAGGGGTATTCTTACCATGAGACGGACTTTGCGCTAAATGTGATAATTGAAGCCGTTGGGTGATGTGATTTAATCCACGTAGTTGCTGTGTATTTTATTGCTCTGTGCCGTGTCCAAACCCTTTCCCTCTCCCCTGCTGTCTCCCCATCCAGTTTTGGGATTTTTGTTGTACTGATGCCAATAAAGAAAAAAAGAAAAAAAAAAGTAGTTGAAGCAGCGGCTCCAATGGGCTCCAATGCAAGGAAGAAAATTGGGTCCCAACATCTTCTGTCTTTATAGTACAAACAACCCCTATTTGGAGAAAAGTGGGCTATTGACACCCCTGGCACCAGTTGCCACTTCAACTGCTGCATTACTGATGGCTATGGCTCTAAGTTGAAGAGAGGGTGAGGCGCTATTTCACCCCCTTAGACAATGGTAAATGATTTCTCGTTACAGGACCTTTCAGGGCATGTGCTGCTTTTGGCTGGAAATATAGCAGCATTTATTGACATATCTAAAGTAAACAATTGAACATAACAAAATTGTACACACAAAGCAACATAAAACACAGTTAAAACATAACATGCATATCATAAGAAAACAGAACGCAACACAATACCCAAAGTACAAAACAAATAGAATCACATTGCAATAAAGAAAGCTTGGGCTGGCAGTTAAATAAAGTGTAGCTAAAGGAGAGCATACAAGGCCTCCTCCCATCTTTTGGCACCGGTTCCACTGGACCCTTAACAATTATGCCTCTGACACACACATTCACACCATTTTATTTTCTTTTGACACTTTCAATGATGCAACAGCTGTGCATTCCTCCTTTACTCACTTTCCTATAGAATTTGGATTACAATTGCCACATACGTGATTATTGTTTTGTATGCTCTGCAGAGAGGCCAAGGATTAGATGAGTAGGTTCTGAACAATTTACAAAGCATTGGCAGGCACGGTGAGAAACCCACACTACTTTCAGCTCACAAACTAAATCCACCCAGGCACATAGAGCTGACTCAATTATCTGTATAGACTATGCAAGAGTGATTGCTGGATGAAAAATAAAACATCTGGAAAAAGGAAAAAAATCTTAGGAAATTCAAGATCAAGTAAAACCTCTTTAATGGTTTTTACACCAATCTTGGGGAAATCGATTGGTGTTTTCATCTGTAATGTTAAGGACACAAATATTGGGCTTAATAAGCCCCCATTTCAAAGTCAGTTTTTAGGTCTCGCTGAGTCAGCACGCATGCGCTGCCCGGAGAGACATTTTGTAGGTGAATTTTCCAAGTGCTGCTGGCTGGCCTAGCGCTTGCGGTCACGCGAGCATCCGCCAGCTTTCAGCCCCATACCGCATGGCACACCACTCGCCAGCGCGCTTTTTTTTGTTCCTGTATCTCATTCCACTTCCTGGCGGGCCCATCCCTCCCACCACCTCGCACATGCACCACTCGCGCGGCGCGCGCGCTTATTTTTGTTCCTGTATCTCATTCCACTTCCTGGCGTGCCCATACCTCCCACCACCTCACTCCCCTGCTCCTCCCTTGTTTAATCTTCTTCTTAGAAACACTTTTAAAAGTGTTGCGCTCGATAAAACTGACCCGCTCACAAAGAGCAGCATGTTATCTGAATAGTATTAATCGAAACATGAGCATTTACAGTGGATGTGCGGACTGTTCTGTAATTGGCAACTATCCTGCAGCTCAGACCTGGTCTGTGACCTCCGGCTCTTACTGCTGCGGCTGCCACGGAGGCAATACCATGTCACTGGCTGTCGTCCCATCCGCCAGTAGTAGTAGAACAGCCATTAATTGAAGCAGCGGCTCCAATGGGCTCCAATGCAAGGAAGAAAATTGGGTCCCAACATCTTCTGTCTTTATAGTACAAACAACCCCTATTTGGAGAAAAGTGGGCTATTGACACCCCTGGCACCAGTTGCTACTTCAACTGCTGCATTACTGATGGCTCTAAGTTGAAGAGAGGGTGAGGCGCTATTTCACCCCCTTAGACAATGGTAAATGGTTTCTCGTTACAGGACCTTTCAGGGCATGTGCTGCTTTTGGCTGGAAATATAGCAGCATTTATTGACATATCTAAAGTAAACAATTGAGCATAACAAAATTGTACACACAAAGCAACATAAAACACAGTTAAAACATAACATGCATATCATAAGAAAACAGAACGCAACACAATACCCAAAGTACAAAACAAATAGAATCACATTGCAATAAAGAAAGCTTGGGCTGGCAGTTAAATAAACTGTAGCTAAAGGAGAGCATACAAGGCCTCCTCCCATCTTTTGGCACCGGTTCCACTGGACCCTTAACAATTATGCCTCTGACACACACATTCACACCATTTTATTTTCTTTTGACACTTTCAATGATGCAACAGCTGTGCATTCCTCCTTTACTCACTTTCCTATAGAATTTGGATTACAATTGCCACATACGTGATTATTGTTTTGTATGCTCTGCAGAGAGGCCAAGGATTAGATGAGTAGGTTCTGAACAATTTACAAAGCATTGGCAGGCACGGTGAGAAACCCACACTACTTTCAGCTCACAAACTAAATCCACCCAGGCACATAGAGCTGACTCAATTATCTGTATAGACTATGCAAGAGTGATTGCTGGATGAAAAATAAAACATCTGGAAAAAGGAAAAAAATCTTAGGAAATTCAAGATCAAGTAAAACCTCTTTAAGGGTTTTTACACCAATCTTGGGGAAATCGATTGGTGTTTTCATCTGTAATGTTAAGGACACAAATATTGGGCTTAATAAGCCCCCATTTCAAAGTCAGTTTTTAGGTCTCGCTGAGTCAGCACGCATGCGCTGCTCGGAGAGACATTTTGTAGGTGAATTTTCAAAGTGCTGCTGGCTGGCCTAGCGCTTGCGGTCACGCGAGGGTGCACGCGCGCATCCGCCAGCTTTCAGCCCCATACCGCATGGCACACCACTCGCCAGCGCACTTTTTTTTTGTTCCTGTATCTCATTCCACTTCCTGGCGGGCCCATCCCTCCCACCACCTCGCACATGCACCACTCGCGCGGCGCGCGCGCTTATTTTTGTTCCTGTATCTCATTCCACTTCCTGGCGTGCCCATCCCTCCCACCACCTCACTCCCCTGCTCCTCCCTTGTTTAATCTTCTTCTTAGAAACACTTTTAAAAGTGTTGCGCTCGATAAAACTGACCCGCTCACAAAGAGCAGCATGTTATCTGAATAGTTAATTAATTGAATCTGGATGGAGATGCCTGGCCCTTCCCTGTCGCCGTTTTTCCATTGGCGCCGCCCTGCCCATGTAGTGTCACTGGCAGGGACCGTCTGGCTGCCATGTGTTAGCAGGAATATGCCAACCACCAAGACGATGTTCTAGTGCAGACATGCGAGGGCTTTTTTTGGTTCCTGCTTGTTTGTTTTTGCTGTCCTTGTTTATTTTCAGCAGTGCAACATTTTGCTGCTTCACACCCCTTTACCACAGTCTTCATGTGAAAGTATCTGTGCTTTCATATGCGCACTTTTACTTTAATTGTGCTCTCTGTCAATTTGATTCCTCATTCCCTCACACACAGTCTGTGTGTTACCCCATCTCTTATGCTCGGATGCATTTCTGCAACTTTCTGGTCCTTCTCAGTACTTAAGACTGTTTTTTGATGAACACATGTGCTTTTGAGATACTTTTAATTTCAAGTAAACCTAATGTGTGCAAGAGATATTTTGTTTTATTAGTAAAAACTCTTAACACTATTTTTTTTAAACAAGGTGTCATTGGTGGCCACTGCCATCATGTGCACTTTCAAATTGCGTTTTATATTCAGCTCTAAGGTGGTTTGTTTCCTGCTCCAAGCTCCTACGAAAAATTTCTCACACAGATTAAGACTGCTTTTGCGACTCTCTTTTCCCAGCTTTGTTATTCGGATAATTTAGCTTGCATTCCAGACCTTTACAATTGCTGTTATAGGACCACCAAGGTATGCTGCTGTCCCCACTACACCGCTCCTTTCCTTATTTGAGGTCATCAAAACACTGTTTGACACAATGTTCTTCCAAATTCCTGGTTGTTTGATATTGTTTCCTCTTCTCCCCAGAGCTCCCCGCTCCCCTATTCCGTCCCTCGTTCCTACTCTACTACACAGCGTCTATGTGATTCCCTCTCCTCCTCTGCTCCGGGGCTTTTGCATTTTATGTTTTTTATACAATATATACAAAAATGAATGTGCCCTTGTGTAAGGTAACTGGTGCTCATGTTCCAGTCGAGTTTGTGCTCTATAAAACCGCAAAAAAACAAAACTACAGCCTGGGCTTGCTATGCAGAGCATAATCCCCGTCCATGTTGTCAGCGTGCTTTGGCATCTAAATCTAGTACCCAAGCACAGCAGCTTTTATGTTTAAGTACAGCGTCATTGCCGAGTGCACCGATGGCACGTGCAAACAGAGACAAAGCCCCAGAAGGTTAACTGAAAAACAAGGCGGCGCCAGTCCAGGTTAAACAAGCATTGGCATAGCCAAAAGGTCTCGCCTTTGGGACCTTATAAGTGTTTAGCCATGCAACACTTGATGTTGTTGCACCAAGGATATTGTGCTGGTTAACTAAACACTTATAAGGTCCCAAAGGCGAGACCTATTGGCTATGCCAATGCTTGTTACTCATTGCCGCTGAATTTTGACAGGACCATTTAAAGCTCTGCCACCAACTTGTGCACAATGATGGCCAAGCTGGCCAGCCAGTTACCCAGATCTCTAGGGACGTACTGTTTATAGATCGAGCCTGCAAGACAGCACAAGCTGCCTGGGTGCAAAAGACATATACCAATAACACCGAGGGACATGCTGCCGGTCCATTGCTTACCATTGATTGGCTTTACTGTCACTCTCCTTTGCCTACTTCTTATTTAATGGCTTGCCTTGTCCATCTTGTGTGTCTCGCTCCTGGCTCATTGTCAATACACTTGCTTCCTTCCACTGCTCACTTTTTGGGAATTACTTTTTTCTCAAGCACTCCACAAGAGAGCATTCCTTTTTTAGCTATCTCCCTAGAGTGTTTCTCTTCCCCCCTCTGCACTCCATGTTGCTCTCTGCCGTCTGTGTGCTTCTCCCCCACATTGCTTTCGGGTGATTTCCCCCCAGCTTCACAATGCTTTCTCTTGCAGGTTTGCTTTTCTCCTCCCATGCTCCACATAGCTTTCTCTCACCCATTTGCTTTTCTCTGTCCTCCACGCATGCCCTCCTTGTTGCTTTCCCCACCCGCTACCATGTTGTGTCCGTCACTCACCCCACCCCCATAGTGCTTTCCCCACCCATACCCTCCATGTTGCTTCTGCATCCGTGTTGCTTCCACCTCGCCCTCCATTTTTCTTCCCCCACCCAGTTTAAAAATCAATATGTGCATTTTATTTTATTTTTATTAACCAATACAATTGAGATCAGTAAATAAAAAGGAAGAAAAAACCTGCATCATTCTGTAAGCATGTGCATGCATCTACAAAATGTGGGCAGCCACATGCTAGACTTTTTTATATATATAATTCTTTAGCCATGCTGCACGACATTGGAGATGCTGTACAGCATGGCTAAATGCAGTGAGCAAAGCTAGAAGGTCCCAAAGGCGAGATCTATTGGCTTTGCCAATGCTTGTTTAATTGGATGACTAAGGATACAATCATCATATTATAAAGCAGCTAGGCCTATGATAATAGGAACAACACCTCCGCGTAGAGTACACAGTCTCCTCAGTTGTCTGTCTGGTGCCTGTCTGTGCCTCCCCACCCTTCCCAAACGTAAACAGAGACGGGTCACAGTCAAACACTGACACATAAAAACAAAGTCAGAGCTTGCAGCTTTTGAAAAACAGATCAAGCTGGTGCAGAGCAAAATGATCCCCTTACTCCTCTGGGCCCGGTGCAGTGCACCAGCTGCTCCAGGTGATCAAAGCTTTTAATGCTGCACAGAAGACGGGGAAATCAAATTCTACCTGTGCAAAAATTCTAACCAGCCCCACACTATCATGGTTGGGTCATTGCAGTGTAGCCTTAGTTTTTTTCGGTCGGTTTCTGTTTTTTTTTCAATTTGGTTTGCTGGCTGTAGCGTCATTGTAACCTTTGGTTTTCTAAAAAATACAAATAAAAAAAATACAAAAAAAAAAAAATGGTTGGGTCATTGCGGCCCATGCTGCTCAGAAAGCACCTCCCTGGCCTACAGCCCAACGGAAAAAGCCAAAGTAGCAAAATGTCCATCCAGGCCATGGCAGCACTTAGTCGACCTTATTTAGATCTTGGTGAAGGGGTTACTCCGTCACATCAGTGACGGATATCCCGCCTGCCAAAATATAAATCCCATTATATCCTATGGGATTTATACTTTCACGGATGGGATATCTGTCACCATTGTGAGAGAGAAACCTGTCCGCTAAGATCTCAATCAGGCCCTAAGTTTTGCATGTCCAGGGACGGTTGTGAGAATTGTTTCCTTCTAGACCCTCTAGATTTATCAATATTTTTTTTACAACATCAGGAAAATTATCGTTTAAAAAGTGTCTTCCAGTAAGAGATATGGGATGTATACGGGCAACTGCCAAACGGTTCTTCTATCTCATCAATTTGAAATATGCTATTGGAGGCATGGTTTATTTCTAGTGCTTGACTGCTTTGTTGCTCTACACTTTCAAACTGCAAAGATCACTGACTTTTCTCATTATTCACACAGAAGCTAAAATTCCATCTCCTTTCACCAAACCTATCCATTTATTTATTTATTTATTTATTTATTTGCATGCTTGTACCGCGCTGGAATCGACTCCCTGAGGAGTATCTCCGCGCCCTTTAGCACCATCAATAAACAAAAGAACAGACACTAGCCGTGTATAATTATACTATTGAGGTGGTATCCTAATTCTGAAAAAGGAAGGTTTTTAATTGTTTCCTGAAAGGACAATGTTCTCTGTACAGTCTGATAGCTATGGGGAGGCTGTTCCACAACATAGGACCTGCCACAGATAAAGCTCTGGACCCCTGTCTTGCTTTCCTAGCTCTGGGGACGCATAGCAAGGCCTGTTCACTAGATCTAAGAGAGCGTGTGGGGACATACGGAGTAAATTTGTTGGCCAGGTAGGCCGGGCCTCTCCCAGTCAGGCATTTCTGTATGATACAGCATGTTTTAAACTTCACCCTCTGTTTCACTGGTAACCAATGAAGTTTAACCAACAGGGGTTTGGAAGGTGTTCGAGGGGGTGCGTTTAGTACAAGGCGAGCAGCAGTGTTCTGAACCACCTGCAATCTTGAGATGACTCCTTCGTTTGTTGATAGTAACAGACCGTTACAATAGTCTAGTCTGCTCAAAACTAGCGCTTGCACCAAGGTCTTTCTTGTGGAGTCTGGAAGTAAAGGAAACACTTTTCGAAGCAGCCCAATGATGTGAAAGCATGAGCCCACCACTTGATTACCATGTTGTTTTAAGGAAAGCTCCTGGTCCAGCCTGACACCCAAGTCCTTCACTACCAGTTTAGGCTCAGGGACTGGCCCAAGATCTTGAGGCCACCAGTCCGGAGTCCATTCATTGCTGCTTTCAAATCTGGACTTAAGCTTCACCACTCCAACAAATTTCTCCAACCCAACTGACATTAATTTCCTCCTTGATTCTAGTCAGTCCCTCCTCACCTTCTCCCTGTGTTGTTTGCTTCCCCCTTACACTGCCAATCTCATCAACAGCTGTAATCCCTAGTTAATGTTTAATACTATATGGCCAAAGGTTTAGCCTCATTAGGACTTATCAACTCCTGAATAAAGCAATCACAAACTAAAAATTGACCGGTTAACTTTAGCAAAGGGTCTACCACTGCTTTCTATTTTATTTTTAGCAATTTGTGATCCGTTTTAACTAGAATTTTATTTGCTGCTGAAATCTGCAAATTGTGCACTAGATGTGGATTGTGTGGCAAGCGTAGTAAATCCATAGTTATATGGAAAACACAGCAGAATGGATAATTCCAAGTACATATTGACCATGTTTATGCGCCAGATGGAATTATATGCAGAAATTCCGGCCAGTCGGAATTTCAATACTAGCTAGTATCTATGCATAGTATTACTGATTTTACAAGTTAAACTCCTCAGAATGAGCCATAACTGTGGGAACCATTTTTAATGGTCAATATTCTGCATAGAGTTCCTGATTCAGTGGGGTGTAATACAACATTTACGACCTGCTCTGAGCAGGTCATAAATGTCTCCAGGGGCAAGGTAGGTAAGGGTGGAGAGCAAACGGGAAGATGTCTCCTGGTGGAGGTGCCATGACACGCTCCCCCTTGCCTTAGCTGAGGATCGGACAGGAGTTGGAAAACCAGTCTGTGCTGTAATGCTGCTTTTTCCCAAAATGATTGTATCATTTGGAATTTCTGGCTGGCGAAATTGGGTCCGGTATTCTTGCACCCAGAAAATCTGGGCTTGGGAACACCGGCCAACTTATGAATGAGAGAAGTAAAATTTAATTGTAGCATAATTATATTTTTGTAGTCTTTTCCTTCTCTTTAATTTTCTTGTATTTGTTACATTTGCACTCTTTTTGCCTTGTTATAACACACTCTGACCCATTTGGACAGTCCTTAATTTGAGCAGGTGGTTGCAGATGCAGCCCATCAGCACTCATTTCGAGAACCAGTGCTTATTTTTCCTCATCAGACTTTGACCCAGGAGCAGGGCTATGAGTTTGCCTCAAAACTAGGTGCTGAGACGGATCCCTATCGGGCTCTCCATTTTTGCCCTCACCCTCAGGGTGAAAAAAAATCTTAACTCTGCAGTAATACTATCCTTCACTGCCTTTGATGTAACTTCAAAGAGACTCGTTATAGTTCTTTTACGTTCTCATCATGTCAGAACTGAAGCATTTTCAATATTATATACAACAAAGCCATAGTTGTTGCTTATTTATCTTATGCAACTAACAACCATTGACAAAGCCAACAGTCCTGACTTGTTGTAGGTGTAAAGTTATTGTTGTATTAAATATCTGGATGCACTGACAGAAGCAGCAAAATACCAGAGGGACGGCATACTATGATAAGCACAGATTTTTGCGGTATGTATTTTTAAGCCACGCCCTTGATTGCATCGTTCACGCCCCTTTGAGATATTCCACCCCCCAGTTTTTCTTCCCACTTAAAGCCCTGCCTCGAATGGTACAACAAGAGAGGGAAAAACATTCAGGGGGGGGGGGGGGAAGAAGGAGGAAGAGAAAGATGGAACAACTGTGACAAAGGGGTAAAAATAGGAAACTGCAAGAGTGAGGTAAAGGGGCGGGTAGTATCTCGTGGTGAACTGAAGAGGCATGAGGTGGAATCCAGACTACAAAGGTTTTGTATTATGCATGCTGCCCTTCAACAGCCCCTGTCACAGGCTTGTGAGCCTTTTGGCTCTGCCACTTATTCTTCTACAAATTGAGCACTTTGAGCCTTGCACACGCACAAATAAATTACTCTGGGAATAAACACACTTATATATATGAAAGTGTTGTAAGAGTTGCCAGTACCAGCTCTTATTTCTGTGCACTTCGCTAGAAAAATATGTGACTTCACAGAATGCAGTGATTACCGTTATCATGCAAGCAACTTATTTCAACAATGTTTTAGATCTGGCCTTCAACACCTCAGCTTTATGACCTCTGGAAGACTGATGTTCTGAACACACTCCATGACGATTACATCTTGCGTCTTATTTTAATGGCAATGCAGGGTTTTCTTTTGTCTGCATTGTAGGTATTCACTTAGCATTACCTGTATACCTTTAAAAACTTCACACACTGTGGTTTGGTGGAAATTGTATTTTTGCAATTTATTAAAAAAAAGTATGAAGTAGTTCAACCAGTTCTACGAACTATTATTTGTTTCATCTCAAAGAGTAGATTTTCCCCGTTTAGATAACTGCTATAAAATGGCTTTACCTGTCATATCAATCAATGGAGTTTGTGTGAAGACATCAAAAGCGACAGAAAAGCAACACGTTTTTCACTGTAATTTAAATTCATTTTTATCAGTTATATACAGATTCTGTGACAATAAGCTGACACTTTTCATCATTTCTAAGGGGAACTTTCTGTTCAGGTAACACTTCGGCCAAATACCTGAAAGACGAGTAACCAGTGTAAAACAATTATATTTAGTTAATCAAACCCTATACAGTACAAACAAATAGAATATAATTTGTCTTGTTGAAAATTCTATGTTAAATCCTAACCTGCAGGGCTGGCATTTCTTTGCTTTGTGTGGTGAGGTTTTTGGGCACAGAGGACCGCGGCGGGTACAATTCTTGTCATTCCACAGAGTGCTGTTGTTAACAATCTCACCATCAGCTCAGTAGATCAGGCAGATCAGTTACAGAGAAAGAAACATTGCATCTTTCGCTTTACTTTTCCTACCCATTGGCCTACTGACCCTCACGGGTATGTAGCGCGCTTTACAAATGCTATGATTGATTGATTGATTGATTGGTTCTCAGGCCCAGAAGGGGGTAGGCACTTGTCTATGGACTTTTCATTTCTTAACATAGAATAATTTACTTACATATAATAATGCCCTTTTCCTTAGGAGAGTAAAGAAACTGCCTGGACATTCAAGATATCAATTGTTATCTACTCCTGCAGGAAGCTTTAACTCCTACTTCCATGGTAGGGTAAAGTGCAGAGAGTATTGGTCATTGTGCTGGAGTGTAATACTATTGTGCCACCAAAACACCAGTAGTAACCTAAAGTAATCATAAACAGTGATGCCAAATAACCACTGATCGTAATAGAACCCCAAGAAGACCTCACATTTCATTAAAGGATGATGTCTGTAGCGCTCCAAGGATGTTACATTTCATAACGAATGATAGTACACTTAAATTAGATAGTAGCCAGCTCAGTGTCATCCTCGATATACTCATTACTGCTTGGGGGCTTATAGGATGGATTTTTTTCGTTCTGATCACACAAATGTTCAGTTATCAATGAAAAATGTGTGGTTGTTAACAACTTAATATTTTTGACTGATTTACCGCTGCCGTGGCTGACAGGATCCAGCTTAGGGTCTAGTAAATTGCTACCAGATGTGTAATCAATTGTGACTATAAGGTTAACTCAGTGAAGTTCACAATTGTTATTCATACTTGCCAGCAATGCTTTTATGAGCAACTCTATCATTATCGTTGTTTCCAACACAGAGGCATTTGGCGAAATAGCATCACATTTATTATACTGGGGAGGGACCAGTGATGCTTCCAATAGTTCTGCTGGTTGTTTTCCTGTTACCACGTCAGACTTTTGTTTGGAGAATTTAATAAGCCCTACTTTAGCTTTTTTTTTTTTTTAAATGTTATTAAGTCCTGTGAGGGGTGAATTCTGTATCCCTTTATCTGAACCTCATGTTGGTCTTTCCCTTTTGCTTCTGCAATTTGACTTTTTTCAGTTCCTTTATACTAATAAGATGTTCACACACTACTATACCAACACTGACAATAGTATCAGTTTAGTCTATGTGTATTATTGTCTCAGATTTTCAACTGTTCCTGTTGTCAATTGTAAAACAATATTTTTTTCTGTATTAACACAAACTTCTACCACAACCTCAAAAATTTTCATATTTCCCGTAGTCTATTTACTACATCATGCAGCTTAACTTTGAGTAGCCTTCATGGTATCAGTAGCTGGGCCGGTTTAATTAACCATTTCAAAGATGTTCTCAGGGAATAATTAGATAGATACAAGTTACTATGAGACGTTTAAATGCTTCTTGGAGGAGCAAATGGATGTACAGTACTATTTTGTCAATGCTCTGCAATATGTCTACCTGAATGTACATTTGCTACATTCCCCTTCTGATGCTTCAGAAATGATCTTCGATGTATTAGACATTACATTCATAACAATTAAAATGCAAAATGTTGGTGGAATATTTTGCTCCAACAATTGAGCTTGCTATCGGAGTGGAAAATAAATAGAAATATTCTCCAGGTCATATGAAACAAACATATCTTGGTTTCTTGATTTATTCTTTCTTTATTCGGATTCCACAAAGGAAACCTAAAAGTGCACAGGAAAACAGCACAGTTAATATGTTAACAATTAATTTAAAACAAAGTGCACAATCAATAAAACTTCACAATATATTAACAATAAAATTGAAAACAGAATCACAAGTCTCGGTACCCACACCCTATAGCTGAATGTAAACATTTGAGGATAGGAGCACAAGCTATCTGTCTTAGCATAAAACCAAAACCAATGTAATGGTCTGCCATGTTAGTGGTAATGAAGACCTGGCCCTACCCTCACATATAACTAAATCCAGGGCAGGTCGGTGGGACAGTGAACAGACCTGCAAGTTAAAAAGTAATACAAACAGGCATCCACAACCAATACATACTGCTTACATATATCAATAAAAACGTGATAGGTACTTTCAGCTAGATATAGTCATGGCATAAAAATCATGTAAATGCTTCCTAATGTTCACAGCAGTGGAATCTAAATTTACAACTGATAGAGCTATTAGCTCATTGGAAACAGATGGAAGAGAAAAAAAAGCCTGCCTACAAGGACTGAAATTTAAAACATGTGGTCTAATAAATTTCGCTCTAATAGGGCGGTAAAAAGTGCAAAAGAAAACAAAGTGCATTGTGCATTGAACAGACTATCCATCACAAGGACAGACCCTCCTTTCTCTGTTCCATCACCCTTTTAATAGGTAAGCCACCATCAAATGGACTAAATTAAGACTAATCCTGGTTAAAATTTACCTATGGTGGGTAGATCAAATATCGCTCAAATACGGCAGCATGGCGCACACTAAGGGAATAAATATGAGGCCACCAAGTTCTTCAAGAGCTCGTGCCGATCCCTCGCAGCCCACGCCACTCCACGTTATCTGGCTTTTAATTCTACCTTCGAGCAGTTAAAGTCGAAACGCCCCTCAATGGGCAGGGCCAGTTCTAGGTGTTTTGCCGCCCTAGGCGAGAATTGAAAAATGCCACCCTCTCCCTTTTACTACCATCACTCTCTCCCACTGTCATTCAGGCTAGAAGAATTAATGCATTAGATATTCCCAAACTCATGTTTTTGTTCGCCCTCCCCTTTTTGCCACCCTAGGCGGCCGCCTAGTCTTGCCTAATGGTAGAAACGGCCCTGTTAATGGGTATAAAAGGAAAATGCAAAGATGAATACATCTTCCTGATTTAACTTAGCCAGGGCATCTCAAGCGAGTGGTCGAGGGAGAGGCAATCGATATGATATCTCTCTTCAGTGCTGCTTCAGGCTTCGTCCAGATCGAGTGCCACAGCAGACTAGCAAAGCCTTCTCCAGACCATTTTTGGACAGCAAGAAAAGAAGAGGAGGCAAAACACATCCGTGCCTAATGCCACGCCAAACAGTAAAAGTTTGGTGCATTCACCACCTGGGCCATAACGGATCCTAGGAGAAGCGTTTGAATAGATGTTGGCACAAGGCACAAGAGAAGGGCAATCATTAGAAGAATCAGGTTAGATCCACTGAACCTGAAAGCCAATCTTAAGAACATATAGATTGAACACGAATACTGTTCAGGATTTTCCGTAATCAATTAGTGATATGTCAGACCAATGCAGCCGTATGACCTGCCATAGCACCTCTTCTCAAAATCCTAGATGTTTTAGAATTTTTAGCAACTGGTTCAACCCAGCACATAGTGGGTATGGTTCATGGTAAGGCACAACCAATATTCTGTAAAATATTAAATCAAATAATTGATGCTTTGATCAATATTCGGGAGTAACACATTTATTTCCCAACAGACAAACAAGCAACAAATTCAATCAAAGCCAATTTTTATGGATTAGCCAGATTCCCAAATGTGATAGGTGCCACAGACTGCACACACTAATGTAGCTTTATTTGCTCCCCAGACACAAGTACAAGTTACAGAAATCGGAAGATGCAGCATACAATAAATGTTCAGTTGGTGTGTGATGCAAATCTGTGTTTTACACAACTCAATGATACTCCGTAGAAGCAACATACCAAATAGGATGGAAACACAAATAATCCACAGAGAACATGGCTACTTGGTAAGTATGAACAACCACTCCTGATTTTAAATTATATTCTAAATGTAAGTGTACTGCTTGTCTGTACAATACATTGTGGGCATTGTAGAGAAAATGTATTTTTCACATTTAGATGACGCTGGGTGTTGCTTTAAACCTTGGCTCGTGACTCCACTGCATAACCCTGGAACTTGCCAGGTTTATGCATACAATAGGGCACACATTTGCACTGGTAACACCACTGAAAGGGCATTTGGACAACTGAAAGCCAGATTCAGATGTCTGCATCATAGTGGTGGTGCCCTTGAATACCAACCTGACAATGGGCGTTCTATTATTATTGTTTGTACCAAGCTGCTCATTAAAGCAGTTAGACGAAGTGCACCAATGCCTGATGATGTGAAGAATGGAGAAGAAATGAAAGATGAGGATAATCCACCAGCACCAAACCAGGGAGCAGAACAAGATGTGAATGGTAGTGCCATTAGAAAGTTTATCATGATAATCATTTTCGAAACATCTAAGTTTGCTACAAATACATACCATTGTAAGACAACACGAATAAACGAAGACTTCTATACCTTTCAACTTTACTGAAACCAAAAGTGAAAGACACAGCACTATTTGTCAACATTAACTTCTGCTGCTCTAATAAAGGATTTAAGCAAAATTATATTTTCTTTCTTCTTTTAATCAGATTCTGATTGGAAATTAGCAGCTGTTGCTGATCTTTTAGTTGGTCTTTTTGGTGAGGACTGTGCATCTACAGATGGCGATGAAGTTAAGGGGATTGAAGAGGATGTTGTGCTATCTCATGGTGCATACTGCATATCTAGGACATGGCCATTTATTGATGCTTCAACAATTTCTCCAGGGTATACAATGCATTATCAATTGGCCTTTGTCCATCTGCATGTTGTCGGCTGACAGTCAGAATTGAGACATGAACCTATTGAGAGTACACGTATGTGAATGTCGCTAACGTTTTTTAACTTCTTGAAGTGTATGAGCAGCATTTGCCTCCTTCTTCATATACTCCAGCTGTTGTTGCATAATGTCCTTGATGGCAGATAGAACTGTTATCGCCTCTGCTGTTTCTATGTATTTAGCTAGGGGAGGCTGTTGGCCTGCTTTCATGGTGGATATTCTATATTCTAATGTTTTCAGTACATCAGAATCTTCACCCAATCTATTTACATTAGGCTCAGAGGCATCATCAGTTAAATGTGTGGCGCTCCATTCTTCTTTATCAGGTTCATGTCTCTCTGGGTTGCCAACTTCAAGAGGCTGTAAATAAATAGGGAAATCAATTATTGTGGCTCTATGTGAGATAATAATTGTTCACACACATCCATTACTCTCATGGAAGGTGACTGAACTCCTACATTGGCCTCTGATGTACTTAAATGAGCCGTATCCTCAAAACGGTTTACTACATCATCAGCAGTAACACGTGCTGTATTACTCTCCACCAGAGCTATAGGGGTACCTACAGAGATGTGTCGGAAGCATGAGCAGACTGTATGTCATCCACACACTGCATTGACCTACTTGAAGTGGGCAGTGGTTCTTTTGACATTGTTGGTGTCTCTCTGCCTATAAAACCTCCTTGTTGTACTGTCTTCTTATATGGTGGTTTAAGTGACCTTACTAGTTATAGGAATATGGTCTTTATCAGCCAACATTGAAGAACGCTTACTTTGGAGGGTAGCAGATTATTCACCACATATGCTTCTTGATGGATTAGCTAGCACGCATTCACTTTGTTTTTTTTAGCTGCAGATGCTGTTGAAACTAACATTTTCTTCCCTTGTCTTGGTTTACCCTCCACAGATGCTGGACGTTCAGGCATTTGTGACCTAACAGTGGCATCTCTTTCTTGTGTACATATGTGTGCAGCATAAACCTTAGAGGCACTTGCTGTTACCTTTGCAGATGTACTAGGAGCATCCTCTTTGTCAGTGCTCTGGTGTTACTGTTGAAATAGAAAAATAGGATTAGTGTTATATACATTTAAGCCCTTATTCATGATACATTGTGTTGAGTTTCCAATATCTATTAGTGAGATATACACATTCGTCATTTATGAAGGGTAAATAACCTTTTCCCTACATACCTTTTTAATGTGCTCCCACAAATACAGTTTTATTTCAATTGACAAAGTACATAGCTGTGACATTAACACTGGACAAATCATGTGAAGTATAATACATACCTTGATGTATGCATGCTGGTGTTTGTTCCAGTAAAGCCAATTTTGTGTGACATATTGAAATCATAAACATTGTGATCCTTGCCACTGTAGGGTAGTATCTTGTATGTGGATGAGCTGCGGATAAACAACTGTTTTGTCATCATGGACAATGACATTACAGAATGGGTGTACTAGCCAGACATAAAGGCCCATGCTATGTCCTGTAGGTAGTGATTACACATCATTATACATGATATTGTTTGGGATATATGCATGAAGATGTTTGTTTAATAAGCAATGTAAGGCATGATGTTGTATAGAAGGCTAGCTATTACCTAATGGCAGGCATAATTTGTACAAGATATGTAAGTGACAATGGGCCTGATTAGGATTAGCTTGGTGTATTTCGACCCATGTGTAAGCCAACATTTAAGGATGGGTAGAATTAAGAGTTTGGCCATGATCATGAGCTTAGGTGTTATGTATTGCACCCCATAAATCATGTTACACCTGGTGTTGTAATTTATCAGGTGCTATAATGAACATCTATACTCTTTATAAGGGGCTAATTGGTTTATGTTGAGACATAATACATCTTTTGCTATATAGCTATGCATTTAATATTTAGGAGTATAGACACTTACAGGATTTCCCCAGGGTCCCTCCGCATTCCAATCCTCCAGATAGCCCCTCAATTACTGATAGGTCTATGATTGCATAGATATTCTCCTCCCATAGTTTCAAATACCACTGTGATGCAGGCCCACCCACAGTTGCTAGGGATTCTTTGTGATGCTTCACTATTAATTTGCACATCATCCATTAAAATCATGGTTATCTTTTCCCAACATCCTCTATATCTCTGGGTATGCAGATACAGTGTTCACTTTCATTGTTACCTGCTCCCATGGTTGAGTTCTGTTCTTGGGGGGTGTTTTCATCATTAAATGTCCAATTAATATATCATGGTGATTTAGGACCTCCTCTGCTAACACCTCAAGTTCTGGGTCAGTAAACTTTCCTGAGTCTACTGGCAGCCATTATACTATGGATGTCTTTGTTTGGCGCAACAATGTCAGGAAGAGTAAGGATGACAGTGGATTTAATCTGATTCTAATCAGCATGAAATGTGCAAAATCCAAAACGGCTGCCACCATAGGAATGCCTAAGTTGACATCACTTCCTGTTTTGAGGGTTACTTCGGACATGGCAACAAAAACGACCAATTTACTTATTATATTTAATATGATGTGTGGTGAAATTAAGTGAAATATTTCCAATGTAATTATATTAAGGCACTTTTTCAGGGTGTCTCATGTTTTCCATGCATTAAGAGCATCCTTTAAATAACACATGCGCTAATTACTGCATTTTTTAAACAACTAATGCGCTAAATAACGTAAGTGCTATTTAATGCATATGTTATTTATTGACCTTTATTTTATAACGATTCTGCAGGGGTGCGATAAAAACTGTAGTTAATCGTTATTCAGCCCATGCAATCATTAAATAACAATGCTGAGTATTATGTACTATTTAGCATCATACTCAAAATCAGGGCCCATATATGTGTAGCGGTATTCGGAGTGAAGCATATAGGCTGTGTTTAACTGTTACAGCCCATGAATACAGTTTGGCTATCCTGTGTCGATGGGGCACTACATGATAGATTGGAGCTTGTAATGGTAGAAATATGAATTGCAAACCTCCTCCAAAGCATTCCTGAGGTCCTTTCAAGGGGCAAGACTCTAGGGTGCAGCCTATATGACAGAACATCACTCAAGTACTGGACAATAATTACCTCCTTCCTGCTCTTTTCCTGCAAAAGGTGTTATTCCCAACTGGTTGTGAGGTAGCTGAGTGAGCAAGCCTTTCTCTCTTTTGTGTCTTTTTTTGTGTCTGACTGACGGAGCTACCAGCATCACCTCTATTTATTGCGGACAACTAGAGAACAAAGAAGTGCCAGGGCTCCCACAACAGTGGAGAAAGTTTGAGGAAGTAGGTGTAGGAAAGTAGTATCTGCTTCTTATGGTTACGCCCACTTTTTGCTTGATGTCTCACTGTTTTTGACTAGTCTGACTGGGATCCTGCTAATCAGGACCCCAGTCTGTCTGCTTTCTCCCTTAAATTGGCACACATGTACTTTGGTACACTTCAGATGGGAGACTGGGGTACCCTTATAAGTCCCTAGTATATGGTACACCTTGTACCCAGGGCATAGGTACCACAGAGGCCTCCCATGAGCTGAAGCATGTATTATGCCACCCATGAGAGGCCATGAAAAATGGAACTTGTGGTCTGCTACTCCAGCCAGTGTAAGATGGTGCTTGCACCACTTACTTTACATATAGGTTCACTATATGTAATTGTCACTACACTTAAAACGTATAAATCACCCCTATAGCAGGCCTTAACAATCCTGAAGGTAGGGTGCTGTGATTTATGTGAGAGGGCGCCCCTGAATGAGCAGAGCCTCTCTGCAGCATTCGGAGACCATTCTCCCTGGTTGTCTGTGACTCAGCCGGACATATAGGTAGAGGTGCATTATAACCTTGCGGTAAACGCTATCTTGAAAACGGCTGCAAAGAAACATATCGAGTTTGGTATCAAACAACTTGGAATCATACCTCCACACCAGTAACTGGTGTGGGAGGTATGATTCCACCCTTCTGAAGCGAGCTTCGTAGGATCACTGGTCTAACCGGTGCCAGCCTTCTCGACCCGGAGAGCACAAAATTACTGCTGCCGACCAGAGACACATTTCTGCCTTTCTGCTGCTGAGCCAAGCTCGAGCAGAGGAAGGCAACACAATAGGCATCCTGTCACAGGGAGGTGTGGCCACCTCCCAGACAGGATTTAGTGTACTGGGGCTGGGTGGGTGCACCCTGAGATTGCCTGAAAGTCTGCACTTGGGCCACATTTTGTGTCCCTGTGCGTAGTCCAGCTCAAACAAGTTCTGGGAGCCATTGGCTCCTGCTCTGGCGTGAAACTGGACAGATGACATGGGTGTAGCCACCCCTCTGTCCTGCCAGTTCCCTAGTAGGGTCCCCTGAATCTGTCAAACCCTCTCCCGGGAGTGCAAAAGGGCTTACCTGGCTGTAAGGCTTTAGATTTTACGTGGCCAAGATTCTACAAGAAGAAACCACTGACCTTCGACTGTCAGGACACCTTGGACTACGCTGGACCTCGACTGGGCTCGACTTTCTCCCCCTTTCTGTCTGAAGCTTAGTTTGTGCCTTTGCTCCCTACAAGCTCCGTGCAGGACCTGTGGTGCACTTAAGACAACAGAAGAATTTCCCTTGGAGTGAAGGAGTCACTCCCCTGCTTCGCAGGCACCAAACCACAACTGACCGGTCTGCTGCTCCTGAGCTCCTGCGGACACCGAAGATTTCAGCAACACAGGCGGTGGGTTTCTGAAGGTCCCTGAGGTCGATCTGCCCTCTCACTGAGTTTGAGGCCAGTATCCCTCTTGGGGTCTGCATAACCCGAACCCCTGTGCACCGCGTCCATTTGCAGTTGCATATGCTTGTTGGTGATTCCCGAGCTTGTGCATTGGACTTTGAGTAGTACTGACCCAGAGCAGTAATTGCACCAAAGAACTCCAGCCTCCTTGCACCGAGTGCTCCATGGGCTGCTGCTTTGCAATCTTGCTCGAGGTCCCCTCCCGATTCCTGGTCATTCGGCCTGTGGGTCTTCCTGAGGGTCATCTTGATTTCTCGTGGGCTTTCCTGGTTGCTCCGGACGTTTTCTGACTCCCCACTGCTTGGTGAGTCTCCTGGACCTTGCTGGTCCACACCGTAACCTGCTTGAGCTTCCTGCGTGGGTTACTTTTGCCAAGGCTTGTTGGTGCCCTCGCTGGACACCGACTCCTCAGCACTCGACATCCTTCCTGCAACAGCTTACCCTGGCTCCTGGTCGTCCTCAACGCCTCCTGGTCCTCGTGGCTGCAGAGTCAAGCATCCCTTCTTGGCACCTGAAGCACACGACATCGGTGGGCATTCGTCTCCCGAGCCCCTGGTCACTCTGAAGTGACCCAGACTCTGTCCCCTCTCCTTTCAGGTTCCTTCCTTCCAGAATCCAGGCTTGGATTCCACCGGACCCTTTTCACCTTCACGGCAGAAGTACTTCTTCACAGACTTCCATTGAGAACGACGAGAGTTTACGATGCCACTTCAGGCCTATGCACCCGGCTCCTCTGGGACAGGTAACTCTGGTACTATGGTATCCATGTGTTGGGAGGCTCTTCAAACTCTTAAGTTCCAAAGGGTTCGCTCAAAGTCCTCCTAGAAGGGTCCTTAAACTTTAAAAATGTAACCGCAACTTCCCCATAGAATTGTGCGGAGCCCGCGGTCGTGTTCCCACATTGCACCAGGCCTCTGTGGGGTCCCTGTCTACTCACCTTGGGTGGTTCCTAGGGGTCCCAGCGATTCTACGTGCTCTAGACCTTGTATCGATCTCAGTCGTGACTGTTATACCACTATTTTAGTATATGGTTTGGTCTCCTCTTGGAGCCCACTGTGTATTGTGCTACTTACAACTGTTCTATTGAATTCGTATTGAGTGCTTTGTGTTCTATCCTTGTGTACAGGATAGTAGAGTGTGTTATATTAATAAATACATATTTTATATAACTACTGTGTAGTTCGCCTTCATTTAGTCATTCAGGGGGTAATATTCTGGTAAAACAAGCTGCTTTACATTCCTTCAAGATTAAGACTTAAGGCTGCGCACCACAGCTACCACTAGGATAGCTTTCTAAAGTTTATCTTTGACCTTATACATCATAAGGGTTGTGTAGACTGGTACAGGGTGCCCACTTTAATTAGTGGACAGCATATACCAGGCCACCTTCTCACAGTATTTATTTATTTAAAGTTTTGTAAAGCGCAAACATGACCCAGATGGGTATCAGAGCGCTTTACATACGGTTTAAGTAGACAAAGCATCAACTAGGGGAGATAAATTAGGGAAACAGTGGGAAAAAATACAGCAGGTGCAATATGAAATTGAGGTGGACAAAGGAAGCAGGTTGGGAGAGAACGACAAGTAGGGCAATATACATCAAGAACAAATAAGACAGTATACAGTAACTTAGAGGCAAAAGGAGCACAGCATCTAATTCAACGCATTGTTTCTTAGTAGATTTTTGACTTCCCTTTTGAAGGCAAGTGTATAGGGGATCAGTGTTGTTTCCACTGGAAGGGAGTTCCAGGTTCTCGGGGCAATGCCAGAGAATGTACGATTGTAGGTTTTAAGCGAATTACATTTCTGGGGCTTGAGCAACTGTGTGCCGGTGCTCCTTGTGGACCTGGAGCCACCAGAGAGTTCCAGCTTGTTTGTCAGGTAGAGTGGGGTGTTGAAGTGTATTGTCCTATGTGTCATACAAGCGATCTTTAGTTGTATCCTTGCTTCAAAGGGCAGCCACTTGAGCGATTTCAGGTCCGGAGAAATGTGGTTGTTCTTCTTAGAACCCATGATAAGTCTAGTAGCAGCATTTAGAGATGCTCTGATAGGTGCAAAACTGAGTTTCGACAGACCGCAAAGAGTCGCACTACCGTATTCTAGTCTGGAGATGACAAGTGCTTGCACCGCCAATTTAAAGTCATCTTGGGAAAGGAAGGGTTTGAGTTTTCTTAGGATGCAGAGTTGGAAGTTCGCTCCTTTGGTCGATGATCTGATGTGGTCTTGCATGTTTAGGTTTTTATCAAGTACAACTCCCAGTGATTTAGTGGAGTCCACAATGTGAGGTGTGCAGTTGAGGGCTGTGAGGTTACAGAGGAATTTCACCACAGTGGGGGTTTGCCTAGCAAGTGCAATGAGGAGGAATTACGTCTTGAGGGTGTTTATTTTGAGATGGTTGGAGGTTAGTCATTTGAGGGTTTTGAGAAGGGTTCCGTTGAGGGAGTTGATGTCTTCGGGGGAGGAGATTTTCATGTAGAGTTGGGTGTCGTCTGCATACATGTGATATTGGATGTTGGAGGCTTTAAGAATTACAGTCAGTGGTTCCAGGAAAAGGCTGAAGAGTGTGGGGGAGAGTGAGGATTCTTGAGCGACAATGTGAGCGATTGCCGTTTCTGTGCTGTGGCCAATGCGGAAGCCCGATAGCAATAGGTTGAGAAGCTGGAATTGCTCAATGTGTTTGCGTAGTTGTTCATGAACACATTTCTCCAGAAGTTTTGCCAGGGTGGGTATGTTTGTGATTGGGCGGTACCTGTTCAGGTCAACAGGGTCAGCCGAGGGTTGAGGATAGGGAGTACTAGGCCCGCCTTCAAGCAGTCCGGGATCTCACCTTGAAGAAGTGAGGCATTGATGATCTTAGACCAGAGTGGAGCTAGTGAGCCTTTCATTTCTTTAAAGAAGTTGGCAGTCATTGAGGTGATTTGAGGGTTTAGGGGTCGAGAGAATATTGAGGATGGTAATGTCATTGAGGGGAGTGAATTGACTCCATGAAGCCTTGTTTTTGAGTGAGAGATCAAGAGGTGAGGGCAGGGGTGTGGAGACAGAGGCTTCAGGAGAAGGCGAGAGAGTGAGTGCAGCAGACCTTAGGTCTAATTCGATTTTTTTCTGTTTTTTCGAGGAAGAATTCAGCAACCGCATCGCAGTTTGGTTGCGTGTGAGTGGGGGTGCTGTGATTGGGTAGAGGTGTTGTTGGATTGTGATTTAATGAGCTCAAAAAGTCATTTCGGGCGATTTTTGGCTTTGTCAAGTTGGTATTTGAAGAAGTTGGCTTTCGCCGTTCTAATGCGTTTGTTGTATGTACTTCTTTTGAATCTTAGAGTTTTTAGAATATCCGTGGAGGGAGTGGATCTCCACTTGCGTTCAGCTAGTCTAAGACTGCATCAGTCAGCATTTAGACTGTCATTGAACCACGGTTTGGAGTCTTTTATGGGAATTCTTTTTAGTTGAAATGGGGGCCGTATCATTCAAGGCAGATAGCATGGTGTTGTTATAGTGTTCGGTGTGGTCGTGAACGTCAGTCATGTTAGAAGGGGGCGGAAGGGAGAGATTGCATCGCTGTACGAGCTCACTAATGCTTGTGTTATGGAGTGGTCTTTTCCAGTGTTTTAGTGGTTGAGCAGTTTTGTGGTTCCAGCTTTCAAGTATCAGAAAGTTGATAAAATGATGGTCAGACCAGTCACAGGGGAGAATGGATTTGAGATGAATGGAGTTGGGGTTGGCAATGATGAGATCCAGTGTCGAGCCTAAGTTGTGAGTGGGGCTGTTGCAGAATTGGGTCAGAGATAGGTTGGACAGGACGTTTTTGAGGGTTGTAACTGACTGATCGTGCAGGTCATTCCAGTGGAGATTGAAGTCACCAAGGAAGATCTGGGGGGAGTGTTGGCCCAGGTTGGAGGAGATGGTTTCCATAACTTGTTCGATTAGATGGAGGTTATCTCCTGGGGGTGGTTGAAGATGTGAAGGCTGCATAATGGTCTGTGTGTGCTAGTGATATCTATGCATAGGTATTCACAGGAGGAGAGAATAGCTGAGGGGGACTGTTTTGCTGTGAGAGAGTTGCGGAAGATACAGGCTATGCCACCTCCCAATTTCTTAACTCGGTCGAGTCTGATAATGTTGTGACTAGGAGGGACTAGTAGGTCAAGGATAGGACCAGAGGAGTCATTGAGCCACATTTCTGTTTGGATTTGGAAGTCCAGATCTTGGGCAAAGATGAGATCAGCAAGGTCTGTGGCATGTTTCACCGCAGCCAGTTGTGGAGTTGGAGGCAGAGTTTGGCATAGGGTTGATGCTCTCTTTCCCTGAAGACTGTGAGTGAGCACGAACACAAGGAGGCACGGCGCTCTGGCCTCCACTGGCACCACATTCTGGAGAAGCCTGCCCAACAAGGTTTAAAGGTAAAGTGTTCAACCAAACTTACAGGAACTGCAATAACTAAAAGATATTGGGCAGCTAAAAAAGATAACGTGAAGACAACTTTACTATTGCCAAAAATATTGTTTTAACTGCACCCTTGGGAGAGCAAATAATTTGTATCTCAGAAGCTTTGTGACAGCTTAGTGTGAGTTTGCATTAATGTTGTAATATCACCCATAAGCAGCAAGGGACAGCCCTAAGTTGGTACTGCTTTGCTCCCAACTCTTCCATTTTGCCAGAGATAATATTTGCCTTTTTCCTACTTCATATCCATGTGTAGTATTTACCTGTGTCTCATGATTAAAGTACCTTAAGTAAAAGCTCTGGCTGTAAAATAACTTATTGTTATCACCAACTGGAATAGAGCATTGAGAGCTGACCTTCCAATCAGTATGCTACACCAGTACAACATGCCCTCACAGGGGTGCCGCCGCCGTTCAGTGAATTACAGTACCCATACAATCTGATGACCAAGAAGTCACAATGACCCGTTGATTGGCAGTCACACAGCAGAAGACCTCGACCTGGTGTCCTTTGCCAAGAGCGTACGATTGCACCAAATCGACGATCTGATAGACCAATTCCCACAGCTATTCCAGGGGCTGAGCTGTCTCAAGTACCCCCGTGAGACTTCACATCGACTCCTCCGTCACACCAGTGGTACTCTGACACCGCTGCATCCCATTCCATCTTTGCTTGCTAGAGTTGAAGGAACTCGAGAGGCTTGAACAACAAGGCATAATAGAAAACGTTTCAGGGCCAACCCCTTGGGTCTCCACGATGGCGAATGCAGAAAAACCCAAACTACTAGGAAAAATATGTCTATGCATTGACACGAGACTCCCCAACTGCCCCATCAAGCGGAAGCGGCACATCACACCAACCATGGATGATATCAACGTCTCCCGCTGGTTTTCAAAACTGGACATCAACGCTGGATATCACAAGTTGCTACTAGTGGAGGAAAGCCGGTACATCACCGCCTTCAGCACCCACCTGGAGATGCGTGGTTCCCCGGGCTAGAAGAAATGGCCAAAGACTATGTACGAAATGTCCAGCATGCCAGTAGACAAGTATGTCAGAAAGGCTAGTGATTACTGAAGAGCCATGCACAGATCCATGGTCCAAACTAAGTCAGTATTTCATACCTTTCTCCCACAGAAGAACCTCTCTCGTCCTGGTAGATGCCTACTCAAAGTATCCCGTTGTGGAAGTAATCGACTCCACAGTGTTTGTACATGTGGCTCCGTCCTTGACAAGGTGTTTGCAACCTTTGGCCTACCCACTGAAGCAAAAGCGACAATGGACCGCCATTCCACGGCACAGAATTCGCCGATTTTCTAAAACAAAGAGGAATACGCCACCGCTGCATCACCCCGCAGTGGCCACAAGCTAACGGCGAGGTCTAAAGGTTCATGTGCACACTGAATAAAACACTTTGCATCGCCACGACCGAACAGAATGACCCCGAATGACACCTGCAGGAATTTCTTAAGAGAATATCGGAGCACACCACAATGCATGACTCAACAAGCCCCGTGGACCTTGATGTTCAACAGAACCTGGATAGACTTTATCCCCACATGCCCAGGGTGGATGACCCCACCTCATAACATCTGCAGGACCCAAGCACACCGTTAATGGCGCAACATTTTAGCCAGTGATGGAGCAGGTAAAACAAAATTTTGTATACCTCCTCTAAATTGCATGAAATTAATTACGTAATCATTCTAAATTTAATTTGCAATAACCTTTTTGCAGTGAAATTTTACTAATTAACCACCTTGATAAACACGAGATACACGTGGGACTAAAATGCTAATTGCATGGCAGAATAATTAATTAATCAATTAATTATGGTACGCAAACTAATCTTAGATTGTGGTGAAATAGAAAATTGCATGATTTATGTTGCTTTTTGATTGTTTGTGCTTTCAAAACTATAAAATGGTGAGTATTATCACTTTAAATGTTGCTACAGCTAGGGAAATACTAATATACATTAGGATTAGTGTGGGTTTAAACATTAGAATCTTCATTTCTATATTTTAATTACAGTTATGTTTGTTTTTGCTTAAGTTGGCATTCGAGCCTACTAGGCCGCAGTACCCACGATGGAGGTCTCTGAAGCGGACGCCACCATGTGAGCGCGATGATTTCTGCGCAGAATCGGATGGCTCTGGAGATCTCCAAATGACCCGAATCTATGACACAGTGTTCCCTGGCAAGGATAGGGGCTTGTTTGCCTGCCAACTGACGACGGTGTGGGAACAGCGGAAGGGACAATACAGAACCTGTGGAGAGAGGACTTCTTTTCCTTAAACTGTTACATTCCCTGCTCTCGCCTGGGAGCTAAATGAACTTTATAAAATGTGCGCCTTCCAATAACAAATCTTCATGAAGAACCAGTTTACCCTGGGAAACTTTTAGAAAACTTACAGATAACCCCGAACTGTCCAATCAGAACATTTCTCTACCCCATAAATGCTGCATGTTAATATGAAGTAAGAGGAAAAAAGGGTATATAAAGCCCTCATCCGGCAAAGGGGGGTGGTCATCGGGTTGATCTTTCATGGCTTTGGGTCTGCATTGAGCTGGTGGCAATTTTAAATGATTTGCCTTGGGTTTCTTTGGCTTTTGGGAGAGAAGTTTGCAGTGCATCCTGTATTCCGTCTGACGGTTTGATCTTTTGCTGTGGGTCAGACAGCCTATCCTGGGAATTGTACCAGAGCATGCGGATAACTCTCTGTTTACTCAGAAAGTGGTCAACGCTTGCTAATTGGTAATTAATTAACTGTGTTTTCTAAATTCATGCTTATTTACTAAATGTCTGATTTATCTTTTAAATAAAACTGAAATTATAATATAAACTGTAGTGCACAAATGCGAACGCAGAGAAATTATTATTAGATAAACAAAGTTGAAATAATAAGAAATGAGTTTGTGGTTCTTTAATTGATTACTGAAAATACCAAATGTTTCCTAGGCTTTAATTGTGTTTTAACTGGTTCTAATTCACCATCAACCAGTCCAACTAATTGGTACATCGACCAAGTGGTGGAGTGACTTGATGTTAAGGTCAGTATTCTGTAGGTGCATATGTAAAAATGTATATAATGCAAAGAAAATGTATCCTGATAGGTAATAAGGTACTCACATATCCAGCGCTTTTCTCCTGTGTACGGATTCAAGTGAGATTTATTGAATGACGAGTGCGTGTTGGTGTTATGGGCCCCACCAATGAATGAGAGTATGGATGAGTTGTTGTGATTACGAATCTGTGACATAGGGAGAATAGGTAAATTTTGCCCCTTGCGCTGCATCAGATTTCTTGGTAGCAGATTGATGGTTATTATTGTATTGGGTTGGTGATTATCGATTTATGTTTAACACTTTAAGTTGAGTATTGTTTATGTTAAATGTAGTCGGAAATTTGAAGCTTCCGGGAAGTAGGGAGTGGATTTATGTGACATAAGAAGACACATGGAATTGAACATTGTCTGGTTTCAAGAATTGTAATAACATGGAATTGTGTTGTTAGGGAAATCTCTGTGTGAATGTGTGTGAGTGGCATGGTAATAGGTTCTCTTGTGAAACTCTGGCCTTAATCCTCAGGAGCAGTGTAGTCTCCACATGTGTTTTATCCCCAGAGAAACAGTTTGCCTTTTGCTTGATAGAAGGGTAAGGTAAAGGAAAGTACTACTTTAGCGGTGTAACGGAAAATTCTGTGGTAGGGTAGAGGTAAGCCCTGCCTACTGGAAAGACAGAATTCTTGGGTAAATGAACAAAGCTATCTCTTTGGTTTAGCGAAAGAAGCAATGGTGATATTTTATGTTGTTACTATCAGATTTTGATTAAAGAAAACGTAAGAAAAGTTTGCCGATAAAATTTGTAAAGGAGCAGGAGTAGCGAGAAAGGCTGACGTCAGAAAGACCGCGCTGGGATTGGTCAGCTTTAGAAAGACGAAGCTTTCACTGATTGGTGCGTTAGTGTGAGACGTGCTGGGAGTGGAGAATTACCAGAGTGACGTAGACGCTCAGGATTGGTGCGTTAGCGTGAGTCGCGCTAGGATTGGGCAGAATACAGAGAAACCGTGAAAGAAGTGATTTGCAAAGCTTAGTTGATTAAGACCTTGTGAAAATTAAAAATGATGTACTACGATCCACCTGAGAAAGAGAAAAAATCATGGTTTGGAAAAATCAAAAACCTATTTAAAAAGGATAAGCCGATTGTAACTAGGGAAGGACAGATACTTCCTTCACCGAAAACGCCTGTATCTTTTATGTTAGCGAAATATGGCTATCATACATGTATTTGGTTAGAGAATTTGGCAAAGTATACCAAAGATGATGGAGTGCTAGCATTTCCGGAAAAGGGTTCATTTAGTTTGGCGGTATTACGAAATTTAAGAGATAGGAAGAAGAGATGTATGAAAGGGAAAGGCATCAGTGTGGGAGAAGGTATAATTATATGTTTGGTAGACATTGTGGTCAAGAAAGTCATGATGACAGGATGAGAAGATGGCGAAATGCGAGCATGACTGAGGGTATGTTTCCTCTGAGAAACGCTGGAGAGATGAGTGGCAGAAAATGCACAGAAAAGAGAAATAACACAGGGCCAGAAGGTTACAGATATGGAGTGAGTGAATCAGAAGATGAATTGCTGGAAGATATGTTTTATAAAAACCCACCTCCATATCAACAGGATTCTGCGTTGGTGACGCTGAGTGCACCGGCAAAGGAGACTGTAATGAAGAAAAATTTTGAGAAAATGCCACCTAACTTGGGAAAAAATAATCCATTGAAAGATTCTGAAATGTCACAGACCGTAAGAACTGAAAACGAAAAATCAGCAGAGTTAGCTAGAACTACACTGGAATTAACGGAGAAGATTAGATAATTAACTAAGAATATGGAAGCAGTGACGGTGCCTGTAACTATAGGACCGGTGATACCTGTTTTTGATAAACAAAAAGATAGTGAGCATTGTTTAACAGTCCCATATAATTGCGGTATGCAAAAGGAGAAAGAAAGGAGTGGAAGATTACGGCAGGAATATCAGGATTAAGTACCCCTAAAAATGTAACTGTAAATCAAAGCCCAGCGAATAAGACACTTATGACAACAGAATCAGCAACGGAAACCCCAGAGAGAATGACAGATAAACTGGGAATAGAGACAACCCCTGTAGGACCAACATCGGAAGAATTAAGTGATTGGTTAAGAGGTTTACAGAAAAAAGATACAGAACAACAACCTTTAGATGTAGCAAAATTAAAAGTAACATTAGAAGAGTTAATCGTAGGAACAATTCCAACTGAAAAATTAAAGGCATACCAAGATGAGGAGTTAATGTTTTTATGTAAAAGAATAACTTGGAGAGCAAGGACTTTGCATGAAAAGTTAGAAGAGACAGCGAGTGAAACGGGAATTGATTTTGAGAAAATAAGGTCATTGCAAAAGCCATACAGGGTAGATTTTTCTGAAAAGGATATTGAAACTTGAATACTGCAGGGAGACTGACCCAAATTAAAGAATTATTATTATTATTATTTAAAATCTTATATAGCGCGCAGCTACCCTTGGGCATCCCGGCGCTTCCAGACAAACATCCGATGGTAATGGGGGACAGAGTTGACGCATTATCCGGGGAACAAATAGGTTTTAAGACCTTTGCGGAAACGCAATGTACAGGGCTCAGCGCGTAGTTTTAGAGGAAGCGAATTCCAAAGCTTTGCCGTGTTAAATGAGAATCTTCTCCCGCCTGTGCGGGTCTTTTTAACTCTAGGAACTAGCAAGAGATATTTCCTCTCTGATCGCAGCGTTCTACTTGCTTTGTATGACGTAACTAGGTTTTTTAAAATGAGGGGGCCTTTCCCTGAGAGGATTTTATGGGCAATGCAAAGTGCCTTAAAAGTCACTCTCTCCCGCACAGGGAGCCAATGCAATGCCTTCAATGCCGGTTTCGCTGATTGCGTCCTCGGAATGTCCATAAGCAGCCTTGCCGCTGCGTTTTGGACCTGTTGAAGGGTCTTGAAGGTAGATTCAGGGGCGCCCAAGAAAATAGCGTTGCTATAATCTAGTCTAGATGTTATAAGACCCTGAATCAACAGCTTCCTCGATGTTAACGGAAGAAGAGGAAGGATTTTCCGAGCCGACCTAAGCAAAGCATAGCACACTCCTGCTGTTTTCTTGGCTTGAGTACGAAATGACAAGTCAGGTTCCAGCCAGACCCCAAGGCTCTTAATTGCTTCTTTGGGGGCCGGGGGCTCACCCATACAACCCGGCCAACTGAGCGAGGGGAGAAGGGTAGCTTTACTCCCCAGCAGCAGTATTTCCGTCTTAGAGCCGTTTAACTTGAGGGAGGATTCTCCCATCCAAGTATGAACATCCACCAGACAGGAATTCAAAGTGTCCGGATTGTCGGCCAGATGGGATAGAGAGACAACTAGCTGCGTATCGTCAGCATAGCTGACGATTTTGATGTCATAAGGGGAGACTACATCCTCCAGGGGGGCCATATAAACATTAAATAGTGTAGGGCTCAACGAGGAGCCCTGTGGCACACCACACTGGAGGGGAATTGATTTGGATCTCTCCGAGCCATCCCAAACCTGGTAAGTTCGATCCGAGAGAAAAGATCTCAACCACTGCAGAGCCACCCCAGACACCCCTACCTCAGCCAGCCGTTGAATCAACAACTGATGGCTCACGGTGTCAAACGCTGCGCTGAGGTCCAGGAGGATCACTGCCACTGATCCTCCTGAGTCCAGGATTCGTCTGGCTTCGTCCACGACCGCCACGAGGGCCGTGTCGGTGCCCTGACCTGGGCGAAATCCAGTTTGAGAAGGCCGAAGGAGTCCATTCAACTCCAAAAAAGCTGACAGCTGTTTGTTGGCCAACCGTTCAGCAATTTTGCCGAGACCCGGCAGCAACGAGATGGGCCTAAAGTTCGACAGGACAGTAGGATCCAGATTGGGTTTTTTTTAACAGGGCCTTAACAACAGCCATTTTCCAGGTGGGTGGCACCAAACCCTGGATAAAAGAGGCGTTCATTAGGTCTGTCACGGGAGCTGCAATGGTGGCTGTTACCTGTTTAAGGAACTTCATGGGAACCGGGTCCATGGGGGAACCACTTTTAATCGAAGATAGAGTTTTGGCAACATCGCTCACTGATGCTGGGCCAAAGGTGTCGAGGTCAAGAACGCACTCTCTGGCCTGAGTTCCCCCGATCTGCTTGCCATAGTCCTGAGATAGCCTGGGCTGGGGCAGGGAGTTTAAGATCTTCTCAATTTTTGTGTGAAAGAACTCCGCTAGTTCCGTGCTTTTTTGTTTATCGTGCATAGCAGCCGGCTCCGGAACTTTGAGCAGTTCTCTAAGCACTTTGAAACTCTCCCTGGAAGAACTAGAAGCAGATTTGATACGGTCTTCAAAGAATCGGGCTTTCGCGAGTCGCAGAGCAGACTTATAGCCCCTCATTGCAGCGCGATATTCTTCTCTCCTATGATTGCATTGTTAAGAAAATGGGGTGATGTGGATCGGTGAAAAAGTAGATGGTTTAGAAGGAGAGAGGAAACTACAGATAAGGCCTCTCTAGCTTTCCCAGTGAGAGAAAAAGAGCCAGTGGTAACAGAATGTCCCATGAGAGAAATTCCTGGAGGAGGATATGTGCATGTTCCATGGACTAGACAGGATATTTTGTCATTTACCAATGATTTTCCAAGGTTAAGAGAAAAACCAGTTAAATGGTACCGACAGGTAGAAAGGTTTGTCAAACTTTCAAAGGTGTGGTGGATAGATCTGAATGGTCTTTTTGATATAATTGTACCTGCAGATTTATAGGCAGAATGTAAAATTACAATAGATTGGCCAAAACAAGAATATCCTAGGGATCCTAAGACAGGAGCCCCCGATCCAGAAGTAATGAAAAAATATGATCAGGTAATTACTTTTTTGAAAAATAAAGTACCTCCAAAAGAAACTGACTGGGTAAAGATTGACAGAACTCACCAGGAGGCTAAAGAATCAGTACATGCGTATTACGAAAGGTTATTGTTGGCTTTTAAACAATACAGTGGAGATGAGAAATTAAGTGAAAAGGATTTGAGTCATCTTGTGTACAGTTTTGTTTATGGTTTAAGGCATGACGTTAGTGAAATGATTAAACAGCATACAGTAGATTGGCAAAACAAAAGGATAGACAAAGTGTTACGACATGCAAAATATTTTAGTGATGAAATTGAAGCCAAACAGCGTAAGCTGAAAGAAAAGGCAATGTGGGCACAGGTTAAGGTAGCCGAGCGACAAGAAGCCCAGTTAATCGAGCAAGCTAATGGAATGGGGCAAGCAAAACAAAAGCTTAATATTGGAAAAGGAAAAGTACAGATCAGCATAGAAGAAGCTAAAAAGAAATGGCCATGTCATAATTGCAGAAAATTAAGGTATTGGAAATTCGAGTGTAAATTGCTACCAGCTAATGGTGATAATTTACCATTAAATCAACAGGTGCAGAATGAGGTGAGTTGCCAACCACCGCGACAGCAGCAGGTTGTTACCCAACAGTGTCAGGTGCCAAAGCCACCTTTTCCAAAGAACATAAATCCTCAAAGATACAGTAATGAGACAGGATTCTACACCGAAGAACAGGTAACTAAGCTACTGCACGCTGGTGCCGTTTCGCAGTATTTGCTGCAACGCGATGAGAGTGAATCAGAAGAGAATTATTGACGGTGCCTAGGAGAGGAAGAGGAGTGCGTACTTAGTGCAACTCTAGAGGTAGACCAGATAGGACCCTTTGTGGATGGAAAGGTGAATGAAGTAAACATTACTTTCCTAGTGGATACTGGTGCTACTCGTTCAAGTGTTAGATCAGCTGAAGTGAAAAATCTTCCTCTCTTGGGTGAAACAATCCAAGTAGTTGGAGTTTCAAACGGACAGATAAAAGCTTATCTTACTGATCCTGTAAAGGTTAGAATAGGGAAATTCACTGATATGCATCGATTTGTCTTATGCGACACTAGTCCTGTATATCTGTTGGGGAGAGATTTACTGTGCAAGATGAATTGCACCATCTTTTGTACACCTGATGGTATAGCCTTTGAAACTCCCGATGAAGACGTACTGTATAGAATGACAATGGCAAACTTGGAACCTGAAATTACTGAGGCATTTGTTGTATTTGATCCGGAAGGATTGCCTCAAGAGTTGAAAGAAACAGTGAAAACAGAAGTGTGGGATTTCACAGGAGAAGATGTTGGATTAATGAAAAGGGAAGATCCTGTGAAAATAACTGTAAAAGAAGGAGTAAATTACCCAAATATTCCTCAGCATAAATAAACACCAGAGATAATTGCAGTAGTAACGCCTGTAATAGACAGAATGATTGAACAAACAATTTTGAGAGAGATAATGAGCATGGGTTTAAAAAAGCCAAATGGGACCTTTAGAATAGTACAGGATTTGAGAAAAGTGAATAAAAGTGTTGTTCCTTGCTGTCCCATTGTGCCAAACCCTTCGGTAATTCTATATCAGATTTCCCATGATGCAGTCATTGATTTGTGTCATGCTTTCTTTTCTATTCCATTGCACCCTGATAGCCAACAAATTTTTGCGTTCCGGTTTGGTGAGCATATTTTGGCATGGTGCCGTATCCCTCAAGGGTATACAGAAGGTCCTTCAATATTTAATCGGATTCTCAAGAAGTCACTGGAAGATTTAAAAATGCCAGAAAGTTCAGTGCTTGTTCAATACATCGATGACCTATTAGTGGCATCGAAGACGCGAGAAGCATGTGTGGTTGACACAGTTGCGCTGTTAAATCATTTGGCCGATGGAAGACTTAAAGTATCCCCATCAAAATTACAGTTTTGTCAGAAAGAAGTACAATACTTAGTTCATAAGATTGAAAAAGGCCTGGGAAAAGTAACAATGGACAGAATTAAAATAATCAAAGGAATGAGAGCACCAATGACACAGAGAGAAGTCAGATATGTTTCTTGGAATGGTGGGATATTGTCGACAGTGGATCAGCAATTTCTCGCTGATTGCAAAACCACTAGTACGTTTGACAAGGAGTGATGTGAAAGATCCCTTTGAGCTGAATAAAGAAGAGATTAAATCTTTTAAACAATTGAGAGACAGCTTGTGTGATGCACCGGCTCTTGGAATGCCTGATTATGAAAAGGAATTCGAGCTGTATTGCATTGAGAGAGATGGGTGTGCTCTTTCCGTATTAGTGTAGAGACATGGACGATTGAGACGACCAATTGCTTATTTTTCAGCTGTACTAGATCCAGTAGCTGTAGCATTGCCCGGATGTTTGAAAGCTGGGGCTGCCACCTGTAAGAGCTTGGAACAAAGTGAAGGAATTTTAATGGGATACCTTGTGAGAGTGTTTGTTCCCCATGATGTGGCGATCCTTTTGACAAGGAGTAAAACACAGTTCATGACGCACAGCCGTCTAACTAAATATGAAAAGGTGATTTTGGGTGCTACAAATGTGAGTCTTGTAAGATGCACTAATGTGAACCCATCGACATTATTACCTGATGCTGTAAATGCGGAGGTGAAAGATGATGTTGATCATGATTGTTTGGAAGTGCTTGATTTTTGCACGAAACCGCGTCCGGACATAAACAATGTGCCTCTGAAAGAGAGTGACTATGTGATGTTTGTGGATGGGTCGTGCCTAAGAACTGGAGAAGGGATTTTGAGTGCTGCATATGCTGTGTGTACTGTAGCGACTGTATTGGAAGGATCTTGTTTGAGAGGAGTACGATCTGCTCAAGTTGCTGAATTGTTTCCACTGATTAGAGCATGCAAGTTGGGAAAGAATTTGCGAGTCACTGTGATTACTGACAGTCAGTATGGGTTTGGAGTGGTGCATGACTTTGGTCAAATTTGGTCCCAAAGAGGTTTCTTGACGTTGAGTGGAACTCCAATCAGAAATGCAGAAAATTACTTGAGGCGATACAGCTGCCTAAACAGATCGCTGTTATAAAATGTAGCGCAAACAGAAAGGGAACTGACTACGTGTCAGCAGGCAATGAGTTTGCCAATGACCTAGCACAGTATTGTGCATAAAACCAAACTTCATTAAATCATAATAGGGAGAAGGAAATTGATTTATGTCCCTTGCTTTTTACTAACACCGTAAGTACATGGGATGAAGTGAGACAGTTACAGGAAGAGGCAGGGGAAAAGGAGAAGAAACAGTGGATAAAATCAGGATGTACACCACAAGAAGCAGACAGAGTTTGGGTTTATCGCGATGGAAGACCAGTAATGCCTAATAGCATGATCTCTACCATGGCACGGATGTACCATGGGCCGGCTCACATAGGCAGGGATGCCATGATTAGACTTTTTAAACAGACCTGGTATAATGCAAAGTTTTGGCTTATAGCTGAGAGCCTATGTCAGGGATGTCTCATATGCCAGCAATTTGATCCAGGAAGGAAAACTGTGGTGAGCTTGGTCACCATAGGACGGGAGGGAGGTCCTTTCACTTGAATGCAGCTTGATTTCATTGAAATGCCCTCATGTAACAGGCTAAGATATGTACTGGTGATTGTCTGTCTGTTTTCACATTGGGTTGAGGCTTACCCGACCAGGAGTGATGGAGTTACTGTAGCAAAACTCCTACTGAGAGAGTGCATTCCTAGGTTTGGTTTCCCAGTAATGATTGAAACAGATACAGAAATACATTTCCAGAATAAGGTTATAAAATTGATTTGTGAAGCATTGAATGTACTACAGAAACTGCATTGTGCCTACCGACCAGAGGCTTCTGGAATGGTGGAGCAAATAAATGGCAAAACAAACACAAACAGATTGGGAAAAATGTGTTTGGCCACAGGTCTAAAATGGCCAGATGTCTTGCCTCTAGTTCTAATGACAATTAGATCAATTCCTGATAGGAAAACTGGTCTGAGCCCCCATGAAATTATCATGGGAAGAGTGATGAGACATGTTTTTTATTCCCGTCAACAAACTGCTGCCTATATCTGATGACTTCTTCTTGGATTATTGCATAAGATTGGCTGATATGGTACATTCTGTGTTTCATCAGGTTGGACCAGATGTGACCACTCTTGAAAAGAAGCCAGCTCATGACTTGAGTCCTGGAGATTGGGTCCGCACAAAAGTACACAGAAGAAGAAATTGTCTGGTTCCACGCTGGGGACGACCCCAACAGGTGATTCTGACAACAACAACTGCTGTGAAGTGTGCAGGAGTGAAGAACTGGATTCATGCCAGTCACACTCTTCGAGTCCCAAATCCGGAAGATCAATCTGAAGAGGAACAACGAGAAGTATCAGATACCAGTTACGAATCAGAATCAGAAGAAACGAAAACAAGACAAAACCCAGAAGCAGGAGAAACGGGTTTAAGTCAAATTGTTGGACAAGAAAATATACCACTAAGAAGACGCCTTGAAATTTCTGGTACCAGTTCTGAATCTGAGACAGAACCAGTGGGAATACAAGAAAGAATAAATGAGGACACGGAAGAAACTGAACCAGTAGACTTTGGAAAAGAAATCCTGAGTACAAGCACAAGAGAAATTCCCCACGAAATCACAGAGATAGAAGGTGAGGAATTAAATACAGAAAGTGAGGGTGAGATGATTGCCGAAGAACCCCAAGGAGGTGTGGGGACACAACACACACAGGTAGAAAAAGGGACAGATAGTTAGCAGGAAGAGTGCATGGAAGAAACACGAGGAGGGATAGATACAGACAGTGAACCTGAAATCTTGAGGATAAAATCCAAAGAAAGTGAAATCCAGACAGATACAGAATCTAAAGAAAGTGAAGAAGAAAGCAAAGGTGGAAGAACTTTGAGGAAAAGAGCTTGGAAAACAGAGCCAGAAGGGAAAGGATCTAAATTGAAAAGGCCTTTGAAAGAAGATATTTGGCCCAACAAAATCAAGAGATTGAGATACCGACTAACCAGAATAAAATCTGATAATGCTCAACAAGTGAATGAAGTGTCTAGTCAAGTGTCTAGTCAAGAAAAACAAAACGACACTGATCAGAAACACGTGCAAAGAGCAAAGAGGATAAAGAAACCAAACCAGAAGTACAAGTCACCGGAATGGACATATGTGGCACTTCCTGATATACAAGAGGAAGCTGATAGCCAAGAAAGAGTGAGTGTGTAGAAAGTGGACAAAGGAGAAGAAGATTCAGAAATCCTGAGAGTTATCTTGTCTGACACCAGAGAAGAAACGGATGATCAGGAAATTCTGAACAAAGACTGTGAATCTAAAGACAAAGACGATTAATACATGGATTGAGTGGCAAAGGAAATCAAAAGAAATTAAAACCCGGACAAGACACGTGACAAGAAAAGAACTAAGTAGGCAATGAAAGCCTTAGGTTTAGACAAAGGTAAATTGTTGAAGAAAGGAGGCTAAGTCAAAAGACACTGATCATTACCAAAATGGCAAACAATGAAAATAGATCCGAAGATGGTGTAAAATGTGTTTTTGTTGTACAGGATTACTAATGTTTGTCTGGGTCATATTAGCAATAACAGTTTCATTTAGAGTAACATTCGAAGAGATAGGTGGACACACAGTAAACTGAACTAAGAAGGAAAAGGCTGATGAAAGTCATGTCACAAAACTGGTAGATAGAACAGAACTTCACAAAGATAAGTCCATAAATGATTTTTCTAATAATGTTTTTTCAAAATTATTGTATGAATATGTGAAAACAATGGAGGTTAGAGACTGTTATGTCTGCATGCAGTTACCTGCATCTGTATCAGAAGGTGTCACTTATCATCACCTTCCTTTGACATATGGGATAACTTGCAGCGTCTTAGCTAGTTTGTTTTATAAAACAAGAAAATTAGATTACTATTACACTGATGTAGATAATATTTTCTGACAGATTCCTGTAGTTCCTGAACTTATCAAGGTGATTCCTGGTAGAACACTAGGTGAATTTTTCCTGGAAACAAGAGAATTAACTCTAGAAGAAGTGTTTAAGAATAACCTCACTTGTAGTTTAAGAAAAGAAGAGAAAACATTCCTGAACATGGTAGAGGAGAGGAGAGTTACAATGCAAAAGAAGGTGACTGGGGAAAAGATGGAAACCACATTTTGGGATGCTGGGAAGGAGAATCATTTAAAGGGAGAAACATATCCAGCAATGGCTTAAGATTGGTCCCAGAAAGGGAGGTTATGCATCAGTAGAGATAATACTGTATATGATAATTATTTTGTAGGTGCAAGTGAATGCCATGACTTATACAAAATCATGGGAGGATGGGGATTTAAATGAGGAAATGATACGGTATTCCCTGGAATATATTAGATCTGTGGGAACAGAGCTTATTATAGGTTACCGGACCATTGGTACGGGACATGTTACCTAGGCCTGGTCTTTCCAAAAATATTTCATGTGGAAAGGGGAAATGACGGATTGCACGAAATAGGTAGACAGCTAACACGTAGATGGAGGGAGAGTTGGTCAGAAATTATAGGTGATATCTTTGGAGCACTGATACCAGCAGTTGGAATATTTCTGAATGCACATAAAATTAGGAAATTGCCTACAGTTGTGGATCGTTCATCAACAAGCACAGCTGGAGGGTTCTTAATGGTGAATACCGAAATGGTTGCCATGAGAGCGATGATAATGCAAAATCGACTTGCTCTTGATATTATATTGGCCAAAGAAGGAAGAGTCTGTGGAATGCTGAAAGTACAACATTGCTGTACTTATATTCCTGACAAAAGTCAGAACTTAAAGAAATATATTAAGAATATAACTGATTTTGGGGGGGGTGGCCAGCAGCATGCCTGAGTAAGACGTGCTTTCGCCGAGCTCTGGCTGAAAGCCTCATCCGCCATTGATTCCGGCACTCTGCAGCCCCGGAGAACACCGCAAAACTTAGATAATGTGCCCCGCTGCTGTCTCCCGCTGAAACCGGGAGAAATGCTCCGTTAAGCGAGCCTGGGAGGCTGGAAATTAGCTACGCCCGCTCGCAGTGAACATCCCCAAGATGGTGCCGCACTGCAGCAGGGGACTGGAGGCATCGACTTGGGACTTGTGACTTGGGTCGGAGGGGTCCCTGAGACTTTGAAGCCGACCCGAGGTGTGCCGTCCCGCCGGGACTTTGCTCGACCGCTTCAGGGAGACCTGTTCCCCCGCTGGTGGGCCCGGAGCTGGGAGGCCATGGAGACCGCGTGTGAGGAGCCCCCTCCCCCACCGTGAGTGTGACCTGCTGAGGAGGCCAGGTGCAGAGCCGCAAAGCCGGTCCCGCCACCAGGGTGGCGTGGAGACCGGTGACCGCCGCTGGGTCACCATATGCAGGTGCACACCCCGGAGAGGCTCTGGGATGCTGCCGCGATCGAGAGACTGCAGGCGGGAGAGTGGCCCCCTCCCCGTGACTGTGGAACCACACGAGACGGCCCTGATTTGCAGCGGTGGGAGGCGAGGAACCAAGCCTGGGCCATTGCTCCTACGGAGTGCAACGCGATGCTTCCCCCAGGCGCTTGTGAGCTTATGCCCGGAGTGGTGGTTGAGCAGCAAGGTGCGACTGAAACGGAGGTGAGGTGCGGGGGGGGGAACAGGCGGGTGCCCGGACTAAGAGGACCGAGGGTTGAGCGCTCCCCTCCCCTCCTGGACCATCGCGAGTGGCGCCTGTGTTGGGGGCCCCCCGCTTGAGACGGTGAAGGAGATAGACAAACCCCCGGGGGGGCTGTGGCAGAGCGGGCCTCCCTCCCCGCTCCTGGCAACACATTGAGGCAGGCATTGAGGTGACCGACCGCTGAGATAGGCCTGGAGGGCTAAGCGATTGCCGCCACCTCTGCTCGCTAGGAGGAGCTTCGCTGACTGCGGAAAGAGGTACTCTGGATGTCACCACCGGGAGCGGGCGCTCCGGATCGTGCCGTCCGCCGGGGACTGGGGGGACTACGGTGGGGCCTCTCTGCTGTGGGAGTGCCCCCCCTTGGACTGATAAGGTGACGCCTGATGCATAATTGCCCCATGTCTTTGACTACTTACCGGAGTCTGGCCGGCCCCCCCCTCCTGCGGTGCTCCATCCCTGTGAGGATACTCACTTGCAGTCACGAGCGGCAAGCACCACATGCACTGCAGGTTCGGGGTGACTTGGACGACGATCACGAGACGGTGTACCCGGTCTCACATCTGAATCCCTACGAACTTGACATGGGGAGGGACAAGGACCTGAAACAGTCGCACCAGGGCAAGATGGATCAGTTTACGAAGGTCATGCCCCCCCCCCCCCCCCTCCGGAGGAACGCCTGGGCGCCCGCTCAGATACAAATACCCTCCTCCAGGCGATTCAGGCATCCAGGACGGCACTAGAAGGACAGATAGGCGCCGTTGGGACAGAGGTAGCGCTACTACGTCAAGACCTCCGGAATTTGGCTGGAAGGCTCAAGGAGGAGGAGGCACGGCTGGGCGAGACGGAAGACTCAGTGCATGACCTCCGTAGGGACATGCAAGAAGAGGGGAAGGGGAATGTGTTTATTTTCTGGTTGGGAATGTTTTGGCTTATGTTCTGTTTTTTATTTGTTTGGCACACTGACGTCAGGTATGTACTAATCGGCGCACACTCCGTCCGCCCCCCGCTAGGGACGAACTGGACATATGCCACCCCATGGCCTCCATAACGATGCACGGCACCCCTGACGAAAGCGTAGTGAACGGCCCCTGCAAGGTTCTCACATGGAATGTAAATGGCCTAGGGGATAAAATTAAGAGAGGGCTAGTGACGGCATATATTAAACTATTGCACCCAGATATAGTCCTCCTCCAGGAGACCAACCTTAGAGGAAAAAAGTGCGGGTTCCTGGCAAGAGGTGTTTATAAGGTACTGGCGCATGCGGGGTATATGGCTGGCTCCCGGGGGGTGGCAAAGCTGATTAAAAAATCCCCGTCCTTTACAGTGACCCGGACCTGGACGGACCCTCAGGGGACTTACGTGGGGGTGTCAGGAACATGGGGGCAACGGAGGATCACCATAGCCTCGATATATGCTCCCCCGAAACTCCAAGCCAGGAACTTCACAGGTTTGGCTGATATCCTGCTAGACACACTGGGCACACTACACATCATAGGTGGGGACTTCAACGATGTTATGTCCATCTCCATGGACCACTCGGGACATCGTGAAGGCCGAGGTTATGACCACACTAGGCCTGACGGACGCATGGAGACGGCTGCACCCGGCCACGAGAAGCTACTCATATTATTCCGGGGCACATAGGGTACACTCCAGACTAGACTATGTCTTCCTCCCTAGACATGCACTTGGGGCTGATGATGAGGCAGAGTATCTGGCGAGGGGCCTTTCGGACCACTCGCCGCTCTTGATAAGGTTGGGTGGGAGACCTCGGGCCGGTGGTGGAAGCTGGAGAATGTCGACATGGGATCTACAAAATAATGAGATAGTGCAAGGCCTGAGGGCGGACATGAAAGTCTACTTCGCAGAGAAAGTGGGCTCGGTGCAGTCCGATGTGACCGTCTGGGAGGCTTACAAGACCGTACTCCGCGACAGGGCTCAAAGTAGAATATCCTGGGAGAAACGGAAAGCCCAGGAAGAGCTTAACTCCTTGGAAACCCAAGTATTGGACCTGGAACTGCGGTATTTGTCGGGAGGGGAACCGCGGGTGCTCCGGCGCCTGACAGATATCCAACAACAGTATAGAGCCTTAGCGACAGATGAAGCCAAAACACAAGCGCTTGCGACCTTGCACAGGCTATATGACGTTGGGGATAAGTCCTGCAAACTATTGGCCTGGCTAAGCTGTAAAGAAAGGGATATCAGATGGATTGAAGGGGTGGTGGATGGCCGAGGGCAGATGCAGACTGGTGATGCTCAGATCGCCCAGACGTTTGCCTCCTACTATCAGGACTTCTATAAAGCCAGAGCATTAGGAGGGCCAGATGATATCGTGGAATACCTGTCTACTGTCCAGACCCCAGACCCCAGTCTTAACGGACGAGGACAAGGACGCCCTTGAAACTGACATTTCAACCACTGAACTCAGAGAAGCAATAGCCAGGCTCCGGCAGGGGAAGTCTCCGGGCCCAAATGGACTCCCGGCGGAATTAGGTGTAAACTTGCTGATGCCCCACCTCCTGATGCTTTTTAAAGACGCGGCCCAAGAGGGTCTCCTTCCGTCGAACCTGCGGATGGCCACGATCATACCAATATACAAGCAGGGCAGACCTCCCGAGGACTGCGCGTCTTATAGACCAATCTCCCTCCTAAATGTGGAGGTTAAGCTCTTGGCGACGGTCTTGGCTCTTCGCCTGCGTCAGGTGATTTCGGACCTGGTCCACCAGGACCAGACGGGATTCCTGCCAGACAGGGCGACTAGGCTAAATTTAAGACAAACACATAATTGGCTTATGGAGGTGAAAGGACGGGAGGAACCGCACATGTTCCTCTCTCTAGACGCCGAAAAAGCGTTTGACGCTGTCCACTGGCCCTTTCTGGAGGCGGCGCTAGTCAAATTCGGCATAGGCCCCAAATTCAGGAAATGGGTGGGACTGCTTTATGCAGACCCCAGGGCTAGGGTGAAAGTCAACAGGATCCTGTCCGAGGATATCCCTGTCAGACGGGGGACCCGGCAGGGATGCCCCCTATCCCCACTACTATTCGCCCTTACCATTGAAGTAGTGCCGTGTGCGGTCCGGCAAATGAACAAGATACGGGGATTCCGTATAGCACAGACTGACGTTTGGGAAGAAAAAATTTCGCTATATGGGGATGATATTCCCCTATATGTCATCCAACCGGCCAGTACGATCCCCGCGCTGTTCGAGCTCCTGGCTAGGTATGGCTCCTTTTCGGGATATACGATCAACTGGCATAAATCGGTCTTATATAGCCCACGCAGAGAGGGGGATGCGGCCCTTCAGGTTACACGGACAGGATTCACGTATCTGGGGATCTATCTGACAACAGACCGACACCTCTCCTACGATATGAATATCCAACGGGTGATCAGGAATTTCGCGGATGACACCCTTAGATGGAAGGCCCTCCCTCTCACGATCTTAGGCCGGGCTGCAATGTTTAAGATGATCACGCTGCCCCGCTTCATGTATGCCCTACAGAATGAGTACTTCCCCCCTCGCCTGACAGACGTTCAAGGTAATAAATGCAGAACTACGCCCTCTACTGTGGCTAGGGAAACAACCTAGGATAGCCCTAGATACGTTACAGAGGAACCAATACAATGGGGGGATTTCCTTGCCAGATGTAGAAGCATATTACTGGGCAGAACACTTAGCACCGATAAATGATTGGCTCCATGCACCTGCGGACCACCCGACTTACAGGCTGGAAAGGGACACCATGTCACGCCGCACTAGTCTTCATTACATATATGGGGGGGCGGGTAAGAGGCGACTACTCCCTGCGACACAGATAACTATAGAGAGTTGGGACAGGGCGACGAAGATGATGGGATGGTCACACAAACCTACCAAACAGACACCGATATGGACCTGCTTGTGGTTAAAGGAGCTCCAAAGATTATCAGGCTTTGGAGGGTGGGATGATATTGGGATCTCCACGTTAGGGGACTTGGTAACGCAGGGGAAACTTAAGCCCTATGGGTCCCTGGCGGCAGAATACGGACTGCGCCCCACTCAGTTCCTCAAATATGCGCAGCTGCGCCATGCGTGGCAGGCTGAGACGGCGCTCACCTCCGCTCTGCCGGAATATGCCCCACTGGAAGGCTGTCTGCTGCAGGAACGAGTACCCATTACGCTAGTGTCACTGATGTATAAGACTTTGAATAACAATACACCGGACAGACTAGGGAAACTAAGAGCTACATGGGAACAGGACCTGGGCGAGATGGACACGACAGACTGGGAGGCAGCCTTGATGCACCACAGAGAAGTTGCGATTAAATCCCGACTGAGACTCATACAATACAAGATACTACATAGGGTATATTATGACAGGGCCAGATTGCACCGCATGGGTCGAGCCTGTGACTCCTGTTGCCTTAGATGTGGGCACCCGCAGGGGACCTTCTATCATATTATCTGGAACTGCCCTATTGTGCACGCTTACTGGACACACATAGTGGGGGAACTGAGTAAGATACTAGAGGCAGCTCTCCCCCTGGACCCAAAATTTGTCTTGCTTGGGATAACTACCGATGTAGAATTGAGCCGCCCACATCTGATTTTTGCGATGTTAGCTTTTATGGTGGCGAAACGAGATGTGGCGCGAGCATGGGGAGCCCCTGCAGCACCCCGGGCCGAGGAATGGAGAAGAGGGATGGATATGTACATGGCGGCCGAAAGGGTCACATATAAAGCTAGAGGGGAAACTTAAGCCCTATGGGTCCCTGGCGGCAGAATACGGACTGCGCCCCACTCAGTTCCTCAAATATGCGCAGCTGCGCCATGCGTGGCAGGCTGAGACGGCGCTCACCTCTGCTCTGCCGGAATATGCCCCACTGGAAGGCTGTCTGCTGCAGGAACGAGTACCCATTACGCTAGTGTCATAGTGTCACTGATGTATAAGACTTTGAATAACAATACACCGGACAGACTAGGGAAACTAAGAGCTACTTGGGAACAGGACCTGGGCGAGATGGACACGACAGACTGGGAGGCAGCCTTGATGCACCACAGAGAAGTTGCGATTAAATCCCGACTGAGACTCATACAATACAAGATACTACATAGGGTATATTATGACAGGGCCAGATTGCACCGCATGGGTCGAGCCTGTGACTCCTGTTGCCTTAGATGTGGGCACCCGCAGGGGACCTTCTATCATATTATCTGGAACTGCCCTATTGTGCACGCTTACTGGACACACATAGTGGGGGAACTGAGTAAGATACTAGAGGCAGCTCTCCCCCTGGACCCAAAATTTGTCTTGCTTGGGATAACTACCGATGTAGAATTGAGCCGCCCACATCTGATTTTTGCGATGTTAGCTTTTATGGTGGCGAAACGAGATGTGGCGCGAGCATGGGGAGCCCCTGCGGCACCCCGGGCCGAGGAATGGAGAAGAGGGATGGATATGTACATGGTGGCCGAAAGGGTCACATATAAAGCTAGAGGGTGCCCTCGGAAATTCCGTAGAGTATGGGGTAAATGGAGGAGATACCATGGCCTTGACGGGGTTTGGGATCAGATTGACGCAATGGGAGTCCTGAGGACTGAAGATATGTCTCAAGTTGTTGGGAGGAGAACCTTCTGGAGTGCTGTTGGGGGAAAGCAGAATACTGCAGACGTATTATATGTGGCGGCTAGATACTGTGGAATTAAGATCTATGATGCTGTTGTTCTGGGAGGCGGGTGGAGGAGGGGAGGGCGCCTGAACGTGAGGTTTATTATCTGTGACTTGTCAGATGTGCTTATGTTGGTTAAAAATGAAAATAAAAATATTTCAAAGAATATAACTGATTTGCATGAAGAAATTGTTCCAATGGCGGTTGAAGGTGTGTGGGAGAAACTTGGTAAGGGTTTTTCCACTATTAAGAATTTATTAACAAAACTAGGTAGCTCCTTTGTGGGAAAAATACTGATACCTGTGACCTTTGTGATTGTTCTAGTGTTAAGATTAAGATTAGGATGTGTGTGCATGAAAAGAAGAAAATTACAAAATAAGATAAAAAGAGAAAACAAGAAAAGGAAAGAGAAGGATAGAAGAGAGAGATAGAAGAAATAGAATTAGAAGAGTTGCAAGATAATGTGTACAAGAAAACTAAAGAGAATAGTATGGCGAACACGATGATTTAAACTAACAAATGCAAGTGGAACTGAATAAAACCATTTCCGTAGAGAAATTTAGAAAATTTAGTGAATAGTGGTGATGTTTAAAATCACCAAAAGGGAGATTGATGGAGCAGGTAAAACAAAATGTTGTATACCTCCTCTAAATTGCATGAAATTAATTACGTAATCATTCTAAATTTAATTTGCAATAACCTGTTTGCAGTGAAATGTTACTAATCAACTTTTGCACCTTGATAAACACGAGATACACGTGGGACTAAAATGCTAATTGCATGGCAGAATAATTAATTAATTAATTATGGTAAGCAAACTAACCTTAGATTGTGGTGAAATAGACAATTGCATGATTTATGTTGCTTTGTGATTGCTTGTGCTTTAAAAACTATAAATGGTGAGTATTATTGCTTTAAATATTGTTACAGCTAGGGAAATACTAATATACATTGGGATTAGTGTGGGTTTAAACATTAGAATCTTCATTTCTATATTTTAATTACTGTTATGTTTGTTTTTGCTTAAATTGGCATTCGGGCCTACTAGGCCGCAGAACCCAAGATGGAGGTCTCTGAAGCGGACGCCACCATGTGAGCGCGATGATTTCTGCGCAGAATCGGATGGCTCTGGAGATCTCCAAATGACCCGAATCTATGACACTGTGTTCCCTGTCAAGGATAGGGACTTGTTTGCCTGCCAACTGACGACGGTGTGGGAACAGAGGAAAGGACAATACAGAACCTGTGGAGAGAGGACTTCTTTTCCTCAAACTGTTACATTCGCTGCTCTCGCCAGGGACCTAAATGAACCTTATAAAATGTGCGCCTTCCTATGCCAAATCTTCATGAAGAACCAGTTTAACCTGGGAAGCTTTTAGAAAACTTACAGATAACCCTGAGCTATCCAATTAGAACATTTCTCTACCCCTAAAATGTTGCATGTTAATATGAAGTAAGAGGAAAAAAGGGTATATAAAGCTCTCATCCGCCAAAGGGGGGTGGTCATCGGGTTGATCTTTCATGGCATTGGGTCTGCATTGAGCTGGTGGCAATTTTTTTGCCTTGGGTTTCTTTGGCTTTTGGGAGAGAAGTTTGCAGTGCATCCTGTATTCCGTCTGACCGTTTGATCTTTTGCTGTGGGTCAGACAGCCTATCCTGGGAATTGTGCCAGAGAATGCGGATAACTCTGTTTACTCAGAAAGTCGTCGACGCTTGCTAATTGGTAAATTAATTAACTGTGTTTTCTAAATTCATGCTTATTTACTAAATGTCTGATTTCTCTTTTAAATAAAACTGAATTTATAATATGAACTGTAGTGCATAAATGCTAACAGAGAAATTATTATTTGATAAACAAAGTTGAAATAATAAGAAATGAGTTTGTGGTTCTTTAATTGATTACTGAAAATACCAAATGTTTCCTAGGCTTTAATTGTGTTTTAGCTGGTTCTATTTCACCATCAACCAGTCCAACTAATTGGTCCATCGACCAAGTGGTGGAGTGCCTTGATGTTAAGGTCAGGATTCTGTAGGTGCATATGTATAAAATGTATATAATGTAAAGAAAATGTATCCTGATAGGTAATACGGTACCCACATATCCAGCGCTTTTCTCCTGTGTACGGATTCGAGTGAGATTTATTGAATGACGAGTGTGTGTTGGTGTTATGGGCCCCACCAATGAATGAGAGTATGGATGAGTTGTTGTGATTACAAATCTGTGACATAGGGAGAATAGGTAAATTTTGCCCCTTGAGCTGCATCACCGGACAACACCGATTGTCAAAGATAAGATCGCTTCTACACAGCAATTCCATTGTTAATAAAGACCGCAAACCCATGTGGGCTGTCAAAACTGATGGAACTATGGTGACAGCCAGGAAAGAACGAGAAGCAGAAGCCAGAAACATCTCATGGTTCAAGAAGGTGGTAACCTCGTCCCAATCCTCCGATTCAGGCAACAAAAGAAAATAATGCTAACTGGCCGGAGGGCGAGGAGTGCGGCACAGCAGGGCGTGACCCTGCAAGTCAAGGTCCAGTGAGTCCTGGAGCAAACCGGCAAGATGACACACCCGCTGACTGTCCTGCCTGTGATCTGCCCACTCGCAGTCAATCCTATCGGTACAGCCTCCGGCGCAATCCTCAACCCAGCCAGCCACTCAAAAACTTCGTATGTCAAGTAGCTAAACGGCATCCTCTGGCCAGGGGTTCTAATAAAAGGGAGGAGACCGCTGGGGGTCTATCTCCGATTCCGAGACACAGTGTGTGAGCGTCGTTTGTGTCAGGTATCTAGGCAGGGGCATACTACGGTGTAGGCCACACTCAGGGGCTGCACCTTACCAGCAACAATATCCTCTAAAACAGAAGGCCCAGTGCCATTGAAAATGCCAATATTACACAAACTTCTAAATCATGAGGTGGATACTCTCAAGACAATGAGGCTTTGCCTTGAATTTCCACGCAGATTATATCACTTCTCTGCTGCTTCAGATGTCGCTTTAAATTTAGGCTTTTTTTTCCCCTCAATATGTACATTATACCGCGTTAAATCAAACTAGTTAATCAGCAAATAAAAATAATCCCATCCATCACATAGAATGGATTTTTAAACAGGACCAAAGGTGGTGGAGAATCCCAAAAGGTTATTTATGGAAAACGAGACCCGCTTTATTGAAAACATTGATGATTTAGACAACATTTTAAAAGGGGAAAGATTTCAACTCCGTTAGGATTACTCTGTGAATTGGATGTTTGTCGCAAACACATACAATAATTTGTAGATTACGAGTTCTAATCCCGCCACAGCCACATAATAGTTTCAAATTCGATAAATTGAGTATCATTAAATCGTATTGTTAAAAGCAGACCAATTAGGAATTGTGATTAGGCGCCATTACATGTTTTTAAAAATATTTTGCTAAATTAGTGTCTGTCGCTGGCGGCAGGCAGAGGTGCGTGGTTGAGGTCGGTTGGGTTCCGCACCCGCGGCTGATCGTTCGGAGACATTTGAAAATCCCCCCCGAGTAGCGCCCTGGTTCGGAGGGAGGAAGGGGCATGATACAGCAGGAGGAGGAGGGAGAGGAAAGGGGCGTTAGGGGCGGCATGTCAGGGATGGGCCGGCCGGGAGCCGACAGCGAAGACGACTTACCCCTACCCTTCTACCCTCTCGCCCTCCCGCAGTCACCGCAGCAGAGCCCACTGCCCCACCCGGAGGCCCGGAGCAGCTCCATGGCTTCCGCAGACATCGCCCGGCAGTTGGTGAGTTAAACTGAACCGGTTGGGGGTCAGAGGAGAGGGTGGCTCCGACTACAGAGATTGGTCGCTGGGCACTTTTTTGTTCGGTTACTTTCTTTCGAGTTTTCGATACTCCGGAGACTTGGGCCCTTCCTTGAAGCTGGGAATGTTCGGTTTCCCGTGGGAGTCCGGAGCTGGGGTGCGTGCGGTGCAGCCTCCTCTGTCAGCCGCAGACCGGGCTGCATGCGCGTGCGTGACCCGTCCTCAGCTCTGTGGTCATCACCACTTTCATTCAAGGGAAAAGTAAAACTACTTCAGAAGGTGTGGTTCTAGACGTTACTAGCTTGTTAAGGTTTACTGTTACAATATATTGAGTGCGAAAAAACCACAAACGTTGAGGAGTATACTGCCTCACACTTATTTTTCAGGCATTGAAATAATCATAACAGTGATTCTAACTGATAGGAAAGAATTAAAGACATATACGCTGCTAAAAACCATAGAGGAAAAGGACTACCACTCTAACTAAACAGGATGTTTCATTGGGATGCTTGTATGTTGATGGAATGTGCGTGTAGGACATCCAAGCCAACTTTTGGGCAGCTCAAAATCAACCCCCTTTAAGACCCAGGAAATACGTATATTGTTTGCCAATTGTCAGAGTGATATTTTAGAACAGCAATAGTATTTTTACTGTGGGCAGGCACATTTAAGATTTAGCCTTTTAAATGCAAATAAAATTGAAATCCTGGTAATCACTGAAAGGAACTACAAAACGTTTTCTGTAATTACATTGGATATCTGTCTATCTATCTATCGGACTTGTAATAATATTTACTTACACTAGATGAAGGCAGATTGTTAAATTATCACAATTCTGCAATGTGTATATATATCCTTCTGGAAAAGTCCACAGTTGTGGGTGCCTCTCTGCATGGCCCTGGGTAATCTCATTGACTATAGTCACTGTGAAGATGTGTTTTTGTTTTTATGGGGTGCCTTATGCTAATTCTGTTCAGTTACATGTATAGTGATGATTCTTTAGGAATAGATACTTGTAAATCACTGACAGTAGTGTTGGGATACGCAGTACTTTGGAAGTGGAGGTAAAAGCATAAGTGTGTTTAGAGTTTATATAACTGTTAAACGTTAGGCTGTTGCCAGTTGTGTGACAATGGTACTGTATTGATTGCAGAGGCGCAACTAGAGCCAAATTTCGGGGGGGGGGGGGCTAAGAAAAAATTTCGGGGGGGGGGCTGAATCTTTTAAGTCATAGGCAGAGCTGCAGGGGCTCTTAGAAGGGGTGAAACAACAGCGAGGCCTCATTAACATGCAAATGGTCTTTTAAAGACCTGTGAAGTGCTCGGGTGCGGCTGTGTGTGCGCCGCGAGGCTGTCTCATCCCGGGCTGCCACACGGGGGGGGGGGGGGGGGGCTGAAGCCCTGTGAGCCCAATGGGTGTTGCGCGCCTGATTGATTGTGAGAGTGTAGAATGCTCCAGTGTAAGTGTATACACCATGCATTGGAATGTTCACATATACAAAGGTTCATGAGGAATGCAGAAGCAGAATCCATCAGCACAACGTGTTTTGTTGGTCCTTTCTCAGAAGGTTCAGAGTAAGCTGTCTCTTTGCCACCTACTTAGCATTGCTACCTTGCTGTGCACAAGGAGGTGCAAGCAGGTTGTCTGACATGTTTTATTATTGTGGGTGCCGGTATGTGTGTTGGATGTGTTGTACTACTGGATTTGGGTGGTACTACGCTGACAAACATATGGTTTGGTGTTGTTTTATGAGTGTACAGGAATGTCTGTCTTTAATCAGCTCAGATGAGAATGAGTTGTGTAAATGTAACCAGACTGATGCAGCACCCACACGAGGTTTATTACATTAAATATTATGTGTATTACTTTACAGTTGATTACAGCAATTGATTCTTGGAATGAAGCACAACGATGGAAATCTGAAAAGTTGCAAAAAACGTTAACTGTGTCTGTGGAGACACTTCTAAATTGGTAGAGCTTAGCAAATATGGAGTTGAAATGTGACAAAGTTAAACATTCCCTTGCAATCTGTAGCTTATCGAATCGCATTGCCACTCGCCGTCCTGCATCTGGTGGGAAGTCCTCCTGAGCGAGCTGGAGGAAAACAAACATATAAATGCCTGCCAAGTTTAAATCACCAGACCTACAGCCAGCGTCATGCTCCCCATCCCCCTTTGGAATGCAACCTCAGCAAATGTGGTCATTTCGTAAAAACGTGGTCAGATATGCCTCCAAAGTGACAATATAGGGATTCTCATTTTCTGTTGTGAAAGAAGTGTGTGTACTTGTGTTTTTGTCTGCACGAGAGGGCGGAGGATCGTGTAATTCTATGAAAATGAACATGTGGTGAACATTCTTTTATCTACACAATGATAGCCTTGAGTCTTCTGTGCTTTTGGCCAGATGAAGTGCGGGACTGATTTATTTTACGTCCACACAAAATGAGTGAGGGCAGATGTTCCGCTGTTTTTTTCTCACATTTACAGATCGGGAAGCGACAGGATGTGCAACTCTCCCCTCTGGGCCTCGTCTGGCATCCGCAAGGGATGTGCATTGCGGGGTCAGATGTGACTGACCATTTGGCAAGCTGCAGAATTCAGCGCTGCTTTCAGCTCGTTCAAGCAAGGCTCTTCTTGTTGGCTCCTGATCAGTGACTTGCACAGTTAAAGCAATGGACATCTTGTAAAGGATCACAAGAGCGTCTTCTTAGCCTAAAAAGACTTAGCACTGAACAACTTATCTTTGGGAATCTTGCAGTCAGTCAAAAATCTTTATTCGACCAATTCACTGGTCATAAAAAGCACATCATATAAATTCAAAAATCAAATTAAATGACACATAACAGAAGATACTAAAATCACAAACATCTTTTACTTTACATAAAAGTTCGTGAGTTTCATAGCAGCAATGATATAATGAATGTTTCCAGTTTCTTTAAACATTCATCTCAGTACAGCCTTGAACATCATACCGCTGGGTTGTATAGCTAGGTTTAGTAAGGAGGATCTGTTTTATTGACAACTTGGCTATTTTCAGAATTCCACATCGTTTGGCACATCCATAGCATTAGCGATCTAGTAATGGCCACTGTATACGTTATGTAGTATCTCCATCACTAACACGAGAAGAGGTTTGGATTCTGTTAAAGACACATAGGTACATTTTAACACTGTGTCCTGTCTACTGTCTTTTCTAGCAGGAAAATAAGCACAACATTATCCATATGGTGTATCTACACTCAACAATTTATATTCACAAAGTTTATGGAAAGTGTAATATAAAGACCAATACAACACAAATATCCAATCAACTTGAATGACAAAAATCAAACAAAAAATGTTTATATCATTTACATTTCTAGTCCTGATAGTCAGAATTTAATTTCAATGTAGTCATTTTTTGGCAGACCATTTAAAGAACCTTGCATGCTGTAACTGCTCTTCTTTGTGGTGGTACTCCAAAGAGCATCCAAATTAAGCATTTGAACAGAAGAAATTAAACGTGCAAAGTCCAAAGGTAAAAAGTGCACTCACAGATCTTAGGCACCTCAGATCTTCCAACCTGAAATCAAACCAAAAGAAAAAAAATTAAGGTAGGTTCCATAAGGGATTATATTTCCCTCCAGGTCTTAAATGGAATCCAAACTTCTACTTGCGTTAGTGATGTTGACTTAGTATATTCTGTCAAGATCTGAAACTCTATTATGACTAATTTAAGGCCTGTCAATCACATTTTGAAAAACACGAGGTATTTTTGTTATAGAATTTCCAGAACGTGAAGTCCCAAAATAAACCAATTTCGGTCACCAACAACACCTGTGATGACATTGTGGTTCTAGCTGTGATGCAGCGGAGTTTACCAGCCCAACTCATTCATACACACAACACTCATTTGGGCCCATATACATTCACACAATCAATGAGCTAGTAAATAGCCTCTGGTCATCAATTTTATTTTACCCTAGGAAACCTTTACACCAGTATTTTTACCATTCCTGTCTCCTGAGTAAATGAACAATTCGATAAAATCTAGTAGTAGATTAGAATAGGGAGGAAATACGATAATGCATTTAACTTTTTTTTTAAAGAACCACAGACTCAGTAGGAGTTTTAAAAGTTTATCTGGATTAATAATTTTGTGAGTCAAATCAAATACACATGAATATACCAGAAGTCTCCATCAGGAAAAAATAGTACAGTTAGCATATAATCAGTTTGCATGAATACATTCTTGCAATGACAGCACCTGAGGAGAGAAAGGACAGAGATCAAGTACGGAGCAATTTACCCCTACAGGAATATTTACCTAGAAGTGTGAGGACCCCGACATCAGAGAGTCAAGGATTCAGGACAGGTTCGGGACAGCGTAAGGTGACCTCTTCTAGTGTAACGCCAGCGTTACACCCCTCTCTGGTGCTACTCTTTCCGTCTCAGGCTCGTCCGGACCCCTTCCTAGATGTGCCTATTCGGTTGTTTCGTGAATTTTCCCTAGTGTTGGATTCTTCAGTCAGATTGCAGTAAAATCGGGCAGCATCTCACCATAGCAACAGCATCTCAGCATCAAGTGTGTCTAACTATCTAGAACTTAGCCTCTGTTATACCAATTCAAATGTATGATCCACCCCCAAATGTTTCAATTCCATGTTCACCCGCAATTTGATTGGGCCAAGCAGTGGGGTGAGGACATCACACCAAACTAAGTGCAATCAATTTTCTTTAGTCTATTGTCTTGTTCCTCGCCTCTTAATTTTAATACACACAAGCTTTATTCCCACAAGCATTTCATATGTGGATCGATAAGTCTGCAATACAATGTTGCTTCTCTTTCCTCTCGTAGGGTCAAAAGTTGGTTTCCCATGTCCTTTCTGGGCTTAGGGTTTGGCAGCCAGTCAATTTACTTTACTTGTTCAGAACAAGCAGACGTTTGCGCATGTGTAGAAGCCACAAGGGAACAGAGGCGCAGTCACCCTCCAAGGCTCAAATGTGAACTATTAATAAAGTCAAAGAAAAACACGTTAGAATGCAAACTTAAATTAATTCACTGTATACCACTTACTTCTACTCTAACCCCATTTACTTAATACATCTTTTGCATTAATAGCTTAGTAGAACTTGCATGGGTTAGTTTCGGCTCAGCATGTGCGTTAGTGCTTTACTTTAAAGCGGCCATTTTAGAAGCTATTGCGCAGCTGCAAAGTTTCCCCCCCAAGCGACAGTAACCGTCATACTATGTAGATGTAGTAGACACATGCTCAGAAGAATTCCCGCGTTTTCGGTGGCCATTTTAGGATACTCGGGTCATTCATTAGTAAGGCACATAGGAAAGCGTCCCCTAGATACAATATGTTGAATGTGGTGCACTGTTAGTACTCATGGACAGATTGATTATAGTGTTACAGGTTATTCGAGAGGATTACATGCGAGCAAGTTTCTTTTTATGGGAAACCTTGCTCCATCAATCCCCTCTCTGATGGCATTTGATGCCATCACTAAATTCTATTAAACCAGATGCAAACTTTAGCATTCTACCATTTCAATGTCTTCAAATCTTTTATTCTTTCCCTTATCTTTCTTAAATTGTGATCCTTTCATTCATTTGTAAATATTTCCCATCAATTCTTCAAGTCGTATTTCTTCTAATTTTCTTTTCCTACCTTTCTCATTCATTTCGTACTTCTTTCTTTCCCCACTGCATTTGCGACAACACATTATCATTAAAACTAGCAAAGTTATGCCCATGATTGGCAATAATATTTGACTTAAGATACCTTTACCTATATTAGAAAACCAACTACTGATGGTGGAAAAATTATTTGTTATTTTCTTCCATACACTGTCAACCTCCAGTGGTTTCAGTTCTTCTTCCAAATGTGTAATATTTTTAATATATCTTCCAATCCCTACACTTTTGTCAGGTATATACGTGCAACAATGTTGCGCTTTCAGCATTTTACAGACTCCACCCTCTTTTGCCAATCAGATATCAAGTGCAAGTCGATTTTGCAAAACCATAGATCAACCGCAACTAATTCTGTATTGATCAGTAGAAATCCTCCACCAGTGTCAGTAGATAACCAATCAACTACTGTTGACAATTGACATTTTCTGAGAATTTAGCAGAACCCCCACTGAAGGTATCGATGCCCCAAATATATAACCTACTATTTCAGAAAAACTAGCTCTTTTATATCTAGTTAGTTCACTACTGTCGTTATTGTTTCCAGTGATTCTTTTAACATGATAGACTTTAGGGAATACTATTCCAAAATAGCAACTCCCATACTAGTGATCAGGTAACCTAAAATAGGCTTTGTTTCCACAATTATAATACATTCCAGGGAATACTGGATCAGTTCCTCCTTTTAGTCCCCAACCCCCAATAACTAGGAAGTTATGTTCTCACTCACTGGAACTAATAAATACGTTGTTATTTTCTGGTTTAAGTCTATGGAGACAGATTTTCACTTTCTTTTCAAAGTCTTGCCAGTTACTAAAAGGTCTTCCCTTTCAGCCCATTTAGGTATGTGAGGTTTCGGATCAGAGGCTCTTGTTTGGAAATCCTGTCTCCTGTTTTCTACTAAATTCAAAAATACCTTTTCTTCTTCATGCAATTTACAGGTTAAGTTGCGTTTATGTGCATCAGCTATATCTAGTGTCTTCATTGTTAGGAAATATTCACCCATGAATTATGAGTCTCTAGTACTAGGACAGGGTTCATGCTCTTTCGCATGGGAACTTCAGAAAATATTACATCTACATTTGAATAATAATACTACAGTTTTCCAGTTCTATAGAATAAACTAGCCAGTACACTACAAGAAATACCATATGTCAAGGATAAATGATGATAAGTTACCCCTTTCGCTACTGAGCTTTGCAATTTCATGCAAACGTAACAACTTCCATAGTTTCTACATAATGTACTAAAAGAATTGCAAATACATTTAAATCAGTTTCATTCTTCTCTACTCTGTGGTGTAAATCTAGCTCATCTGGTGTTTCTAAGTCTACTCTATCTCCTTTAACGTTTGCAACTTCTGTGTGTGTGTTATTACTATTTTATTTGTCAGTATCCATTAGATAGGGAATCGCTATTGCTAATATCACCCATATTATGAGCACTAATATTAAACTACATATACAGATCCTACAACACTTCTGTTTTGGTTTTCTAGCAACATTATTATCAGACATCTTGGGCAAGAAGATTATATCTTCTTAACTTCAGAACCTGGTATGAGATAACACCTTAAGCGTCTTTTCTCTTTCAGGTTGGTCTCACTCCTTCTTTAATTTGTTCAACACTCCGTTCTTAATCACTTTCTTCATTTAAATCAAGATTTTCAAAGTCTTCAAGAATAACATATGTCCATTCCGGACCTTTGAATTTGTTATTCAAACTCTTCAACCTCTGACTCCTTCGCTTTTGGTATTACTTTGGAAGGTCCTGAGTGACTAGTTACTTCATTTACTTGATCAGGTTCTTCATTGATTGTCTTAAGTCGATATCTCAGTCTCTTGATAATTCTTTGCCAATTATCACCTTTTCGACTTTTCTTAAACTTCACTGCACTGCCAGGTTCTTCAAGATTCCTTTTATTTTCTTTAGACTTTGGCACAACTTGATCAGCTTAGTCTTCAGATTTCCTCTCTATCTGACCTTGTCCAGGGCTTATTATTTCGGCCTGTTCTGCTTGAATAGGTTCATCTACCTTAATCTGACCCTGTTCAGGATTAGTGATGTCTGGTTTTTCTTCTGTATCCTGAACGTGCGTTTCTATGCCTATCTGGTCCTGTTCAGGTCTTTTTACCTCTTTACCTTCTTCTGCCTAAATGGTTTCTCTAAATCCTAACTGTCCCTCCTCAGACTCAGTAATGGGGCTTTGAGTTTCTTCTGTCTGAGTATATTGTTCTCTCCTTGACTGTTCCTGCTCAGGATCCCTAACAGTCGTTTCCCTATTTTCCTGAGCGAGTTCTTCTATTCCTGTCTGGTCCTCACTCTCCTCCTGTCTATCTGTGTTTGACTTCTAGTTCTTATAAGTACTTCAGGTATGTCCACCACTGGGATCCAGTCGTCCTGATAAGTGCTCGGTTGATCTTGGGCAACTACTTCAGGATCTTCTATAGGAAGTTCTTCAGCTGCACAACCTTCAGCACCCTCGATTTCTGGTTTCAATTGTAACTCTTCTTCTTCAGGAGCTGGTACCCTTTTGGTATGGCTTGCATGAATCGAATTAGGCAACCCTGCACACTTTACAGTGGTTGAGGTAGTCAATATAACTTGATACGGTTTATCCCACCTTGGTGCCATGCACGATTCTTGAGTGTGATTCTTCATAACTACCCAGTCACCGGGATTCAGATCATGCGAGTGGCTCAGCTGTCTGCTGAAAGCGTCTTCCCCAACCTGATAAGAGATAGAACGCACTCTTTCAGCCAACTCTTTGCAATACTCCAAAAGCAAGTTATCAGTTATATTCGACAGCTTGTGTCCTGTTACACATGCTTGTCTCATTGCTCATCCCATCAGTATTTCATGGGGGCTCAATCCAGTATTTCTGTCTGGAATACTTCTGCGTCCCATCAGAATAAGAGGCAAAGCATCAGGCCATTCCAGTGGGGTGGATGCACACACCTTTTCCAAGTCTTGACTTGATTGTGCCATTCAATTGTTCTACCACTCCAGAAGCCTCTGGATGGTAAGCGCAGTGCAATTTTTGTTTGACCTTGAATGCTTCACAGATTAGTCGAATTATTTCATTATTAAAATGAGACCCTCTATCTGATTTAATCGTTACTGGAAAACCAAATCTAGGAATAAGTTCTCTTAGTAAAAGTTTGCCCACTGTCAAGCTGTCATTTCTTCAGGTCGGGTATGCTTCCACCCAATCTAACTGGAGTCTCAAAAATGGGCTTTCTGCCTTTCCAATCTTTCCCCTGCTGACCACAGTTTTCCTGCCAGAGTTCACTTGTTCACATATTAAACATCTCTGGCAAAGGCTCTCTGCTACATTCCTGAACTTTGCGTTAAACCAATCTTGTCTGAAGAGTCGAATCATTGCACCCCTGCCCACATGTGTGTCTCCATGGTACATTCTAGCCATTGGCGCAAGCATATTGTCTGGCGTGACTGGTCTGCCATCATAACAAACCCACACACCATCTTCTGCCCTTCTTTGACATCATATTTTCACCCACTCTTCCTCTTCTCTCATGTCTACTGCATCCTGCAGATCTTTCACCTCCTCCCAGGTCCCCACTCCTGCAAGTAGCATAAGTTGGCAGCTGATAACACAAGTTTTGATTTTCTGGTTTAAGGCAATCTTATGCCTTGCACAATGTTGGGCAACCTGGTCAGCATATCGGTTACCAGCTGTCACATAGTCATTTCCTGATTGGTGAGCAGCACACTTAACCACGGCCACCTCTTTTGGTAATTGAATTGCCTCTAGTAATTCTTTCACAAAAATTCAATTTTTGATAGGGGTCCCTGGAAAAAGTCAGGAAATCCCTCTGCATCCACAGTTGGCCAGAATCGTGCACAACCCCATAACCATATTGACTGTCAGTAAATATGGTTACTCTCCAATTTTTCCCAATTTTGCATGCTTTAATTAAAGCAATCAGTTCAGCTACTTGTGCAGATCTAACCTCTGGTAAATAGGATGCTTCGACTAGTCCAGTTAATGTACATACAGCGTAAGCAGCACTCAATCCTCCCTCCTCGTATCTCATGCATGTGCCGTCTACAAACAGCTCATGTTCTGTATTTTTCAAAGGTTCCTCTTGTATGTCAGGACGTGGTTTAGTGCTAAATTCAGTCATATCGAGACATTCATGCTCAACCTCATCTCTCACTTCTTCTTCATAAGGATCAGGTAGCAAGGTAGCTGGATTAAGAACAGTACACATCACTATTGTCACATTTTCAGCTCCCAGTATTATCCTTTCATATTTTGTCAGCCTACTGGGAGTCAGGTACTGTGTTCGGGTCCTGGTCAGTAAAATCACCACTGCATGAGGAACATGCACCTTGACAGGGTGTCCCATCACAATTGATTCACTCTGTTCTATGCTTACGCAAGTTGCAGCCACAGCTTTCAGGCAACCTGGTAATGCACAGGCCACAGGATCCAAGGTAGCAGAAAAATATGCCACTGGCCTTCTCATTAATCCGTGTCTCTGTGTTAGGACTGAAAGCGCACAATTACCCCTCTCATAGCAGAACAATGCAAATTCTTTTGACTAGTCGGGCATACCTAAAGCAGGTGCTTCACACAAATACTCGCACAATTTTCTGAAAGATCCTATACTTTCCTCATCCCATTCTATACGATCCTTTTCTCTCTTTCTGGTCATTTGTATCAGAGGTTTGGCTAGTAAAGCAAACCCTACAATCCACTATCTACAATACCCTACAACTCCAAGGAACATTCTTATTTCTTTTTGGGTTCGTGGCATTTCTTATTATTCTGATTCTTTCGGAGGTCACCCTTCTAACTCCTCTTTCTATTTGATGTCCCAGGTATTTAACTGAATTTTTACAAAACTAAAGTTTTTCAGGGGACACTTTATATCCGCCCTTTACCAAATGATTTAACAATGCAATTGAATCAGTAACACAGTTGTCTCGTGTGTTTGACGCCACCAACAGGTCGTCCATATAAGCACCAGGACTGACTCAGGGCAATACAGGCGATTCAAGGCTTCTTTTGAGAATCTGATTAAAAATTGAAGGACTTTCAGTGTACCCTTGAGGCTCACGATTCCAGGCATAAACATGCTCTTCAAATTTGAACGGAAATAAAAACTTACTATCTGGATGCAATGGAATAGAAAAGAATGCGTGACATAAATCAATTACTGTGAACCATCCTGCTTTCCATGTTATCTGATAAAGAATCACAGCTGAATTAGGCACTACTGGGCAGAATGGTACAACAATCTTGTTAATTTTTCTGAGGTCTTGAACCTCCCTATATTTCCCGTTACGTTTCTTAATGCCAATTATGGGTGAATTACAAGGGCTACTCATTATTTCTTTCAAGATACCTTGTTCAACCAACCGCTCTATCTCTGCTGCGACACCTGCCTTTACTTCTGGACTCATTTTGTATTGTCAGGTATTCGGGTAAACAACACCTTCTTTCACAGTGACTTTTACGGGATCTACATTTGCCATTAATCCTATTTCTTTTCCAGTAAAATCCCATATATCTACATTTACAGTCAGTTTGACTTCTGCGGGTAATTCATTTTGTGTCATCATCGAATATAATTCATTTACTTCTGTTCCCTGTTAGCTAACATGAACTTGTAAACTCCATCTTCATCTGGGGTTTTTTTGCAACACCATCCGGTGTGCAAAATATAGTGCAATTCATTTTGCACAACAGATCTCTCCCTAGCAAGTTTACAGGGCTTGAGTCACAAACTACGAACATATGTATTTCTTTGAAATTACCAATTTGCAACTTCATGGGTTCTGTGATTGGAGTGCTAAACCGTTTGTTTGAAACACCTACAACTTGTATATTCTCTCCCGAGAGGGGCAGGTTAGGAATGTCTGCTGTTCTCACAGTAGACCTGATAGCACCAGTATCCAACAAGAAGGTAATATCATTTCCCTTTACTTTACCCTCTATGTAAGGACCTGACTGATCTACCGGTAGGGATGCGCCAAGTACGCACTCCCCTTCCTCCCCCCCTCGGGCACCGTCATTCATGATCATAATCAATCAGTGGGTCCTGCAAAAGAAACTGTGATGTTCCAAACATTTTCTTACCACTTCTTTCTGGAAATCCGGCGTCCACACTGTACTTGGCTTGACTCACAAAATATGATTTAGGGGCAGGTGGCAATTGACTCTGAAGATCTATACCCTGTCGCTGATGACTCATTCACACCTCATTCTGCGTCTGGGGATTTAAATTTTGATTCAGGGCATTATTAATTTGTATAGATTTACACTCGTTCTTCCAATGTCCCAACTTCCCGCCCCCATGACAGGCACATTTTTTCTTTGCCTCTTCCCGATTTAATCTTGGGCTTTCCCCCATTATTATCACTTTGACCTTGTGCTCTCCTTGATTTTCTGACTGTTTATTTAATTGGAGCTCCTGCTGTTCAGCTAATTTCACTTGAGCCCACATTACTTTTTCTTCTAAAGCTTTTTGCTTGTTATCAATTTCGTCCCCACAATATTTTGCATCTTTTAAAATTTCGTCAATGGCCTTTGACTGCCAGCACAGCATGTGCTGCTTAATCATTTGAGATGTATCCAATCTCGGCCCAGACACAAATCGATACACAAAATGAGTCATGTCTTTATTTTCTAAACTTTCAAACCCACTATACTGTTTGAACACCTGTAAAAGACTTTCGTAGTAGGCATGTACAGACTCATCCTTTTCTTGAGTTGTTCTGTCTATCTTTACCCAATCGGTTTCTTTTGAGGTAATTTTACTCTTTAGAAAGGTGATTACCTGATGATACTTTTTCATTACATCCTCGGACGGGGCTCCTGTTTTTGCATCTCTTGGATATTCCTCACTAGGCCAATCCACAGTAATCTTACATTCTGTCCACAAATCTGCAGGTACTACTATGTCAAACAGACCATCCAGATCCTTCAATAAAACTTTTGAAACTTTCACAAACCTCTCAACCTGTCTGTACCATTCCACTGGTTTTGTTGCAGGGATTCTGCTCATGCACAGAACTATGCGCAGCAAACCAGGTCCTCAGTGAATTGTAGTGTACCAAAAACTCACCTCAGTACCCAGAATCCCTATCCGACTAGCATCAGTGTCTCATTCGCTCACCGTATTATCTCGAAGCGACCAATGATTAAACAACCCAGAACATGCGACTTAGAGTACTCTCAGGAATGGTGGGAATCAGAAATACCTGTTCGTTATTATTCTCATATCAGTCCACAACAAGAGTAATCAGAGACACGGTAAAGTTTAAAACGTTTATTTTATAAACTACGTGTCTGAAGATGCAGTACTTTGGCTAAGATAAGCAGATAAATGATTAAAAATAAAACCATCAGCATTGTTACAATACCAAAATGAAGGGAGAAATCCTATTACAAATGATAGTAGAATACAGCCACCCTCCCTTCACTTGTAAGCTAGTATTATTAAACTAATAGAAGGCCTCTAAGTTTGAATGGGGAACCCCATACCGTAAATATCAGCTTAGGTGAATCACATCACAGGATCAGCTTTGCTCTGTGTCTGGAAAAAGTCTTCTCCAAAGTGTGTGTCTAATGCATGCAAACTGCAATATTAAAGGCGCTCGAGTTTCAGATATTTGCAGCTGTGTGCGTGTTATGGCTAGAGCGTGGGCCAATCAACCTGAATTCAAAAGCATACATTGTTTGTTGGCCCTGACTGTTTCTGCACACAATGTTCAGACCAAGGTCACGGTGCACGTCTAGGGATGTGAACAACAGACCGTTCTCGTGTGAAGAAAAGGCAGGCAAGCAGATTTCATATAATAACAACTATCTGCAGTGTCGTGTGCAAAAGCAGCAAAAGTGGCAAGATGGCGTTTCTAACTTCTAAGACGCTTATGCTAACATAGCAATGTGTGCATCTAAAACTCCGTCTCCACTACAGTTGCTCTCTCAATTTTGGGAAAACATTCGTAAAAAAAAATATATATATGCTGTCTATTCCATGGCACATGTACGTACCCCCCTCCGGGTACTTCTCTCATCGGATACAACCTTTCAGCTTTTTCAGTTTCCCTCATGACATATTCAGATGTCGTTCGATTTACCTGTGCTTCTCTGTTTTTCCTTGCCAATCTAACTTTCCATCTGCCACGATCTTCCCACTTTTGTAACACAGAAATAACAACTCTATGATCTGTAACTTTCTTCCAGACACATTCATGTTCTCCAAATCCTTATCAGAAAATTCTGCTCTATATGGTTTCAGCAACACCTTTGATTTCCCTATGTCAATTCCCTTTTCCGATGCCAAATTTGTCAGTTTTTCATGGAATGCCTTTGTATTTCGTGTAATGCTTCTACAAATAAACAATAACTCTTCTTCACTGTATGTGTTTATCCTGTCTAGACCCACATTTCCAGCAACCATTTCTTCCAACTCGACTCTTAATTTAAAAATGTCCGATATCTTTGGCTGTGATTTTGGCTTCTCTATTTCTTGAGACCATTTCTCTATATCATCTGGGGTTACTATTGTGGCACTTCTAGTTCCTGATGATGTTTCTAATCTAACTTCCTTTGAACAACTGGGCAAGTTTCTCTTATGGGTTTCCATCATCGGTTCCCTTATGGGCAAATCCATCAATGATATTACTGATTCACATTCACTTTCTTAATCACATTCACTTGCTTGATCATCTGTTATTACCTTTTCTTTTCTAGGTTCTATACTTGGGGTAGGCATTACAGGAACTTTAGGACAGTTTGAATTTTCGCCATATAATGGAACTACCGGACCTATTGTCACTGGTATGGTCAAGGCATCAGGATGTATATTCATGTGAGTTATTTTCTGTATCAGTTCATGCTTTATTCTTATTTATTGTTTCCCTTTCCTTTTCTTGAAGTACCCTGTCTGCAGTGTCATGTATTATCTGTGGAACCATAGGTGTTCCTATCATCGGGGCACTAGGTGTCATCCTATTGAATCCATCATTATAAGGTGGAGGACTTTTCATCAAAACGTCCTCTAAATACCCTTCTTCTGTTTCTCCGCTATCATTCATGGTCAAGTGCTTGGTCTTCTCTGTACATTTACCTCCCATCTGCTCTACTGATGTTAACACAGAATATAAACCTTCTGTCACCATGACCTGTCTCCATTGTTTCATTTGACTATCTCTAGTCTCTCAGGGAAATTTTGGGTAATATTTGCTTAAGGTCCTGTTACTTCGTGGTCTGTCATGCTCAAAGGCTTCCATTTCCCATTCTTCTAAAGCTTCATATTGAGTCAATCTAGGTCTGGGTTCTAATTCATTCATTCGTGTTCGTAAATTGTACAATATTCTTTCATTAAAACTTCCGTACTCAGGAAATGCTAATATACCATCATCCTTTGTGTATTCCACCCAATTTTCTAACCATACACAGGTATGATGGCCTCTCTCCACCATCATGTATGATGCAGGCGTATTTGGAGGAGGAATGAGAATCCCCTCTCTACTCTTAATGGGTTTGTCCTTTTTGAAATAATTCTTAAGCTTTTGCATAAATGTCATTTTTCTCTTTTTTTCCGTACATTGCGTGCTTATGCTTATTAAGGTACTGCTCGTAAGCAAACCCTACAAACCTTCTATCTGGTCTAGTCCCTGTTAAAGTTGGATCGTACATACAATCTCCACTATCTATTCTTATTCTCTGGATCTCTATTTTGATGACCAATCAAACGCTTGCTATAATTCCAATAGGTCTCCAATACCAGAGAGTTTTCTAGTCCGCAGTCCAATCAACTTTTACTCTGCTCGCTCGCTCAGCCAATGCTTGTGCGGCTTTTCTGTGACATCTGTATCACTCTTTACAACTGACCCCTCCTTTACAATTTGGCATCAACTATACGCCCGCTGTTTCAATCAATCCCAGCGCGGCTCTCAGTGACGTCAGTGCAGCACCCGCAACTGACCCCTCCTTCACAAGGTAATGCGAACACTTATTTTCTCACAATTCTTCTCACAAATTCATTAATTAACAACGTATAAACATTCGCTATTGTGTCTGACCCACTAATTCAAAGAATAGTAGGACTTCTTTCACTGCGAGTAAAACCCTTCTGCTTACTCTTCACACACTACGAGTAAAACCTTTCCGCTTACTCTTCCCACAAGCATCAGAGAACCTGCTACTCCTTCAGAATTACCCTTTCTAGGTGATATAATACCAACATTTCACCAGCGAACTCCTCACTATGAATTATTCTCACTAACATACAAGAAATTCCCCAAACTTAGTGCTGAAAGTTATGCAGGACTAGAAGCACTTTCTCGATCCAGACCAATAACCTCACTGCAGTGTGGCGTCCACTCGCCACCCGCTATTCAATATATCTGGAATTTCCAGACAACATAAATCAATACATAACGGGTTTTGGTGAAAACATAAATCAATAATTCAAAATTTCAAATACACTCCTCACCTAACTAACTATACTAACCATGCCTCTGCTACCAAGTAAAACTGATTCAGCTGAGTTTACCAACTCTACACATTCATACACACAACACTCATTTGGACCCATATACATTCTCACACACAATGAGCTAGTAAATATCCACTGATCATCAATTTTATTTTACCCTAGGAAACCTTTACACCAGTATTCTTACCATTCCTGTCTCCGGGGCAGCCGGGTGCAGAGAGAGGTAGGCCCAATGTTATCCTATGAGAGGTAGGGGGGCCGTGGTTGGTGGCTGCTGACTAGCAGGCCACGCGGCTGTGGGAGCTGGGCTGCTGGTCACTTACTCAGGGCAAGTGGGGAAGTAGATAGGTGTAGAGGTTGCACTGCCAGGGCCACTCGGGCGGCTGGGTGCAGGGTGGTTTTGAGCCTTCTGGCGCTCTATTGGTTTCAATGGAAAAGCTCCGGTTTAGAAAAAGACTGCAAGCTCGGGGACGAAGATTCTTCAGGTGCCACCACCACTTCGAGAGGTAAGTTGGGTAGTTGGAGGATAGGTAGGAACCCCGGGATTGGGCACAGGGGGCCGCGGGGTGCCGGCTGCAGGGGTGCCTTTTGGTGTCGGGAAATCTTTCCCTCTGTTGATCGCGGTTGGGGGGGCACCGGGTTCTGAGGCTGCACGCTTCTTCAGGAGTGTCGAGGGAGGTCCTTGGGTGCCGGACTCGGGGTCACAGTCGCCGTGGGGTCGTCCTCGTGGTCTTTGTTCATTCCGGCACAGGCCAGGCTTGGGGAGTGCAGAGTGTGAAGGGTTTGCGGTTCCGGGCTGATGCCAGGGATTAGAATAGGTTTTGAGAAGAGCCTCTACTCATGGGAGTCCCAGGGTCTTAGAGTCAAAAGATAGCCAGGTCCTCCGGGGTTTGTGAGGTTGCTGGCCACAAGAGATGCCGGGTTGGAGCAGGTTCGAGGGTCGACAGGCCGGTAGGGCTGGGGCCAAAGCAGTTGGTGTCTTCCTCTTCTTAGCAGCTGCAGGGCAGGTCTTCTTTCTTCTAGCTCTTCTTCGGATTTTGGAATCTGGGGAAGGAAGGTTCAGGGTGCCCCTAAATACTAGATTTAGGGGCATTACAGGTAGGTGAAGGGCAGGGACCAACGGGTCCCTGTCCTGGGGTGGGTACACCCCCTGTCTTGCCTCTCTCCTGTGGGAGGGGGGCAGTAGCCTAAGCCTGATTGGGCAGGGCTTCCCATCTTCAAGATGGCGAGAGCCCGGAGATGTGCTTCACCTCGCCTCCCTCACCTGAGGGTTGGGGTTGGCAGGCTGGCACATCCCCTGTCCTTATTTGGGGTTTCCAGCCAAGCTTCCCGCCAGAGTGGGGGGTTGCAGTGGCCTGGGGAAGCTCACTGAGGTGGCATGCCTTTGAAGCTTCCCCCTGCCCATCCTGGGGGAGGAGATTTAGCACCTCGCCCAGGATGTGCATTGTTGCAGACCCAGGAGAGCAGGATCTCTCCTACCCAGGGGTCCAGCAACATGTCTGCTGTGTGGCAGCCTAGGCAGCCTCAGAACAGACGTGGATTGTAGGTTAGGTTTCAGGGGGCTTCTCTAAGATGCCCTCTGTGGTGCTTGGTACATTAAATCCCACACTGGCATCAGTGTGTGTTTAATGTGCTGAGCAGTTTGATACCAAACTTCTCAGTCTTCAGTGCTGCCATTATGGTGCTGTGGAGTTCGTGTTTGACAAGCTCCCAGCACCATGTACTCTTAAATGGCAGCACTGCACGTACAGGGCCCAGGAATGGACCTGGGTACTGTAGGGGCACAGGGCTCCTGCCTTTGTGCCCACACCACTGGCATATGGCACCCAGCTAGAGGGGTGGCTGATGTATGCCAGGGCAGTGTAGGTGTGGGCATGGCACACTGGGATGTGTGCCATGTCGTCTCTCTGTTTTGTCTTATGCCCAGACACTCAGCCTGCCAGGGCAGTGTGTGTGTGTGTTAGGGTACGGGGCCTCTAAGGGTGGCACAATGAGTGCTGCAGCCCTTAGATGCCTTCCCTGGTCACAAGGCCCTGGGTACCTAGGGTACCACTTACCAGCGGCTGACATGTGGCCAGGGTTTGCCAATTTGGTTTGGAGGTTTTTGTTTAGGGAAGGAACATAGGCCCTTGGGCACCTGATTGGCAGGAGTCCAGGGCACACTCAGTCAAAGTACATTCAGCAATTCAGCAAAAAGTGGGGGCATACCATGCAAGAAAGATGGCACTTTCTCACAGAATGCCATTGGGTATGTTTGTGAATACCAACAATGCCCATACATTATGATTGTCAACACGTCCTATAGCCACTCCAACCCACCCCTCTCCGAACACTCCATTTTCTCCCACTTTCTTTTCCAGACCTACGAATGCAAAAAAGTTTAATTTGCTGTTTCGAATATCAGCAGAGCTTGATTCTTTTATTCACGATCTGCCAGTTCTGGTGTCAAATTACATTTTTTGTGGAACTAAATGAAATGGAAGTGTAAATTTAGTTAGAAATCTGGCACAATATGAGGCAGAGCTTAAATTTAATTGTAAGGATACTGAGTGGGCATACAAAATATACCACTGCCAGGCTTGGGTGAGAGATTTGACTTTTCGAGGAGCGGAAAGGCTATGCAGTGGTGCAGTTTCAAAGGGAAAGTGGTTTATTCACATTACTTTCTAGTAAGAAAAAATGACCTAGAAATAGAATGCGGGGCAATTTTGGTCCTAAAAATAGCAAAGATGTGTGTGAAAGAAACAAAAATGGCATTGGTTGTTTCCTGCCGTTACACCAGTTAAAATAAGTGTGCATAGATCTTTCGGATGCAGATTTCCATATAATAATCGCCATGAAACTCAGACAATTGCTAAGATTTGTAAAACAAGCATTGGCATAGCCAATAGGTCTCGCCTTTGGGACCTTTTAACAGTTGCATAACTAAATTCTTCTAAGGCCTCAAAAGCGAGACCTATTGGCTATGCCAAGCGGCCGTGCGGCCACGAAAGTGATCGCTATAGCGATCAAGCATCAAAGCGGCCGTGCTGCCGCGAAAGTGAAAGTAATCGCGGTAAAAGCGGCGCCCGCGCAAATGCACTGTAGCCCTAGGCTGGCCTGGTAGCACTTTGTGGAGCCCTCTCAATAAGTCTCACCAGACCGGCGCATGCGCTGGGTCAGGCGAGACCTAAAAAAACCACAATGATCACTTTCAGTTCAAGATCCTTCTGCTCTTTTGAGTCAGTACAGAGGCATTCCCCCAGTGCCTGGCAGTAGTGGCATCATTCCAAAGAAGACCGAGAATCTTTTTTTTACTCTTATGTAGGTGACTGGCTGATAAAATCTAGCTACTTAAGTGATTGTTGCAAGATTTTCAGTTGACAATGAAAATCTTATTCAAGATACCAATTACAAGTCTCCTCCATCTTAAGTACTTTGAATCCAGTGTCTGAGGCATTGAAACCTATGATAGTGATAACTTTCATAGAGACTCTACTTCTCATCCACAAGAAACACTTTTTCTTTATTCAAAGCCCAATTTGATGTCTAATCAAATGTTTATGTCTCATTGATTTAATGGCTTATTGCTTCTTCATTGTACCTCATGTGATGGTACATATGAGGCTTCTGCAAGAGGCGTTACTGAAGTCAGCATGGACAGGTTTCCAATCCTGTGCAGTGTGAAGCAATTCTCTTTTTAGCCAAAGATGCAGTCTATTCCCATAGTTCTAGATGCTTACAAATCAAACCAAGAAGTGATTCTCAACCATCTAAATATAAAAGGACTATTCCCCATAGGAAGCTTTGTATCAAATGGATCTGTTTAAGATGAGAGCTCCACACTTGCCCTGGAGTCTTTGCATCCACATCCCAAGGGTGGTTCTAATGAGTTAGGACTCGAAACCCCCAGTAACAGCTTTCCATCTTTCCATCTTTAAGCAATACAAAATGTTTAAGCTGATGTATTAAACCAGTAATTTGCAGAAAGTCTTAAGTATGACCTCAGCAACAAAGAACTTAGGCACGTTTTCCTACAGTGAGAGGGTCACTGTATACACCTGTAACTGCCTTATTGTTGGTATCTTGTTGACTTTGACTTTTCTGAAAATGTATTTTATTAATTGCACACTTTGCACTTTAAAGGCAGGATTTTGCATCTTGTTGGGTATAAGAAGCAGCAAATTGCCTCAGGTCTGGTTGCTCCAACATTTCTTGGCTAAATTTTCCTGCCTCTGGTACTCTTACCCACTGTTTGAGTTGAAGCAGCGTGTCTGCATCAAAGGTAACCCTGTCAATGTCTGCTTGTGACTCTGCCATGAACAGCTACTCTGTTGATAACAGACAAACGTATATCAGGTATGATTTGAAGGAACCCTGAGCTGACTGGACTTCTTTTCCATTTTTAGGTCAATCTCTGACTTTACCATTAATAAATAATCTTTCCCCTTTTGAAGACCTGCAGTATCTTTATGCTCTCTCAGCTGATATCATTGCCATTGTTGTGGGAAAACTGGAATAAAGAGAGACCAGACCTCCTTGGCAAGGCAAAAATAGGTTTAATCTCAACAGCTAGGAGATCAGTCAACTCTGTAGAACTGAAAAGCTGACCTCAAAATACTGCTTGCAGGCAGCCCTTTATATACTCACCAAAATGCTGATTCTCTTCAAAAGAAATAACAAGTCATGAAAAATATGAGTTCATAATATACTTTCACATAAACATCAATCATCGGTGTCCTTATCTCGTGTCCTGTTCTATTAGTTCCCCTTATCGTAACCTTAACAAACCTTTTGAAACATTAAACCTTCTTTCCCAGATTGTGTACGTTTTATTGCTGTGTTCCCAAGACTTCTTGTTTGACTAAATATACTTTTGACTAAAGATACCTTTAACCACATATTTTTTGAAGTCCAAGAACAGCTTTATTCGATTGTTGTACAATACAATCATAAAAGCATTACATTTCAGTTAACGAGAATGGAATACGTGTTTGTGCGCTGTGATTGTAAACTCTTCAAGGCTTATAAACATGTTTCCCATTTAACTAAAACTTGCTGATCTTATGTTCTGCTTTTTTGTGTACTCCCACCCACTTTGCCCCTTTGTAAACCTTAGGCTACGTTTAGTTCTGCACTGCTCTCTACTGATGTCTGTTGTAGTGAGATCTCTTTGCATTTTATACTTTCCTTAACATTCCCCCTGTAGATGATATTTCAGCTACTTTATCTAACCCTGGGTCTGCGTTTAGTATCCAATGATATGTATTACCTGGAGCATCTACTACTTGTGTAGGTGTCCTGACTATAAACATCCCTCCCACCTTTGCGCTCTTCCTCTTACAGCAAGCTGTAGCTTATTGAAAAACACAGCATATCAAAAGCAATATCACAAAAAAATATAAGAAAGCCTTTAACACTCCCGACATGTAGGATGGTAGCCAATCGAACCAACCCTTAAACCATTCATCTGGGGCACCTCCTTCATCCACCATTGTCTTTTGTAAGTTGTGCAAAGTTTGTATGGCCTCTGACGATGTTCCATTGTCCGCATCATATGCAGGGACATAAGTATAACAAACAGTCTCTATCTCGGTACATGCTCCACCTTCCATGGCCGTCATAAGATCAAGTACATATTGGTGCTGCATGATAATCATTCTCATGACACGCAGCTCTTCCTTTATGTAATTGAATCCATATTTTGTGTCATTGATCGCCTTCATTAGTTCCCAACTGTTAATTTGCAACCATCGAGCAGTTGCTTTTGCCTGAATAAATAGTAGGACACTTCCAAAAAACAGCTGGGCTTTATCGAACAACCTGTGCTCTTGGGCAACATCTTTCCAGGTGGTTGTGCCATAATATTTTGCAGCTCTTCTTCTCTGGTGATGGTGCAACAAGGTAGTTGGACTTCTCATGGGGTGGTCATGTAACTTGGAAATATTTATTCCTGGAATGTCCAAGACTTGGGTGTGCAAAATAACCAAAGAACAGAGGCGGTTCCAGTTAGGTGACAACTGAGTGTATAACAGTTCTCCGCACTGCCAATAATAGTCCATGAGGTTTGAGGTACCCCCCTGCATGTTGGTGTTATCTATTGTGGTATTGCAGTTGATATTGTTCCCTACATTCATGGTACCATTACCCCGAAACAAAAACCAATATTAATCTCATGACTGTCCTGGGGCTTACTGTGCTATCCATCCAAGTGTATCATGTAATATTATTTTTGCATATATGTGCACACTGTCCTATTACATCCTGACTAATGTCAGTACCATTCCATAGTTATAGAGCCCTAAAGGAAAACTCAATATTGGAATGCCTTTGGTCATGGGTTTAAATTGATCCAGTAAACTTTGAGTTCTGGCCTAAGGGCACAATCCAGGGGCAAGGGGTTTATTAATTAATTTTTGCACTGGGTGGGCGGGTGTGCTACTCCTAAAAAGTCCTAAGTCTAGAACTGTTTCTGTCCATTCTGTTGTCTTGCAATGACCTACTTTCTGCATTTGTGCTATTTCATCCTTATTATCTTGCCTATCTGTTAGGATATGTATAGGAATCTGGCTCTTTATGTGATATATTAATAAACTGATATATTGTGTAAAGAGTCCAGGGGGTTCCCTTACTATTAGACAGGGCTTGCTATGCAAACGCAAAGAGCTCTGTTAAGGGTGGTGTAGTCAAGCAACCTTAGGCTTAACACAGAGGAGTGTAAGACATTTGCAAATACACACAATGATTAATGAATGACAACACTACTCAAGAAGGAGATCCACATCAATTTATAAAAATAGCAAGAATCTTTATATATGTTTAGGCATCAAAGAAAAATCGTTCAGGCCAGTACATTTTTATAAAGTGGACCCAGTGCAATTTCCGAGTTCTGCAGTGTTTTCCTACAGAAGAAAGAACAAGTTCTGTAAACCGTTACAGTATATTGACGTACATGACCAATCTCCAGGAGTTTAGGTGAGTGTTGGGCAAGGTCCAAGGCAGCACCAACCGTACGCCATGGGCGGCTGGGTGCAAATCGGCATCAGGAGTCGGTAGCACAATGTGTTTCAATGGGCATCGGTCTCTTTAAAAACGGGCTGCAGGCTCTGGCTAGGAAGCCAGTCTGGCTGAACCAGAAAGTGGACTCAGCCTTGCGATGCTTAGGGACGGGGGGACACCTTTGGTCCTCTTCTCCAAGGCCCAGGGGCAATGGGTGCAGAGGTGTCTTTAGGCATCAGGTTTTTCCGTACCAGAGCAGTCATGGTTGAGGGATCTTGCATGCAGGGGCTGCAGGCAATGTCAGGGAGTCCAGGAGGGGTGAAACCACGATGGACTCGAGCTGTGGAGGGCTGGCAAACCTTGTTGACACAGTTGCCACACTTCAACTTGGACCAGAGGCTACTGGTGCAGTGGCTGCTTCAGGTGTCGGGTTTTGGCAATTCCATAGACCTCAGAGTAATCTTTTTGGAGTTTCTGCTGAATAGGTCTGCTGTTCACTGAAAGTCTTGAGTCTTTTTTTATAGACAGTCTTCCTAAGTTTCTGGAATCAGTCTTCTCTGGCTTTGCTGCTCTTCGGTGCTCTCTCTCTTCTAATGTCCTCAGGATCTCCTCTGGTGCCAGGGACTTTCTTAAATACTGAATTTAGGGGAGTGTAGGGTAGTGGCAAATGGGTTACTGACCATTGGGGTCACTACGCCCCCTATATGACCACTTCCTGTGGAAAGTGGGCATAACCCTGTCCCAGAATTTCTAGGAATGCCATCACAAAGATGGCTACCTCTGAAAATGTGTGTCCACCTCGCAGGTAGCCCACCTTATGGGTGGTACTAGCACAGGGTGGCACGCCTACCTGACTAGCTAATTCTCCCACCTCCTGTCCAGGTGCCAGGTGGGCTCTGGATGGGGGGTGGCTTCCTTTCCTGTGAGGGGAGCCAGATTTGCATTACAAAGGTGGCGGCCTCTTTAAAGCTCGCAAGCCAAAGGAGGCTAATCAGCAGGTCATCCTGTGGGAGAGGGTTTTACACCCTCTTTCCGGACAGGCTTTTGTTCCTGACCTTCTGAGAGCAAATGGCTCTCACCCTAGGAGGTCTGAAACTTTTCTTGGTGGCAGGCTGACAGAACTCAGTCAGCAAGCACACCAGAGGCTGGTAGGTTTTCAGGGGGGATCATCTCCTCCCCTCTTTTCCCTTTTATGTCGCTGGAGGTGCTTGGTGTGAGGTGGGGTCCATCTGGACATACAATGGGTGGATCCGTGCCTTCCTGCCATCAACTCGTATTGCGGTAGAGGAGTTCATGTTACTATAAAAGGACCGTCGAACTTGGGATCCTTCCAATTCCGGGCAAAGTTTTTTATGAACACTCAAGCTCCTATTTGCATGCCTGAGATATCGACCTCACCAGTAGCGCACTTCTCCATTCCTCTGGTTGGCTGTTTGGAGGTGAACTTTGCAGTCTTTGTTAATTCAGAGAGAAAAACATGCATTTCATCATTTAAAATTTTAGCTGTACTTTCCACCTGCACCTTGCATCTAGTGGCAGGAATTTGTGTGTTTATGAACCTTCCCGTCACTATCTCATGGTGAGTTAGGTGTGATCGACCTGGGCATGTTCCTAAGAGAAAATAGTGAGAGTGGTAAATAATACAAAAAAATTGTGTGCAATGTGGCACATAATTTGCTTATCTTGTTCTTCAGCAAGCCATTAAGGTGCTCAACTACACCTTACGCTGGGGGTGGTAAGGATAATTTGTTTTATCTATCCTCAGCATTGCTGTGAGATGTGTGAAGTTGGAATAGACCAAGTGTGTGCCGTTATCGGATTTGACCCCTTTTGGATTTCCCCATCGGGGAATCTCCTCATGGATCAGTAAAGAAGCAGCTGACTGGGCATCACAGTTGCCACAGTGTCATGCTTCAACCCACCTGGGAAAAAGGACAAACCACAACTTGTGGGTGTGGTATAGTGGAGTTTATTACCTTCAGTATGGGGTTTGAGGAGAATTGTTGGCACATTGTACAATTATGAATGTACATAGTAAGCATATCGTGCAGGTTGAGAACAAACCAATCTTGTTGTATCTGCATAGACAAATGATCTCTCGAAATGTGATCCGGTAAGTGCAATTAATCAAGGGCTATCGTGAGTAAGGCCTGAGGCATCTTTGGTTTCTGTGGATATTTGTCTATAGATCAAATCGTCCCCTGACTGAGAGCAATCTCTATCCTCCCATAATTGTTTCTCATGCAGTGGAACAGCTTTCTGTAGTTCTCGAAGATGTGCTGGCTCAGCATAATGAGCTGTAATAATATTTGTGGGTAGTGTTTGACTGGGCCACGAAGACTGGAATATATTGTGAACCTGATGGTGTGGACAGGGTGTGCGCCTAGCTGCGTCTTTAGCTACCAGATCTGCTAATACATTCCCCCGTGACACAAAGTCCAGTTCATTTGTGTATGCCGCACACTTCACAACCGCCACAGCTTGTGGTAGGGAAAGTGCGTCTGTTAAGGCCTCTAAGAGATTCCTATGTATGACAGAGCGCCAGTCTAATTTAAAGTAGCCCCTTTTGCTCAATCTCATGCTGCTTGAATGTACTGTTGAAGTTACATAGGCCGAATATGAATAGATTGTGATAACTTTTCCTATTCCTTGCTTGAGGGCTGCTATTAGGGCTATCAGCTCTGCTGCTTGTGCCGAATAATCTTCTGGCAGTCTTAGCTGCTCAACTATGCGACGTGCGTCTGAGGAATTGTGCTGCTGTGCTCTAACTACAGCTGCACCTGTTTGTGTTACTACTGTGTCCTGGTCGATGGGGAAGGATCCGTCAATGAAATATACAATATTGCTGGGAATGGGATCCTCTGTTGCTTGACTGGCTTCATTGGGGACATATGTTGCTCAGTCATGTGCATCATCCTCGGAGTCCCATATAGGATAGGCAAAAAATGTTGCGGGTTCACCGTATGGTACATAACAACTTTCAAAGATGGGAGTGACAGTATTAGCTCGTATACTGATACTCAGTGTGGGTAGGGTGGTTTTAGCTTTTTGAATGATGGCAAACACGCATAGGGCATCAGAGGTGGCCCCATGACGATGGGTGTGCTATTTGGCTGCAGGGTTGAGAGCTTGTTCACAGGGGCAATGTCTCTTCATTACTGAGACCAAAGGACCACTGAAGTATGCATTTGGTTTGTGACCCAGATGATAATTTTGTGCGAGGACAGCTGTCATCACTTGACTATTGCAGTGGCAGAATAGGTAAAACTCTTTGGCGTAATCAGGGGTTCCCAAAACTGGGGCGTTTGTTATCTCTGTTTTCAGTCTTTGGACGTTTTCCCTCATGTCTTGAGTCCTTGTTATTTTGCCACATCTCTTTTGCTTGTTTAATAGAGGTCAGCAGGGGTGCCTTTAAATTGCTGTAGTCAAAGACCCACTGCCTCACATAGTTGCAAAGGCCAAGAAACTTCTGCATTCCTTTAACAATCTCTGGTTCGGTCATTTGGCTTATAGATGCTGGGTTCTCAGGGTGTCACTTGCCGACCAGAAGCTGACAGTAGTTGCCCTAGATAGTGGACCTCCTCCTGACAGAACTAAACGTTGTCTTTCTCCACTTTATATTCTCTCTTTGTGAGAGTGACCAAAAGGGACACAGTATCTTTCCTACACTGTTTTTCTGTTAGGCTGCAGACTAGTATATCATCAACATATTGCAACAGAGTACTGTCACACTGAAAGTTTGACTGATCATTTTTCACCTCCCTGTTGAAAATACTAGGGGATTCACAATACTCTTGAGGAAAACTATAATACATGTAGAGTCCCACAATAGGAGAACGCTGTCAAATACTGACTGTCTCAATGAAGAGGGATGCTAAAGAAGGTATTCTTAAGATCTATGACCGAGACAAATTTAGCATTCTGAGGAGTGTTTCTTAAAATAATGGATGGGTCTTGAACAATTTGGATTTCTGACACCATTACATCATTCAGGGGGCACAGGTCTTGAACCATATGCCAAGATTTCTTAACTAGGTAAATCGGGGTATTTCAAGGGGACACTCCAGGGGTAAATCGCTCCTTGCTCTAGAAATGACTATATCGCAGTGGCAACTCCTCCGCCTCACCCCACTGCCTTCAATCAGGAAAAGAAAGGAAAAAATAAAATGATAACATAATGTTATTATCTTTTTATTTTTTCCTTCTGCTGTGGCAGCTTGCATGAAGGGTGTCAAGAACGGCAAAACGTGTTCCTGCACGGTTTCCCCTGGTTCTGATCGCAAAAGAAAACTTTTCAATTACCCTTGGAGTCGGCTGTTTCACTTCCCTTCCTTCAGACGTTCCCAAAAGAAGACTAGTCTGTTAAAAACTATTACCAACAGGGCGCCCGTTCTCAGGGCGGTCTGTGGGTTAGCGGTCTAGTGTTTGACAGGCAGTTGTTTGAACGTGCGCGCGTTCCCTGACCGCGGCGCACTTCAACTGTAGAAATTTGTGAGGAGGCTGTGTCGTTCGAGTCTCTCACAGAACTTCCAGAAAGTATTCGTTGGGGGTTGAGAAAGTTATTCTTCGCTGCCCAACAGATTCCGGAGGTGGAGTTAGTAGTCTTCTATCTCATCTCGTGTCACAAGAACTTTCCTGTTATTTCCAGTGAGTGGAAATTCTCCAGAGTCTCTACCAGCGGTGTCTTGTGGAAGGTCTTTCAAGGCAGGAACTATTTCAGAGAAAAGGTCAACAGTCATTCCTCGGTGAGTGACCTAATGCATAAATGCGCTGGTATAAAAGCAGTGTAGCGTATTGAAGCATAAAACAACTTGAGACTGTCAGGCTGCTAATATTCCCTTACAACGTTCCTGGTTGTAGAACAAGAAGCAGTCCCCATAGACTTCCTTAATCATTGTTTGGGGTTCCTGACAGAAATTTCAAGAGAGTGCAATTCAGGCTACAGGCTTCTAGTTTCCATGAGGAACTTTCTTCTGCAGTTCTGATAACAAGAAAAGAATCTACTTCATCTCGTTGTATGTTAAATATATATATATATATATATATATATTGCTTACCACCAATTGCCGCAGCAGTAATCATCAAGTGTAGCAGCAACCATCAAGCGCAGCAGTAACCAACAAGCGCAGCAGCACCATCAAGCGCAGCAGCAATCATCAAGCATAGTAGCGCTTGCTTAGCGCGGAGCACAGAAAAAAGCAACTAAAAGAGAGAGGCAAATCCACAGTAGAAATCAGGTAAAGGTCAGGGCGTAGGGAGTGGGTAGGGAGTAGTGAGGGCCTCTAAGGGGACTTCCACTAATTCTCTGTTAACTTCATTCACAGATGCCAGAGTAACCACACTAGTCCAGGAGAGGCAGGCATCACAGTGGAGTCTCTCTATTATCCCATTCCCCTTTCCCCCTTCTTGCTGGAAGTGAATTTTATTCGCTGTAGCGAGGCAGGGGAGCTGGGAAATTATCATCAATTGAGTCCAGGTCTTCAGTCCAGCTGTTCCCGTGGTGGAAGGGAATTTCAGGTGCGTGGTACCTTCTTTCGCTTGTCTTGACAGATTGAAGTGCCATTCAACTAAATCCCACCTGAGCAGTATGGCTGAGGGTCTGGATGTTAAGACATTGGCAGCAGTGCTAGAAAGAATTCAGGAACAGTTAAATGTCACCATGGAGGCAAATAAGACTCTCAGTGAGGAGGTCAGGAAGTCTAGTCAGGAAGCGAATTTCCTTAGGCAGAGGGTGGAAGAATTGGTTTCCGGAGATAGTGCTGAGTTTAAGGCCCCAAAATCTTTCCATTTCTCGCCCACGTCATCTACGTCTGAACTGACCACTCAGGTTATCCATGCCATGTCTCCCACTATACCTTTGGCAGCCCCAGAAAGATTTACAGGTGACCCCCATAAGGCGCAAATTTTCCTCACACAATGCTCTTTGCATTTCCTTTGCAAGCCTATCGTTTTTAAAGAGGACCAATCCAAGGTGGCCTTTGTACTGTCTTACCTGAGCGGAGATGCGGCAGCCTGGTCTATGCCGCTTGTGAGTTGCAATGACTCAATTCTGTATAACTTTGAGGAATTCAAGGAAGAATTTCTTCGCATCTTTGATCGGCGCACAGTGTCACAAACGACAGACAATGAACTTTTGGATCTCAGACAAGGGAGTCGGGAGTTAGTAGCCTATATTGCCCAGTTCAATAAACTAATAGTGGAAACCAAGTGGCCAAAGGAAAAGAGGGCGGCCATTTTCTATCGAGGACTGAAAGATGAAATAAAAGATGGGTTGGCACAAATCCCTAGGAGACCCACAGATGTGTCAGAATTGATGGACCTTGTACTTCAGATTGATTCGAGGCAAAATGAGAGGCGGAGTGAGCGTCGCAAGGAGGTACGGCCTTTCCTTCCGCGTTTCGACAGAGCCAGGTCTGATCCGGTTAAGTCATCTGAGACAACTTCGGGGGAAGAACCAATGCAAATTGGGTCAATTAGAGGCCCATTAACTAAGGAGGAAAGGGAGAGGCGACGTAATGGAAAATTGTGTATGTATTGTGGAACTGCCGGGCATTTTGTCAAGGAATGTCCACGAAAGCCTAAGATTAGCACAGTGCCAAAAGACAAGCCCCACCAGTAGGAGGAGTTGCTCTGGTGGGCGCAGAAGAGAAGTCAACTCCAGATCCACAAATGCTTGCAAATACCCTTCAGTCCGCGGCCCCTCATTTGATTATCCCCTGTGGGATTAAATTTGGAATAAAAGCTATGGAGAACATTTCTGTTATGATTGATTCTGGGGCAACAGGGAATTTCTGCGACATAAAATTTGCCAAATCCCTAGGAATCCAGTTTGTCCGCAAAATCAAGCCGGAACCGGTGCGGGCTGTTGACGGAACAAATCTCTCTTCTGGCCCCATCACTTGGGATACTGAAGAAATCATCTTGGAAGGTCCAGGGAGCCATAGGAGCATTTTAAAGTTTGCTTTGATTGATGCCCCTCAGTTTCAGCTGATTTTGGGTTTGCCCTGGCTCACGGAACACAACCCAAGGATTGACTGGGCAAGAAGATCGGTGGAAATGAGCTCGGATTATTGCAAGGAACATTGCTTTCAAGGAGAGGAAACCCATCTCCAGCCCTCCCAAGCAACGTTATTGGCGGAGCCGTCTTTGGTGGTCTGTGCTTTGGAGGTTCCAGCGATTCCAAGCGAATATCTGGATTTGAGAGATGTTTTTGATGAACAGGAGGCCAATAAATTGCCCCCACATAGGGAGTATGATTGTACCATAGAATTGGAACCAGGGGCACTCTTGCCGTGCAGTAGAATCTATGCCCTCTCTGAAGCTGAGAATGTACATCTGAAGGAGTATCTGGATCGATATCTAGCTAATGGATTCATCCGACCCTCTCAGTCTCCGGCATCTTCTCCTTTATTTTTCATTCCTAAGAAGGATGGGAAGCTTCGCACATGCATAGATTATCGTGCCTTGAACCAGGTGACAAAGAAGAACCGATACCCGCTACCACTGATTTCGGAACTTTTAGATCAGGTGAAGGATGCTTGCATCTATACTAAGTTGGACCTTCGCGGAGCCTACCATTTGGTTAGAATGGCTGAGGGGCATGAGTGGAAGACAGCTTTCCGGACGCGATTCGGCCTCTTTGAGTACCAGGTAATGCCATTCGGCCTGTGCAATGCCCCAGCTGCCTTTCAGCATTTTGTAAATGATATCCTTCGAGAATTCCTTGACCGCTTTGCAGTGGTATATATTGATGACATCCTTGTTTTCTCTGCTAATATGGAAGAACATGTACAACATGTGCGCGCCATTTTGAAGAAGTTGCTAGATCATCAGCTTTTTGTCAAGTTGGAAAAATGCGTTTTTCACACCACAGAGGTTGAATTTCTGGGATTCATTTTGTCTCCTGAAGGAGTGGCCATGGACGATTCCAAGGTAAAAGCAATAAGAGACTGGCCCCCTCCACAAAATGTCAAGGAAATACAAAGATTCATTGGATTTGCTAATTTCTACAGGCGATTCATTTCAAATTTTTCGGAGAAAGTTCGTCCAATCACTCTTCTTTTGAGGAAAAAAGAACCTTTTGTGTGGGGACCAGTGACTGAGGAAGCCTTTCAGTCTTTAAAAAGGGCCTTCATTTCCGCTCCAATTCTGCAGCATCCAAACATAGAGGAACCATTCTATGTGGAGGCGGATGCTTCTGATCAGGCGATTGGAGGAATTTTGTCACAGAGACATCGAGAGACTGGCCAACTTCATCCCGTTGCTTACAGGTCACAGAAGTTAACAGCGGCTGAAGTCAATTATTCCATTGCAGACAAGGAACTTTTGGCAGTGAAAGATGCTTTTCAGGACTGGCGACATTACTTATTAGGGGCCAAGCATGAAGTAACAGTCTATACAGACCATAGAAATCTGCAGTTCCTGAAGTCTGCGCGAACACTCTCGCCACGACAATTGCGATGGTCATTGTTTTTCGCAGATTACAACTTTGTTTTGACATACAAACCAGGAGCAGACAATGGAAAGGCGGATGCCTTGTCCCGGCTAAATTCAAGTGAGCAAAGAGAAACTTCCCGAGAAGTTCACATAATTCCTGAGGAAAAGATAATTGGGGCAATACTTTACTCAGAATTGGAAGAGAAGATCAGAGATTCAATGTCGCAAGAAGATCTGTCAAAATGGTTGAAAGAGGACCCAGAGAGAGAAAGCAGAGATGGGAAACCCTATCATCACGGAGTATTGTTCGTTCCACAGGCTGATCTACAAGAAAGAGTCATACAGCATTGTCATGATGATCCTTTGGCCGGCCACAAAGGGGTCACGAAGACCATTGAATTGATCAAACGAGACTTTTGGTGGCCCGGTCTGGAAGCTCAGGTGAGACAGTATGTGGCATCTTGTGCTAGTTGTGTCAAGGGGAAGGCCGTAAGACAAGCCCCACAAGGGTTACTTCAACCTTTGCCCATAGCACCAGCTCCTTGGCACACCATCTCAATGGATTTTATTGTGGATCTTCCTTCTAGTCAGGGGTTGTCCGTTATATGGGTGGTGGTAGATCATTTCACCAAGATGGCTCATTTTGTTCCATTGAAATCCCTCCCAACTTCAACTCAGCTTTCCACTCTGTTTACTCAACACATAGTCAAGGCACATGGGATTCCAAAGGTGGTCATATCCGATAGGGGTCCTCAATTCATTTCACGATTCTGGAGAGCCTTCCTAGGCAAATTAGGGGTGGACTCTCGTTTGTCCACCAGTTTTCACCCACAGACTGATGGGCAAACGGAGAGAGTAAATCAAGAACTGGAGCAATATTTGCGCTTGTACTTGATGGATCAGGAGGGAGATTGGCCAGAGTTAATTTGGGCAGCTGAATTTGCATATAATAACGCAGTTCACTCTTCTACCGGATTTTCCCCGTTCTTTTTGAATTCAGGTCGACACCCCAATACCTTAGTGAATAGGTCTGAAAGTCTAGTACCAGCTGTGGAAGAGAAGGTGCGTAAATTACAAGAGACTTATAAGGTAGCAACTCAGAACTTGATTAAGGCAAAGGCAACACAGAAGGTGCAGGCAGACAAGAAAAGAAGGAAGAATCCCGTTTTTGAGCCAGGGGACAAGGTTTGGCTATCCACTCGATACATGCGCCTCAAGGGGAATCGTAAATTCCAGCCTAGATTTGTAGGTCCATATGAGGTAGAAAGGATGATGAACTCAGTTACAGTGAAACTCAAGCTTCCCATTAGTCTAAAGATTCACCCAGTGTTCCATGTATCGTTAGTAAAGAAAAACCCCGTGGGTATGAGAATGGGTTTGCCTCCAGCTCCAGTTCACAGACAGGCTGGAGAAGAATTTGAAGTCAAGAGGATTCTAGACTCAAAACTGAAGAAAGGAGAAGTTTTCTATTTAATTGACTGGAAAGGGTTTGGTCCGGAGGATCGTTCTTGGGAGCCCAGTTCAAATATCCATGCCCCCAGATTGGTTCGTGAGTTTCATAGGACATATCCCAATAAACCAAAGGAGAGCGGAGGGGAGTTCTTGGTGGGGGGTACTGTCAAGAACGGCAAAACGTGTTCCTGCACGGTTTCCCCTGGTTCTGATCGCAAAAGAAAACTTTTCAATTACCCTTGGAGTCGGCTGTTTCACTTCCCTTCCTTCAGACGTTCCCAAAAGAAGACTAGTCTGTTAAAAACTATTACCAACAGGGCGCCCGTTCTCAGGGCGGTCTGTGGGTTAGCGGTCTAGTGTTTGACAGGCAGTTGTTTGAACGTGCGCGCGTTCCCTGACCGCGGCGCACTTCAACTGTAGAAATTTGTGAGGAGGCTGTGTCGTTCGAGTCTCTCACAGAACTTCCAGAAAGTATTCGTTGGGGGTTGAGAAAGTTATTCTTCGCTGCCCAACAGATTCCGGAGGTGGAGTTAGTAGTCTTCTATCTCATCTCGTGTCACAAGAACTTTCCTGTTATTTCCAGTGAGTGGAAATTCTCCAGAGTCTCTACCAGCGGTGTCTTGTGGAAGGTCTTTCAAGGCAGGAACTATTTCAGAGAAAAGGTCAACAGTCATTCCTCGGTGAGTGACCTAATGCATAAATGCGCTGGTATAAAAGCAGTGTAGCGTATTGAAGCATAAAACAACTTGAGACTGTCAGGCTGCTAATATTCCCTTACAACGTTCCTGGTTGTAGAACAAGAAGCAGTCCCCATAGACTTCCTTAATCATTGTTTGGGGTTCCTGACAGAAATTTCAAGAGAGTACAATTCAGGCTACAGGCTTCTAGTTTCCATGAGGAACTTTCTTCTGCAGTTCTGATAACAAGAAAAGAATCTACTTCATCTCGTTGTATGTTAATATATATATATATATATATATATATTGCTTACCACCAATTGCCGCAGCAGTAATCATCAAGTGTAGCAGCAACCATCAAGCGCAGCAGTAACCAACAAGCGCAGCAGCACCATCAAGCGCAGCAGCAATCATCAAGCATAGTAGCGCTTGCTTAGCGCGGAGCACAGAAAAAAGCAACTAAAAGAGAGAGGCAAATCCACAGTAGAAATCAGGTAAAGGTCAGGGCGTAGGGAGTGGGTAGGGAGTAGTGAGGGCCTCTAAGGGGACTTCCACTAATTCTCTGTTAACTTCATTCACAGATGCCAGAGTAACCACACTAGTCCAGGAGAGGCAGGCATCACAGTGGAGTCTCTCTATTATCCCATTCCCCTTTCCCCCTTCTTGCTGGAAGTGAATTTTATTCGCTGTAGCGAGGCAGGGGAGCTGGGAAATTATCATCAATTGAGTCCAGGTCTTCAGTCCAGCTGTTCCCGTGGTGGAAGGGAATTTCAGGTGCGTGGTACCTTCTTTCGCTTGTCTTGACAAAGGGGGCAGGGCATAGCTGAAGAGCAGGGGAGGAGGGTACGACCCTCCTAAGTGCGTAATGACTGTTTGATCAGCCCTCTTGGGCCCCCCAAAACAGTCATGCGCACTTTCCCTGTTCTTCCTGCTGGCTACATTACAGCCTGCATGAAGAACATGTCCACCCCTTCAGTCCCTGGCTGAGCGCCGTGTCACGGTGCTTAGATCACTGTGCTAGAAAAATCCACTTGCCCACTCGCATTGTCGACCAAGATTTATTCAGGATGAGCTATTTTTATAGACTACTCTGGACTAATTCTTTCTGGTGAGTTGAAAATACTCTAACATCAGGGAAGACAAATTTACTTTTGACCTCTGTCTCTGAAAGGAGAGTAAATGTGACAAAATAACAAGATTTAAATGCATTTTTATTGCTCACATAGTTGAAAGAGCAATAAAAATGCTTTTAAATCTTATCTGGTCACATTTGCTGGCTTTTCGAGACAGATGTCAAAAGTCACTTATCTTATTACATTTATTTTTCTTTCTGTGACTTAAGTTAGAGGATTTTGTAAAGTGAACTGCGTGACAATTGAACTGTGGCATGTTAAATGAAAGGCTGTAAGATGTCAGGCTTTTTCCTAACACAACCCTGAAATAGCTAAGTGAACTGTTCAAATATTCCACTAGTTATACAGACCAATTTTTTTTGTCTCGCCTAGCGATGCAGCGCATGCGCTGCACGCCTTGGCGAGATCTATTGTTGTGGATTTTGCTTCCGAAGGGGGACAGGATATGTGCAAGCGCCCGGACAGCCGATGTGCACGCTCACGCGTCTCTTCTCTGGTGCTTTCGCGCGCTCAAATAATGCCCACGTTGCACTCGTGACACAGAGTGCTGCCTGTGTAACCAAGGACGCTTTCAGGCTTCCCGGAAATGAGAGCTGAAGTGAAATAATAAACTCTGATCCACTGAACTCTACTTCTTTTTCTGTTGTAATGACGGATGTAACGACACAAGCAGCAAAATACCAGTCTGTGGCACACTATGCTAAGCACTGTTTTTTTTAGTGTAGGTTTTTAAAGCCATGCACTTAATTATCGCGGCCACCCCTCCCCTCCCATGAGAGCCCCACCAGTTTTTGCATTCCACTTAATGCCCAGCCGGTGGTTAGTGCACTTGCTGCAGAGATCTGTGTGCAGGCGAGTCACGGGTCTGCATCATCATAAAACAGAGAGGGCTCATGTCCCTGCTGTAAAGCACAACGTAAAGCGCAAGTCACTGATTTCTGCTTTAGTCAGGTAGCTCAGTGGGTTACAGCTTTTGTCGCAGAGGTCATTGTGTTATGCAAAGGTCATAATGTACTATCCTTGTACAGTGGCACAGTGAGTTATAAACAAGCCCCAAACAGCTGCACTCAAACTGCAAGCAACGCAGTGTTGTTTTCTTCAAACTTTACCTTTTTATAAGGCTTCTTAGGGTAGTGATAAATGCTTACTAGTTAAGATAATCCCAAACCTTGTGTTTTGTGGACCCCAACACACATTTTAAATCCTGACTTTGCGTTTCTTCAGAACAAGTGCTCTTACCATGTAATTTCTACCAGTATAGATGATTTACAGGCCCACTAGAATTATGCGGCAGGGAAAGACCAAAATATGCGCCAAGAAAAGGCAAATTATGCGGCCCAAAATGTGCATTACTTCCTTATTTTGCCATGTTTACACAGGTTAACCCTGCCTGAATAAAGGTTTCACATCATAAGTACCAGTTTAACACCAAAATACAGTAATAAGCAACAGAAAGGGGACCAGTTAACCTTTTCAAAGGTCCTTCCACTGCCCAGCAGCATGTGTTGCTGCATTTTTAGTACTTTTGAACTGTATGAGCTAGAAGCTAATTTTTTTTTTTGTAAAACCTGCAGGATATGCAGCAGATGCTGCATTATGAGGCAAATGTGGCAAATCCTTAATTATGAAGGGAAACGACACTGCTGCAAACTCTCATAAATCCAATTGCCCTAATGCTATGGGACTGCTACACCTGGGACCGTCATATTTAGCATTCCCTGCACATTGACTTACAACTTGTATGATTCATTGCACCCGTACAATATCTGTGCAAGTAAAGGGCTCGACACCCTGCCTCGGGCCGTGTAGTGGCGTTTAAAAATAAATGGGAGAAAACTGAGTAAGTGCCCTATAAATGTTTTTTGTTGTAATTGCTCATGCAGACAGATACATATGACATTCTTATAGGGCAAGAGCACCTCTAACAGAAAGGAGGTAGAAATGGAAAGCCCCTCCCTCAAAACCATGGTTTCTTCTTCTTAGCACCTGTGAAGTCATAACAAGCGGAGTGCCTTTGTTTCCCACCATCACACTGTTATTTAGGTGTGAGACTGCAGATAGCTCAGCGCCAGCATGGAAACAAGCATTTGCAATGCAACAGGTCTCACATTTACGCGAGTTTGAGCTATTGGCATTGTAAATGATAATTCCTTTTATTTATATTTTGATTTATGAAACCTAAATAAAACGCATTGTCATTTACAATGCCAATAGCTTAAACTTGCGTAAATCCGAAACATATTGCATTGCAAATGCTTGTTGTAATTCTGTGGTGAAAAAATATTTTTATAGGATCAAAACAAATTAGAACACTACTTGGTGATGTGCAAATTTTAAATATTTTTGCTGAAACCCAATTTCCAAAAATTGTTTATGCGCTATTATCAGTAAAACTACATGTTATTGGGAAAGTTTTGTGGCCATATCAATGGAAAGTATGCTATCTGTAAATGACAATGCACTACCACATCATGCTTTGGTACTATATGTATGAAAAGCGAGTTTTTAAACATGAACTGGGAATTATTACTGCTCCTGCCCAGATGACAATGCTATTAGTGAACTAGGAGGCAAGCCAGGAATCGTGTGTACCCTATATATAGGCTTGATTGTTGTTATACATGGAAAAAACATTTAGTTTAGACAGTAACGTTTTTTTTGTACAGCAGAAATAGTAAACTTGCATATTTGAAGGTTCTCTCTTATGTGATAATAAAGAAAAAGGCGGCTCGATAAGACAAAATATTTGCCTAGGACCACACAATTTGAGACCAGTTCACGGCTCAAGTTCAATACAGTTAGGTCAAGTAGATTATTAAGGTTACTAGACCTGCAGGTCTAGTAAAATTGTAATGATTTTTTTTAGCTCTGTGCAGCGTTGATTGGTCAGGCCAGGGAGCCTGGCTGTCTGCTTTCTGTTCTTGGAAGACAAGAGCAGGAACAGAGACGGCCGAGACCCGGCGGGAAGGTAGGTGTTTTTTGTTGTTGTTGTTGTGACCCACACCCCTGCCTTCCCTCCCACCACCCGTGAGTCGTGCCGGCTGCCACTGCTATATGGTGGCGGGTATTCTGCCTTACCCTAGGTAGGATAGTGGCCTCTTTAATGTTATTCTGAATGGGGTAGATGGTTTGTATAAGGCCTACATCATGGGGACTCTAGGACCACAGAGTATCTAGTACTTGTGAAAGATCTACAACCCTACCAGAATCAAAGACTCTACCTAGTGTGGGCATCCTTACTGCCAATACTGTCCTCAACAGTATATCATGCATAAAAACTATAATAGTTTTCTTAGGGTCACCATCAAACAGCTGGTCATCCAATATTTCCTTAACTGTTTAACTGGCTCAAGAAATATAATGCATGCCCATAGACTGTGGTTAGGATCACAGGCTCCTTGACAGCAGAGAGGGGCTCCACAAACCAAGGCAACAGAGCTCCGTATTAGCAGTAAACCCCCCCTTGAGAAAATCCAGCATACATAGACCTAGTAATCAACAGCCAACACTCTTCTCTCATACCTTGAAGATTTTTTCAATCAAAGATAGGTATCACATCCACATTGAATTTGGATAGTCCTGTTTAGTTTAGCCATAAGATCTCTCCCCAATTAACTAATTGGGGCGGGCGGAGAATATAGTAAGCAACCATCAACATACCACCTTCCTATCTCCATCTTCACCTGCTTAGTGAACGGAACCCCCATTACCACCCCAGAGAATCTTTGTGTGTCCATTGATCTGTTTGAAATCGGGGGATATCCCTCTCTGATGCAAGATCATGTTTCTCCCGTGTCTATGAGGAATGCATACCTCTTATTGATGGCCTCCATCACAGTGGGTTCCTCATCACGCGTGTGCGTCAATGACAATGCTGGATGCATGGGACTACTCTGTAGGCATCTTCATTCCGAGTACCATCCCATGTAATTTGTTTGATAGGGGTTTTCTCCCCTCACAATCACACTTCTCTGTCCACGTTGGGTGGAGTCACTATTGGGGGTGCTTGTTAGCTCTGCTGTGGCAGCATTTGTTGCATTTGAGGCAATACTGGGTTCTGTGTATTTTGTTTTGGTGGCTAAGGGTAAACCCCTAATCTTCCTCCTTGTTCTTGGTCCTTTACTCTTTAATAAAATGTCCATATCTGTGAAAATATTGACAGGTCTGATCCATCATCTGGGGGCTTATTCTGCCCTTCCCTATGCCTCCTCGCCCCCCTCTGTTACTGCCTTGTGCCTATTTTGCTGTTGCGGGTACTGTTGTTGGGCGGTCTCTGGGACCACACCCACAGATATCGCAGCCATCTGAGTGATTTGCCAGTTTTTGCTGCACCAACTTGACTACTGTTTTCTCCATTACCTCCTGTTTCTTCCTCTCTCTCTCTTGTTTCTTGTTACAAAACTTTATCATGTGTGCCTGTATCTCTGTCCAGGGTTTAGCTTCCAATGTCTGTGTTGTCGAGATTATCCTGCACATCAGAGGGTAAACCCTTCTTTACTACGTTATAGAACACAGCATTTCCCCCAGTTACTTTGCAACCCTGGCCTACTTCTTGAATCCATTTCTCTTTACTCCTGATGAGGAATTGGGCGGGGTCCTCATTGAGCTGCATTGATTGAGCCACAAGAGGCCCAGTGTCTGGATACATTTTCCTCAACTGGTCCCAGACTACTGTCTGGACCAAGTTAAATGGAGACCCATCACACCTGGTTTCTGGAAGGGTGAAGTGTCTCACTCCAGCCTTATAGAAAACAGTTTCTGTCTCATCTCCTATAAGGGAGCTAAGTAGACTCTTTATGTCCCCTATTGCCAGGGTCATGCCTGCAGTTTGTTTTACATAGGTCCTAACCCTCCTCCCTGCTCCCTCGGTGAGTGGTGGTAACATCTTTTCGAGATTTTCTTATCCATTTGTGGCCAGGTAACATAATGAGGTGCCCCCGGTCCCTTTCATATAAGAGGCATGTGGTATACTTGGTAAAGGTATGTTGGGGAGTATGCTGTCTTGCATACTTTTTGCCTCACACGCAGACTCTGCCGCATATAGGGATAATCCCAGTCTGGATCCCCCTCACTGTGGACGATACAATCGTCTGCGTTTGCCATGTCACATGGATCGAAGGACCCTTCTCTTGGCCATGGGCTCATCTGCAGGCCAAACCTTCAATCCACCCTGCCAAATTTGTCTGTACAGGGCACGATGTTATACCAACTATTTTTTCCTTGAGTAACTCTCATTGGGGTGAGGTAATTGCCGCGTGGAGCCTATTGAACACTCAGCTGTTCTATTGGTCTGTCGTGTGGTGTCAATCTACTGGTGACCTCATATGGGATATGCCTGACTATATGTTTCCTGGAACCGTAACTGCTCAAGCTTTGTCGCTTGGGGTCTCCTAGTATTAGAGAAAGTGCCCTGCTCACTTTCTCTAGTGGATTTTATAAACATATTGGTGTGGCTGGGCTACCCTGTTGATCCATCCATATGTTTCTGGTTATGGTCAAGGTCAATGAAGGGCCTCTCTTGGGTGCTGGTGTAAGTGGGGCGTCTTGCCTATGGTGATTGAAGTATTTGGCCCATGTTATCTACGTGCCTATATATTGGTTATATTCTGTCCGCCATCCTCCCTGAATTTGTTCTGATGTATTATTGTGATGTCCTACTATCCCTGCGGCCCTCATGTCTCTTCTGTCTTCACTTTCTGACCACCATTCCTGAATGCTCTTTGTGGAACTATAACACTTCCCTTCTCCCTCTGCCAAGGTTGCAAATTAGCCTCAGTCTTTTTAGAGTCCTCATCTTTTTCTATAGGTACTGGCCATCAAGCCATATTAACAGCCCTATCTACATAACCATTCCACCTTCCATCATCTGCATCTTTCCCTTGTGGGGTAGACCCCGCTCCTTGACTAACATCCCTCTTATGTCTCTTTTTTTTAACAAGAATGACGTTGCTGATGAGATGAGTGACTGGTCGTCATTGTCCCCTGCCCATCGTCTCTGGCCTGCTGTGGAGAGACCCGATCTAAATATAGCGTAAATTGTACCTCCAATTCTCCTGAAAACTGAGAGTCCCCCACCCTTTTTTGTTGTTTGGGAGGATTTGTGTATTTTGGCTTTAGTTTCTGTAGTGCAACAATAGGGAGTCCCTGCAGAGATGGTGGAGGGGTGTTTAACCTCTGTATTCTCTAATCCCACCGCAGCTTCCTGTAATTGCGCGAGTAGATAAATGCTGGGTACCTTGGGAGGGATATTTGTAGGGTTAAATGGAGTTGGGAGAGCAGACTGGGTACAGGATGTGCAAGTATTTGAAGAGTCTTTAGGCTTCTCACAAAAGACTTGCCACAAGACTAAGGTGACCTCTCGCTTTTGCACGTAACTCCTGTATATTAGTGAAGAAGTGTAGCTCACTGGTTAGAGGAGGCATACCCTGAAGCAGAGGTCAGACCCGGGACCAGGGTTCGATTCCCGACGCGGCAGGGTTCGGAGCCCAATTGTCCACGGACTCGATAATTCTCGCTTCAGTGCCCACTCTAAGCACGAGTTCACACTATGCAGCTCTGGGCAACAAGCTTGCTTAATCTCCACAACGGCCCCCCCGTGGCGGGATGCCTGGCTTTCACCTTGGGGATACCCAGTACGGGTTATCTCACAGGGAAAAACCAGGACGGGTTCCCAATGCAAGCGCCGAGATGCCCAAGGGTAAGTCGAGCGCTATATAAAACATACATACATACATATATTTGCTTTGAGGTGCATGGCATTATGTTCTAATATCTTATCATTAAATGCCCCTTCCTTTGGCCAGGGGTATATGTGTCTCTGGGTAACCTTAAATTATTCTTTACAATGTTTCTGTAACCTTTTCTGATCACTAGGAAAAGTTTTTTGCATGTATTCCAGGAGAGTCTTTATAGTCCCTGTGTTTCCGGCAACTTTTGCAGTTTGGCTTTTTATCTGTTCACTTGATATTTGACCTATTTATTCCTCCGTACTCATGAAGGCATTACTTCATTCCATAGACCTCATAAGCCGAGAATGACTTCCAGAAATAAGATCTGGGGTCTGTTGATTTGAGTGTTCTGTTCTTACTCTGGTGTAAAGTTTAACACCATCAGCCTTTTAGCCATCCCTTGTGTTAAAACATGCATTGAATTTCCAGTTTCAAATCACCTACTTTATCCGAACCACTTCCAACATCGCATTTGGATTAACTGTGTACTGACTATACATTGCACTTAACTAATGTTGTGCGATATTCATACACAATCTTGCGTGAGGTTACACATTACATTTTATATGCATTTACCATTGCCAAAGAGAAAAGTCCTATAATATACAACCTTGGAATGCAGTCCACCGAGTCCTCAACCCAAAGACGGGAACTCCTGGTTTCTACTCGCACCTGTGAATAGACGGAACATTTGATAATGCAGGGTCTGCTTACCTTGTCATAAATGTTCCGTGGTCTATGCAGTGGGGGTAGGTGGTATTCTGGACACCAAAAACGCTGATTTCTTCTCGGGCAGCAGTCCAGGGGGCATTTTTGCCACATCATCGCCGCCGTGAGGGGTACGGCCGCTCGAACTACATCTCCCAGCAACCCCTGCCTTGTCGCCCGGACTGACGCTGTGCAGCGCGCCTGGAGGTGCGTTATAATCGCTGCAGGCATCCCGCTGCGCGGGCTTACCCGTCATTGGCAGGAAGAGGCAGGGCTGGGCCACCCCCCTTGAGTATGCTGTGGATCAAGCGAGGTACTGTTCATCTTGGGCTTCCTCATATGACGTTAACTGCTAACATTTGACCATGTAATAACTTCTGCCCGCCTACTTTGATGGTACTTGACCCCCCCTGTGCCTCCGGGAATTATACTCCACCCTTGTTCTTTTCTCTTTCTTGTCTCACTGGTCTGTATCACTGTTCAGTTTATCACTTGCAGAGAGTTGGAGAGTTGCATGATTATTTATTGTCTGACCAAATTGAAGTGCGGGTAATTTTTAGTATTGTTAGTAGTGTTATCTGGTCAATTAAGATGGGGAAGCGCAAAACCATGGAAGGAACTGGGGGAAGTGGGGCAGGCAGGTCAACAAAAGGGTAAAGGGCTAGAAAGTCCCTCAAACATCTGGGTTGCAACTGTGTACTCTATAGGATAGATACCCTAATAAACGAGTGCGAAGAAATGTTGGAGTGTAATCAACTGATAACTCCAACTACTGAGGGCCCGGTTGAGATCTCTTCCCCATGTCATAGTCCAAGAACAGCCTGCCCCTGTTATCCCAATGATGTTCCAAAAACCATTTTCTAAAAAGACATCCACCAAATCCAACAAGTTAACTCTTCCTGCCCAAGGTATAGTTCGATCCCCTATCACCCCCCCCCCCCCACAACTTTAGCACTAACTTATCTAAAGAGGCCCACACGCATGAACCAACTATTCTTTGCTCAAATAGATTTCTACCTCTCCAGGCAATAGGGGATGAGCATAGCGACAACCCCCCCCCCCCCCCCAGTCATTGGTGCATAGCACGGCTGATGTCATTGAGGTGCGTAATATAGCAATCCAGACCGAGCCCATGGACACTTCTCCTGACATCAACATACTAAAAACGGAGATTGGCACATTGAAAAGAATGATAGAGGAACTCACAACCCTAGTTACATCTATAACAAAGAAGGACAAGCCTTACAAAGATAATGTCACCGCTGCTCAATACCACTGCCCACAGCCTATCTATAGTGGCCCTAAACAATTAGCCCCATTAACATCTAACACAAAAAGCTTTACCTCTGATCCAAATGCTCTCCAATCAACCTCCTCGGCTCCTTTTACTCGAAAACAAGCACCAATGAACTATCAAACAAGGGCACAAATCGGCCTATTCGTTCTATACAAGATAGGCTCAAGAGGCTGGCAACTCCGCAGCCCCTACAGGCCCCGCATCAAAACATCACACACAGCTACGACAGGTCCAATCACCTCCTCAACATTTTATTTATGGCAATCGAGACCCTCAGATCTCCCCATCTGTTAACATCATTAGTAATGGACATCAACCCAGAAAAATGTATATGACCAATGTCCCAAGCTTAAAAACTACCACCACAAACACTTTAGAGAGCGAAGAATCCTTAACTAATAAAGTAATCCACTGGATCCGCCACACTAGGGGTTGTCAATCGGTGATCAGAGATGATATCCTTAAAGTGCGGCGTTGCTCCTCACCCTTCACCCAAGTGGATGACATCGAGATCACCCTTAAGGACTCTGAAATTGCAGGGAATCTCCTGGCCTTGGAGTTTCGCACTTGCCCTCCAGATGGCTCTTCCATCCAATTCAGACATCAGCCCCTGGTCAAACAAGGTAGCTTACAGCGCGCACAGGCAATAATGCACTTAGTGGGCACCTCTTCCTTGGAGTTTAATGATTGACTACAATAACCCCATCCTTTGATCCCTCCAAAGTGCCCAAATCACTCTATGCAAAGCCCTCAATGTCTAGCGGGCACAAGTAGGGCAAAAATCCATCTAAACGAAGAGCTAGCCACAGATACAGATCTACTAGCTCCAGTTCCTTTGCAAGGAAATATGACCTTCTCCCCGCAATGTATAGCTCATACACCAAACCACCAGCTAAAGATTGTGTCCTGGAATGTGGCGGGTTTGAATAGCAAACTCCCTCTTCCTCATTGGAACGATTTTGTAGGGAACTTCGACATTTGTATTTTCCAGGAGACGTGGAGTTTGGTCCCCTTATATAAACCTGGTTACATGTGTCATTTTATTCCTGGGACAACTGTTGGGAGAGGTCGCCCTTGAGGAGGCCTGACTGTTTGGACGAGTATCACCCTTGACTGTCGAATCATCCCTCAGTCAAGCCCTAGCCTAGATATCCTGTGGCTGAGTGTTAGGGGCCCCAGGGGCAGCGGCCAAATTGAGCTTTTTAATATTTACGCAAGAGGGACAAAGTGTGGCAGGCCCTCGAATATAATCTCTGCACTAGAGGAATGCCTAGATAAATGCCCGCCACATGCAAGAACACTCGTAGCAGGTGATTTTAATGGCACTTACAAACTCTTGGCTAATGTGGAATTGTTGGAAATTGAACCCCAAGAAGGTAGGTGGGCAGTACCCCAACTTGATCTTCCCCCAATTAAAAGATGGACCCAGCAGGTTCTTCAATTGAGTTCTATTACCATGGAATACGGCCTAAGAGCCACTAATGGCAGGTCACCTTCTGACAAGCGAGGGGCCAATACTTATAACAGAGCAAGTTGCCCATCCCGGATTGACTACATCCTCCTTGACGTTAAATTATGGGGGCACCTGATTGATATGCTAGTGGGCACAACTACTGAAAGTGACCACAATCCATTGTGCCTAACTATGAAGCCGCTATGGGAAGCATACTGTTAGACCTGTCAGCCCTTTGGGTGGTCCCTCCTCATCATTATTTATTTTGTCCCACTTTTGCCTCAAACCCTGTTTGAATTTTTCCTTTTTGGGAACCACCAGACTTTTTCGTGTTGCTGCAGATTCAGGGAGCCATTTTAGCTACCCCTGAAACTTCTGTCTGGAGGCCTGAAGCACAAAATGGTGGCCACCTGTGACATCACCAGCATCCACTGGAACCTACCAGCACCTTCCAGAACATTCCAGAACCCTGTGACAGTTGGAGGCGGTTTAGAATGTTGGGAAGCTAAGAGAGAGAGTTGGCAGTTGGAGCTGGCAGTTGGCACCTGACTGGTGAAGAGTGAGCAGCAACAACTTGAAGGAGGAAGGAGTGAAGCAGCAGGAGCTGGCAGTTGGCACCTGACTGGTGAAGAGTGAGCAGCAACAACTTGAAGGAGGAAGGAGTGAAGCAGCAGGGGTGGAAACTTGTGCCTGGAGTGGGGTCCATAAACCCACCCTTGATACTAGTCCCTACTGACGGAGCCCAGCCTAGAGCCCTGTGTGGGAAGAAGTCAGAAAAACCATCCTGAGGACCTGGACAGCAGGAACAGGCCTTAGAAACAAGAGAACAGCAAGATCCTGACCTGGAAGCTGGTTTCCCTGAAGTCCGACGTCGAGTAGCCTAAGACCTGGGGCCCGAGGTGGAGAAGCGGCGCTGACTGGAAAAGCAGACGTCGTACCCGGAGCCGCCAGAGGTCGAGAGAGGGCGCCGTCAGAGGTCGTGAGGAATACCAGAGGTCGAGGAGGAAGTCACCCGAGGTCGAGTGAGCGGCGTCATCGGAGGAGTGAAGTCCGCCCTCCGGAGTCGTCGGAGACCGAGGTGAAGGGTAACGGAGGTCGGGAGTGAGGATCGCACTCCGGAGCCGCCGGAAGTCGACATCGAGGCAAGGCCGGCCGACGTCATCGAAGCCGAGGTCGCCATCGGACCGGAGCCGCCCGAAGTCGACATCGAGTAAGACTGCCCGACGCCATCGAATCGGAGGCCGAGATCGAACCGAGGCCGCTGACGTCGAGACCGGAGCCGCCGCCGGCGTCGTCAAAGAACTGACATTGTGCCGAGGCCGCCGACATCGAGCTGGAACCGCCTCACGGCATCGACCCGACTCCAGCGGCGTCGGAGCATCAGAAAAAGGGCAGTAAGTGGAGTAGAGGGCGCCTAAGGCCCTGTGGAGACCTGAGAGACTGCTCTAAGGGGCTAGGGAGGTGCTGGAACCAACCTGACTGTGCCAGGGGTGAACTGGGACTAATCTAGAGAAGTTGTGTGGAGAGAGAGAGCCAGGTCTCTGGTATTTCCCCCCTTCATCTACCTCAGTTTAGGCCTCAGCCTTGACCAAGCCAGGGAGTAGACACCCCCAAGCCTTCCACATCCCCACAAGCTGTGCCTGGGCCAAATCAGCCCTTAGGAATTCAAAAGTGATCTGAATCCATGAGTGTCACTGTCAGCTTTTAAGTATTTATTAGGGGCACTGTATTTATTGTATTTAACCTATTTATTGTTCCACTGTATTTATTGGTCCACAGTATTTATTGATGCACAATATTTATTGGTTACAGTATTTATTGCCTCAGAATATTTAATTGCCTGTCTGTATTGCACTTTTATTTATGCCTTCAGTATTTATGATCACCCCTATTTATTGAATCATTAAGCCAGTAATTATTTGTCCTGCACTTTCTAAAAAGTTTGTATATTGTGATTGTTATTTATTTTCTCCAATCAGCAACTAAGAGAAAAAGCAGATAAAGAAAGTTATTTTCATAATTTTTACGGTGTAGAGTCGTTTTTGGAACGGATGCACGCATGGTTATTGTTTGGGTATGTTGTATGCTTAGCACGGAGCCTGATTCCTGACCACTCGAGCCAAGCTACCACAGTGTGTCCGGAAGACCACCACCACCCCTTCTAGTGTGGGAGTGGTTTTCCAACATAAATTGGTGTTCAGTGGTGGGATAGAGCTGTGCCTACGCATACTCAACAATAACTGTGGGTAGTCCATAGGCCTACACCGGGAGTTTTCTCAAGAGCGGCCTTCCTAATTGTGGGTTTTTGTTTTTTCCAAATTTACTCTGGTGGTGGGAGGAGGTATTATTAAAGGTACCCCCCTGCATAGTTACTGCACAAAAACCTGTCCTCTAACCTGAGTGGGCGAGATGGAGTTTGTACTAGAAAATCTAGAAACGTACACTGTGGCCCAACTCAGGGAGTTTTGCCAGCGGGAGGGGGTGTACTGTCCCCCAGGAGCAAAGAAGGGTGCACTCCAAACCAGCTTAAGGGCTTGGGGGGAGGCACGCCGAGAAAGCAAGGCTGAGGAGGAGGACAGGGATAGAGAGCCTGATACCGAGGGGGCTGAGATGTACCAACCTGAGGTGGGGAACCTGTCAGCGGGGCCCAGAACCATTTCTAGGAAGGGCAGCAGTGCCTCTAGCGGTGGCTTGTCTGAAGTGGAGTTAACAGACCGGAGGGAGAAAAGACAGCTCACATGGGACTTAGCAAGGCTGGAGAAGGAGAAGGAGGAGCAGAGGATGGCCCATGAATTACGACTGAAAGAAATAGATCTTCAGATCTTGAGAATCGGGGCACAACCTGTTCCTAATGGTGGCAGCCAAACCCAAGAGATCACCAGGGAACCTAAACCATACCTGCCAAAGGACATAGTAGCTAGCTATGGAGTGGGCGACGACATCGCCAAGTGGCTAGCGGCCTATGAGGTCTCGTTGAGGGCCCATGGGGTTCCAGAGAAGTACTGGGGAGGGGGATTGTACAAGTACATGCCTCCAGCTGGTAGGGATGCTTTATTGGCCCTCGAGGAGGATGAGCAGACCCACTACCCCACCATGAAACTGGCGCTCATAAGGAAGTTTGGACTAACACCCGAAAAGTACAGACAGAAGTTCAGGGGTAGTCACAAACTGGGCACGCAGAATTGGGTGGACTTCCTGGACTATGCAAAGAAGGCACTGGAAGGTTGGATTCAGGGCAGTGAAGTGAGGAACTACGAGGGGTTGTTTGACCTAGTACTGAAGGAACACCTGCTCGAGAAATGTTTTCCTGAACTGCGGCAACACCTGGTGGATAGCAAGCTGACCAGTCCCCGGAAGCTTGCTGAGGAGGCGGACATTTGGGCTAGTACCCGGGTGTCCACAAGGGGGACTGGAGGGGATACTCAAAAGGCCGGACAGGGCGCCCCCCAGAAGAAAGAGGGAGGGGAAAAGAAAAAGGAGTTCTCCAAAGGCCCCCAAAATAACTTCCAAGGGAAGGGAACAGGATTCACCCCTAAGGCTAACCCGCCCAGAAACCCTAATCCTGGCCAGAGTCAGCAGCCAAGGGTTGTCCATTGCTATGAGTGCGGTGGCGTTGGACACTATAAAGGAGATCCGCAGTGCTTGAAACGACCACCCCCTCCCACTGGAGGAAAGACCCCCGGAGTAGCTAGTGTAGTGCTCGGGGAGGAGATGCCCTTAACTAAGGGAAGGGAGTGGGCGGGTGTCACTTTAGTGTCCCTGGGAGAACGGGAGATGGTTCCCAAGATCCAGGTGCCCGCAAATACCGCAAAGTATGGGCAGTGGGTCACCATCAACGGCCAAAGAGGGGAGGCTCTGAGAGACACAGGAGCCAGTATGACTATGGTGCGTAGTCAACTGGTGTCTCCAGAGCAGGTAATTCCCGATGTACTCCACCCCGCCGCGATGGCTGACGGCAGAACAGGCCACTATCCAGTGGCCGAGGTTCCCTTTGAATGGGGGGGGGTTGCAGGTTCACTTCGAGTTGCCGTAAGCCCTGCCGTGCCAGTCGATTGTCTGCTGGGGAATGACATGGAGCACAACGCTTGGAAGGAGGTGGAATACCGGACTCACACCGAGATGCTGGGTACACCTGACTGGGCCTGTGTTAGCACAAGGTCCGCGACTACCCGAAGAGGGAGTTCATTTCGGCTGGAGCCTGGAACAAAGGCCCAGCCAGCTGCCAGTCAAGGGAAGAACCGAGGACGGGAGGAGCCTGCCTCGGCGTCCCCACCCCGTAGGACGGATAGGCCACCGGAGGTGGTGGACCAGGAGTCTGCGGTGGGGGACGTTACCAACCTGGAGGACCTACCCATCCCGGCCGAGTGGCACGTGGAGGGAGGCCCGTCCAGGGAGGAATTCTGCCAGGGCCAGAGGGAGTGCCCTACCCTTGAGGGGCTGAGGCGACAGGCCGAAGCCCAGGCAGCAGGGAACGTTGAAGGGAACTACAGTGTTTACTGGGAGGATGGCCTCCTCTACAGTGAACCCAAGGCACCCCTACATGGATCGTCACGAGCCTTGGTAGTCCCTCAACGTTATCGAGCCTTCCTTCTGGAGTTGGCTCACGAGATACCATTGGCAGGACACCTGGGGCAAGACAAGACCTTCGCCCGTCTTGTCCCACACTTTTATTGGCCTCAGATGAAAGTGTCGTCCGATACCTACTGCCGAACATGTGTGTCTTGCCAAGCCAGTGGGAAAACAGGGGTGAAGCTGAAAGCTCCCCTGGAACCACTTCCTGTCGTTAGCACCCCCTTTGAAAGGGTGGGCATCGACATTGTGGGTCCATTAGATCCGCCAACTACAGCTGGTCACAGGTTTATCCTGGTTCTGGTGGATCATGCCACACGGTACCCAGAGGCAATACCTCTGAGGACCATAACAGCACCTGTTGTGGCTAGGGCCCTGATGGGAATCTTTACCCGAGTGGGTTTTCCCAAGGAAGTTGTGTCCGACAGGGGGACCAACTTCATGTCAGCGTATATGCGGGCAATGTGGAAGGAGTGTGGAGTGACATACCGGTTCACCACTCCTTACCACCCCCAGACCAATGGTCTGGTGGAAAGGTTCAACAAAACCTTGAAGGGCATGATCAGAAGTCTGCCTGAAAGCCTGCGGAGGAAATGGGACGTCCTCCTACCCTGTTTACTTTTTTCCTACAGGGAAGTGCCACAGAAGGGAGTGGGCTTCAGCCCCTTCGAGCTTCTGTATGGGCACCCTGTACGTGGACCTCTCAACCTGGTGAGAGACGGATGGGAAAGAACTCCCAGAAAGCTTCCCCAGGATGTGGTGAGCTACATGCTGGCCTTCCGGAGCCAAATGGCTAAGTTGTGGAAGCAAGCTTCTGACAACTTGGAAGCCAGCCAGGCAGTGATGAAGGCGTGGTATGACCACAACGCTCACCCGGTGGAGTTGGAGCCTGGCCAGAAGGTGTGGGTGATCGAACCGGGAGAGCTTAGTGCCCTCCAGGATCGCTAGTCAGGACCCTTTGAGGTGTTGGAGAAGAAGGGTAAGGCTACCTACTTGGTGGACCTGAAGACCCCTCGTCAGCCCCTGCGGGTGCTGCATGCCAACCGCCTCAAACCCCACCACGAGAGGCCCGAAGTCATCTTGATGATGGTGACTGACGGAGGAGAGGACGTGGAAAGCGAGCCTCTCCCTGATCTGTTTGCGTCTCAAGAGAAGGATGGGTCGGTGGAGGGAGTGAATCTCTCCCCATCTCTAACTCCTGAACAGCAGGAGGACTGTCGCCAGGTCCTGGGGCAGTACTCTTCGTTGTTCTCCCTTGTCCCGGGTAGGACTCACCTGTGCGTCCATGACGTGGACACAGGAGACAGCCCACCTGTGAAGTCCAAGATCTACCGGATGTCAGACAAGGTGAAGGCCAGCATTCATAGTGAAGTCACTAAGATGCTGGAGCTAGGAGTGATCGAACCTTCTAGCAGCCCCTGGTCCAGTCCGGTGGTGTTAGTACCAAAAGCTGCACCACCGGGTGCCCAACCAGAACTGAGGTTCTGTGTGGACTATCGGGGACTGAATTCAGTGACCAAAACTGATGCTCATCCGATCCCTAGGGCGGATGAATTGATTGACCGGCTGGGAGCTGCCCAATATTTAAGTACCTTTGACCTTACTTCAGGGTACTGGCAGATCTCTTTGACTGATGGAGCAAGGGAAAGGTCAGCCTTCTCCACGCCCAAGGGCCACTACCAGTTCTGTGTGATGCCCTTTGGGCTCAAGAACGCACCTGCCACGTTTCAGCGCCTGGTAAACCAGATCCTCACCGGAATGGAGAGTTTCTCTGCTGCTTATCTGGATGACATAGCCGTCTTCAGTAACAGCTGGGAGGATCACTTGCGTCACCTGCAAGCTGTTCTCCAGGCCCTGAGACAAGCTGGATTGACGATCAAGGCCAGCAAGTGCCAGATCGGGCAGGGGTCGGTAGTGTACCTTGGACACTTGGTGGGTAGGGGAGCGGTGCAACCCCTCCAGGCGAAGATCGAGGCCATCATGGCCTGGGAACCCCCCAAGACACAGACTGAGGTCCGAGCATTTTTGGGTCTCACGGGATACTACCGCCGCTTCGTGAAGGGGTACGGAACCATCGTAGCCCCCCTCACGGAGCTCACGTCCAAGAAACAACCTCGACGGGTAGTCTGGACGGAGGCTTGTCAGCAAGCCTTTGAGAAATTGAAGAAAGCCATGTGCGAGGCCCCGGTCTTAAGGGCCCCAGACTTTTCCAAGGAGTTCATTGTCCAGACAGATGCATCAGAACATGGCATTGGGGCAATGTTATCGCAACTCAACGAAGAGGGTCTGGATCAACCCGTGGTCTTCCTATCCCGGAGACTACTTCCCAGGGAACAGAAGTGGAGTGCAATAGAGCGTGAAGCCTTTGCAGTGGTATGGGCTCTGAAGAAGTTGCGGCCATACCTGTTTGGCTCGCACTTCCTAGTTCAGACCGACCACAGACCCCTTCGTTGGCTGATGCAGATGAAGGGGGAGAATCCCAAGTTGTTGAGGTGGTCTATTTCCCTACAGGGAATGGACTTTCAGGTGGAACATCGGCCTGGAGTGGACCACGCCAATGCAGACGGTCTCTCAAGGTATTTCCGCCTTAGTGATGAGAACTCCCAAGGGGTTGGGTAGCTCTCCCCACTTTCAGCTGGGGGGGACGCGTGTTAGACCTGTCAGCCCTTTGGGTGGTCCCTCCTCATCATTATTTATTTTGTCCCACTTTTGCCTCAAACCCTGTTTGAATTTTTCCTTTTTGGGAACCACCAGACTTTTTCGTGTTGCTGCAGATTCAGGGAGCCATTTTAGCTACCCCTGAAACTTCTGTCTGGAGGCCTGAAGCACAAAATGGTGGCCACCTGTGACATCACCAGCATCCACTGGAACCTACCAGCACCTTCCAGAACATTCCAGAACCCTGTGACAGTTGGAGGCGGTTTAGAATGTTGGGAAGCTAAGAGAGAGAGTTGGCAGTTGGAGCTGGCAGTTGGCACCTGACTGGTGAAGAGTGAGCAGCAACAACTTGAAGGAGGAAGGAGTGAAGCAGCAGGGGTGGAAACTTGTGCCTGGAGTGGGGTCCATAAACCCACCCTTGATACTAGTCCCTACTGACGGAGCCCAGCCTAGAGCCCTGTGTGGGAAGAAGTCAGAAAAACCATCCTGAGGACCTGGACAGCAGGAACAGGCCTTAGAAACAAGAGAACAGCAAGATCCTGACCTGGAAGCTGGTTTCCCTGAAGTCCGACGTCGAGTAGCCTAAGACCTGGGGCCCGAGGTGGAGAAGCGGCGCTGACTGGAAAAGCAGACGTCGTACCCGGAGCCGCCAGAGGTCGAGAGAGGGCGCCGTCAGAGGTCGTGAGGAATACCAGAGGTCGAGGAGGAAGTCACCCGAGGTCGAGTGAGCGGCGTCATCGGAGGAGTGAAGTCCGCCCTCCGGAGTCGTCGGAGACCGAGGTGAAGGGTAACGGAGGTCGGGAGTGAGGATCGCACTCCGGAGTCGCCGGAACCTGTGAGAAGCGTGCCGGAGGTCGGGAGTGGAGGTCGCCCTCCGGAGTCGCCGGAAACCTGTGAGGAGCACCGGAGGTCGGGAGTGAGGATCGCACTCCGGAGCCGCCGGAAGTCGACATCGAGGCAAGGCCGGCCGACGTCATCGAAGCCGAGGTCGCCATCGGACCGGAGCCGCCCGAAGTCGACATCGAGTAAGACTGCCCGACGCCATCGAATCGGAGGCCGAGATCGAACCGAGGCCGCTGACGTCGAGACCGGAGCCGCCGCCGGCGTCGTCAAAGAACTGACATTGTGCCGAGGCCGCCGACATCGAGCTGGAACCGCCTCACGGCATCGACCCGACTCCAGCGGCGTCGGAGCATCAGAAAAAGGGCAGTAAGTGGAGTAGAGGGCGCCTAAGGCCCTGTGGAGACCTGAGAGACTGCTCGAAGGGGCTAGGGAGGTGCTGGAACCAACCTGACTGTGCCAGGGGTGAACTGGGACTAATCTAGAGAAGTTGTGTGGAGAGAGAGAGCCAGGTCTCTGGTATTTCCCCCCTTCATCTACCTCAGTTTAGGCCTCAGCCTTGACCAAGCCAGGGAGTAGACACCCCCAAGCCTTCCACATCCCCACAAGCTGTGCCTGGGCCAAATCAGCCCTTAGGAATTCAAAAGTGATCTGAATCCATGAGTGTCACTGTCAGCTTTTAAGTATTTATTAGGGGCACTGTATTTATTGTATTTAACCTATTTATTGTTCCACTTTATTTATTGGTCCACAGTATTTATTGATGCACAATATTTATTGGTTACAGTATTTATTGCCTCAGAATATTTAATTGCCTGTCTGTATTGCACTTTTATTTATGCCTTCAGTATTTATGATCACCCCTATTTATTGAATCATTAAGCCAGTAATTATTTGTCCTGCACTTTCTAAAAAGTTTGTATATTGTGATTGTTATTTATTTTCTCCAATCAGCAACTAAGAGAAAAAGCAGATAAAGAAAGTTATTTTCATAATTTTTACGGTGTAGAGTCGTTTTTGGAACGGATGCACGCATGGTTATTGTTTGGGTATGTTGTATGCTTAGCACGGAGCCTGATTCCTGACCACTCGAGCCAAGCTACCACAGTGTGTCCGGAAGACCACCACCACCCCTTCTAGTGTGGGAGTGGTTTTCCAACACATACCCTTTCCAACAGAATATCCAACCCCAGGCAGTCACTCGAGAGGTATTGCAATCAAATTGCAAAAGGACCCTGAAGTGGAAAAGAGTAGTATTAAACGAGGGTAAGATCAATGGCATCAGACAAGAGCTAGCACTTGGCACGGCTGAGCTTCAAGTAGCAGTTCATAGTGCAACTAGATCATCGGATGTCCCTAGGGCCCACGAACGCACATTCAATCAAATCATTGCACACTTTTTAACCCCAACCCAAAAGGAAAAACCCAGCGACTCCACTAAGGGCCAATACTTTTGGTTTAACAAAGATTGTAGGGAAAACAGGTCAGCTCTAATTAAGGCAATCAAGGGGAAAGACAAAACACGAATAAAAATCGCAAGAAATTCTTACAGAGTGGCCCAAAGAGAGGCAGAGGCATCCTGGGACGAATCGAGATGGGAACAATTGAAAGACGCATGCTTATCCAAAGATAATAATCTTTTTGGGAAATTGGTCAACTGGGGCAGCAGGTCAGGTCCACGCCCAACCCCGAACCATGTTACCAGCCAGGCCTGGTTTAACCACTTCAAAGGGCTTTACTCAATCGAGGGGGACTGCCAGGAGGGGGAAGCAGTAGGGGACTTTGGGCATCCGCAAGAGGAAGACTATTTTTCACCTTGGGAGGTAGAAGTTGCAATTAACAACATTGTCCCAGTGAAAGCTGCTGGCCCGGATGGCCTGCCCGGCGACCTATTTTTGGCCGACCGCACTCAATGGGCACGTTAGATTTTACTATTAACAAATGCCATAGCCGAAGAAGCACCAGTTCCGACATGGAAATCTGCAGAAATAGTGCCCATATACAAGAAGGGAGCAAGAGATGACCCCGCGAATTACAGACCAATAAGTCTGATCGATGCTGTGCAGAAGGTCTTTGGCCGAATGCTTCTGCACAGGATCCTGACATGGTCAGAGGATGAGGATATCCTTTCTCAGTTCCAGGCGGACTTTAGAGCAAAGACCGGTACAATGGATCAAGTGTTAGATTCCTCCTAATCTATTGGAAGGTTGTGGTCCTAGGCAGAGGCAGTCTTTATTTAGCATTTATTGATCTGAAGACTGCCTTTGACCTGGTTCCTAGGTCCAGGCTATGGGGTACGCTTGGCGAGATGGGCACACCCCATTTTGTTCTCAACTTACTATTCCGGTTGCATTGTGGAAATATGGATTTTTATGATCAGTTATGTCCCCTATCTTGGACCCCAACGGTTTCATGTATAAATCACAAGTACATGTATGTTCCCTCCAGTTCCAGTTTTGAAGACGCAAACACATGTGCGTCCACCGTCAACATGTCCTCTTTCAGATCCGCCATGAATGGGCCGGATATTCTATTCCTAAGTATGAAAGGCCACCGGCTTTATATGGTTCATTTATGCCATTTTACAGTCCAGGCGAGTAGGCCCTGATTCTGCCATTAAGACTTTTCTTGCCTTCTGCCTCTGAAAGCTCCAGTCTGAGCTCGCATCTGTCTCCATGAACTTTGTCCTACTCCCTGCGCGGCTAACGGTGCCTGACTCGGCCTGTCGGCCTATCGGCCTGCCAAAAACTGTATTTCACCTTCAAGATTATCTGCTCTGCTCCGCTCCTCATCCACTGCATTCCTGTCTAGCAGTTTAAGTAAACATTCCTCTAGCTACCGTGCAAAAGGGCCCGGCTTCTCTGTCTTTATGCAAGTAATTCATAGCCCTGTTACTATGGAAGATTTCTGCCCTCGCATCTAGTGTAGACACTTAGACGCTTGTACACGCACTAACAGTCAGTATAGTCAGTATAGAATAAGATTCTATCCTAAGAGACCTCTCTTTTTGAATAACACAGTTCTTTAAACATAGGATATTAGATATGATTTGGGATTAGGTTGACATAACCCCAGACTTCTGTCTCCACATGTAGAGCTAAATGTCAAGTCCCTTCACCCTCTAGTTGCACGTCAATCACACGTCATGCTGCTGCGCGCGCATCTCTGCCAAGTATTTCTGCTGACATTGCGAAATTCTTTCATGAAACCACCCATTTGTGACATCATACCTAATGACGTTCTTTAGTTACGCCTAGTTACACCCATTCTAGTTACGCATGTATGTTTTTATCTCTGTTATCAACTGTTACGCCTCCTGCATCTGTTTCACTGTAATGCCTCTTCTATAAAAATGATTACCTGTCAATAAAGTATGGTTCCTTCCTTCCTGAACTTTCGTGGTGATGGAATAGAAGGCCCATAATTCAAATTATGTTCCTTTGTATAGGAATAAAGCCCGTTCCAAACCTCTAATACCACGGATTCTGCCTCTTATTTTACTGAGCTATTCTTGTTAATTTTCCGCATCCAATTAAGTTCCGGTAATTAAATTATTTACCACATTTATGGCGCCCGAACAGGGACACTTTCTCATCTCACGCGCCGGAGGTGCGTTGCAGGCCCGGTCTCCTGCCACAGCTGGACGGACAACAACGCGTACCCACAGGATTTCCTGTATCTCCCTCCTGCCGAGCGGGGGTAACTGAGGCTGCGATCAACACCCAGACGAGGCGGTGAGAAGTGCGAAGTATCCCGACCAGAGCCTAGCTGAGAGAGCAAGATCCGAGGTATACAGAGGCCCACCAGGTTCCGAAGTTCCGAAGTTTCGAGTCGAGTCCAGTTTGGTCCGAGTCCAGTTCAGTTCAGTTCCGAGGCCTTCCGTTCCGAGCTACCCGGTGAGTACCATTGCCGGGGAGGCGTTCTGACGTGCACATAGGTTGTGCCGGTCAAGACGGGTTTGGGTACACAAATCCGGTCTGCACTGTTTTAGCAGTGTATCTGTACTGTTTAGCAGTATATCAAGTATGTCTAGTATATAATTCAGAATTACCTAGTTAGTGCCGAGTATTATGCTTAGTGACTAGTTCCCTAAATGGCCATCATTGTTGTTCATTAAATGTTAAATGTTAAAATGTTTTAAATACGTTCTGCATATTGTGGTGTGAATGACTGTTCATTATTGTGTTTTGTTGTATTAAACGTGTTCAAAATTAGGTATCAGATCAGTTCTCAATATGCCGCTCTTTTCGAAATTAAGACAGATCAAAACTAGAAAAGGGGTACTCGAAGAAGCTGTTCCCATTCCTCCTAGGGACACTCCAGGGTACTTCATGTATGATAAACATGGCCTAGACGCCATATTATTTCTTGATTTATGGGTAGACTACACCAAGGAATTACCAGAAAGTCAGAGGTGGCCCGCAGCTGGGACCTGGGATGCAGATTGCATCATGAAAGTAGAGGAAGAATTATGGAAAAAGAAAGCTAGACAATCACAGAAAGATGCCATTGAATTATGGCGTAAAGAATCATACAGACGTACAGAAAAAGCACTCAGACAGGAAGAGAAAAGTAAGGAGAATTCAAATAAAGTCCGAGAAAATCTATTAATTGAAGAAGGTACCCGAGTAAAATCAGAACAAGTAGACAGACAAAGGAATGCCCTTATGAATGGTATGTATCCTCTTCTGGCCGAAGGGCTACCTAAGGCTACTCCGGAGATACCAAAAGACTTGCCACCTCCATTGTTTCCGATAAAAGCACATCCCAAAGGGCATCCCAGAACCGCAGAAGATGTTTTCCTTTCCTCTTATTTAGACGACGCAGCTCCCGAGTATGCTAATACTGCACCACATAGACCGCCTGCCGAGGGGGTTCAACGCCAAGACCCTCCGTCTGTACCTCCGCAACAACAAACTCCGATACAAGTTCCGGCAAGCACATCTGTTTCTACAGCTGTACCCACACCTATGGTTGCTATATCACGTTCAACGAATCCTTTCACATCCAGCACCCCAGGCGGTGCTACAGGAGGTACAACAAACATTTTTTCCACGCCACCCAGAGTAAATAAACTTTCCTTTCAAGAATTAGCCCACCAACGTACGCCCAAACTAGTAACTCCCGACATGCTTAAGGAACTTCTAGTAGATTGTAGATATGACCCTGTGCCCGGCAAAGAGGACGAAATGCTGCTGGCATCATTACGTATCCGACGAGCTGCAATATATTTAGGGAGGCTACCAAGAATGACTACACATTTAGAAAACATATATCACTTTGTCCAGTCAGGACGAGATTCTGAAAGTATTAATAGAGCCATGGAGTACCAGAAAGTGGAAATACAGGGGGAACTGTTACGTTTCCTCATAAATTGTGTGATCAGAAATCAAGACCGACCAGGGGTAAATCCAGAAGAAATGCGAATTCTTACCACATGGAGTCGGAATATATCAGAGGGGAGACATGATAAACGATTAAGTATAGTAGCTATGTGCCGAAAGATCCGCAAAGAAGTAGAACGAATACACGAAGAAAGATTAGCAGTAGACCAGCCTGAACAAAACGAGGAGAAGGAAGAATTAGAACTGCCCACAGGACAGTTAGAAACCATGGCCTATGTAGGTAGAGGGAGATCTTGTAATAATACTAGATGTTTTACTGATCCGATACGTCCGATACGTCCAGATAATAACAGAAATTTCCAAACACCTATAATAAATATAAGGTCCCCCGAACATTCGTTCCAAGCCGCTGACAAATTACTCCGAGAACGAAGGGGTTATCATATACTCGATTCTATGGACGAACAAGAATTAGCCAGGTCAGCCGTTCACTGGGTTGACAGTCCCGGAAAATATAGTGATGATACACTAGCGCACACGTTTTTGAACCTCACCCCAGATGAACAGCGTTTAGCTGGTATCTACATGATTCAACAACTCCTTATATTATATAAAAGCCAACACTCCGATCCTGGTCCCCTACCTGATATATTGACTGAATTACTCACGAATAAATGGAGAGGTTCAGGTACTGAGTTAATTAGAGAAATACTAGAATCCAGAAAGCAGTACATTCTTTTTGTATGCCCCGAACATGTCTCACTGCCCATCAAGGAAAGAACGACGTATTATATGGATAGACAGAATCCCTTACGCGAAGTGCACCCGATAAAAGGTGATGACAATCAGTTTAAACGTGTGTTTGTATACACACCCATATCTAAAATGGAACTATTAGAAATGAAGAAAGTGGTACCCAGTCATGACAAAGACCCAGCGGGTTTCCACCGTGAAATTAAAGACATGTTGCTCATGGGAGAGTATACCTATCCCGACATTATGAAAATATTAAAGGTATTAATGCCTGCGGGCATTTACGAAAAACTCAAAGAAAAGGATTGGGAGGTGGGAGACCAAAAAATAGATTGGACAGCATTAGAAAACGAAGAAACAGCTCGAGGTCCAGGTTTAGGGCTCGGGGAAAAGACCAGAATACTACCAGGTTTATTAGTACAGGTACTGCCACGTTTATTAACTACGAAAAAGGAAGACTGGGGTGCAATCTCAGCCTGTAAACAAAAGCAAGATGAAGACACTAGTGATTTCTATGTCCGATTCGAAAAATGTTTTGGTATAAATAGTGGAATAAAAGCAAGTAGCGAATCGTATCCACATCTGTTTGTGACAAAATTAGTTGAAAATGCCTTGCCCCAAGTTAAGAATAGAGTATTGAAATTCGAGAGTACCTGGCAAGGTAACACTCCGTCACAAATGTTACAAATGCTACAGTACCATCACAATAGAATTAGAGAGGAACAAGAACATGAACAAAGACGCATGAAAGACACGAAAATGAAAATGCTAGTTTCCCAGACAGTTCCAGCTGACGGTCATAAAAAGGGTATGACACAGTCCAGTGTTTCAGCAGGTCCTGTAAAAGGGACATGCAACTATTGTAAACAGCCAGGTCATTATGTACACGATTGTCCAGTTTTAAAACATAATATCGCCATAGGTAATACAAAAGAAAGACCACGGCCACTTAGACAGGATCAGAACCAACAAGGAGCCCCGCAGCATGCACAGTCCATGCCGGCTCCGCAACAGTCTATGCCAGCTCCACCACCGCAGCCTATTGCTGCCACACAAACAACCACACGACAGATGTACCAGACCGCACAGTATGACTATCCTGATTATCAACGATACTCATGAAATAGCCTAGAGAGGGAAGTTGGCTTACCCCTTATCGAGGTCCCTGTAGATCAAGAAGGACCTTATGTACACAGTGAATTATTAGGCCAAGATAGAAAATTTTTACTTGATACAGGGGCAAGCCGAACAACCATAAAACGTAGTGAAGTTCCAGGGGCACCCCTCTCAGGCTCACAGAATATTTCCCTTGGTTTTTCAGGAAAACCTATCATTAACGAAGTATCACAGCCTCTTCCCCTTACGATTGGTCCCTTGACACGAACTACAGATTTATTGCTTACTAAATCATGTCCAGAAAACCTGTTAGGTATAAAAACATTGAAAGCTCTAGGAGCTATAATATGTTGTTCTCCGGAAGGAGTAAGATTGTTTTTACGTGATTTCAAAGGGCACTACGTGTCCCGAGACATGGATCACCGACTGCAGACTTTACCCACACATTTATGGGCACAAGGCCCTACAGATGTTGGTTGCATGAACATTACACCATATCGAGTCACACTAAAGACAGGAGTGGTACTACCACGAATGCGACAATACAAGTTACCCCCAGATGCTGTAGTGGCTTTACTGCAAATCATTGACGAGCTTATTACCCAAGGAGTGGTTGTGGAAACCGACTCCAATGTATGTAATTCCCCGATAATTCCGATTCTTAAACGAACTGATCCAAAAGCCCCGCCAGTATATCGATTGGTTATTGATCTGCGCGAATTAAATAAATGTATTGTACCACAATACCCCGTAGTCCCAGACATTTCTTCATTACTGACAGCCATTGATTCCGAAGCAACATTCTTTACTGTAATTGATCTCAAGAATGCCTTTTTCAGCGTCCCTATAGATCCGGAAAGCCAATACTTGTTCGGATTTAGTTTAAATGGACGAAGCTTTAAATTCACACGCGCACCTCAAGGATTCACAGAAAGCCCCAGCATCTATAGCCAAGCACTGAAACGAGAACTTGACAGTATCCACATGCCAGTCAACACTGCCCTGCTTCAATATGTCGATGATCTGCTGATCACCGCTAGAAGCGAACCTGAATGTGAAAAAGCCTCACTGACGGTTTTACAATTTTTGGCCGAAAAGGGGCACAAGGTGTCCCCTTCTAAGCTGCAATTCTGTGTTCAGCGAGTTGTTTACCTTGGGCACTCGCTGTCCAAGGAGGGAAGGCAGCTTACATCCGATCGCATCCAGTTAATTGCTAACATGCCAATACCCAAGACACAAAAGGAGGTGCGGGCTTTTATAGGCCTCACTTCATATTGTAGGCAGTGGATCCCTCAGTATGCATTTCTAGCAAAACCACTCATTCAGTTGACAACACAGGAGGCAGCCACATCGACTGTCCTCCCTTGGACTCAGGAACATACACAAGCTTTTGAAAGCCTAAAGAAAGCTTTGTCAAGTACCTGTTTTAGCAACACCATGTTACAGTAAGCCTTTTACACTCTTTGTTACAGAACGCGAAGGTACTGCCTTGTCAGTACTCACACAGGAACAAGCAGGATCACACAAACCATGTGCTTATTTCTCTAGTACATTAGATCCAGTAGCTCAGGCTCTGCCTGCGTGCCTGAAATCAGTGGCAGCGACAGCTTTAGCAATCAGACAAAGCGATGCCATAGTGTTAGGACATCCATTGACAGTACAAGTACCACACGCAGTAGAGGTTCTCTTGAACCGAACGCAAACACAACACTTGACTATAGCAAGACTCACCGGTTACGAATTAACATTGTTTCAGCCATACATAGAAATCAGACGTTGTAGTACGTTAAATCCTGCCACACTTTTGCCAGTAAACGGAACAGACCCACTAGCACATGATTGTATTGAAGTTATTACTATCACGACGAAACCCAGACAAGACTTGACAGACGTCCCATTGTCAGATCCAGACCTGACGTTGTATGTAGATGGTTCATGTATGAGAACAAGTACAGGAGAGCTAGTGGCCGCGTATGCAGTCACAACAGACACCAAAGTCATTGAAACAAATTGCATAAATACCTTGTCAGCTCAAGCAGCAGAGCTCATCGCTCTGACACAAGCCTGTATTCAAGCCACAAATAAGAAAGTCAACATATACACTGATTCACGTTATGCATTCGGAGTTGTACATGACTTCGGCGTGCTGTGGCGAGAGAGAGGTTATTTAACTTCTCACGGTGCTCACATTCAGCACGGACCCCTCATTCATGCCTTATTAGATGCAATACATCTACCCACTGCAATATCAATTATGAAATGTAAAGCTCATACGAAAGTTACTGATATCATTTCCCAAGGCAATGATCTAGCTGACAGAACAGCTAAACAGACTGCTCAAACTCACACATCTGACATGACAAAGACAATAGTTCTGACACCAACACATTGCATGACGGTTAAGGATCCCGCTCTTGACGTAATTGACATACAGACACATGCTACACCAGATGAAATAAAGAAATGGACTGAATTAGGAGGGATCCAAACGGATCAAGGATGGATGACAAAGGAAAAATCTGTATGGTTCCTTCCTGATTCTATGGTTCAAGTTATCATTAATACAATACATAGTCCAGCACACCTAGGAGAAAAAGCTATGCTAGACAGCATTCAACACATTTGGTTCAACAAACATTTACGAGCAGCAGCTAAACAAAAAGTTCGTACCTGTATGATCTGTTGTCAGTTTAACCCAGGTAAAAGCATTTCCGTAGAACAGGGTGGATTTCAGCCTCCTGAGCACCCTTTTGAAGTCCTCCAGATGGATTATATCCAGATGGAACGATGTCGAGGATTCAAATATGTTCTCGTAGTTGTCTGTGCTCTTTCCCGTTGGACAGAAGCCTACCCGGTTTCAGATTACACTGCCCCGACTACTGCCAAACAGTTAGTACGAGAATTCTTCCCACGGTACGGTTTACCACGTGTTGTCTACTCAGATAACGGCCAGCCGTTCTCATCCGAACTAATGAAACACGTTTCACTTTTGTTAGGCTACCAATGGAGATTTCACTGTGTCCGACACCCCGAGGCAGCAGGTCTCGTGGAACGACATAATCAAACTCTGAAAATTAGATTGTCCAAAATATGTAGGGAGAAAGGTGTCGATTGGGTAGTAGCCTTACCAGTTGCACTCTTTTACATGAGAATGGTAGCACACTCTCGAACAGGGCTATCCCCTTATGAGGTGATCTTCGGTAGACCACCAAATATGTGGGGGACGCCTATACCACGCAAAATAACTGATGTTGACTGTAATATGCTGACAGATTACCTGGCTTCCTTGATGTCTGCACTACAATCTTGTCGTTCACAGGTAGCTGCAGCCTTTCCCGACAACACCGAGGTGAAACCCCATGACGTAGTTCCCGGGGACCTGGTGTTAGTGCGGAATTTCGACCGGAAGACTCAGCTGGATCCTAGGTGGAAATCGCCTCAACTTGTACTACTCACCACGAGGACAGCCGTGAAGATCGAAGGTCGCAAAGGTTGGATACATTCAAGTCATATCAAGAAATTTCATGGACTACCGTCTGATGTAAATGATACACCTCGCGTGTCTTCACCGATTGACTCAAAGCTTCCTTTGGTTGAACTAAGCGATAAGGAACTATACAAACTAAAACTACGGTCTAAAAAGTCAGACAATTTGATTGTTTAAGTCCTCTCCAAGGTGAATCGGTCGAATTTGTCTCTGACATGTATCCCCTAGACCTGAATAGAGAAAGAAACGGAAAAATGCAGATGAAAAAGCATGCGTACTGTAAATCACTGCGTAGTCATTGCACAGTGACGTTATTAATTTTGTTTTTCTTAAGTCTTTTAATAATCGCTGCAAGTATATTGTTGCACATATATTATCCTATTTCTAAACATGTTTACAATGTTACTGCTGAACATTCTTTTAGTGAATTACCCCCACATGAGTTGTCCTATAGATTTGCGCTGCGCAATAACACTTTCATTAGTATGTTACATCATTCCCATCAGACTAGCAATGCTACAAATTGTTGGATATGTGGCCGACTCCCTCCCTATCAGAACTATAAGGGAATTCTGCCTCTCTTTCCATATCCGTTCACACACAATGGCTCCTGTGGAGCATGGTTTAGTTTAATTAATTCCTTAGATTCAAACTCAGCAGTTTATCAAGACAACTGGGCATGGGGAAACCTGAACTTAGTTTTGCTTAAAGTCTGCTACCCTAACAAGGAGGGACTTCCCAAAAGAACAGGAACTGATCTAGAAAATGAAGTATATGGATTAGGTAATTTCACGCTTAATCTCATGATCCTGAATGTTGAATCCGAAGCTGCACCAATTTTGCCCGCTATGTCAGTATTTCCAGTTAAAGGTGGATTGTGTGTAAGAAAGAATGGTTCCATACATATGGGCCATAGTAGATGCACCACTGTAATAGAATTCAGTGATCAAGGCAAGTCTACATTTAGAGCTTCTCGCCATTCCTACTTCGTATGTGGTCAGACTGCATATACACGTTTGCCTCTAGATTGGGATGGTACCTGTTACATCGGATTCCTTTTGCCACCTGTTTTCCTAGCTCCTCCTGATTATCATAGAAATACTCATTTAGTACACAATAGACAGCAGAGAGATCTCCCAATCGTCGATTACACTGAAACAGCATGGGAAAAATACACAGATTTCAATAAAGGTTTCTTCCTCTATATAGGTACAGTCACTAATAGTAAGTTGATACGTAGATTAACTAGAACTCTTGAAGCAGTAGTGAACGAAACTATTTCCGCCTTAGGCAATTTAACAGAAGAGCAGTCTGCTATGCGGATTGTTGTGCTTCAAAATCGTCTTGTCCTTGACGTCATCCTGGCCGATAGGGGCGGAGCTTGTAGGGTCATCGGATCAAGTTGTTGCATTTTCATACCAGAAAATTCGCCGTCAGTATATAAAGCCATAACTCGTCTTCATAAGATTGTAAGCCAGATACACCAGAGTCCAGGCACCTGGACTTGGTCCGGTTGGTTCTGGGGCGTGTTGTCAGCCTGGGGATGGAGAATGCTCTCCTTCCTAGGTATTGGCTTTCTCATACTATTCAGTTGCTGCTTATGTCTACAATGTGGGCCAGCGATTTGTGGTCTGTGTGCCACCTCGTGTATCCCACATCCAAGTTTTCGTTCGAGATCCCGGAAGAAGAAAGAAGAACAAATGATGTTATATGAACAGATCAACGGATTGATGAAGATTGATATCTCTTAAGGGCAAGTAGGGGACAAGGAGGGAATGTGGAAATATGGATTTTTATGATCAGTTATGTCCCCTATCTTGGACCCCAACGGTTTCATGTATAAATCACAAGTACATGTATGTTCCCTCCAGTTCCAGTTTTGAAGACGCAAACACATGTGCGTCCACCGTCAACATGTCCTCTTTCAGATCCGCCATGAATGGGCCGGATATTCTATTCCTAAGTATGAAAGGCCACCGGCTTTATATGGTTCATTTATGCCATTTTACAGTCCAGGCGAGTAGGCCCTGATTCTGCCATTAAGCCTTTTCTTGCCTTCTGCCTCTGAAAGCTCCAGTCTGAGCTCGCATCTGTCTCCATGAACTTTGTCCTACTCCCTGCGCGGCTAACGGTGCCTGACTCGGCCTGTCGGCCTATCGGCCTGCCAAAAACTGTATTTCACCTTCAAGATTATCTGCTCTGCTCCGCTCCTCATCCACTGCATTCCTGTCTAGCAGTTTAAGTAAACATTCCTCTAGCTACCGTGCAAAAGGGCCCGGCTTCTCTGTCTTTATGCAAGTAATTCATAGCCCTGTTACTATGGAAGATTTCTGCCCTCGCATCTAGTGTAGACACTTAGACGCTTGTACACGCACTAACAGTCAGTATAGTCAGTATAGAATAAGATTCTATCCTAAGAGACCTCTCTTTTTGGATAACACAGTTCTTTAAACATAGGATATTAGATATGATTTGGGATTAGGTTGACATAACCCCAGACTTCTGTCTCCACATGTAGAGCTAAATGTCAAGTCCCTTCACCCTCTAGTTGCACGTCAATCACACGTCATGCTGCTGCGCGCGCATCTCTGCCAAGTATTTCTGCTGACATTGCGAAATTCTTTCATCGAAACCACCCATTTGTGACATCATACCTAATGACGTTCTTTAGTTACGCCTAGTTACACCCATTCTAGTTACGCATGTATGTTTTTATCTCTGTTATCAACTGTTACGCCTCCTGCATCTGTTTCACTGTAATGCCTCTTCTATAAAAATGATTACCTGTCAATAAAGTATGGTTCCTTCCTTCCTGAACTTTCGTGGTGATGGAATAGAAGGCCCATAATTCGAATTATGTTCCTTTGTATAGGAATAAAGCCCGTTCCGAACCTCTAATACCACGGATTCTGCCTCTTATTTTACTGAGCTATTCTTGTTAATTTTCCGCATCAAATTAAGTTCCGGTAATTAAATTATTTACCACAGCATGAGGGGAACTTTGCCCAGGTCAGATGGGGCGAGCAGGGTCAAGAGAGGAGTAAGGCAGAGATGCTTCCTGGCGCCACCTCTCTTCTCCCTATATTTGAATGGAGTAGTGGACTTCCTTTTGGAGGAGCCGGCTGACTCACTTGTCTTGGGGGGGGGGGGGGGAGATACCGACTTTGTTGTTTACGGACGACACGTTGTTGATATCTAAGACCCCAGCCGGGCTACAGCGTCTAACTGACAGATTCCATCTCTTCTGTGAGAACTGGGGCTTGATTTTAAATGCAAACAAAACCAAATTTATGGCTTTTAATCCCCACAAGACTAGCAGGAACGGCCCACTCCTAGCTGGGACTCCCCTCGAAAAAGTTGACACCTTTTCACTACCTAGGTGTAAAATTCCACGACAAAATGTCGTGGAAACCCCACCTGGGCAAGATGCTGATGGCCCATAAGTGCACGGCTGGTGCGATAGCAAGAGAACATTGCCTTTCCCATACCAGACCAGTAGCTCCAACCCTCCAGATATCAATCAATCAATCAATCAATCAAGGAATTTGTAGAGCTTGCTACTCACCCGTAAGGGTCTCAAGGTGCTGGGGGAGTGGGGGGTCGCTACTGCTCGAACAGCCAGGTCTTGAGTTGTTTCCTGAAGGCGAAATGGTCCTGGGTCAGCCGGAGGTGGGTGGGGAGGGAGTTCCATGTCTTGGCTGCCACATAGGAGAAGGATCTTTCTCCGGCGGTGGCTCTGCAAATTCGTGGGATGGTGGCGAGGGCGAGGCTGGCGGAGCGGAGCTGGCGGGTTGGTGTGTAGAATGCGAGTAGGTTGTTGAGGTACCTGGGGCCCGCGTTGTGGAGAGCCTTGTGTGCGTGGGTGAGGAGTCGGAATGTGATTCTTTTGCTGACGGGGAGCCAATTCAGATCTTTCAGATGGGCAGAGATGTGGCTGTGGCGGGGGATGTCCAGGATGAGTCTTGCCGAGGCGTTCTGTATGCGCTGTAGTCTTTTCTGGAGCTTGGCTGTGGTTCCGGCGTAGAGGGTGTTTCCGTAGTCCAGGCGGCTGGTGACAAGGGCCTGTGTGACCGTCTTCCTGGTTGCGGTGGGGATCCATCGGAAGATTTTTCGGAGCATGCGCAGGGTGTTGAAGCAGGATGCTGAGACGGCGCTGACTTGCTTGGTCATCGTGAGGGAGGAGTCCAGGATGAAGCCCAGGTTGCGTGCGTGGTCTGTGGGTTTGGGGGCGGTGCCCAGGGCGGGTGGCCACCAGGAGTCGTCCCAGGCAGAGGGGGATGGTCCCAGGATGAAGACTTCCGTTTTGTCTGAGTTCAGTTTCAGACGGCTGAGCTTCATCCATTCCGCGACGTCTCTCATCCCTTCCTGGAGGCTGGCTCTGGCGGTGTCCGGGTCGTTGGTGAGGGAGAGGATCAGCTGTGTGTCGTCAGCGTAGGAGATGATGTTGAGGTTGTGTTTGCGTGCAATGGTTGTGAGGAGGCTCATGTAGACGTTGAAGAGGGTGGGGCTGAGCGAGGATCCTTGTGGGACGCCGCAGATGACTTCGGTAGCCGCGGACAGGAACGGGGGGAGGCAGACTCTCTGGGTTCTTCCGGCGAGGAACGAGATGATCCACTCCAGGGCCGCGCCTTGGATTCCGGTGACGCTGAGGCGTTGTATCAGGGTGTGGTGGCATACCGTGTCGAAGGCTGCTGAGAGATCCAGGAGGGTGAGGGCGTTGGTTTCCCCGTTGTCGAGCATTGTCGAGATATATGACGCCAAGGCGGTTAGCGCTGCCCTTTATGGTGCTGAAGTCTGGGGATTCAATAACCTTGATGAGCTCCGGAGGTCAGAATATACATTCGTGAGAGATTTAGTAGCGGCACCTAAATATATCCCCCTCATGCCGCTACTAATGGACATGGATAGGCGATCAATAAGCAATGTTGCTAGGTTGCGCCCCCTGCTCTTTTGGGCCCGCATCAGGAGAACCCCTGAGCTTACTCCCTTCGCAGAGGCCCTCACCGAGGTTATCAACCTCGACACTGGGGGGAAAATAGGCTGGTTATGTGACATCAAGAAATTGTTATCTGAAATAGGGTTTCACCGTTGTTGGGCCAGCCAGGAGCCCCAAAGGAGAGAGGATCTAAAACGTCTGTACTGGGAATGGGTGGACCAACAAGAGCTTAGTAGACCCAATGTGGGCAAACTGACAACCAAATATTACTCCCATAACCTAAGTAGATACAAGCCTTACCTTGATTTAATCAAAGTACCTAGAGACCGAATACTCTGTATGTACTTTAGGTATGGCTCCCTCCCAGTGGGTGAAATGATAGCAAAATGGTCTGTAAATAACAGAAAAGATTGCCCTAGCTGTCGAGCTCCTGTCGAAAGCATTGTCCACTTACTGTTTGTTTGTCCGGCGTACAATACACCACTGAGAAATTGGTTGAGACCGCTTTGCCGACATCTTGGCACACGGGAGCACCATGTTGCGCTCCACATCCTGAAGTCTGATTCCAGACCTTTTTAGGTCTCGCCTGACCAGCGCTTTAGCGCTGTTCTGGCGAGACTTATAGTAAGCGCGTTTTGGAAGTGCAAACAGTGGCTTTGCAGGCCTCCAACTACAGTGCATGTGACCCGTCCGGGCGCGCGCACCATTTGGAGTCCTGAAACCACTTGTTTGCTTTCACTTTCGCCGTGATGAGCCCACACCAGACTACAACCTGGAGAAAGCTCCGAAATCGGCAGCTCTGCCCTTTAAGCCACGTCTCCCCACTTCCATGGCCATTAATAGCTGGTTCCGTTTTAGACGGCGCTAACGGGAGCAATGGTCTGGTGCGAGCTGCCTGCTGAAAAGAGCCCCGCACATATTTTTTTTTTAACAAATTAAACACTCCTCGGTTAAAACACCCATAATCCACTACAAGTAACTCCCTGCTCCTTTCTATCACTCCTATAGGTTTCTGCTTCCTCCCTTTATAACGGCTCTTCCATCTCCCTTCTATTCTGTCCTTCCGCTTTGTATGATTTTCGCTCTCTTGTCGGTCCTCAAAATGCACCCACCAGCTCAAAAGAAGCACCGAGTTACAGGCTCCGGGACTCCGCATTCCAGCCTCAGAGAGGGCGGTGCAGTCTCGACTAATGCCGGGCCCCACGGGTCTGTGTCACCGACCCCCAACCCCCAGGTCTGAGTCACCGACCTCCCCCCCCCTCCCCCCGCACCCAGAGCAGGTTTCTCTTTCCCGAGAAACGAAACTCAACGCGCCGTAGTTTTGTTTTCAGAGCCGGGCTCCCTCCGGGGGCGGGGCCGGGGCCGTCCTGAGTGGTTGCGGTCACTGTGCAGCCGACTCTGCGCAGCGCTGGTACAGGGAGTTTATGCAAATTACACACTGCTATCACACCCTCACGTGCTTATCAAAACATGACCTTTGATCTCCGATGACGTCAGGAAGCATTACTGCTAAAATAGGTAAGCATTGCCAAAATAAACATAGAATCTTAAAATAGCATATATACCCGATCACGATCAAACAAAGGTTGAATCCAGAACGAAAAAACAGCCAAATATAACATTGTCCAAAGACAGAGGACAAATGTATACACTCCGCAAATATATTATAAATTCCACTCACTTGGTTACAGAATGTAACATCCAACGATAACATTGCAGTAAAGAAATGCAGGGGGGGGGGGGGAGGGGGGATAGACTTTAACAGTAAAGAAATGCGGGGGGGGTGCAAGCAGTAGGGCCAAAGTGAGAAAACATCACGTGTACCTTAACCTTTTGCCATATTTCCCACAATGGATTCGTGCCCAACAGGTTTCCAATAAAGATTACGTGCCACACACACACTTTTAGCATCTTGCAGGGATGTCTCTTTACGCGAATTCGCAGCAGTCTGTGATTGCTTGGCATGCACTTTCTCAACTTTGGTTTAGGTTTGTAAAGCCTTAGCCACGCTTACAGCGGCCCTCGCATGGCAGTCTTCCCCGCCCCCCCCCCTCTCTCAGATGCTCCGACCCCTCCCATCCTGCAGGCGAAAACACGATCACACAACAGACATCAGGTGCCACAGATATCGAAACCAGACCGAGCCTTTAGGCTTGGTTAATGGCCCATTCGCAAGTGTCGGAATTACAGACAACAGGGGCGCCTGGAGAAAAATAAAAAAAAAACAAGCATTTGCAATGCAATAGGTCTCGCATTTATACGAGTTTGAGCTATTGGCATTGTAAATGACAATGCCTTTTATTTATGTTTTAAAAACCCACACATAAATAAAAGGCATTGCCATTTACAGTGCCAATAGCTCAAACTCTTAACAACTGCGAGACCTATTGCATTGCAAATGCTTGTTTATCCTGCTGTGTAGCAAAATACTTGGGGCAAGCCTGGCTGATACGGTGGAAAGCACTTGAGAGAAAGAGACAGCCTCCAACGCACAGTCAATAGCTAAGACCTCAAAGCAACAACAACACTGTTGGTTAATCATCATGCACAAGCACGCTATTTCTTTCTTCCTAATCTCTGGTAACCAGTTTAAGCAAACAAATAGCCTTCCAATATATTATACTATGTCTAAACAAATTGATGAAATGCTCATTGCTTTTAACTAGATTTTAGGATGATTAAGTGTATATTTATTATTGTATCTTCTTTTATTCATACTCATTTTACTGGCTATGTTACTTCTGCACTGTGTTGCTTTTATGACTTTTATGTCGAAATAAAGCTGATGATGATGATGGTATTCCGGTGGCAGCAGTCGGTTGAACACAAACAGGACTCCGGGCTGGCTCGCCAAATGTTGGTGGGAAAAATGGAGTAAAGCGAGACAAGACCTCCTTTGCAAGGCAAAAGTAGGTTTAATCATAACGGCGGTGAGATCAGTCACCTCCGTAGAGCTGAAATGCTGACCTCAAATTACTTCACGCCGGCAGCCCTGTATATACTCACAAAAATACTGATTATCTTAAAATGCAATAGTAAGTCAGGAAAAATATGAGTTTATCAGCTACTTTCACATAAACATCACATCTCCCTAAACTCGTGTCCTCTCCTCTCGGTTCCCATTAACCTAATCCTAACAGAGCTTTGATATTACATTAACCTTCTTACCCTGAGTATGTAAGTGTTTATTGCTCTGTCCCTAAGTCTTCTTATCTGACTCTGTATAGTTTTGACTAAAGTTACCTTTAACCACTCATTTCCTAAGTTACATCTCCGTTAACAACGAGAATGTTTGTGCGCTGTGATCGCAAAGTCTTCAAGGCTTGTTAAAAATGATTTCCCATTTAACTAAAACTTGCTGATCTTGTGTTCTGCTTTCTGGTGAACTCACACCTACTTTGACTCTTTATGAAGCTTAGGCTTGTACTGTTCTTTAACTACGTATAGTTCTGCACCGCTCTCTACTGAAGTCTGTGGTGGTGAGATTTCTTCACATTTTGTTCTTTCATTAACACAAGGAAAACGTCTGTGACTACCCCCTTAAATCCTTCAACATCTCTTAATGATATGCCCTGTGATGATGCTCAACTCGGTGAAATATCTTTGCCTAAACATTTAGTAAAACTCTTTGAAGTAACAACAGATTTGAATATTGAAATTTGTTTCACTATCAAAACTCCCTTCATTCCTGATGGGTTGGTGGATAACTGTTCTTCTGCTCTTATCAGTTCCCTAGTGCCTATCCAATTTACCTACTTTGGATGATTCGAACACTGCTACTTCTCTGGCTGCCATTAAACTGTCTCCGTTGGACCCCTTCCCGGCACCTATTTTTTATTTTGCTATAGAGGAGCTTGCCTTTCTGTATTCTACATTCTAGTAACAGGCTTCGGTTGTCCTATTATTAATCAAAGCCTGCAGTAGACCATGCAATTTTTGCTGCTCACTGACCTAGTTCTTTTTTAGTTGGTGCTTACTAGACCCTGCATGCGTATGTTGGGAACACATTATGGGATTACCCAGAATATACAGCTTGCCCATTGCTTACCAAAGGAGGACTTTCCTGTCACTCTCATTTGCCTGTTTCTTATTTGCTTCCCAGCTTATCAGACTTGTTTGCCCCTCCCTTGAAGCATAGAATATTTACCATCTCTTTGATTGTTGGGCTTCTATGCTTCCTCTGCTTGCTTAACAAGCATTACCTTTTTCTTTTGGGTTAAGCATTCTATAAGAGTGCATATGTTTTCCAGCTGTCTCTCTCATGTATTCCTCAACCCCTGCACTCTGTGTTGCTTCTCCCTGCCCTCTCCATGTTACGCTCACCGTAGTGTACTTCCACTTGTTGCTTTCTCACCTTTGTGTTTCTTTCCCACGCGCTTCACATTGCTTTGTTGCTTGTTGCTTCCCATCCTCTACCCAAGCCTCCATTCTGCTTTTGTCCAACTCGCGTTTTTTCCCACCTCCGCATCCTCCATATTGTTTCGCCCCAGCTTAGCCCTTGTTGTTTGCCTCCAACCCAGCCCTCTATGTTGGTTTCACCCCCCAGCCCTCAGTGTAGAATAAATAGGTTGTGCCATTTTGCATGCATGGTATGAACGCCTACAAAATTGATATATTTTCCAGATTCGCTAGAACACAGCACAAAAGTAGGCTTTCTAGAGTTCCCTGGCACTAAGGACTTTTTTCAGTGTGCCAATCCCCACCCTTCTTGTTATTTACGTCCCTCCTGCATTGCATCCCCTTCTGTGCTTTGTGTTGCTTCCCACCCACCTCTGCCTTCCATGCTGCCTCCCTCTACTTTGGCCCTCCATGTTGCTCGCTTCCCCCCCAACCCAGGGGGAAAAAAAGCTTTTGCTTTATTTTTTGTAATGTAGCAATCAAAATCGGTAAATAAAAAATAAAAAATAGTTTGCATCATTTTGTAGGCGCATGCATGCGTGATTACAATATTGATACATTTTCTATATTCTCTAGAACACGGTCTGAAAGTAGGCTGTCTGGACCCTTTGGCATTAAGAACTTTGTAAATGTGTCAACTTGAAAGAGAAAGCCATTTGGACTGCAACTACCCCGCAACCCACTGAGCAATACTTGCGTGAGATGCATTTCAGGTAATGATCAATCTTGTGAAATATCACAGTAATGATTAGTGGATCCTAAACCCTTTTAATGATAGGCACACTCCAGAACACTATGAAACAATGGAAACATTTAAAAGATGTATTTTTAAATTAAAATCCTTTCCTAGTGCTCACAATATGAATTGTAACTATAAACAAAAGAGAGTAGTAGCCACCCCGTTTACGAGTAATGAGCTGAAAATATTCTAAGATATTTACTATTTAGCTTCATATCAATCCTACCCTCATACCTTTTGGTTTACTCAGCAAAACTTTGCACCAAATATAAAAACTAAAAGATCTTTCACACTTTTATACCTGCTTTGAATAATGGATTATCATTCAATATAATAGTGTAGTTTACTATTTTCGTCTGCGCTGGGAGATAGGCTGTAAAGCCTCCAGCAAGTGAAGGCTGAATGCACCTCTCTTTACTCCTCAATTAAAATAAATTAAGCACTTCTGCAAAGACTGCCTTATGGCACCAAGTTCCTCTGTAGCTCTTCACACCATATTCCAAACTCCTATAACATTATGTGACTGTTGAACCTTTTAGAAAAAACAATTTGCAGAAAGTGGTCTGATGCCATTTTAATTACTTTCATTCTGTGAAAACGTTGCTCTTTGACTTGCAATAATTGACGAGAAATACAATTCATAGTTTTCACAAAATCTTGTTCATGACTAAATACTAAAAAAAGAGCCCCGATTAAATAGTGTAAATATTTTCAAACCGTCTTCTCACGTTGCAAAAAAAGTGGCATTGAACAAACATGCATACTATATTTGTAGTTTTGAAATAAATGATTAACAAATGTAACCTGGAAAGGTGGATAAATTGATGAGAAAAAGCATGATTATTATAACATTCCCAGAATGATAATAAAGGTGTGTGGGTGTATATAAATTACTCCGTGACAGGGGCCACTGGGAGGTTACAGTTAGGTCCGCGTTTCTATAGGAAACTTGAGCAACTTTACCGAATCTTCACAACACCTTCGTAACAAAATGATCTTCCACCTCCGCTCCTTCCTGGAAAGTTTCTGGGTGATCCATCAAGCTGGGGCTGAGGAAAAAGGGAGGTCCCAAAACACATTCTCCCCATTCATTTTTCCATTGGAAAATTAGACACTCTACTGCCAAAACTGCTGAATGGAATTACACTAAATTTGGCAGAAAGCTAGATCTTGGTCCAGAAAGTGTGCTTTTTATGATTTGACATGATTCAGTAGTTTTAACAGAATTATGGTTAAAAAATATAGATATTTCACGCCACAGAGGTTCTGTGGAGTTAATAGATCTCAGATGAGATCTGATTGGCTACCACCACATTAATTAAGATGTGGCGGCGGCCATCTTAGGACTCGGGGACCCACTCCCCTGTCTTGAGAAAAAAGTTGAAAAACTAAAAAGGGGGGCATGGTAGGGATACCCTGGCCAAAAACAGTTTTTTTTATGTTGTCATGAATTCACTGCGGATCTTCAGCAGAGTAAAAAAAAAATCTGGTGTTTTAAACGCCCCACCTCCGTGGACCATAGTTTACTTAATAGGGGAAGGTGGTGTGCATCCACCTCTTTGATTCTCTTCAGGCTTTGGGACCCATCCCCCAAAACATTTAACAAGGTGTCTCTATGTTAATGGGAGTCCAATGCGTGGCCTCCTCAAGCCTCAAATAGGCCCTGGGGACCCCATACCTTGGGCAATTTTTTTGAAAATATGGTTAGGGGGACGCTTGGCTCCCCCAAGCTTCCAAAATCCCATCTGCCGTGCCACTGCATTTTTGTTGGGAGGGGATCGTGTATGGGGGCCCCCTCCTGAAGATTGACTCCCAATCCCAAAAGCATTCTGGTGGTCGTTTCTATGGTTGCTCTTTGTGCCCTGAAGAATGTTAAAAGAGACTCAAAGGCATGTTAATGTTTTTTGGAAGAGGCTTTATTCAAGATATTTTATGTCAATCACTTTTATTAAACATTGACATGTGTGAATTTATGAAATATAAATTTGATTATAGATATTGGTGACTTTTTTTTGCAAAAGCCAGCATGTCTGCCTTACTTAAAATGACACCCTTTATATTGTTGCACATAGTCAGCTGTGCCGGGGGTTGGCAGCGCCTTGCCCCCTGCTGCTTACAGTCAGGCCCGTGATGAATCCCCACCTGCTGCGCACTGCCAAAGGCCATGTGCTGTGGGGGTAGTACAGATGCAGGGGGATGAGCTCAGGGCCTGGGTGCAGGCCAGTCTTGTGTCTAACCCCATGCTGTGCACGGCAAGTAACATCTTGCATTACGCTTACAAAAACTATTTCACTAAACAAATCATAGATTAAAGTGACGTTATTGTTGGTAATAATATCTTACTTTAAATTGAAAAAAACACAAAACTTAGAAATCCACTGAAAGAAACAAAGGTTAAGGGGATGTTGTAGTTAGGTGAAAAAGTTAGTTTAAACATACCTTTTCAAACTGACAAAACCACTTAAATTCACCAGTTGTAGTTATTTCAAGTAACAATAACTCGTGCCCTCGCCATGCACTGCTAGTTACCTCCAATATTACATCACTCCTTACATGTTCTATGATACCATTCATAACTCTGCACCATCTGAAATGACATCATTGATGACAGCACTGTGCATTGCGGGGCACGCGTCTTAAAGACCACTGAATAAAATAGTTGTTAGATAATATGATTCATATGCTATATTTTGACTTAATAACATTATCTATGTCTAAGATTATCTATGTCTAAGATTGTTTTGTAGAGCATACGTATGTGCATTTCAATTTCTATCATATAAGACGATATTTGAGTTATCAGGTTTTAGTACTGGAAAAATTGATGTTCTTAGTGGAACGACAAAGCACTGTTATATCTTGGTATTGTAGCTGATCTGATATAGCTTTTGTATCATGCTTAGTTTCTGGTTTCAAAGGGTATTGAGCCTATACTCGGGAGTCACTATTTAAAGGAATAACATGTGAAACAGATTGTTTGTCCCAACCTGCTTGGTTTTTATAGAGAGCAGGGGCCCGCTACCTCACCTCGAGTGGCACCCACATACAAACAAGCATTTGCAATGCAATAGGTCTCGCATTTGTTGCAGTTGGAGCTACTGGCATAGTAAATGGCAGTGTTTTGTATCAATGTTTTTGTTTGCAGTGGAGTGATTATTTAAAAATTACACACTATACATTATTATAAGCTATTCTAGCAACTGTACAGTAAAGCTATGGCTATTTTAACGTAAAGGAGTGTGAATGGATGAATAAAAATACAAAAAACAGGATCTAAAAATTTTTGATGGAATGTATAGCAGGGGACAGGGACTACCGATCACAACAAATGTACTTGAAGTGATTGGGGCATCATATGCAATAAAAAAATCGGTAGTACGGGGTGTCAGCGACGCTTGTGCAAATGTTGTTCAGCTGGTGAAGTGGTCAGCTCTGTTTGCAGATGCAAAGTGGTGAAAGGTGAAGTATTCAGCTCTGTTTGCAGGCACAAAGGGATGAATGGTGAAGTGGTCACTCTCTTCAGCGGTGAACATGCTCTTTACTGTTGCTCATGGGCATCAAGAGACTCTGCCAGGTCTAAGGCATTCCAGAGACCTTATATGATGGCTGGGGTTTGTAAATGAACCTACATTAAACACCACTAAGAGATGAAGCGATTTCTGCAACATCACATGATTTTTCTCCAAAATGTGTTTTTTCAGTTTTACTTTTTGGATTCCTGGGATGCTCTAGCATAAGATTCCCGGTTCTACCATGATTCATTTGGTACAGTAAATAAACACAATAACCAAAAATACTCTCAAACTGCAGTTTAACGGAGACGTGGTTTTCTGTATAACAGACAAACGCCTGACCATGGTCCCAGCAGGGGCACGTGCCACCTAATCTAGAGACACTTCTCTCACAGGAGTTGTGCCAACTCACCTGCAGCCAAAGCTATGGGTCACGGGAAAATGGGATGGAGAGTAAGGGGGGTACAGGGAGAGAGAGAAAGGGGGCACAGGGAGAGAGAAATGGGGGCATGGAGAGAAATGGCGGACCGAGAGAGAACGGGGGAAGAGAGGCTGGAAGGGTGAAAACGAAAGGGAGAGAGGGCACTAGTGAGGGGGGTACCGGAAGGGGAAGGAGGTGGACAGGTGATATACATTTTAAAAAGCAGGTCTTTGGCAGTAGGTGATGACTGCTGGCAAGGACCAACACCCGGAAAGGAGGTTTGACATCCGAGCCCCCACTATTATAATGTGAAACTATCATGCAACTACAATATCACAAAAAGGTGCTAGTTTTCCAAAGACACATGACCCGCCTGATGTACACACTACAAGATTCTTATAAGTCCCAAGAACATAAAGACAAATTCATCTGGCACATTGGAAAAAAATTATACTTTTCAAATAGCCCTCCGTATTAAATTTGCTCCATTTCTACGCTCGGTTAACAGATATAACTACTACCCAATCAATGGAATTCAATTGATCCACCTCGGAAGAATGAAGGCTGAGGCAGACTTGCCGGGAGTGTAACCTCTGCCCCTTACAAGTGTACGTCTCACTGAGCCCTTCTGCCGGTATTGTGTTGGACAGCTGGTTACAATTCGATCAGTTGAGCCCCTTAGGTGTGGCCTTTAAACAGAAACACAGCAAAGCCCGCTTTTGTATTCGCCAGATAACTAGGAAAACCAGCTATACACGAGGCGCGAGCAGCAACTGGAGTCACAGAGGTAGAGAGACCAGCCTTGGCTCCGCCGGTTATGAATAACTTAATATCCACGTACCTACCAAACATGAATGTGTCCTTCTATAATGGATGTGGTATACATGTAAAGTGCTCCAATACCTACGTATTGAGTTTGCGCTAAATAAAAAAACTAAAAAATAAATACAAACACCTAACAGATCTGTTCCAGGTCAGGCAGCGGAGTCATAGTTCGCCCGACCCTTGTGAAGACAGAGCAACCGTCCCTGAAAATCAGCAGGGCAAGGGCGAGGATGTGGTCCATCGGCTAAACTGCCGACTTTGGTGCTGGAAACCAGAGTTTGAGCCCAGAGGTCGCATCAACATCCTGTGAGTCTGGGCAAATCACTTAATCTCCCCGTGCCTGAATGTGTAATGTAAATACAGTGCTCGTGTAAAGCGCTCCAATAAACTTCGGGTCGAGTTCGTGCTATATATATATATGCAAAAAGAAACAAGTGCAAAGGCAAGTAACAGTACAAGGACATGTCGCCAGCTAGTCACATGCACTCATAACCACACCTACAGGCGACGCAACAGCACAGTGAACCCATCCGCCCAACACCGGACATTTTGCAACTTGCTTTTATATGGTGTACGCATAATTATACATTTGCCACACTTGCCTCATACCATCATCTCCTGCATATTTTTCCTTTTCTCGCATAATTTAGCCAACCCTGCCAGTTATACTATAATAAAGTAAACAAACTAAACAGTTCACAGAACTTACCCCAGTAAAACAAGCGTCTTCAAATAGGTTGTGTCTCCAATGAATGTCGCTGATTCGCCTTCTTTGAAAATGTTCAGTGCTGCACGTTTAAATAGAGCATTGGATGCACGAAAGATATCACTAATAGCACTAAGTAAACAAAGTAATTGCTAAAAATGTCCTAAAACATGCCGCCCTAATTATCGCTTGCCATGCAGCTTTTATGACTAATGAAGGCGTGGCGGTGGCGCCAGTAATACGCCTGCTCCCGATCACAACACAGAAAGTGAGAATTATCACAGCATGAGACCCCACAGTAATCATTAGCACAGCATGTCGACAGGCGCTCCAGGCTGCTGGAGCACTCAACTATAATTAATGCGCAGCACGTCTTCCGGAGACGAGCACTCAACTGGAATTAACGCGCACAAGCTGTTCCACTGTGAAGCGCGTTCACAGACCAGAATCGGCTCGTGCCCAGACCAGAATCGGCGCAGCAAGTCTTCCGGAGATGAGCACTCAACTGGAATTAACGCGCACAAGCTGTTCCACTGTGAAGCGCGTTCACAGACCAGAATCGGCTCGTGTCCAGACCGGAATCGGCTCGTGCCCAGGTCTGTCTTCCTTAGGAGTAAACACGGCAACAATAGTCTCGTTGGTGGCAGCGCTTTGCGCTGCAACGCCAGCGAGACCTAAAAAGAGGCCAATCAACTTCTTGTATCATAAGCATCTGATAAATATATAAATATAGCTTTTATTTTGAATGGTATATAACCCTTAATCTGTATTTCCACTTCATGATCCCTGTCTGAAGGGTTTCCATGTCCATCCAGTTTCTCAACCTGTATGTATTTTTTAGTTTAAATCACCACCAGATGCTGCTTGAGGTACTGGCAGATTATTGTTATGTCTACTGTGTTGTCCAGCTATCCAATGCTGTTACTGGATCTTGAATAGGTTAGGCAAACACTTTGTATCTAGGTATCTTGTCTTCTTGTATACCAGCATCAGTGTCTCCACTTTTGCCCACATTCTTTTGGGCCTGCTGAAACAAACTCCTCTCTCCACATTGGCTATCTATCAACAACCGTATTTTATTTAAGGACACAAAGTTTTACATGCTTCTGGTCCTATGTTCTTCAAACATCTTTTCTAATTCTGTTGCTATTGTCAGTTTTCTGAATTTGCCAACAGTGTTTTTGCAAGCTTGCAGCCAAGGCGTGTAATCCTCTCTTTACAAACCATTCGACAGATGTCTGATCAACTCTTGTTTTGGAAACTGCTTAAGATCTGGTTGTTTTAGAAGTAGACCTCTTCTCATCTTAGCCGTATAGTAATTTCCAGCATCTGGATACCATTTGGGGCTACCCGGATGGTTAGAAAATAAATAAATAAACCCCCCCACAAATGGTACTTTTTTCTCAAGCCACGTCGAAAATGCAGAATGCCAAATTTTTTAAATCTAGTTTTCCATAGACGTTATTTAAATGAGATGTTGTTTTGATGAACTGGTCACATGGTTTTCTCTGTGGTCTACCCTGATCCCTCTAATTCCTAAAGTGCAGCACAAAGGGAAATATGCCAAATCAAGAAAGATTATGACTGATCTGTATTGTGGTTTATAGACATGCTACTGTTAGAGAATTGACTCAAGAAATGGAGGTGCAGCTAGACTTCCATTTCAAGGTTCAAAACAATATCTTGTACCTCATCGTTCAATCAGATAATATATGGAGTAGTTCCTGAATACCTTCGGTATGGCCGTCTGAACTTGCCATCACAATATGTGATATTCTTTAAAAAAAAGTGTTTTGTTTGCTCGGAAGACATTGTATTACCTTAATTGCCTTAACTTTTAATTCTGGCAAAGCCTAGCCTGCTAGTCTCTGAAGTTCATTTAGCAGATACCACAACCTTTAGTAAGAAGCCTTCCCATATCTCCTTTTCATATATCATATGTTTAGGTCTTGCCTAACAACGCTGTTTCTGTGATGGTGCTGTATAGGGTCAAGGGCTTGGAGCCCCGGCCATTATTTATCATTTGTTGGCTTAATTGTCATTCTGTTTACTTGCCTCCTACTTGACCATCATATGGTGCACGTCACTTCCTTTTATTTCTGCGGCGCATGGACCAAACACGAATTGATATAATTTGATTAGCGTCCTTTGCTGCCTATGATACAGCCTAGGGTACTTTTTAAATACTGTTTTCTGTCCATCATCTACACTTCTGTTCTACACCATTGGGTTACTTTTAACTTCCGTCCTATAGGTTTGTTTGTTGTTGCCTTAATGAGTTTTAGAATTCACACTTCCTTTTGTAATATCAAACAAATGGCATGGAATATGAAAGCAGTCCGTGTGACTGCATGTGTTTGTAGGGTGTGCTTATTCTCTGCGCATGCAAAGTGTGTGTCAAAGAGTACACTAGTCTGAAATGGACTCATGTAGTCTTTCCAGACAAGCAGTCCAATCACATGTTTCAGGCCAGTCTGCCTCTAAGCAACATAAACAATTTGGACACATCTGTACCTTTGCATTGTATGTCGCTTTTTAAAGTGACTCATTTTGGGCAGCGCTGAAGTTATTCCAATTCTCCTTAAAACCGGTATTCTCATGTGTAATCCACATCTTCTCTGTGCTTACAAAGTCTGTGTCTGTTTAAGGTGCTTTGCTTCACACTCCACCCCAATCTACCCCAGTCTACTCCACTCCACTCTACCCCAATACAACCCACCCTACTCCAGTCTACCCCACGCCATTTCCTGCCAATCTAACCCAATCTACCTCATTCCACCCTACTTCAATCTACCTCACCCCACTCCAATCTTCCCCATACCACTCCACCAAAGCTTACCCCACTCCAATATACCCCATCCACCTTTCCACTTCATTCTACACCACTCCAATATACCCTTCTGGAATCTTTCTGAATCTACCCAACTCCACCCAATCTACTCCACTCCAGTCTACTCCACTCCAGTCTACCCCACTCCACTCCAGTCTACCCCACTCCAATCTACCCCTTTCCATTTCACTCCAATCTCCTCGCTCTACTCAGCGCACTCCAATACACCCGTCTACCCCAATCTACTCAACTCTACCTCACTGCACTCCATCTGTCCCATCCCACTCCAGTGTACCCCAATCTACCCCAGTCAACCTCACTTCACTCCCACTTTACTTTATCCACTCTATCCCACTCCAGTCTACACCACCCCACTCTATCCCTCTCCAGTCTACTTCATTCCACTATAGTCTACCCCACTGCACTGCAATCTACCCCACTGCAATCTACCCCTCTCAAATCTACCCCACTCTATTCTACCCAACCTACCCCACTGGAATCTGTCACAAACTACCCCACTCTTCCACAGACTACCCTACTCCATTTCAACCTACCCCACTCCACTCAATCTACACCACCCCACTCCACTTTAGTCTACCCCACTCAATCTACCTCACTCCAATCTACCCTAGTCCAGCCGACGCAATCTACCCCATTTAAATTTAGCCTAGTCTATCCCACTCCAGTTCACTCTACCCCACTCTACTGACCCCACCCCAGTCTATCCCACCCCACTCTATCCAACTCTAATCTACCCTACTCTAATCTGCCCCACTCAAATTTAACCCACTCCACCACAACCCAGTCTATCACACTTCACTCCACTCTACCCCTCTCCACTCTAATCTACCCTACTGTACTTTACCTCAATCCATCCTACTCCACTCCAATCTACCCCACTTCATTCTACCCCAGTCCACCTGAATTCACTCCAATTTTCTCCTCCCCACTCTACTCCAGTTTATCTCACTCCACTATAGTCCAATCTACTGCACTCCAGTCTACCCCACTCCACTTTACTCCACTCCACTCTTCTCCAATCTACCCCACCCCACTCCACCACAGTCTAACCCACTCCACCACAGTCTACCCCACTCCACCACAGTCTATCATAATCTACCCCACTCCACTCTACTTCACTCTACCTCACTCCACTCTACTCCGATCTATCCCTCTGTATGGAAATTTACTCCTCGCCAATCTGTGCCACTCCAGTCTACCCCACTCTACTCCTTTCTACCCCAAACTACCTAACTTCACTTCAACACAGTCTGCCCCACTCCACCCCAGTCTATCCCAATCTACCCAACTGCAATCTGTCCTACTCTTACCCACTGCAATGTACCCCACTCAACTCCACCCCAATCTACCCCCTCCTCCAATCTACTCCACACCAATTTACCCCAATCCACTCCAGGGCTAGAAAAATCCACTCGCAATAACAAGCCATATTTAATCAGGACCCGCTATTTTTAGGGCCTACTTTCCCGTTCTGGCAAGCTGCCAGCAGGTGTTCTGCTTGCCCACAAGGTGAATGAGCAATCAACATGCCTTTGAATCTCGATATCTTGTCACATTTCTCTGCTTTCAGAGACGGAGGTCCAAAGTCAGTTTGTCTTTTTACGTTTACTTTTCTTTCTGTGACTGAAGTTTGAGGATTTTGTAAAGTGAACTGTGTGACAATCTGGATGAGACCCGTTCACCGCTCAAGTACATTACAGTGAGTTTGAGTAGTGTATTTAAGTTAATAGACCTGCTTGTCTGATAACATTTTTACGATTGTTTTCGAGCCCTGCACTCTGCCGATTCCACCCCACTCCATCTCATTCCACTCCACTCAACTTACTTTTAGCCATGCTGAACAACAGCCACACTAGCGTACAACTTGGCTAAAACACATTGCCAAAGCCAATAGCTCTCGCATATGCATTACCTATTGGCTTTGCCACTGCTTTTTTTTAACCAGCCTAAGTCCATTACACAGACTAGTGCTTCGTTTAAGAAAAATAGTTTTCCATTTAGGATGACATTGTACAGAGCTTTCAGTGGGAGTACAGTAGAGAGCAGGCCATGTTCCACACCAAGTTTACCTTAGCGATTCCCAGAGCAGAAGATGTGCCCAAGAAAGAAGTTAACTTTTGCAAATCAGATATCACCTTGAAAGTGCTCAACAGTGCTGCAAAGCGATTAATGTGCCGCTTGGCTCAAAAACCTTAGAAAAGCCTACAGGTCAGAAAGACCTACTGGCTTTGCCAATGCTTGTTATCAGTCTTCTAAGACAAAGAAAACCTGAATCATTTCTGTCGAAATTCAAAGCTGTAACTGGGCAGCTAGCTCACTGAGCTATTCTATCATCTGCTTCCATTAGTAAGTCGTGTGCTGATGCTTACTTCTCAACCTAAGCACTTATTTGCTAATGAGCGTGCAATGCCCTTATGACTGCATCTAGGAGGTCATCTGTGACAAGCTGCACAAAATGCACCATGACAATAAACAAAGCATCAGAATAATCAAAAGAAAGCTTAAGTGGTAACGCTCCAGATTTTCAGTGTTTGGTATGGAAAGTTGCACGTAATCACGAGAACAATATCGTTACCAGCAAAAGTCAATAGGCATCAGCCCCGACAAAGGGAGGAGGGCAAAATCAGTTATAGTATTCTAAGGTGGCTTGGCTAGGCAAGGGCAGTCAAACGCCGTATTGGAGCCTAAAGGAGAGGCTAAGGTGATGCAACTGTGGTTGGGGTAATAGGGGTAGCAGAGGCCAGATGAGCCTTACAGTTAACTGACCCCAATATTATTTTAAATGTAACTGTGTTTATCCAACAAATCTCAAAAGGTAAGTGTTCATATGGTTTGATTGCAGTATTTCAACTTGTAGTCACTTTCTCAACCTGGGTGGAAGAGAGGATCGTTCCTGCTACAGTCTAAACTAAGATTACCAGATCACCCATCTTCACTCAGGACACATTTTCCAGTTCCATGCTTTCCTTTTCACAACCCAAATGCACGAGGAGAGGATGCAGCCGTACGGCTAGAGCGGTCGACCTTGAAGCTGGGAAATCGGGTTCGAGTCTCAGCAACGACACTCAACATCCTGCGATTCTGGGCAAATCCCTTAATCTCCCCATGCCTAACAAAAAGAATATATCCTCATGTAACGCAACTGGTGCTATGTAAAGCGCTCTGATACCCGATGTCTCAGGTCTAGTTCGCGCTATATAAAACTGTAAAGAAAAAAAAAATGACAGGGAATTGTAGTGCTGGTTCATTGAACTGAAATAGTTGGACTAACATGCCATTGGTAAATGGAAAGTCCATGACTGGAACCCAGTGTTCCAGGTGATATGGAGAAGTCCTCTTCCGTTTTACATCCTCAGATTGCATGCTCTCTCAAACTCTGGTCCACTATACTCCTAAAACCCTGTATGAGAAATGACATGGATTTAAAACTTTCAATTGCTGCTCTCCTTTCTATATAGTGACCTTCTCCTTACCTTCCATTATCTGTTGCGTCCTCTCCGAGTATAGGCTGGTCTAAATTGCATGCCTGCCTTAATTTTGATAGCTATTATTGCAATTCTTCAAATTCCCTGCCCCGCATTTCATAGATCACAGCTCCTCCTTCTATGAAGCCATATCCCTATATTCTAACAATATGTTTTCTCCCCCAGCCTATTTATTTGGCAACCATTTTCCTGAACTGAGATAGCCACCACTAATAATCGCATATAATGCCTGTTGATTTAACCTACTAAAAAGAAACTGGAGAGTAAAAACAAATCAAGTTTATTTGGACCATAGTCTTCAATTTCACGAAATCAATTCTTCACCCGATACCTTTTAAGCCGATTAAGGCTGATAAAAACCTACCCACTTCGCAAGCTACATCTCAGAATTGCTTTTCATATAAAAATTCTATTGCTTCTAATCTCAACTTTACACCTCACTTAAATAAAACTCTCATCGTTGTAAGTGACCTCGTTCTTAAAGTAGCTAAGTGCATTTTTCCAGTTTAATTTTTGTTATTAAACAGCATACCACGGCACTTGTATGGCAATGTTTCCTCTATTAACATTTTCCTCTGATCATTTGCCTTACTCTATGTATTAAAAGCATGCAATTTCCTTTGAAGTCCCACCTGAGTTACATCAAGAATGTTGACGTAATCTGCATACAATAGACATGGTATGTGATGACCCCCACATTTTAGGGGAAAAGGAGTTTTTGATTATTTAGTGCATCCGGTAAATCAGCCAGATATAAAATAAATTATGTAGGGGGAAGTATGCTCCACAGTCACAGGCCATCGGTTTTAGGGACTTCCCTGGACAGGGCACCATTTAAATCTAACTCCATCGTAGCCCAATGCCCTCGATGCAATTCTTTCCACACTGCCAGTAATGCAGCTGGGTTATTATTCCCTGTCAACTTTTCCCATAATATACTTCTGCTAACTAGATCAAACGCTAAACAGAAGTCAACAAAACAAGTTCTTTCGTATTTCTATCGCTTTCCGTCCTAGTGCCCAAAGGCTAAAACAATGATCGATCTTCTTTGAAGCCACCTTGGTCAATAGGTATCAACTTATTGGTATCAATCCAGTCCTTAAAATCAAGGGGAATTTCTTTTGAAAATATTTTGGTACCCACATACATTAAACTAATTTGGCGATCATTCTTGGGGTCATAGGGAATGTTTTCTTTAAAGATCAGTTTAATTATAGCTCATTTCCAACTGTCCAGTAAGGTTCCAGTCATTAGTAATTCAGTAAAGGATAAATGAAGGAAACTCGCCTACCAGCCAGGATTCATTTTGTCAATTATTGCATGTAAATTGTCCTCAGTGAGGCTTATACCAGCTATAGCTTTTTCTTCATTGCTGATATAAAAGTATAGTATACAAGATCCTTATCGGGGCCTGCCCAATCCTCAAAGAAGACAGCTTTTTTGATGTATACAATTCTGTTACAAAACGAAATTACACTTTTTCTGTAATGATAAAGCTTAGGACATCTCTAGTTTTAATTTAACCCTTCTTATCCAAGTACCAAAATTAATTAATTTCCTTTGATATTAAAACTGATATAATTCTATCCCTGTTTGCTTTATAATACGCTATCTTCCTTTCTCTGATTAAGGTGACATTTTCATCTTTGGTTCTCCTCCCTTTCTTTATTTAATACTGTACCCTTATTTTGTCTAAGTTTCGTTAGTTTCCTTTTTAAGTCTTGACATTGCGAATTAAACCAGTCAGGCCGGTTGAGACTTTGCAGTTTTTTTCAGTGGTAAATGTGAGTTTATCTGAAATGACATTACCATTCAACCACTTTATTTAGTATCCTATCATAACAAAGCGCTGTATTATGATCTCTAATATTGCTAGAATCTATATCCTCAGCAAGTTGCATACAAGCTAGCAATACTAGTTGTTCCTCATTTATGCTAATGGTCAGTCGTCTAGGGCAGGCATTTCCAACGAGTAGCTCTTTAGTTGCCTATAAGTAGCTCTCGTGTCTGCAGCCCAGTTACTAAGTTGAAAGCTTTTGCAAGCTTAAACTAATATATGTACCAAAATCGGAAAGTTTATTTAAGTGATAAATCATTCAGCACTGGGGATACTTATTACTAATATTTAATTGTTATCCTGGCGCCAGGGGTATTGCAGCTATAGTTTGTTAGGTATTACCCATGTACAGGCATTCCAAACTGTCAAAGCATTTTTCACCTTTCTGTTGGCCACCGTTCCTGATGCATTGAGGTGATCACTGCTGGCAATCTTGCAAAAATTGGTCACTAATATAATCATATCTGTTGTGGCCACAGTTACAAGTGGCAGCTCCTCCGCTATGGCGAGGAACATCGACCCCCCTCCCCCTGTCAGCAGCTTCAAATGGTGGAAAATAAAAAATAATAAAATAGGTGTATTATTGTTTTATTTTTCAACTTCTAAGTGCCGTGTCCTCAGGTGGGGCCATCGCGGGGGCATTCACAAGGAGAGTGGTAGGTACTGCTGTCAGTGCGCATGTGGGTATGGCCAGCCGCTGGCAGGCCAAACCCACTTGCGCACTGAGCTGGCACTAACTCGAGCTGCGTTGTATGGTTGGAGTCAACAGGCAGTGGCTCCCACTCTCCCTGGTAGCTCAGGCCAATCCTGAAGCTGCTCTCGTGCATGAGAAAGCTTCAGGATTGGTCACAGTGAGGCTGGGAGCCATGAGAGGAGCAGAAGACCAGTGATGCGGCAGGTAAGTTCTTCCCCCTCTTCTTTCCTTCTCTTCCACTCCCACCCCTGCTCCTAAACCGCGCCACTCTGCCCTAATGCCGGCCACTACTGACTATTACAACTCTAAAAATAATAGTAGCTCGTGATGACTTTTATTGACCATAAGTATGTCTCATTGCAAAAAAGGTTGGAGACCCCTGATTTAGGGTATTCAATTTGTAGGGGTAATACACACTCCCTGTCCTGTAGCCCTAAGTTTAGCCTCATAGACAGGGGCCAGTGACAGGTCAAAATACTATAGTTGCATCAATATATAATCAATTGGTCCTTTCATATTAATTTCCTAAGGGGAGAGTTTAGCTAGCAGGAGTATCTGCCTTAAACCATCCATTTAAACAAATAATTCCGGCTTCCGTCGCACGCCCTTGCATCTCGGAATCCGATTTATGTAGGGCATATTTGGGGAAAATTGACAATAAGAATATTATAGACTTCCAACAAATATGCTGCATCACCATACATCTAGATCTTGTTTAATCACATATTGAAATCTCCAATGATTAAAACTGGGGAATACTTATTATTTGCAGCACACACATCATATATGTACTTGTGGAATGTTACTATCTGCTCCATGCTTAGTTGCCTGTCGGCAGAGTTACATATATATTAACCAGAGTAATTGTTTTGCAGTTAACATTTGGCAATGGATATACAACACAAGTCTGAACCCATCACATTTTGTTTTCCTTCGTATTTTATGTCTATCCGTTTTAGTTGAAACAAGCGTCCCGTAAGCCCCCAGTCGGACGCCCTACTACCGTGTGTTTAGCGATCTTACAATTTTGTATGAAAACATCGAAGGTAGGTGTATCACCAGATAGCCAAGATTCTTGTAGACAGATTATCACATCTTCAAACATTATTTTGTATAAACATTCATTAAGTATAAATCACCTTAAACCTTGAACATTCCAAGAAAGGATCCCTAGGTTATCTGGTAAACATATTACCTAGTCAATCTTTTCTTAAATTTGAATTATCTTCAATCTGAGAATTACCTTAACACTGAAAACTGTTGCTAATTCTTAAACCTAGACCTTACCTGTTGTTGCTTTTTTGTGGAACAGTGACTGTTAAGCTTACTCTACAGGAACCCACAAACCTCCGTTGTGCCTCCTTAGGGTCATCTGGCAATGATGGATATAAGTGTATGCCACACAGCCATGTAGGATTGCTTAAGACTACCTTATCTTTACCCTGTATTATTTTCTCATTTCCCACTATTCTAAGGCCCTGGAGGTTGAGTTACCTCTCTGATTCCTGTATCAGATTTTGGACCACATTTGAGTGGAAAATTACTTTAGAAACCTTCTACCCTGACTTGGTATTGACAAACACTACATTTTTTTAAATGTTTGGAGACTTTTGATCTCAGGGAGGCACAGTTTTTAAAAGCTTTAGGGAGGTGATACCCATTTACAGGGTTCCACTTCTTACTTTTCTTCCCCATTCGAATTTTATCAAAATACAAAAGTAGATCTATTTTACCCATACTGGTTTTCGGTTGTCAGTGTTCATTTAGAGTTGGGGATACAGCCTTCACAGATGCTGTCTGATCTACACACCCAAAGTGATTGTACCCGCGTTTACCCCCTACCGATGTATCTTCACTCTGGAGGTAACATGACAAATTACTGTGACACATTTTTATTTTTTTATTTCAAAATCATTTTTATTGAAATTTTATAAGTCAAATATTATAGAAGCAGTACAGAAAGAAAAGGAATAATCGCATAATGGGGTATGATGGATGGGAGAGGGTACAACACAATTCGCTATAGAGTTATAGTGACATGGTACCATAGTGTTGTAACATATCATCAATGAATCATACTATCATAGTGTCATAGGTGCCAGAGTTGATTGAAGTACTATGAGCATATTGGCAGAGTCTTATGTAGTGGATTACTCCAAAGCTGTATCAAGAGATGGAGAGTAAAAAGAGAGATGAGAAGGTAGAAAGAAGAGAGACAGAATAAACAGTGTAGTAAATAAAGGAGGTGGAGGTTGAGGGGAATAAGGTGTGGGGAAGGTGGTGGGAGGGAAGCTAGGGAGGGGATGGGTTGGCATCTAAGGTAATACGTACTTAGCGATGTATGAGTCAAGTTTTGACCAGATTTTTAGTTTTTTCTTCAATGGAGTTTTCAGATAAATGCATAGACTTATTTGCCCCCCACCCCCCTGGTAAAATGACCCGTTCCCACCAAGCATTAACTGATTTGGAGAGGTCTTTCCAGACCGACAGAATAGTTTTAAGATCGATTGAAACTTGTATGTTCCATAAAATATGTCCTTCACTGTCCAGATGATGATATGTTTCAGGGGGAGGGTGCCTCCTGCAACAGAGTCGCGGTCAGTGGTCCAGCTTAGCTGTAGGATCTGCAAAATGGTAGTTCCAAGTCCAGACCAGAATTTCTTTTAAAAAAAGTGCATTTGAGGAGCATACGCTGTAAGTCTCCTGTCTCTTGAACGCATTTCCAGCATTTGTCTGAATCTCGGAAACCAAGTTTGTAGAGTATGGAAGAGATCCATGTGGGCCATATATGCAGTTCAAAGTCTAAATTGTGCTAAGGAGGGTGTGATCTTATTAGTCTTTAGGCTAGACCAAGTAGATGACCAGTTTAGGGTCATGTTATGAGTGGTGTTTTTGTTTTGCACAACATGAATATTCATTTATTATGTATTGATTTAGTGAGGGGGTAGTAGTATGTGTGCGAGTAGAGTTTAGAAACTGTGTGCCCCCCTTAGCTATGCTCTTCACTGTGCTTGGTAGGTCGGGTGTTCTTGGGGGTTATGGCTCGCGATAATGGCTTTGATCCTTACAAAGTGACAAAAGTCTATTTCCTCGAACTCCAATTTAGATATGAGTGTGGGAAGGATATAGGTTCCGTGAAAGAGCACAGACTCATTAGAAATACGATGCCTTTCTGTGTCCACTTCTCTTGGGCATGGGGAACCTGAAGAGTCCTTCTCTCTCTAGGTATGCTGTTTGGAGTCTACGGTAGTCTTGGAGGTTTAGGCCTCCAAGTTTCTTTGGAAGTCTGAGTTGTTTTAGAGCGATTTTCAGTTTTTTAGATTGTCAAAGAAAATAGTTGGGTAGGAGATGAAGCTTAGTAAAAAAGGTGCCCGACAGGTGGAGCAGTGACATGCTAATTAAGAAATTGATGAGAGATCATCATTTTGATGGTTTCAATGCACCACCACCATGTGTTGAATTTCAGTGCCAATTTATCTAGTATATAATTTTGGCTAGAGATGTTTTTTGTTGTTGTGGTCAAATGATTCTCAAAGGTTTTGGCTGAACCAAATGGCTAAGGTAATTTATTTTGTATGGAGCCCATTTGAGACTGTGACCCCCCCAATAACTGAGTTATTGCAGTGGACATTCAAGGGCAGGACCTCCGTTTTGTCCTTAAGAGAGTAACCTGAGGCTTCTGCATAATCTTTGATGGTTGACATGCTGTTGGATATGGCAAAGTCAGCTTGTGTTGTGAAAAGAAGGATGTTGCCTGCATATGCTGACACTTGTTGTGGGCCTGCAGAAAATTGGATACCGGTAATAGAGGCGTTCTCTCTAATTTTTATAACGAGTAGTTCCGTGGTGAGCAGAACAAGTAGATGGGAAAGGGGGCACCACCGTCTAGTGCCATGTAGTTTGAAGCTGTTCGTCAAACTGTGACACATTTTCTAACCTACTTATTGCGTCTGTCTTCTTTGAAGGTACCCAACATCTAACTGCCTCGGAATTGTGTGCTCTTTCTCTGTTTAACTCATTCTTCATTATTACCCTTCCATTTTTTTACCCTTCCAGTGCCTCCTCTACAACCCTTAATTTAATGTTTTGATACCCGCTTCCTATCCTCCTGAGCTTTAGGGACTCTACTACCATATATAGTTCATCTTGTAAAACATTTGATTACTTCTTTTCTTAACTAACATTGGTATTCTTGAGATGTACATTGAAGATGGACTATGAACAGATGCTACCGTTGCCTCCCCAGCCTCCTCAGTGGGAGACATTGGTCTTACCAAAGCTGACGTACAAGAATCTGTTGCACACACATCATTTGCTTTAGATTTTAAAAGCTCAGTCTGTTTTCATTACTTCTTTATTATGTATAATTGTTTCAGGCTTACCATGCAGAGTTTTTTTTGCATCAGGGGCATTAGTTCTAACAGGGGTGATAAGGAAACTGATGCAGGTTCGGTCATTTGTGACTGATGTTGGTTTTCTCAGCCTTTTGCGCCATACTCTAACCCCAATCTGCTGGTCAGAAAATCTTCAACCTCTTTAGATTTGCATCTACAAGAGGAATATTATCCCCAGGTCAAAAAATTCACTTGTGATAGCATTGTCTATCTGAGTTATTAACTGTGACTGGCATAGTAAAGATGATAAGCAGTGGTCTGGGTGAGCAGAATGTAGCAAACAAGAGAATGAGGATAAGAACGGTTCCAGATACTACATAGGAAGACCTTGTGAAAGCTCTAAATCACACGGCACTTAATTTGCAAATAAATCACCATGTTCAAATATTTCCCCCTGATTTTGGAGACTGCAGGGAATTGGAGAATCCACATGCTGTCTATGTTTCAAGTACATTCACACAAATACCTTTATTGAATTTGCCAGGTTTAATCTTGGTGAGCAATCTTGAGGAGCAACACAGCCACTTGCTGAACCATTCCTTAGACCCTCTCCTAGTTGGTTATTCAATTTGTCTTTTTACCCTTCCTTCTGTTACTTGATTTATCTTCTACCCCACATTGCTTCTCTCTGTTGAGCATGTTGCGCACTGAAGGGCCCTTTCTTAGATTCGTTATCCCTTAGGCCAAGTATTTTAGTTCCCTTACCTAAGGGTGCAAAAGAAATGGGAAAACAAGCTTTCAACTGACACCTCCTTCCTGAAGATACTGCTGCTGCTGCTGCTACTGCTGTCAGCGCCTCCACCGTAAACACATGGCATATTCCACACCCTCTGATGAAGGTGGTCCAGCCAAATATGTATGCGTGCAATAAATTGAGGTATGTGACTCACTTCAACTCACTTTGATCCAACAGGGACAAAAACACTCACCCGAGGACTCGCCAGCCTGTTTCCTCTAAGTCCACTACCATGCCACACGTCCACCCTGTCATCTCGCCACGAGAGGAGGCGAGTTGAGTATTGCAAGCCACGGAACCTCAAATGGGGCAAACATGCATAAGTTCCAGCGTTCAAGTGATCAAATGGCTGGATGCTGGTACAAAAGTCCAGCTAAGCTATAGTATCATGTGTAATAAATGTACTCTCGCAGGAACACCCCACGGCTGGAGAAAAACTGCCAAATTAAAGGCAAAAGCCTCCATGCACCAAACCAAGCAAGCGTTCTTTGAGAGGTGATTGAGAGGTTGTTCAAACTCGAGGTTTCAAGCTTCTTTTAAGCTGATAGTGAAACTCCGAAGTGTTGTGCGGCAGTGCAGCCGAAGTTACAATTTTTTTCTTTTAAAAAGCAGTCTTCAATGCTTCAAGTTTCAAATAAAGAAGCAGACCAGAAAAACAGTGGCGACTGCCACAAACAAGGGGTGGTTGGGCGGGTGAGGGAAACGCGGGAAGGGGAGTGTGTGGGGGGTGTTAGTAATAATATCTATTAAAAAAAGAACTTACCTGAAGCTGCCGGCCGCCTCCCGCGTCGTGCCTCCTGTCCCATTCCTGGTCCCAGCAGCCCCTAGAACAGAATCCCATCCAATCCCATTGCTGTTTTCATGCTATGAGAGAAGCATGTGGATTGTCCCGAGCGGGCTGAAAAGACGGTCCGCTCAGGACTAGGAGTCTGTAGGATTTCTCCAGCCTAGCTGATCAATGCAGCTGGGTTCGAGAAACCGAAGTGCGCATGTGTGTTTTGCCAGCTTGAGACTGCCGGCCAAACACATATGTGCACTTAGGGAGTGCACATAGCACTCCTCCTCCCATGCTCCACCCCGCTCCTCCCTGCACAATCTTGGTCAGAGCCTGCAAATGAAAAATGAAACGATGCTAGAACATCGTTTTATTTTTCATTTGCAGGCTCTGAGCCTGGCAATGGGACGACGCTCCTCCACCATTGGGGAGGAGCCACCGCTGCAAAATGTTGATCAGTGCAGCTTTTGGAACAAGTCTGGCTCGGGTGGGCACGAGAACAGCAGCAGTAGCAGATGATGGACTTTGACCGACGGAGGAGGTACGTACACCAGTGTCTGGAGTGAAAAGTATTTGAAAAATAACACATGCCATTTATACAGATTGAGCATATTGAATTTAGTGTTGAGTTTTGAGATACCTTAAGATGTGTCTGCTATTCCTCTACTATATTGAAATATTTACAAACAAGCACTGGCAAAAATCAATAGCTCGGCACCGACATTTAGAAAGCAAGACCTATTGAGTTTGCCACGGTTTGTTGAAACTTCGCCAGTCACAGACTGCTGCTTAAGTGAGAGGCATGAATTAGAATCACCAGTAGGAGGCTGATATCTTTGAATTGGTTCTCAGAAGTCCGAGGAATGTTTCAGCTTGACAATAAAGATGAGTAATTATTCGGGCATTGCTTCTCTTAATGATGACCATGAAAACGTGGATTCACAAATCAAGTCAGTTTTGGCTTCAACTCCCTAAGTGAGCATGACGGACAGCTCAATCATTTGTACCTTTTGTACAAAGCAGGTGTAAAATTCTTGGCCACTGTCTCTCTTTTTTATTTTATTTTTTTAACAGTTGGAGGTCACTACTGTGGGGAATGGGGATGTAAGCTAAAGTGATGTTTTTACAATTTCAAATAAAGTTTATTTGTGGTTCTGTGACCCATCTCCTCCTTTAGAAGTTAGATTTAGCTTCAAAAATGTGTTTCTATTTATGCCTTTTTATTCACAGTTGCCCCATATTCTTGGAGGAGACATTTCAAAGGCATAATCACTCACTAGCTCGAAGAGCTTTCCTTTCCTCTGTCATATAGATATTCACATTTACTTTCTGAGATTTGAAGTAATTTTCTCCCCTTTCATATTGTACACTTCAAAATCTTTATTTACATTTCTACAATAAAGCCTAATTAAATGGTCGCTTTCATTCACTTTCACCACTACATTAGATATTATTTATGATTATGATCCTTTTTGTCTCAAAGCAATAGAAGGAAGGAGATGTCTCTTGCTAGTTGAGCAACTAGCCTACCCCTGCACTGCAGGCAGTAGCGACTGGTAGGGAACGGCAGCGGAGGGGGAGTGGAGGTGTGGGGGGGGGATGGGGTAGAAAATAACAAAAAATAATAAAACTTACCTGCTGCTCGCGCTGCCAGCCGTCTCCTCTCTGCAGCCTCTCCAGTCTCCTCGTTGCAGGGCAAGCACCCGGATTCCCAGGGTCCCTAAACCAACTACAACGCTGCAATGTAGCGTTGATTGGTTCCCCTAAGTTCCCATAGCCAATCCCAACACTGTATTGCAGCATTGTGATTGGTCTGAGCGCTGTGGTTCGGCGCTCAGACCGGAACAGGTTGCCTGTGCATGTTCACCACCAGGTTGCATTACACAGCCTGGTTGGGGAACATGCAAAGTGCACGTGAAAGTTTGGCTGGCCCAAGACTTTGGGCCAGTCAAACATTCATGCGCACTTTGAGTGGCCAAACTACTCCTCCCCTGACCCCTGCCAGCCCCGCCCCTCCCTGCACCTAGGAAGGGAAAAAGAAAATGATAACGCGTTTCGTTATTATCATTTTCCTCTGCACTGCCTTAAAGCAGTGGGGTGACGCTCCACCGCCTTAGCGGAGGAGCCGCCCCAAACTGCAGAGTTCATTCTACTTCTCAGAAAGTGACTGTGGACCCCTCTCAGATTTTCTAAATGCTCCCTCGCACCTCTGCACCAGTCCATACACGTCACAGCACCTAAAACACACAGCGTTCCCTCTGCCTGACCTTGCACACCGTGCCTTCCCTGCACACTGTTCTATCCCCAGCCCAAATCGAACTATAATGTTCTCTTTGCACCTTAGAGAGCAAACCTTGGGGTGTCCCTTAAAACATTCTTCTGCGTCTCCATCACAACTTCCTCCGCTCTCTTGCCGCTCCTTTTTAGACCGCACACAGCCTGATCCCCATGCCCAACTTTCTTTTCAGTCTTTGAGAGTCAGTGGAGGCACACAGAACCTCTGCAGTGTGCACTGCTCACTTCCAAAGGCAACCATGGAACAAGGACAATCTAGACGCCCACAGCAGAATACATTCACCACATGTATATGTGGACAGGCCTTTTGATCTTCCTCAGTGCCTATGTATATTCAGTTGATCATCTATGCACAGTTATGTTTGCACATCAGCAACCTACCATTTGTTATGTCACGTTACAGCTAATTCTAGAAAGCCTAAATTAATTTTATGTATTAAAATTATGCATCATGAAATTCGTTTTTCAAGCCCCAATACTGCAAGCAACAGATACTTGCTATTTGTGTCAATTTAGACATGACCTGCAATATGTAATAGGCAACTACACGTTGTTCAGTTCTTGTTATCAGTTTACTCCCAGACGTGGCATTTTGTGTAACAGTGGCAACTGGCATCATGTAATATCACTTAATGAGTTGTTATCTCTTTGTTTCCAGCACTATCAGTGCAGTTTGGGTTTAAGAGCTCCGCAGAGCTTCCCTCTTGAAAATGGACATGAAAGGGAGGTAAGTCCTGACGTGGAAGTGTGTACAGTTGTATTGGAATAGTTAAGGGTAGGAATGTTGGCCAGTGGCATCAGTTCAATACAATTTAAGAGTTTGAAATAATCACTTACTTTACTGAATGAGCGAATGCAACAACTTACCCTAATTCCTTCAACATGTGCGTGTGAAGGAAGAACTTCCCTTCTAAGACCTTTTTTGATAAACGTGGGTCCATTTGCTTATTTATAAAAACCTAGTTCTAGCTCAGGGCAATTGTGATATGGTCAGTCATAATCAGCACATGGTTAATCAAAATGACCTATTAGCACATACATCACATCACAAGAAGTATGTATATTTCCTGAGTTTTACTTGGGGCGGGAACAAATTTAATCACTTTCCTAACTTAAGTGTGAGTATTAGATGTTATGATTATCTCCAGAATTAGTCTCTGCAGCTTTAAAACCATTGGTACTGTTGCGCTTTGAAAGTGGTGTGACATAAACACCAAACCACAAATCGAACCCAGTGCTTAATTTGTGCCGGTGGTTTCCAGTGCTTAGCACCGGCAACTTAATTGGTTTCCGGTGCTCAGTACCGGCACTTGTCAACACCACACTTGCCACATGGTGGCACTGCTCATCTAATTTAGAGATGAGCAGAACAGTGGTTGTTTATGAATACAATATACATTCAAAACTACTAATACCTGCCTCCCCAACCGTTCCTTTAGCTTTGGGGACCTGGAATCATCTGAACTGTCGCACTTGCAAGAGAGATGATTAGGAGTTGTTTTGGCAGCGATGACATTGGCGATGAGTGGTGCAAACTGCAGTGGCTTCATGGTCAGGGCTCTGGCAGTGTTCATTTTGCAAGTTAAGCACTGATAGAATATGGAACATTAACATGAGTCGCAGGCAAAGTGTGTGTGTGTGATGGGGGAGGGTGGTTTCCCCGAGAAAATTTCAGATTGTATTTTATTAGTGAACACGTTTGGTCCCTAAACAGCAGCTCGTCACTTTCACCAACCACTCATATTCCCTCGTGTCTCACATGGACAGTTGGCATTTAATGTCCACTTATCAGCATCTTTAAATACCATGGATCACCTTCATATTGCAGATAGTTTTACCTTTGTTATGGGAGTTTGGACAGCATTATGTTTAGAACGGCAAACAGTAGGAAATGAATGGGTACCAATATGCTAAAGTAACCACTATGTAGTCACATCTCACTGGGGTACTCGCCAAATTTACCTCTATACCATGGATTTTAGGGGGCGACAACAATTGCACACTAGACCTCACATTAGATCGCTCCCACCCCCCACCCACACATTCAACCGCCCAGAGACAAACAGAACGATTCAGAGCCTGGGTCACACAATGGGCACTCACTGACGTATGGAGAATGCAACACCCGCAGACTAAGCTATATTCGTTCCACTGTATCCCACATAACCTTAGAGTCCTTCTAGACAGATTCTTATGCTCAGCGGCGGTTCTGCCCAAAGTGCACCACACAGATTACATGGGAAGGGTCATTTCCGACCACGATGCTCACATTCTGCAATTAAATTGGAGACCCCCGCACCCCCCAGTCCTTACATGGCGCCTCCCACGGGACTGCCTAGCAGATCCAGTCTTCAAACATGACCAGGGGCAAAGTATACAAGACTACTTCACAAACAACGTAGGGACAGCATCTTCCACGTTGATAAAATGGTACACATTCAAAGTGGTAGCCCGGGGAAAATGTATTAAACAAATAGTGGGTGTAAAACGGACCCTAGAGCAAGCACTCACCAAAGCCGAAAACTACCTCGACACCGTTACTGAAGAGGATGACATATCAGAGGAAGTAGCAACACAGATCGCCGAGGCCAGGACAGAATATATGACGGCTTGCGTCGACCTTCGACGCTACAACTTCAGGTCATATGCAACCCAAATGCACAAGGAACGCGGTAAAACGGATACCTTGCTAGCATGGTTAGCCAAACAAGACAGTGACATGAAACCCATAACTGAGGTAATAGACCCCCTCGGTAACTAAGTACGATCCCAAGACCAGATCCTCTCAGCATTCCATCAACACTACTCGGAAGTTTACTGGCACCCAAGCCCGATCGAGCAGGACATAATAGACCACTTTCTCGATCCCCTAACGATCCCCGAGATTACAAGAGAGGATAGTACGTCATTAGAGGCGAGGATACAACCTGCAGACATTACCCATACCCTACGCACCTTAGCTCGCAACAAAGCACCGAGGCTAGATGGTCTCCCCTTAGAATACTACAAGACCTTCTCCCCCCTGCTGGTCCCCCGACTGGCGGCGATGTACACCACAGCATTAGATACATGTGAGTTGCCGAAATCCCTCCGGGAATCCGTTATCGTGACCTTCCTGAAACCCAACCGCGACCCAAAATTGATGGCATCCTATCGCCCCATTACGCTCCTCTCCACCAATTGCAAGATTCTAGGAAATATATTAACGGATAGATACACACAAATCATACGGCCCCTAGTACACCCCGATCAATGTGGTTTCGTCCCAGGCAGGAACACATCCCAGAATATACGCCGACTACTTCATGTCCAAGATCAAGTAGGCAACACTTACCCCCGAGCAGCCTGTCTTATACTAGACCTCGAAAAGGCTTTTGACACCCTCACTTGGCAGTATCTCTTCTCGGTTCTACAACGAATAGGACTTTGCCCCACCCTCTTTGCGTAAACACGTCTCTTATACACCAAACTCACCTCACGCATTCGCATAGGGCGCTACATCTCACCAGAATTCGCGGTGCAGCGAGGCACGAGGCAGGGCTGCCCGCTCTCACCTCTGCTTTTCACCCTTGCGGTAGAACCGCTGGCCATACGTCTGCGGCGAGAGGGGGAACAATGGGGCATCCCCATAGCAAATGCCGTGGATAGTGTCTCTATGTTTGCAGATGATCTTCTAATATATATTAGAGACATCACCGAGGATTTAACACCCATCTGGACCACGCTGACAGAATTCGCAGAAGTCTCCGGGTTAAGAGTAAACTGGGAGAAATCTACAGTGTACACGTTGCACCTGAACCTTCCTCCCCGGGTCGTCAGACTAGGCGCTCAGACCATCGTTTGGAACGCAGAGGCCCCCCGATACCTCTGGGTTCGTCTCTATCGCACCCCGGCTGACATTTACGAAGGTAACCACCGTAGGGCACTGGCTGGCATCAGATCCTCGGCAGGATTCTGGAAAAACCTACCGTTGGCTCCGATTGGCCGGGTCGCCATTGCCAAAATGATAATAGTTCCGTGGCTACTTTACTACTTCACGAACTTGCCAATAATCCCGCCCAGAACCTTCTTTTGAGATCTAGACGCACTCCTCTGCTCACTGATATGGGGAACAAGCAGAAATAGGATAGCACTAGCGAAGTTACAACTACCTACCACACAGGGAGGACTGGACGCCCCATCCTTTGAATCCTATTTCGTAGCCGCACAATTGCAGTGGCTCTCCTATTGGACGGCAGGCAGACACATAGGGGAGACATACACCACGAATGGTCCAGTGCCCATTCTAGAACTCCGTCGACTGCTATTACAGGGCACCAAACCAAGACATACATATCCCCTACAGGTAACAGTGGCACGCAAGTGCATGCAAAGGATACACCGTATATGTTGTCAGGGAGGCCTCCATATCCCCCCCCTTCTTCCACTGGTCAGCTGGCCTCAACATGAACACTACTATACACCTAACATGCTACATACATGGACAGATTGCGGCATCACTGAGGTTGAGTCGCTATTTGAAGATGGCCAGCTTAGGCCCTTCCAGCGACTGATAGAGGACCACGATCTCCCTGCTGGCCAGTTCTTACTCCACCACCAACTCCTCGCAAACTATCGTCAATACCATGACCTCTCGACAGCAGAACCAACTACACACCCGGTCGTACACACAATTTTACATATGGGAGCGGGACAACACTTGGTCACATGGCTCTATAAAGCCATCAGGGAGCTCGGGAACAAACCACTAGAGACCCTATGGGCCACCTGGGAAGACGAACTAGGTCGCTCTCTACATGAGAAAGAATGGGAAAGAGCTCTCGAACACCCTAAGAAGGCGTCTCGAAACGCGTGCTTCAAAAATATACAATTCTATATCCTACACAGAGCGTACTTGACACCAGCGCGCCTCCAATGCATTTACCCCCGACACCCAGTTCTTATGCCTCAGATGCCAAGTGCAAGTGGCGGATTTTCAACATATGTTCTGGAGCTGTCCCACATTACAGTCATACTGGCAACACATTCATAAGTCACTCAGGGATCTCACTGGGCTCACATATCTGAGTACATGGGAAGCCTGTGCACTGGGTATTTATCAGAAGAGGAAACAACACAAAGTACCCCTCAGATTTGTCTCACTGGCCATATTATTAGCCAAACGGAACATAGCCATGCACTGGCGGTCCCACACAGGCCCTCCGATCGCTGCATGGGTGGGGGCGGTACACAAATGGGCAATGGCGGAGGAAGAAACATTAAGAGAAGAAGAGGTGAAAGGGATGCGCAAACACCCCATATCATTGGACTGGGCTATCCTACTGAATCAATTCAAACAATCACTAACCCATGACGACCCGGAGAGAGACCCTCACACACCACTAGACACACAGTCATAGATGTAGGCCGCGAACATGGATGCCAGATCTCCCGCAGCGCACATTTAAAGTCGCTAGGTATTAGTGCTGGGCTCTACGCCTTAAGTGTAAGCCGGACCCCCGGACTTCGACCGATCACGGGTCCCCCCCCTTTGCCCCTGGAAACTTGCGAAACCCCCATTCACCGAGACACATGCAGCCCTAAGACCTCATCCGACACCTGTACCAAGAATTCCATGAACACCCCCCCAGTTTTCTCCCCCCCCCCCCAGTTATATTCAACAATTCTCCGTAGAAAGCCGTCAGTCGTGACGAGAAACTCGACTAATTACTGCGCGAATCACAAAACATTGATATCACTACAAGTAAATGCGCTCTGATGAATCGCTACATGATGCAAAATGTCACTGTATGCAAAATGTCAATAAAAATGTAAGTAACCACTATGTAGTCGAGAGCCAAAAGTGTGCAAGTGACATCCACAGTAAGTCAAGGATGGGTACCATTATGCCATGGATAGTCAGGATGTGGCCTAAAAATGCACGTTACATCGTGACTGAGGAAAGCCAGATGTTGGCGAAAAATGCTGTGTTTTTCGTGGCCATCATTCATGTCAAGGCTGGTCAGAGTTTTATAAAAAATTTCCCCCATTAAGTCATGTTGTGGCCATTATTATGACATGGAAAGTGTCATAGTCACCGAACAGGTCCATATTATGTCATGAGGTGGCTGAACAAAGCCATAATGCTACCAAGGAAGCTCACGTTCTATGAAGGAGGGCCACTAGAGATGTCTTTCTTTCGTTCTTTCTCTCCACCTGACCCAGCCCCTGTCCTTTCTGATTAAAACCTTAACATGCTGCCATTGGCCTTTTCCAACGCTCTTTCCTCCCCCCGACTCCGTGAGCCAGTTCTTCCTCACTTACTTAGGAGCCTGCTGACAGCCATATCGGAGTTCACAATTGGGCTGCGAGCCGCCATTTCTTCTTGCCATGCTCTCTCCGCGTTTGATAGGACGGAGGCCTTGTTTGGAAACCGCATTAGCCCCCCGAAGAAATGTCTATGTGTGAGATATTGCATTGCCGGATGAATGCACAGCATGTCCGCTTCGGATTGAGGAAGTATAAAGGGAGCAAAAATGAATGTCGCACAATCCATAGAGCCCTCTTGAGTGATTCCTGTCATCTGTGATTCTCATAAGTACACTTTGCACTCAGTGCACAGTCTATCGAAATATAAACAAATCGGCCAGCTGTGTGTCTTTACTTTTCTCCCATTTGAAGCAGGAGAAAACTGCGTATCTTTCTCCTTCTGTTAGTGGAGCAGTTCCGCTGCTCCACATACACCAGCCGACAATGGCGGTTTCATTTGGGGATGCTGGACATGCTGCAGGAAAATGCTTGTTCCACAGCTGAAAAGCTGAGCTCAAGCAGTAAGCTCACTATGGCTTGAATCCTGGCATAAATATGGCCTTCAGTGCTCATACTTTATGGTTATAAATGCCAAGCAGAATTGCTGCCACCAGAACATTTGTGTCCCCAGTAGAAGCAATGCTTCATAACAGTGCTGTGCACTGTAATCATCAAGAATATTATGCCATTAAGTATGGGGTTCATATCACCCTCAAGGTTAAGCGTGGACTAGAACTAACATTTGAATACACTGTGGTCACAGAAAGTTCTCATCTTAGAAATGTATTAAGTGTTTTAGGAGTGTATGTACCACGTTAACCTAAAATGCCATCCTTATTTTTAAGTTTAAAAAGCTTTATTGAAAGAAATACAAATGTACCAGTAAACCTGTAATACAGAGAAACAATGTAAAACGAGCATTATAACGGTATCCGACTGCAATTTAAAAACAGAAGAAAAAGCTATTTAAATATTTTTAAGGTAAAAATAACAAGGGGGGGAGGGGAAGAGAGGAAAAAGGGAAAATGTAAACCAATGAGGCATATAACTTGAGGTGAATAATAAATGCAAACTTCGGAGGATAAGAGAAGTAATCTCAAACAACTTAATGTAACTACTAAATTGCTAAAATTATAGAAATCAAAAGAACAGAGAAAACATTCAAGGAGGTTTAAAATTTGCAACATTTGATCGGGAATCAAGTGTCAACGCCAAGCTGTCTAAATAAATAGTCAAAGGTAACCAGAAAAGATCCCTATTAAAAGTTGGTTTGCAAGAAGAGGCAAAAGCAATATCAAGACGATGAAAGTGACAGATATTGTTCCACCATTGTTGTATAGAGAGCTTGTTGAGTGTTTTCCAGTTAAGTGTAATATCTTGGAAGGCTAAAGCAAGCATAAGATCAAAGAGGCCTTGTGTGTGAGGGGAAAGATCTAAAGAATCCGATAGGCTACCAGCAGAAAGGAGAGGGATAGAATGAGGAATAGAGATGTTAAGTATACAAGAAATATAGGACCAAACTTTCTCCCAGAAAATGGAAACTGAAGAACAAAGGAAAAGAAGGTGCTTGAGATCAGCATCAGAGGAGCCACAGGACCACCAATTGGTATCATTGGACAGAGAAAAACGAGCTAAGGAGATAGGGGTAAGATAAAGTCTGTGATATAGAAAAAACATTGATTGAGTAAGAGAGGCAGAACGAGAAATTTTTAGAGAACGGGACCAAAGTTGATCCAAAAAGGAAATATTCCACTCGCATCCCAGATCAGATTCCCATAAGAGTTCCAATTTAGTCTTAATATGCTCTGGGTTGGGGGCCGAGAAATACTTCTAGATAAGAGAAGCCTTGGGGAGCAAAAAAGGATATGTAGGAGAGGATTTGGAGGAACAGGGGGAGAGAGGGACGGAATAGAATAAAGTGTCTAGAATTCTCGCCATTAGAATAGAACATTTCGGTAAAAATGAGCGAGGACATTGAAAAGTAGATTGGAATTGGGGAAAGGAATAATGAGATGTACCATCAAAAATATGTTTAACCCAAATTATGCCTTTCCGTCGCCAAGTGTTCCAAAAAATAGGACTATTATTTACAGTAATAAGGGAATTGTACCAAATAGACGACTCCCAAAAAATGTCTCTGGATATAGATTTTGGAGAAATAATAGGTTTTAATAAAGAGTATGTTTAAACCAGGGAGGAGAAGTGTAAGAGGATTTTGCAGAAAAGGTGAGAACTTCCTTAAAATAGAAAGGCAACAACAGATCATGTTCGATGGATAGCCAAAGGGGAGTGTATGGGGAAATGTCGGAGATAAGCCATTTTGAGGCTTGGCGAAGGGTAAATGATTTGTGATAAAGACGGAAATCAGGAAAGTCAACACCTCCATTAGGTTTTGCTTTACATAGTGAGGATAAGGATATTCTGGCTCTTTTACCCTTCCAAAGGAATTTGGATAAACAGGAATCATTCCTTTTAAAATAGCAAGTAGGGATATGGACAGGAAACATAGAGAGGGCATAGATTAAGATGGGGGTAACCATCATCTTGATTGAGTCTAAACGGCCCCTCCAGGAGAGAAAGAGGATTCTAAGATGAAAGCAGTTTGTCAATCCGAGATAGAGTCCCAGACATATTTAATTTGATGGTAGAAGCAATGGAATTAGAAAACCACATACCTAAGTATTTGATTTTGGAACTGCTCCAAGTGAAACCAGTAGAAGAAAACGAATGAGGAAGGCATGTGTTAGTGAGAGGGAGTATTTCTGTCTTATCCGAGTTAATTTTATACCCAGAGACAAGGGAAAAAGAAGTGAATTCACGCAGGAGCGAGAGGATAGAAGTATCCGGATCAGAAATAAAAAGTAGAATATCATCTGCATAAGCGGAGAGTTTTAAATGATGATCATCTTAAGAAAAGCCAGAATTAGAAGTATTATTGCGAATGGAAGATAAGAAAGGTTCAAGAGTAAGAACAAAAAGAAGGGAAAGAGGACAAACTTTGCGAACTCCGCGTTGAAGTGGAAAGTACGAGATTAGTTTAGGGTCAAAACCATGCCATTTGAGAGCCGCAAATAAGAAAGACCAATCCACTCTATCAAATGCCTTTTCGGCATCGACAGAAATAGCCGCTAGAGAAGTGGAAAGTGAGGGAACCTTATTTAAAACATTAAGAAAGAGGCGAGAATTATCCGAAGTCAGTCTACCTTTGACAAAACCACACTGCTCTTTACCGACCAAGTGTGGCATAAGAGGATCTAAACGTAGTGCAAGTATTTTGGCAAAAAGCTTATAATCTACATTAACCAAAGAGATCGGACGATAGTTTTTACAGTACATGGGATCCCGTCCTTCCTTGTGAATAAGGCACATGGTGGCTTCCTGGAAGGTGCCCTCCGTTTTCCCAGAAAGATAAAAGGAATGAAAAAGATTTAAAAGTTTAGGGAGTAATAATGTGGAAAAATGTAAAACAAATGAAACAGAGAAGCCGTTAGGCCCAGGAGTTTTCCCTTTCTTTAAAAGTCTTAGAGCAGAGGACAATTCGGTAAAAGATAAATCTGTCTCAAGATCAGATAGATTAAGATGGGAGGTAGATGGTGATGGTATATTATCTAGATAGGATTGGACAAGGGAGTTAGAGGGAGGGGACTCTGGGGTATAAAGATCCATATAGAACAATTTGAATGTGTCAACAATATCTTGATCTTTGTGCAGCCAAGAACCATCAGGAGAGTAAATAGTGTCAATCAGAGTTCGTTCCTTGCATGTTTTCAAATAGTTCGCCAGAAGCTTCCCAACTTTATTTCGAACCCCATAGTAACGAGCGCTGCTACGTAATAGAATGGAAGAAGCATTATCAGTAGAAGTTTTGTTAAACGCTAACTTAGCGCGTATCAAGGCTGGAAGCACGGAATCTTTCGATGACGTGTAGAACTCATGCTCCAAAGACTTAATGTGAGCCAGGGTAGCTTTAGGTTGCTGAATGAAGCGTTTCTTCTTTTTCGAAACATAATCTATAATGAAGCCTCTTGCAGTGGCTTTAAAGGAATCCCATAGAATATGGGGAGAGGAAGACGTATTGGTGTTTAGATCAAAGAAGTCATTCGCAAAAGCAGTAAAGGAGGAGGAAAAAGTAGGATCTAGAAGGAGAGAGTTGTTAAAGCGCCAATTGGAGGATCTGGGGTGTGGTGGAAGCAAATCAAGATCAGTTATAAGTGGGTCATGATCAGAGATAACAATAGGTTCAAGAGAGGAGGATAAAAGATTTTGAGACCAGGATTGCGAGAGAAAGATATAGTCTAAGCGAGAGAGAGAGAACTGTGAGGAGGAGAAAAGAAGAAGTCTAGGGAATCAGGGTGGGAGAGTCTCCAAGAGTCTACAAGGTGAGCTTGGGATATGGTATCAAGAAATTGTTTATGTGCTTTGTGAGGAGTGAAGCAGACTTGGGATTGGCGATATAACACCTTTTTTCTTGTTCAAGGAAGGGGAGTATAAAACTGAGCCCACCCAACTACGTTTTAACTTAAATGCTTCGGGTTCTGTAAGATGGGTCTCTTGTAAAAGGACCAAGTCAGGATTGTAAGAGGCAAGGTGGGACAATATTCTCTGTCTTTTGATGGGGTTAATAAAACCTTTCACATTCCAAGAAATGACTCTGAACTCAAGGCATCAAGGGAACATTATAAAAAATATATGTGAAATGAAAGAAAGAAATAAATAAAAAAATAGTTAGAGCATAGAAATAAAAAAAACGGCAATAGAAAACAATGAAACACCAAATCACGAAGTAGATGTGAAAAAGAGGAAAGAAAAAGGGGGAAAGGAGGGTATGATAGAGAGTAAAAATAAAAGAAGACAGTACATGTCAAACGACGACTGCAGTATGTACCTTATGGAGCAAAAAGAGAATGGGAAGTGGCAAGGGACAATAAAGATAGCACACCCAACAGGGGGCGACACAACACGTCAGGACATCCATAAAAGGACCAGGAGCATGAGTCGGAACACGGATGGAAGTTGAAAAAATATTCAACCTGTAAAGAGGAGAGAATAAAACCTAAATTAAAACAAATACAAGGATGCCTATACCACAATAAAACACTTAAGAGAACTAAAAAGAAGAGATAAACATATAAGAGACAAGGACGAAAAGAGCATCAACATATCTGCAAAGAAAATACTAAATTAGTTAAAACGGACTTAAAAATATAACAATATAATTAGAAGATAAAAAATGAGCTAATTAAACCATGGAAATAGTGCAATCGAAATACAATAGGAAAGTCAAGAACCAGACGTAGAGAGAGATGTCTCCATTGACGTAGTAGAGTGGGAAAGAATACATTTTCGAAGTTCAGCTGGGTCCTCAAAGGTAGAAGTCTTGTTGAGAAAAGTGACTTTGAATAGACATGGATGGAATAGACCATATCTTACACCTAAGGAACGAAGAGGCGGGCGAAGATCAGAAATTCTTTGCGATGTTTAGCAGTCAGTGTAGAGACATCTTGAGAGATAAAAACTGTGGTGCCTTGCCAGGATAAGTTCTTTTTGGTTTTGGCTGCATTAAGAACCAGCAAAAGGTCAGTGAATTGCAACAATGAAATAATTACTCCACGGGGTTTAGCAGGTGCTGATGAGGAGGAGAGACGAGGACCAAGTCTATGAGCACGCTGAATGTTTAATTTGGTAGAGGCAGGTAGGTCCAAAAACTGAGGTAAAAAGGACGTAAAATATGTGACGGGATCCTCCCCCTCAAGACCCTGATGAAGTCCATAAATATGCAGATTATTACGACGATATCTGTTTCCCAAGTCTTCGGACGCTCTTTTCAGCTGGGAGATCTCTAATTCCAACGAAGATACCTTGGAAGATAGAACTTGAACATCATCCAGTTGATGCTCCACTGTCGCGATGCGAGAATCCATGGAAGACCATTTATCATCCAACATTTGCAGGCGAGAGTTAGTTTCCTCAATGAATGGGCGATGGGCGCACAGTTCCTCCCAAACCATCTCCAAAGAAACCGGAGAGGCAGACTTAGGGGGAGAATGAGGATCTTGCTTGAGTAGTGGAGGATAGTGACCCCTTAGATGACATGTTGGAGGAAAGTCCTGAAAGTACAAGAAGGTCACAGTCTGAAGGCGAATGTGATAAGCAAGAAAATGTATTAAACGTAGATACTCCCGATATGGAAGTAGTAGGAGTGCTCGTTGTCAAATTATGCTGGTGTAGGAGACGTCTGCCCCTACCCATGAAGTGGCAAGAAAGTTGTCTGGACGAGGAAAAGCGCCATACAGAAAAAGATGAAGTAGTTTAGGAAGAATAATCCACAAAGATAAGGAAGTCTCCAAGGAAAGCTGGCATCACAGAGAGAGAGACATCAAAAATAATGCGTAGGTGTTGGAAACAGCCCACTCCCACTCCGCAGGGTGGTGGTGGACCTTCCCGACACAATGGGGTAGCTTGGCTCGAGTGGTCAGGAAACAGGCGCAGTGCTAAGCATACAATATACCCATACAGTAACCATGCGTGCATCCGTTCCAAAAACGACTCTACACCGTAAAAATTATGAAAATATGCTTTCTTTATCTTTCTTCTCTTAGTTGCTGATTGGGAAAATAAATAACAATCACAATATACAAATTCTTAAATAGAGCAGGTCAAATAAATAATTGCTGTTTGCTGAAATAAATAGGGGTGATCATAAATAACAGGGCATAAATACAAGTGCAATATATACAGACAATTAAATACTTTGAGGTAATAAATACTGTACCAATAAATACTGTACCAATAAATACCGTACACCAACAAGTCCTGTGGACCTATAAATATAGTGCAGCAATAAATAGATAAGAACTTAATAAATACAGTATCCCCAATAAGTAATTAGAAGTATACAGCCACACTCATGAATCAGATGACACTTCAATTCTTAAGGGCTGATTTGGCCCAGGCACAGCTTGTAGGGTTGTGGAAGGCTTGAGGGGGGAGGCTACTCCCTGGCTGGGACAAGGCTGAGGCCTAAACTGAGGTAGATCAAAGGGGGGAATACCAATGCCCTGGCTTTCCTTCTCCACACAACCTCTCTAGGTTAGTCCCAGTTCACCCCAGGCACAGTCAGGTGGGTTTCAGCACCTCCCTAGCCCCTTAGAGCAGTCTCTCAGGTCTCCACAGGGCCTTAGGCGCCCTCTACTCCACTTACTGCCCTTTTTCTGATGTTCCGACGCCGCTGGAGTCGTGTCGACGCCGTGAGGCGGTTCCGGTTCGGTCTCGGCGGCCTCGGCACAATGTCAGTTCTTTGACGACGCCGGCAGGCGGTTCCGGTCCGATGTCGGTGGCCTCGGTTCGATCTCGACCTCCGATTCGACGGCGTCAGGCAGTCTCTTCACGATGTCGACTTCGGGCGGCTCCGGTCCGATGGCGCTCTCGGCTCCGATGACGTCGGCCGGCCTGGCCTCGATGTCGACTTCCGGCGACTCCGGGGTGCGATCCTCACCCCCGACCTCCGGTGCTCCTCCTCACAGGCTCCGGGCGACTCCGGAGTGCGATCCTCACTCCCGACCTCCGGTGCTCCTCTACCTCGGTCTCCGACGACTCCGGAGGGCGGACTTCACTCCTCCGATGACGCCGCTCGCTCGACCTCGGTTCACTTCCTCCTCGACCTCTGGTATTCCTCACGACCTCCGTCGGCGCCCTCTCACGACCTCAGGCGGCTCCGGGTACGACGTCTGCTACTTCAGTCAGCGCCGCTTCTCCACCTCGGGCTCCAGGTCTTCAGGCTACTCGACGCCGGACTCCAGGGAAACCAGTTCTCAGGTCAGAATCTTGCTGTTTTCTTGGTTCTAAGGCCTGTTCCTGCTGTCCAGGTCCTTAGGATAAGTTTCTTCTGTCTTCTTCCCACACAGGGCTATAGGCTGGGATCCATCAGTAGGGACAAGTATCAAGGGTGGGTTTATGGACCCCACTCCAGGCACAAGTTTCCACCCCTGCTGCTTCACTCCTTCCTCCTTCACTGTTGTGCTCCTCTCTCTTCACCAGTCAGGTGCCAACTGCCAGCTCCAACTGCCAACTGCCTCTCTTATCCTCCCAACATTCTAAACGGTCTCCAACTGTCACAGAGTTCTGGAATCTCCTGGAATGTTCTGGAAGGTGCTGGTAGGTTCCAGTGGATGCTGGTGATGTCACAGGTGGCCACCATCTTGTGCTCCAGGCCCTCAGACAGAAGTTTCAGGGGTAGCTAAAATGGCTCCCTGAATCTGCAGCAACACGAAAAAGTCTGGTGGTTCCCAAAAAGGAAAAATTCAAACAGGGTTTGAGGCAAAAGTGGGACAAAATAAATAATGATGAGGAGGGACCACCCAAAGGGCTGACAGGTCTAACACGCGTCCCCCCCAGCTGAAAGTGGGGAGAGCTACCCAACCCCTTGGGAGTTCTCATCACTAAGGCGGAAATACCTTGAGAGACCGTCTGCATTGGCGTGGTCCACTCCAGGCCGATGTTCCACCTGAAAGTCCATCCCCTGTAGGGAAATAGACCACCTCAATAACTTGGGATTCTCCCCCTTCATTTGCATCAGCCAACGAAGGGGTCGGTGGTCGGTCTGAACTAGGAAGTGCGAGCCAAACAGGTATGGCCGCAACTTCTTCAGAGCCCATACCACTGCAAAGGCTTCACGCTCTATTGCACTCCACTTCTGTTCCCTGGGAAGTAGTCTCCTGGATAGGAAGACCACGGGTTGATCCAGACCCTCTTCGTTGAGTTGCGATAACACTGCCCCAATGCCATGTTCTGATGCATCTGTCTGGACAATGAACTTCTGGGAAAAGTCTGGGGCCCTTAAGACCGGGGCCTCGCACATGGCTTTCTTCAATTTCTCAAAGGCTTGCTGACAAGCCTCCGTCCAGACTACCCGTCGAGGTTGTTTCTTGGACGTGAGCTCCGTGAGGGGGGCTACGATGGTACCGTACCCCTTCACGAAGCGACGGTAGTATCCCGTGAGGCCCAAAAATGCTCGGACCTCAGTCTGTGTCTTGGGGGGTTCCCAGGCCATGATGGCCTCGATCTTCGCCTGGAGGGGTTGCACCGTTCCCCTACCCACCAAGTGTCCAAGGTACACTACCGACCCCTGCCCGATCTGGCACTTGCTGGCCTTGATCGTCAATCCAGCTTGTCTCAGGGCCTGGAGAACAGCTTGCAGGTGACGCAAGTGATCCTCCCAGCTGTTACTGAAGACGGCTATGTCATCCAGATAAGCAGCAGAGAAACTCTCCATCCCGGTGAGGATCTGGTTTACCAGGCGCTGAAACGTGGCAGGTGCGTTCTTGAGCCCAAAGGGCATCACACAGAACTGGTAGTGGCCATTGGGCGTGGAGAAGGCTGACCTTTCCCTTGCTCCATCAGTCAAAGAGATCTGCCAGTACCCAGAGGTAAGGTCAAAGGTACTTAGATATTGGGCAGCTCCCAGCCGGTCAATTAATTCATCCGCCCTAGGGATCGGATGTGCATCAGTCTTTGTCACTGAATTCAGTCCCCGGTAGTCCACACAGAACCTCAGTTCTGGTTGGGCACCCGGTGGTGCAGCTTTCGGTACTAACACCACCGGACTGGACCAGGGGCTGCTAGAAGGTTCAATCACTCCTAGCTCCAGCATCTTAGTGACTTCACTATGAATGCTGGCCTTCACCTTGTCTGACATCCGGTAGATCTTGGACTTCACAGGTGGGCTGTCTCCTGTGTCCACGTCATGGACGCACAGGTGAGTCCTACCCGGGACAAGGGAGAACAACGCAGAGTACTGCCCCAGGGCCTGGCGACAGTCCTCCTGCTGTTCAGGAGTTAGAGATGGGGAGAGAATCACTCCCTCCACCGACCCATCCTTTTCCTGAGACGCAAACAGATCAGGGAGAGGCTCGCTTTCCACGTCCTCTCCTCAGTCAGTCACCATCATCAAGATGACTTCGGGCCTCTCGTGGTGGGGTTTGAGGCGGTTGGCATGCAGCACCCGCAGGGGCTGACGAGGGGTCTTCAGGTCCACCAAGTAGGTAGCCTTACCCTTCTTCTCCAACACCTCAAATGGTCCTGACCAGCGATCCTGGAGGGCACTAAGCTCTCCGGGTTCGATCACCCACACCTTCTGGCCAGGCTCCAACTCCACCGGGTGAGCGTTGTGGTCATACCACGCCTTCATTACTGCTTGGCTGGCTTCCAAGTTGTCAGAAGCTTGCTTCCACAACTTAGCCATTTGGCTCCGGAAGGCCAGCATGTAGCTCACCACATCCTGGGGGAGCTTTCTGGGAGTTCTTTCCCATCCGTCTCTCACCAGGTTAAGAGGTCCACGTACAGGGTGCCCATACAGAAGCTCGAAGGGGCTGAAGCCCACTCCCTTCTGTGGCACTTCCCTGTAGGAAAAAAGTAAACAGGGTAGGAGGACGTCCCATTTCCTCCGCAGGCTTTCAGGCAGACTTCTGATCATGCCTTTCAAGGTTTTGTTAAACCTTTCCACCAGACCATTGGTCTGGGGGTGGTAAGGAGTTGTGAACCGGTAGGTCACTCCACACTCCTTCCACATTGCCCGCATATATGCTGACATGAAGTTGGTCCCCCTGTCGGACACAACTTCCTTGGGAAAACCCACTCGGGTAAAGATTCCCATCAGGGCCCTAGCCACAACAGGTGCTGTTATGGTCCTCAGAGGTATTGCCTCTGGGTACCGTGTGGCATGATCCACCAGAACCAGGATAAACCTGTGACCAGCTGTAGTTGGTGGATCTAATGGGCCCACAATGTCGATGCCCACCCTTTCAAAGGGGGTGCTAACGACAGGAAGTGGTTCCAGGGGAGCTTTCAGCTTCACCCCTGTTTTCCCACTGGCTTGGCAAGACACACATGTCCGGCAGTAGGTATCGGACGACACTTTCATCTGAGGCCAATAAAAGTGTGGGACAAGACGGGCGAAGGTCTTGTCTTGCCCCAGGTGTCCTGCCAATGGTATCTCGTGAGCCAACTCCAAAAGGAAGGCTCGATAACGTTGAGGAACTACCAAGGCTCGTGACGATCCATGTAGGGGTGCCTTGGGTTCACTGTAGAGGAGGCCATCCTCCCAGTAAACACTGTAGTTCCCTTCAACGTTCCCTGCTGCCTGGGCTTCGGCCTGTCGCCTCAGCCCCTCAAGGGTAGGGCACTCCCTCTGGCCCTGGCAGAATTCCTCCCTGGACGGGCCTCCCTCCACGTGCCACTCGGCCGGGATGGGTAGGTCCTCCAGGTTGGTAACGTCCCCCTCCGCAGACTCCTGGTCCACCACCTCCGGTGGCCTATCCGTCCTACGGGGTGGAGACGCCGAGGCAGGCTCCTCCTGTCCTCGGTTCTTCCCTTGACTGGCAGCTGGCTGGGCCTTTGTTCCAGGCTCCAGCCGGAATGAACTCCCTCTTCGGGTAGTCTCGGACCTTGTGCTAACACAGGCCCAGTCAGGTGTACCCAGCATCTCGGTGTGAGTCCGGTATTCCACCTCCTTCCAAGCGTTGTGCTCCATGTCATTGCCCAGCAGACAATCGACTGGCACGGCAGGGCTTACGGCAACTCGAAGTGAACCTGCAACCCCCCCCCATTCAAAGGGAACCTCGGCCACGGGATAGTGGCCTGTTCTGCCGTCAGCCATCGCGGCTGGGTGGAGTACATCGGGAATTACCTGCTCTGGAGACACCAGCTGGCTACGCACCATAGTCATACTGGCTCCTGTGTCTCTCAGAGCCTCCCCTCTTTGGCCGTTGATGGTGATCCACTGCCCATACTTTGCGGTATTTGCGGGCACCTGGATCTTAGGAACCATCTCCCGTTCTCCCAGGGACACTAAAGTGACACCCGCCCACTCCCTTCCCTTAGTTAAGGGCATCTCCTCCCCGAGCACTACACTAGCTACTCCGGGGGGCTTTCCTCCAGTGGGAGGGGGTGATCGTTTCTGACACTTCGGATCTCCTTTATAGTGTCCAACGCCACCGCACTCGTAGCAATGGACAACCCTTGGCTGCTGACTCTGGCCAGGATTAGGGTTTCTGGGTGGGTTAGCCTTAGAGGTGAATCCTGTTCCCTTCCCTTGGAAGTTATTTTGGGGGCCTTTGGAGAACTCCTTTTTCTTTTCCCCTCCCTCTTTCTTCTGGGGGGCGCCCTGTCCGGCCTTTTGAGTATCCCCTCCAGTCCCCCTTGTGGACACCCGGGTACTAGCCCAAATGTCCGCCTCCTCAGCAAGCTTCCGGGGACTGGTCAGCTTGCTATCCACCAGGTGTTGCCGCAGTTCAGGGAAACATTTCTCGAGTAGGTGTTCCTTCAGTACTAGGTCAAACAGCTCCTCGTAGTTCCTTACTTCACTGCCCTGAATCCAACCTTCCAGTGCCTTCTTTGCATAGTCCAGGAAGTCCACCCAATTCTGTGTGCCCAGTTTGTGACTACCCCTGAACTTCTGTCTGTACTTTTCAGGTGTTAGTCCAAACTTTCTGATGAGCGCCAGTTTCATGGTGGGGTAGTGGGTCTGCTCATCCTCTTCGAGGGCCAATAAAGCATCCCTACCAGCTGGAGGCATGTACCTATACAATCCTCCTCCCCAATACTTCACTGGAACCCCATGGGCCCTCAACGAGACCTCATAGGCTGCTAGCCACTTGGCGATGTCGTCACCCGCCCCATAGCTAGCTACTATGTCCCTTGGCAGGTAAGGTTTGGATTCCCTGGTGATTTCTTGGTCTTTGCTGCCACCATTAGGAACAGTTGGTGCTCCAATTCTTAGGATCTGAAGCTCTATCTCTTTCAGTCTTATCTCATGAGCCATCCTCTCTTTCTCCGTCTCATGAGCCAACCTCTGTTCCTCCTTCTCCTTCTCCAGCTTTGCTAAATCCCATGTGAGCTGTCTTTTCTCTCTCCGATCTGCTAACTCCACGCTGGATAAGCCCCCGCTAGAGACAGTGCTGCCCTTCCTAGAAAGTGTCCTGGGCCCTGCTGACAGGTTCCCCACCTCAGGTTGGTACATCTCAGCCCCCTCGGGGTCAGGCTCTCCATCCCTGTCTTCCTCCTCAGCCTTGCTTTCTCGGCGTGCCTCCCCCCAAGCCCTTAAGCTGGTTTGGAGTGCACCCTTCTTTGCTCCTGGGGGACAGTACACCCCCTCCCGCTGGCAAAACTCCCTGAGTTGGGCCACAGTGTACGTTTCTAAATCTTCTAGTACAAACTCCATCTTGCCCACTCAGGTTAGAGGACAGGTTTTGTGCAGTAACAATGTAGGGGGGTACCTTTAGTAATACCTCCTCCCACCACCAGAGTAAATTTGGAAAAAACAAAAACCCACAATTAGGAAGGCCGCTGTGAGAAAACTCCCGGTGTAGGCCTATGGACTACCCACAGTTATTGTTGAGTATATGTAGGCACAGCTCTATCCCACCGCTGCCACCAATTTATGTTGGAAACAGCCCACTCCCACTCCGCAGGGTGGTGGTGGACCTTCCCGACACAATGGGGTAGCTTGGCTCGAGTGGTCAGGAAACAGGCGCAGTGCTAAGCATACAATATACCCATACAGTAACCATGCGTGCATCCGTTCCAAAAACGACTCTACACCGTAAAAATTATGAAAATATGCTTTCTTTATCTTTCTTCTCTTAGTTGCTGATTGGGAAAATAAATAACAATCACAATATACAAATTCTTAAATAGAGCAGGTCAAATAAATAATTGCTGTTTGCTGAAATAAATAGGGGTGATCATAAATAACAGGGCATAAATACAAGTGCAATATATACAGACAATTAAATACTTTGAGGTAATAAATACTGTACCAATAAATACTGTACCAATAAATACCGTACACCAACAAGTCCTGTGGACCTATAAATATAGTGCAGCAATAAATAGATAAGAACTTAATAAATACAGTATCCCCAATAAGTAATTAGAAGTATACAGCCACACTCATGAATCAGATGACACTTCAATTCTTAAGGGCTGATTTGGCCCAGGCACAGCTTGTAGGGTTGTGGAAGGCTTGAGGGGGGAGGCTACTCCCTGGCTGGGACAAGGCTGAGGCCTAAACTGAGGTAGATCAAAGGGGGGAATACCAATGCCCTGGCTTTCCTTCTCCACACAACCTCTCTAGGTTAGTCCCAGTTCACCCCAGGCACAGTCAGGTGGGTTTCAGCACCTCCCTAGCCCCTTAGAGCAGTCTCTCAGGTCTCCACAGGGCCTTAGGCGCCCTCTACTCCACTTACTGCCCTTTTTCTGATGTTCCGACGCCGCTGGAGTCGTGTCGACGCCGTGAGGCGGTTCCGGTTCGGTCTCGGCGGCCTCGGCACAATGTCAGTTCTTTGACGACGCCGGCAGGCGGTTCCGGTCCGATGTCGGTGGCCTCGGTTCGATCTCGACCTCCGATTCGACGGCGTCAGGCAGTCTCTTCACGATGTCGACTTCGGACGGCTCCGGTCCGATGGCGCTCTCGGCTCCGATGACGTCGGCCGGCCTGGCCTCGATGTCGACTTCCGGCGACTCCGGGGTGCGATCCTCACCCCCGACCTCCGGTGCTCCTCCTCACAGGCTCCGGGCGACTCCGGAGTGCGATCCTCACTCCCGACCTCCGGTGCTCCTCTACCTCGGTCTCCGACGACTCCGGAGGGCGGACTTCACTCCTCCGATGACGCCGCTCGCTCGACCTCGGTTCACTTCCTCCTCGACCTCTGGTATTCCTCACGACCTCCGTCGGCGCCCTCTCACGACCTCAGGCGGCTCCGGGTACGACGTCTGCTACTTCAGTCAGCGCCGCTTCTCCACCTCGGGCTCCAGGTCTTCAGGCTACTCGACGCCGGACTCCAGGGAAACCAGTTCTCAGGTCAGAATCTTGCTGTTTTCTTGGTTCTAAGGCCTGTTCCTGCTGTCCAGGTCCTTAGGATAAGTTTCTTCTGTCTTCTTCCCACACAGGGCTATAGGCTGGGATCCATCAGTAGGGACAAGTATCAAGGGTGGGTTTATGGACCCCACTCCAGGCACAAGTTTCCACCCCTGCTGCTTCACTCCTTCCTCCTTCACTGTTGTGCTCCTCTCTCTTCACCAGTCAGGTGCCAACTGCCAGCTCCAACTGCCAACTGCCTCTCTTATCCTCCCAACATTCTAAACGGTCTCCAACTGTCACAGAGTTCTGGAATCTCCTGGAATGTTCTGGAAGGTGCTGGTAGGTTCCAGTGGATGCTGGTGATGTCACAGGTGGCCACCATCTTGTGCTCCAGGCCCTCAGACAGAAGTTTCAGGGGTAGCTAAAATGGCTCCCTGAATCTGCAGCAACACGAAAAAGTCTGGTGGTTCCCAAAAAGGAAAAATTCAAACAGGGTTTGAGGCAAAAGTGGGACAAAATAAATAATGATGAGGAGGGACCACCCAAAGGGCTGACAGGTCTAACAGTAGGCATCCAACAACCATGAATATAGGGTGCCATTAGTGAGTCATGAGGAGAAAATCGTCAGGAAAACCATCAAGCTGCAAAACGGCGGCCACCAAAATCGTAATATAGAATTCACCTCAATAGAAGCTTCATTTTGCAGGACAACAATAAGTAGAATCAGCACTTCTCTGAGTATACAGTAAATGTGGAAAGAAAAGACAAATGTCTCCAGAAAAAGTACTCAAAAATATGTTCATAGAAGCACCATTCAAGAAACATGTAGAAGCTGAGGTGATAGAAAAAACGGAAAGAAAGAACAAAATGGCGGCCGCTAGCAAGCTATGGACGTCACCTGTATATTTCTCCGTGTTCAGGAAGTTGCAGAAAGTGCAAGGCACATCACTTTAAAGCAGTGGTGTTCCGATGTCTGAATCCAGCATTGTTGTGATGCGGGACGCGCTGGAGCCGCTCAGGGGCCGGTCGAAAGTCCAACGACGTGCGGAGTCTCAGCGCCGGGTGGCCATCTTGGGTCGCGGTGCGCGCAACTCCCTGAAATGCCATCCTTATTACCTAACGACGTTTAGATTAGTACTCAATACTGTCGTATTGTGTGTTCATGTCCAGGTAAGCTTTCCTTTCTATGATTCGGCCTATTCATTGTATCCATATTAGCCTTGAAAAATACAAATCTGCAGCATATATATTTTTGACACACTATTTTTTTTGTGGTAATGACTATTAGGGGTTTATTGCAAAAAGAGTAGTTAACAACCTGGCGCAAAATATCTTTAGTTTTCTACACCTTTTTAAGCCCCTGGCAGCCACGAGCATGACCTGGCGTTGCTGACAAAAAAATCACGCATTTATAGCACCGCAAAGTAGTTTCCGATTTCACTTTCAAACTGGCTGTCTCATTGAAAAGGCGTTGTATATAGTTCAGAGTGCACAACTGAATTTCACTGGAGGGGCAGCAGCAGCAGCTACTTTATCTACCTGACGAGTATAACAGATAGGCTGAGCATCATTCATAGCAAGCCCTAGCCTTTTCGGGTACCGTTTGTCATCTGCTGTCCATGGCTGAGCAGGCACTGCTCATCTCCACATTTTCTTTTTTTTAAACAATTCAGCAGAGATATGTAATTCAGCGTCCATCTGCCACACGTGACAAAAATTACATATGATACAAATCAAGTGAGAGCAAGAATACAATCCCCCCCCCTTATGACCCCGGCGGTTGTTCTTTCCTCTGGTATGAGATGGCTCATAAATCTTAGTGGAGTGTAGGCTTAGAAGAGCAAACCCCCCATCCCCACCCTGTTTCAAATGCGGGCCTCTTCCTCTCTCCTGTCTCCTTCCATTTCTAAATTGTAATAGCTCAGCCATGGTTGCCAGACTTTCCGAAATTTCTGCGGGCACCCCCTTGCTTTAAGACCGTTTTTTAAGCTCCCATATACATAGCCATACCCGACCGCCACTTCTTCAGTATGGGAGGATCGGGTCTTCCCCAGTACCTGGCTATGTCTCTTTTAGCCACTATAAGACCCAGGTTGCTAAGTAGAGCTGATATCTAGAAATGTCAACATCCATTTTGATGCCTAATAAAACATATTTGGGGTTCATCTGGATTAGTGCACGTAATACATTGTGTAACTCTTGCACTATCTGCGTCCAGTAACGATGTATCCCATAACGTATGAATGAAAGAGCCTCTTTCTGTGTGACATCTCAAACACTCCTGCGTCTCTGCCCTACCCATCGCATGCAGATTTGTACGGTCATAGTAAACCTTATGAAGGATTTTAAACTGTATTAATCGCAGTCTGAGCTTAATCGCTAACTCTCTGAGGTGCATCAGGGCCATCTCCCAGTCGATATCTTCTAGTGGACCTACAAGGTCTTCCCACTTGCCCCGGAGTGTCTTTAGTCTGTCAGGCAAATTGTTTATCAGAGTCTTATAAGTCCAGGAGACTGCTTTCTCCTGTATCTCCTCCTGTAGTAACCGACCCTCTAACGGGGCATATTCTGGGAGCACTGCGTTTGACGCACATTTTTGATTAATATTGCATGTGGTAATTGTACACATTAAAACTATTTGTGCGTGGTTTATTGATGGAAATGGGGACGTTGTACATGTGAGAGAAAAGGTAAAGTGACAAGATTAAGTGAATATACAAATAGAGGTCAGGGAATTTACTTATTGTTCCCTGGAATCAGTGGAATATTTTTTGAGTGTTCTATTTTTTCACCTTTAGGTAGTCTTCCTTTTATAGGAAGATATATATATATTCACTTAAAAAACCATAGGTTTCACACATGTTATAGTTAGCTGGACATTTCCCTCGTAAAAAAACAATGAAATTCCCCCGTTATAGTTAGTGCAGGCAACTATAACTCACGCGACCGCAATCCTTTGCTGATGACGTCAGATATTACATCACTGTATTTAGACACCTATTTACCCATGTCTTCTTCCATTAATCTTTAGCTATACATATATTACAAATATTTATTTTTCAGAAAGACACATATGTAATCAGTGATGTAATATCTGACGTCATCAGCAGAGGATTGCGGTCGCGTGAGTTATAGTTGCCTGCACTAACTATAACGGGGGAATTTCATTGGTTTTTTACGAGGGAAATGTCCAGCTAACTATAACATGTGTGAAACCTATGGTTTTTTAAGTGAATTTGCAAGGTTTTTTAAATGCTAATTCCTAACTATAACGTGTGTGAAACGTATGTTTTTTTAAGTGAATTTGTACAGTTTTTTAAATGCTAAGTTATGTATTTATTAATATTTTTTTTTTCAGGTTTTTCACCGTGCGCGCACCGTGCGCACACGGTGCACTTCGCGCACCGTGCGCGCAAGGTGCGCGCACCCCGCGCTTTTTCGTCTAAAAATTAAATGTTGTTTTCATCCTTGGGGGTCCTTCAGTGACCCCCTGACAAAGGCTAGGGGGTCAGGAGCTGTCCACCCTGCCCCCTTTTCACGTTCTCCACCTTTGTTTTTCACTGCCTCAGACTGCGAGAGACAAAATGGCGGCCGACACTTCCTGATTTCGACCGATTAGAATGTTTACTGACATCTAACAACCAATCAGAATTGCGCTCGCGCACGTCACCGTGCGCGCACGGTGCGCGCTTACAGATATATATGTACTTTTAACTGAAATTTTCTCAGGAACTACTGAACAGATTGACTCCTGATATTCAAAAGGCATATCCCTGACCTGAGGACTACCTCTCTGCCAAATTTCAAGTAATTCTGTTCAACAGTTCGGGTTGTACCTTGGACTAAAGGTCCCTATGGAAAAATGCATGGGGAAAACGAGTTTTGGGACCCCCCTTTTTTCTCGGCCCCCGCTTGACTAATCACCCCGAGACTTTCAGGGTAGGAGCGCAGCAGAGCGCCCCACCTATTTTGAAAAATTCGTGAGGATTCGTCAACCGGCGCCAAAGTTATTCAAAATAGAATTTTCAGATTTCCTATGGAAACACGGTCCTAACTATAACTATCTACTGGCAACCGCCAGTAGATAATATATATATATATATATATATATATATATATATATATATATATATATATATATATATATATACACACACACACAAAAAAGAAGCTAAACTTGAGAACTCTGGGTAGTTCTCAAGTTTAGGTGGAAAGCAGCTCTTGTATGGAGCACGCTCAACACCAGCGACACTCTAGATCTGCTCACCTCAAATGTCTGTTTTTCTATCAAAATCTTTAAGCATTGGATTAGCACAGTGCCATCCACGCCGAGATAGAAAAGGACAAAGGGGCATATGTATCAAACGATGTTTTAGTCGCAAACGCTGCGATTCGCAAAATAACAGCATTTGCGATTAAAAAATCGGTAATCGGGATGTATGAGACAAATCCCATCGCAAAATTAAGGAATTGCTAATTTAGCGATTTCTTAATTTTGCGGAAGCATTTAAGAAATCGCAAATTGCGATTTCTTAAATGAGATGTAAAAAGCACCCAAGTTGTGCAAATTATCCTTAAGAAATCGCAAATTACCACCAACTTCCAGTTGATGGTAATTTGCGATTTCCTTTCAAAATGCACTTTTTTTATTTTTACAAAGTGCCACGTGGCGCTCATACATGCCCTTAGGGCATGTATGTGCGCCATATGCACACACATGCTCATTTCAGGGGTGCATCAGGGTGTCATCATGACACCCTTGCACCTTTGAAATTATTCCCAAATTGCGATTAGCAAATTGCGATTCGCTATTTGAGAATTACTTCCCATTCATTCCTATGGGTCTCCTGGCCCGTAGAAATGAATGGGCAGGTATTCCTTAATTGCGATTTCGCAATTTGCTAATCGCAATTAAGGAATTTTAAGAAATCGCAAAAAGTTTGCAATTTTTTAAATACATCCCGTTTTGCAATTCTCAAATAGCGATTCTTTAAAAATCGCTATTTGAGAATCGCAAATGGTGTTGTTGATACATATGCCCCAAAGTCTTTTGCCATTTGTACAGCAAAGTCTTTAAGCATAGGACTAGCACAGTGTTGTCCTTGCCGAGCTATAAAATGACAAAAGCCAATTACCACTCCAGGCACAGTATTACAGCTTTGAAATACCAATCACGCCAAGCTGAAATGAGTAAAAGCAACCCCTGACACAGTGTTTCGCTCTAATTAGAGCTCTTCAGAGAGGTATAGCTTTGTCCAGACACAAGGGAGCACCCAGTATAAGCCAAAGAGATACCCTTTCAGGCATAGAGTGACGAATAAATTATGCAAAAAAGAAGCAGAGAACTCTGGGTAGTTCTCAAGTTTAGGTGGAAAGCAGCTCCTGTATGGAGCACGCTCAACACCAGCGACACTCTAGATCTGTTCACCTCTAATATATATATCTATATCTCCATCCGAAAAACTGCCCGCAATGGAAGGGCCCACAGCAGGTAAGTAAGATTCAAATTCTTTATTAGAGGTTGCCGCATACAGGAAATGAATATTGCCTGCCAGAATAGTCCTTCCTTAGCGGGCAGTTTTTCAGATGGATTTTGAACGGCCATGCCTGGGTCGCGGAAGGAGCCCCACTGTTTGGACACAGACTAGCAGTCACGCCAACTGGCGAGATCGCACATGGAGCAGGAGCGGTGTTAATGGTAATAAGATGCCGGTACTAAGAAGTGAGTCTGTGCCACGACCCATTTGGGAATTATTGTGTTTTAATTTATCTACGGATGGCATACAGCTCACTGGGGAAACAACAAAACACCACAAGTACAAGGATGCCAGTGGAATGGCGACGCCCACTGAGGCGGGGACTTGTATTAATCGCAGGTGTTTAAAACCGCGCCATCACGCAGTTATGAAAGCCTCAGTCCCTGATGAAATGCAGTTTGGCATGAAAGTCATCGGACGGACAGTAAGGAATATTCTGGCAGGCAATATTCATTTCCTGTATGCGGCAACCATATATATATATATATATATATATATATATATATATATATATATATATATATATATATATATATATATATATCACTGAAAAAACCATAGGTTTCACACACGTTATAGTTAGGAATTAGCAGTTAAAAAACCTTGCAAATTCACTGAAAAAACCATAGGTTTCACACATGTTATAGTTAGCTGGACATTTCACTCGTAAAAAACCAATGAAATTCCCCCGTTATAGTTAGTGCAGGCAACTATAACTCACGCGACCGCAATCCTCTGCTGATGACATATGTGTCTTTATGAAAAATAAATATTTGTAATATATGTATAGCTAAAGATACAGTATTAGCATCAACAGAGAATTGCGGTCGCGTGAGTTATAGTTGCCTGCACTAACTATAACGGGGGAATTTCATTGGTTTTTTACGAGTGAAACGTCCAGCTAACTATAACATGTGTGAAACCTATGGTTTTTTCAGTGAATTTGCAAGGTTTTTTAAATGCAAATTTTTTTTGAGATTTTTGGTAAACCTATGTATAAAATAATATATGTACTATACCCTGCATTATGGAATGGTTAATTTTTTTTTTTATGCATTTTTTTTCGTGCGTGTACGGTAAGCTGACGCTACGCGCTCCGTACGTCATAAGTACGGTGCGCTTACGTGATACGATGCGCGTACGGTAAGCTGACGCTACGCGCTCCGTACGTCATAAGTACGGTGCGCTTACGTGATACGATGCGCGTACGGTAAGCTGACGCTACGCGCTCCGTACGTCATAAGTACAGTGCGCTTACGTGATACGTACGTGACGTACGCGTACACGCATGCGCGTTGCGCGGAAGCAACGTCGCGGTTACGCAGGGGCGTGTAATGCGCACGCGCAAGTGCATCTTACGTACGCGCTCCGTAAGCGTCACGTTTGCGCATGCGTACTTGTTTACCAGCGCGTACCGTAAGCTTACGGAGCGCGCACGGTAGGTCATGTGATCCACAAAGAACACTTTTCATTGGTTGAAACTACTTTCAGTTCCAGAAACTTCCCACACCACACCCATTCCCCTCATTACTGCTTGAGATCCCCTAGGAGAAGGAGCTGAATTGACATTGAGATACAATGGCAGAGCAGCAGACCTCTTCTGAGAGTGAGCCTAGCAGCACCATCATCAGACAGAGAAGGAGGAAACAAAAGGATTCTTTTGTGTGGGAGTATTTTACTTTTCCAGAGGGGCAGAAAAAGGTCAATGCTCCATTGGTCACTTGCACACTTTGTGACCGTGTTTTATCTAGAGGAGATCCAAGGAAGAAGTATTCCTTTGGAAATCACTCTATGATGAGACACCTTAGGGATAAACATCCCAGGACCTTTGCTCGACATACTGAACAAAACTCTTCAGTAAGTCACCGGAGCCCAACCTCAGAAGCTCAGCCGAGTACATCATCGGCAGCTCAGCTGAGCCCTTCCTCTGAGGTGGGAGCATCACCTTCTTCTGCTCCTCTGGACATTAACCCTCGATTTCGGAGGGTTTCAATGAGGTGTACAACGTGTTGTGGTCTTATTGTTTTTGGGGAGACCAGTGTTTCCCTTATTAACAATAAGATAGACCAGCACGTTTGTAGACGCTCATAATATTCCCATTCTTTCTTTCCTCCATCCCTGTATTAACCCAACGGCTCTTTTAAGAGCCAACCTTACCTCACAATTTTTTTAATTTTTTTTTAAGCTTTCCTTTTTGAAAAATTTTTTTTGCCGTGCGGGTACGGTACACGTAATTGCGGAATAGTTACGCAAAGTTCGCAGAATTTTTCCTCGCGGAATTTCTCCGTTTACGCCGTGCGCGTACGCTACGCGCATTCGGCGATTTTTCGAAAAAAAATTAAAATTAATTTTTGCCCTTGGGGGTCCTTCTGGGACCCCCTGACAAAGGCTAGGGGGTCAGGAACTGTCCACCCTGCCCCCTTTTCACGTTCTCCACCTTTGTTTTTCACCCCCTCAGACTGCGAGAGACAAAATGGCGGCCGACACTTCCTGGTTTCGACCGATTCGAATGTTTACTGAGATCTAACAACCAATCAGAATCGTGCTCGTGCACGGCTGCGTGCGCGTACGGTAAGCTTACGGTACGCGCTCGGAGCGCGCCCATAGATATATATATTGATTTAAATGCTATTTTCTCAGGAAATACTGAACAGATTTACACGAGACCTTCAAAAGGCACATCCCTGACCTGAGGGCTACCTCTCTGCCAAAGTTCAAGTAATTCTGTTCAGCCGTTAGGGCTGTAGCTCGGACTAAAGGTCCTATGGAAAAATGCATGGGGAAAACGCGTTTTGGGACCCCCCCTTTTTCTCGGCCCCCGCTTGACGAATCCCCCCGAGACTTTCAGGGTAGGAGCGGAGCGGAGCGCCCCACCCATTTTGAGAATTTCGCGAGGATTCGTCAATCAGCGCCAAAGTTATTCCAAATAGAATGTTGCGGATTTCCTATGGAAACACAGTCCTAACTATAACTATCTACTGGCGACCGCCAGTAGATAATATATGTATATTTAATATATTCTCGTTCTATTAAATACTAGCATATAGGAGTTTAACAAATATATATTGCTTTGTTGCACTTACTGGCCCAATGCTTCACACTCCAGATCATGTTTTTAGTCCAGAATTCTTCAAAGAACAAACCAATGGACACTGATATCAGGGACTCCTAGTCTGAAGCATCTCATAGCCAATGATTCCCAAGTGACTGCATCAAAGTCCAACAATTTAGCATTAAGGCCTTTATTTCAAGGTAGACAGCACCAGTGGAACATTAAACTTGCACACAAATTTACTGTTACATGCAAATCTTTCTAGTACCATCCAGGTACGGGCTAAACCTCGTGGAATGGGGAATTATCATACAGGACCTTTTTTCCGGTCATAAAACAACACCGAGTTCCGAATTTTGTGGGTTGAACATAAACATTTACCATCTTGTCGGTGCATGTGGTTCATGTATGGAAAGGACATTTGGATGATGTGGGATTATGGGGTGTAGATGAGCGAAGAGGAATTCAATTTCTGGCAGAGTGGGCATTGTATGCTACAACCATCAGAAAAAAACAGAGTCTTGACTGATGCTGCAGCCAAAGACTCATGTGATTCTTCTGACCAGAATTATCAGCTTTAAAAATCGGGTCAGATTCTCCTGCACCCAGGAAAACCAGGAAACCAGGCTTGTAAAAACCTACCAACTCTAATCAGGCAGAGTGAAATTCCATGCAGTGAGATTTTGTTGTTGGACCTAACGTCCTAGGGTAGCTTGGCTCGAGTGGGAAGGCCTTTACCCGATAACATGTTGTGCTTGCATCACACTAATTTCACACTCCAGCGCACCACCACTAAAAATGACGCTACACCAAAAAGTTAGAAAAGATAGAAAAGCTTTATCTTTCCTTATTTCTTGTTTCTCTTTTCTCTCAAATCAAATCAATCAGTGTTTGCTTATAACTCATTAGGGTCAAAACATTCCATTGTTACTAGATTGACAGTACAGCAATTTCACTAACGTTGTAAATGAAGTCATTAATCATAGCGCTGCCCATAGCAAATACTTAGCACTTTGAATAGAGTCAATAAATATTATGCTACACATAGCACTGACATTGCTTTAAATAAGGTCAATAAATATTATGAGGACATAGCACTGACATTGCTTTAAATAAGGTCAATAAATATTATGCCGCACATAGCACTGACATTGCTTTAAATAAGGTCAATAAATATTATGCCGCACATATCGTTGACGTTGCGCTGCAAATATAGTCAATAAGTCAAGGCCGCACATAGCACCGCCCCCGGGCATTAAATGAGGCCTTATTTCAGATTCAGAGGTCAGGGGTCGCAACACTGCTTCTGCGGATTGACTGAGACTTATTTCAGCCTGGCTGAGGACTTCATATTCCACTCTATGTATTGGGCAGACCGTAGCAGGGTTGGCCAGCTCGCCCCTATCTCCCACCAAACCCTTCCCTTTTCCAGTACCTGCCCAGCAGACTTGATGAAGGGTGTTCTTTTTCCCCCTCCCTCCCCAGGGAAGGGGCGGCTCTGGGCCTCACTGGAGTCTCCCGCCCTCCCCTGGGGGTTACCTTATTCTTCGGCCAGTCATAGGCTCTTACGCGAGTTCCTTGGCCTCCCGGCGATGTCCGGGCCGAGGGCCTTTCTACACCGTTGCAGTTCGGCTGAAGGGAGGGTTGAGGTGCAGAGGTCCGCTCCTTCACTCGTCCCGGGTTCGCGCCCGCAGTCGCCTAAGGCAGCGCGACCTGCGAGGGCACGGCCCGGTCAGCAACTCACGCAGCGGCGGGGGCGGCGTCTCACAGTCCGCCCCCGTCACGTGATCCGAGTACCAGAACCTCTGGCCTAGCGCGGCCCACAGGAAACCTTGGCGGCGCTCTCTCTCCTCACAGAGGGCCGTGTTTCAAACTACAATGGCAGCGGTGGGGCCCCAGTCCTCCTTACAAGCCCCTGGTGACAGGAGGGATGATCCTACGGACCTCGGGCCGCAGTGGTAAGTGTTTCCTTATGGAATCTCCAGCGGGGGTGGCCCAAGTTAAGGGGGTGATCTGCAGCTCAGGGGCAATCAACCCGGACAGCCAGTTTTCCTGGGTCTGTGGCGCTGGTCACATTTCTACCTAGTCCAGAACAGCTGTCAGTTACAAGAGCTGGGGTACTCCAGGGCTCCGGGCAGCAGCAGGGATATAGAGGAATTGGGCCAGTGATGTTAACTTCCTACCCCTATTCCCTTCAGAAGTCCTGGCTAGGCAAATAGCCCATAAGGTTGGCTTGTTCCTCAAGGTCAGAGGCAAAAGACAGGGTCAGGCCACAAGGTAGAGGGCAGTGTCACCCGAGGGGGGGTAAAAGCAGGCCCTAAGTACAGTCAATTCCCCCCTCTAGCGCACCCACCTCCCCACTCAGGTGCCTGGCTCCTGACTACCTCACCTCACACCTACTACCTAAAATGGCCGCCGCCCCTCACCTCTATATATAGCCTGGGCCCTGACTAGCCAGAGTGACCCTGAAGGTTCTGGAACCCCTCATGACAGCCTATGGCCCAGGTTCTGAGGTGACAGTTTAGGCCACCATTTTGTAGAGGAGACCTCCTCCACCCTCCATTTTAGAGAAGCACCTTGCGCCTCACCCTCAATCAGTGAAAATGGGCCCCCAGGGCCTCTACGTCAACACCAAAAAGAGACTAGTAGACAGTAAAAATTAGAGGGTAAAGGAAAAAAAAATGAGGAGGGAACAGCCAAAGGACTGGCAGGTCTAACACTCCTGCACCCAGGAAAACCAGGCTTGTAAAAACCTACCAACTCTAATCAGGCAGAGTGAAATTCCATGCAGTGAGATTTTGCTCCACCACTCAGAATCTGGGCCTAAGTGCTGTAAAACACAGCACGTTGGTCATATTTAAGAAAAATTTAATCTTAATGACCCCACCCCCCCAGCCAACCAATGATTTTGATTTTCTCAGTCTGTGATCTTTGCATTGGCTGTGCATCTATTTACGATTCTAAGAGCCACCTGTGAATGTTGATATTCAGGATCAGATGACCAGGAATGTACTCTTAACTAGCAGAGTGGCGTTTACTGATCTAATAGTTAAAAACAACCCACAGTAATGCAACGGTAGGAAGCAATTTAGTGCCACTGTTCTCTAAACTATAGTTTGTTACTACTTTAATTTATTATTTTATCTTCTAAAACTGTGAGTTTGGTAAGATTTGTATTCCTTGCCCTCCACGTATACCGGTAGCTGACCACCTATGTACATGGGGGTATCCTGTTACGATACCATTGTGAAACATCCGGTTCGCAAATAATTTATTTTAAAAAGAATGTCCATTCAAATGTTTTAGTTCTAATTTTTTAATATCAAAAGGAAAATTAAAAATTGTATTTGAAACTAATTGCAGCAATTATCAAAAATGTATGTGTCCAGAGTAGCTTCACGGGTAACAAACACTTAATTCATATCAACTTATGCCACGTAAGTAGCATGTCAAAACCTTTTCGACAGCATGCACTACATATACATTGTCAGCGGATGGTAGGACGAGGTGGGCAAGCATGGTCCACTAGTGAGGTATGTGGTTGATGCGTAGAGTCCAAATACCTCAAGCCGAAAGAAGTATGAATACCATAGATAGAGGCATAGAGCAATAACATTGCACTGTACATTATAATTTGGCCTAACAAACAACCCTAAATTTAATATAGAGTGAAAACAAGTAGGATCAAATGTAGGCAAATTTAAAGAATCACAATATCTATGAATATATGTAAAACAGTCTTTGAAGTCCTACATTTGAATTAATTATTTGTGGGCCTACGACTGTGTCAGTTGCAACGTGGGAAAATTAGATGTTCATAAAAACAATAGCAATTCAGAAGTTATTTCGCATTCTGTACATCACACAAAGAAAGGTTGGCTTGTTCCTCAAGGTCAGAGGCAAAAGACAGGGTCAGGCCACAAGGTAGAGGGCAGTGTCACCCGAGGGGGGGTAAAAGCAGGCCCTAAGTACAGTCAATTCCCCCCTCTAGCGCACCCACCTCCCCACTCAGGTGCCTGGCTCCTGACTACCTCACCTCACACCTACTACCTAAAATGGCCGCCGCCCCTCACCTCTATATATAGCCTGGGCCCTGACTAGCCAGAGTGACCCTGAAGATTCTGGAACCCCTCATGACAGCCTATGGCCCAGGTTTTGAGGTGACAGTTTAGGCCACCATTTTGTAGAGGAGACCTCCTCCACCCTCCATTTTAGAGAAGCACCTTGCGCCTCACCCTCAATCAGTGAAAATGGGCCCCCAGGGCCTCTACGTCAACACCAAAAAGAGACTAGTAGACAGTAAAAATTAGAGGGTAAAGGAAAAAAAAATGAGGAGGGAACAGCCAAAGGACTGGCAGGTCTAACACTCCTGCACCCAGGAAAACCAGGCTTGTAAAAACCTACCAACTCTAATCAGGCAGAGTGAAATTCCATGCAGTGAGATTTTGCTCCACCACTCAGAATCTGGGCCTAAGTGCTGTAAAACACAGCACGTTGGTCATATTTAAGAAAAATTTAATCTTAATGACCCCACCCCCCCAGCCAACCAATGATTTTGATTTTCTCAGTCTGTGATCTTTGCATTGGCTGTGCATCTATTTACGATTCTAAGAGCCACCTGTGAATGTTGATATTCAGGATCAGATGACCAGGAATGTACTCTTAACTAGCAGAGTGGCGTTTACTGATCTAATAGTTAAAAACAACCCACAGTAATGCAACGGTAGGAAGCAATTTAGTGCCACTGTTCTCTAAACTATAGTTTGTTACTACTTTAATTTATTATTTTATCTTCTAAAACTGTGAGTTTGGTAAGATTTGTATTCCTTGCCCTCCACGTATACCGGTAGCTGACCACCTATGTACATGGGGGTATCCTGTTACGATACCATTGTGAAACATCCGGTTCGCAAATAATTTATTTTAAAAAGAATGTCCATTCAAATGTTTTAGTTCTAATTTTTTAATATCAAAAGGAAAATTAAAAATTGTATTTGAAACTAATTGCAGCAATTATCAAAAATGTATGTGTCCAGAGTAGCTTCACGGGTAACAAACACTTAATTCATATCAACTTATGCCACGTAAGTAGCATGTCAAAACCTTTTCGACAGCATGCACTACATATACATTGTCAGCGGATGGTAGGACGAGGTGGGCAAGCATGGTCCACTAGTGAGGTATGTGGTTGATGCGTAGATTCCAAATACCTCAAGCCGAAAGAAGTATGAATACCATAGATAGAGGCATAGAGCAATAACATTGCACTGTACATTATAATTTGGCCTAACAAACAACCCTAAATGTAATATAGAGTGAAAACAAGTAGGATCAAATGTAGGCAAATTTAAAGAATCACAATATCTATGAATATATGTAAAACAGTCTTTGAAGTCCTACATTTGAATTAATTATTTGTGGGCCTACGACTGTGTCAGTTGCAACGTGGGAAAATTAGATGTTCATAAAAACAATAGCAATTCAGAAGTTATTTCGCATTCTGTACATCACACAAAGAAAGTTCATTTATTTTTTAATGTGCTTGTTTTGAAACTACTAAAATTGTTTGTTCGTATTGTATTGTAATTGCATTTATATAGTGCCTACTACCCCTGACGGGGTGTCGAAGCACTTTTTTGGCAAGTAGCACGCTACTCCAGAATCCATAAAGGATTAGTGGTGAATTAGTATAGTGAAATATGAAAGTAATTTGAGTGGTGGATATGTTAGTCAGTTATTTGGATTCAGAATGATAGTGGAGGGATAGAAAAGGGAAAAAGGTTTGCATTTATATAACGTTTGCTACCCCTAATGTGGTGTTGAAGCGCTTTTTTTGGTGAGTAGCCAATACTCCAGAACCCATACAGCATTAGTGGTGAATTACTGTTGTGAAATATGACATTAATTTGAGAGGTGGACTTGTTAGTCTGTTTCTTGGATTGAAAAGATAGTAGAAGGATAGAAGAGAGAAGGATTTAGGCATTTTATTTTTTTGTTTGTTTCGGAGGTCATAGCAGTAGGAGGAGGCCTGGGGTGAGTAAAAGGGATGTGGAGGGTGAAGAGTCAGAAGGAAGGGTTTAGAAAGGCTTGTTTTGGGGGATCCAAATAGTAAAAGAGTTATGATGCAAGGATGGTAGAGTAGGGAAGAATCTAGAAAGAGTTATTTTGGGGATCATAGTAGTGGTATGGGGTTTGTGATGAATGAGAGAGTCGAGGTAGAGGTTATATTGATAGAGGTATAGTGTGAGAAATAGGGTAGTGCATTGGAAATGCTGAATTATAAGAAAAGTAATAAATATATAGATCCATAAGTACATGGAAGGTATATAGATGCATAAAGGCATTAAGTATATGTAGATTAAAGATGCATTAAATAAACTCCGGCTTTCAAGTGTTGTTGTACTTAAAATGAATATGATTTATTTGTGTGTACATATATGTGTGTATATGGGTACAATATATATAATTTCTAATACCAAAGGTTGGCATTTTATTAGAAATATACTTCTGCTTTAGAAAGGCAGCTACCACGCTATTTTACATCTTTATGTATATTTAAGCAGTTGACCTCTCATTATTATTTGCCCTACATTGAACCCAGCAAGTTATAAAAGGCCTTTGATGTTCAGGCAAATTCGTGGAAACTGCTTGACATATAAAAGAGCGGAACTATTTTAGATTGCATTCCCTTTGACTTTCAAACATTTGCCTTCAAACACACACCAAATCCTTAAAAAAAAGAACCAATTCAATGGGCCTCAATATTGTTATTTGTCTGTCTAAACTCTCTAGGTTCTCTAGAGGTGCTGCAGCACATTCAACATCCCTACTTACTGTGCTACTTAGTGTGTACCTTTTTAGCTGTGTACACTTTCACGATCTCCAGTATTGAATCTTTCATAGTCACATGCTTGAACATTTCCCGTAGTCGAGGTGGGTGTCCCATGGTAATTATAGTTAGTAGTGTAAAACAAATCCTCATACAGTAAAATCCAAGCAAGTGATATTGTATACCAATCCACATCATTGAAGGTAGAACCAAACTTCAGCCAATCAGATGGCTGCTCCTGTATCATTCCTCTCCTTCATAGCCACAACACCTCAGATTTCTAACTGCATGTCGTGTCTAAGGGAATCTACTTGAGCTCGGCTCAGTACTTTGAGAGAAACTGATACTTTGACTTCATTAGTCCTGCATTTGAGCTTTACTGCTTCAAAGAGAAGATTCAGCTCTGCCTGAGCATTATTTTGCCAGAAATACATTGTCAGGGGTTTCCAAGAAGGGCCTATTTAGGCCCTGCAGGTCTTGTGGTAAGCTAAGACTATTTTCAGTGGACTCTCATAAGGAGTGCCTTTGTCCATGTCCTGAGCATAACGCTAAGGACTGTAAATATTGCAGAACCTTTTCTGCAAAAATGCTTAAGGACAGGGAAACCAGGTTCCTCTTGTGGCTTTAAAAAAGAAAATCCTCAGAAACTCTAGTCTCTGGAGAAGAGGGGATCTCTAACTCCAACCAAAAAATCCAAGACGAGAGCAAGATCTGTAAAGGAATTGGGTGAGAAGCCACATAGAAAAATATCAAAAGAAAAAATGAGGGCGACCAAAAGTTTAGACCAGTCCAAGAAGAGGCATTCCTCTCCTCAAGACTCATCCAAAATAAAGAAAACAAGGTCATAACCCTCTATTCCTTTTGAATCTGCCCTAGCATCCACTGATATTAAGAAACCTACCTCAGGTCTCCCTCATAGATCTCGTGTCGACGTCAAAACCGCTGACAAAGTCAACAACCCCATTGGTGGCTACGGCGTCGTCAATGACGACAACTACCACCACTGACAACAACCACTTCGTCAGTGGGATCAGTACTGATGACATCTTCGTCGGAAGCAAGAATATCGACGGTGACTCCGTCAACCAAATTGACGAAGGTTGCTTCGTCGATGACCCCATCAATTAATGTTTCGTCGGTGCCATCATCGACGACCGCTCGTCGACGACGACTCTGACCCAGGTAATTAAGGTTTTGCTTCCCTCATGAAAGAGCGCACCGTTGAATGCTTTTTCTGATGATCAAATCCGACCAGATCAGACCTCATTAAGTAAGTTGTCACCTTAGCCACCTGTCTGTCTTTTGGAAATGGGGGGGTCGCTACGTACAAGGATGAGGACGATGTACCTTTTGAGGTTGCAAGTAGCCTACCCCAGCTACATGTAAAATGCCAAGAGACAGATCAGTATGAACTAGATTTTTCCTTTAGAGACAGACAGCAAGCTAGATAAAGGTCTTATGAGGATTTCCATTAAAATTATCCTTATGAAGAAGCTATTGAGGAGCAGTCCTTCCAAGAGCCAATGATGCAGGTTCCTGTTGCTCTAGTCACATACCTTTGCCAAATGCTTAATGATTACGTTTCCCAGAAAGAGACTCTCCACCACAACAACAGCAAACATTGCTGTCCACAGTGAGATATCGTTCGTGATCTGCTAGACTTTGACCCAGGAAAAAAGCCCGGTGACATAGCAAAGAGTTGTTTCCTAACCCAGACAGATGGATCCCATTACCATTCATGATGACTATGTCGATCAAGGGGATGATGATGATGACGATGAAGAGCCACAAGAGGGAGAAATCTCTCATGACCATGCTACAAATAGAGGAAGTGAATGGGAAGATTATGTGGTTCCAATATCAGCCCCTCTAATGCCTCCAGAAGCTAGTTCTCCACAGGAGGACATAGGGGGATTCCATGTTTATTAGAAAGGGCTGCTAAATGCTTTGACCTGCCAGTAATGGTTCAGCAAAAAGACTGCTCCCTATACAACTTCAAAGAAAGTTCTAAGATCAATTCCAATAGTCTACAATCACTGGGCAGAAGATACAATATTAAGATTATGAAGAACCCAGTTACTGTTACAGCGGTAATTCCTAGACCATACAAGAAATATAAGGCTCCTGAAAGTGCTCCAACCTGACTGATAGGACATTCTAAACTGGATTCGGTAGTGATGTAGGCGGCACAAGGGAGATCTAAAAATCCAACTACACCATGTTAAGCCCCTCCTGATAACGAAAGTTGGATAATAAAAGGTAACAGTTTTCAGCTATGGCCGCTATGACCATAAGAGCCTCCAACGCATTATCCATACTGTGCAGATGAGATCGCTAAATGTGGTCCGACTTAGCGCCATTTATAGACCACCTGCTGGAAGACAAAAAGCTGGAGGCGAAGTCTATCCATCCGGAGGGAGATAGAACATCCTCCAAAAGGATTAATACAACAACGGATGTTGCTATGGCTGGCTTCAGGCAGATGGCTGAAGCAGCAAACTTAAGACAACGAGTATGACTAAAGGCAACCATTTTCACCCGGAAGTGCAGTCAAAAATAGTTGATATGCCTTCTAATGAGAAGCTCTCTTTAGGAAACACGTAGATGATGTGTTTCAGTCAATTAAAGCTGATACGAAGACTGCAAAATCATTGGGAGTGCTGCAGCAGCACAGGTTTCAGACATTTTGTGGCACAAGGGTCGGAGGGCAATACATTTTTAGAGGAATTTATCAATCCAACAGGTGTCAAGCCAAGTCCAGCAGGGATACCGACAGCATTTTACGCAGCAATACCACCAGCTGTAGCTTACTCTAGGCAGCCTAGCAAAATAAAGTTGGCAGATGCAGGACGGGCGCATGAGTGCTTTAGAAGCAGTGACAACAATATCATCCGGTCATCTCTTTACAAACAGTGCCCTTGATTGTAAAATACTCTTTTTACTACTAATATTATGCATGGAGAGCCATCTCCTCAGATTGATGGGTATTAGACATTATAAGACAGGGTCATATCCTAGAAGTTACTCAAAAGCCTCCTCCGAATCCACCTAGCAGGAGAGTACTTCAGCACATTTGTCCATTAAAAGAGGAAATCAAGTCTTATTCTCAAGGGAGCCATCAAAGAAGTTCAACGGGCACACACAGGCAAAGGTTTTTACTCCAATTGTTTCCTCCTAAAGAAAAGGTATGGGAAGTGAAGACCACTATTAGATCTGAGACAACTAAACAAATAACTCAAAAAGCCATCATTCAGGGTGGTTATTCTGCAACTACTAAATTCATGGAATCATGACATCTTTAGATCTGCAAGATGCTTATTTCCATGTCCCCACCCATTTAAAAAACACGAGGTATCTCAGACTCTAGGTGGCCGGATGTCACTACCAATTTAAAGCCCTCCCTTTTGGATTAAAGTCTGCCCCGAGAATTTATACCAAATGTATGGCACCAGTAGCGGCGTATCTCAGGAGAAAAGGTCCTCAAATGTTCCCATACATAGACGACTGGCTCATAAAAGTAACTTTGTTCCAGGCTGCTGTATGTTCGACGGAACATTTCCTCCAAACGTTCAAAAACTTGAGTCTCAAACTCAAAAAGGAAAAATCTTGCCTTACCCCAAGCAATCAAATTACATTTCTAGGGGCGGTTCTGGACACAATGGCCTGCAAAGTTATTCCCACAAAGGAGAAGGTTACAAAGATAATGGCTCTAGCTTTTAAACTCTCAAGAAAAAAGTCCACTTCAGTCAGACAGAGTAAATCGTTCCTGGGAATGATCTCGTCTTGTATTCCTTTGATCTCCAAATGTCTTCTATATATGAGACCAGTGCAAGTACTTATATACAGCCAATGGAGACAGGAAACAGGTTCTTTTGACGATGTCATCAAAGTAACACCAGCAGTAATAACAGCGTTAAAATGGTGGATGAAAAAAAGCAACCTTGCCATGGGCATGATGTTTCTCACCAATCCACCAAACTACGTGATCACAACAGATGCTTCTGTGTAAGGTTGGAGAGCGCATCTCCAGGACCTAGAAGTAAGTGGCAAATGGATAGGCTGGGAAAAGAATAAGCATATAAACTTCTTAGAATTAAGGGCAGTGGCTTTCGGGCTCTGTTCTTTTCTTCCAAGAATAAAAGGATCTTTGGTAGCTGGTGTGAACGAACAATACGACCCCAGTGTTGTACTCAAACAAGCAACGAGGCACGAGCCTCAAGACCTGGCTATTCGAGCAGTAGCAACAACCCCCCCCCCCCCCAGTGCCTTGAGACCCTCACGGGTGAGTAGTGTGCTTTACAAATGTTCTGATTGATTGATTGAGCAAAGGTGAGTTGCTGCCCGCTTCACCCGGTCCAAAAGCCTGTTGATATTTCATGACAGAACCCGAAAGGTCATGTATGTGGGGATTGGAAGTTGACGTGAAGGACGAATGACGAGCCTACCAGTAGGGCTTGAGGGGCCCAGCTGGTCAAAGAGGGGTGTACTAGCGGTAAACCTTGGGGCATGTGCAGGAGTAAATAGAGTGTGTGCGCCTAGACCTGAGAGGGAAGAAAAAAGGTTAACAAGTATTTTGATCAACATTATAATGAGAAAACCTCACCCCGCCAACTCCCACCCCTCCCTACACTTCTACCCTAGAAGCATCTGTCGCCCTATACGAAAACCCTAAGGAAAAACTTGGCGACGTGACTTCGTGAGCGTCATGAACGAGGCAAGACACAAAAGGGAGGCGTGCAAACCCATCAGTACAGGAGAAATGATGTAGTCAAAATAGGGCCTGACATGAGTCGTCATCACTTAAAGCAGGTATGAGACCCTCCAGTACTGGGCAAGTCCAGAAGGCAGAGTATAATGGTAAGTGACACAGCATGGAAAACAGCAAATAAGATAACATCATGAACCAGGAGCAATGCAGACAGCTGACTTAAGTCTTATCCAGCGGTTGAGCTGCGGAGCAGCGAGAGGAAAACGTAACCAACAGATAGTGACATCAATCAGATGACGGGACTGTGGGATAAGTCAGTGTCCGAGTGAAGGGTGACTGGACCAGGAAGTACAGTGGTGTGGCCACCGGCCTCTCCTCTGCCCTCCTTCACCTCAGAGGCAGGGTTCGAGGCCTGTCTGGAAGGAGACTGCGACTGCCCCCGGGGGGACTCTGTGAGCTCGTTGGTGCTGAGAGGGGTCTGAGATGAACCCATGGATATCCTCTAATTCAATGTAATCCGCCACATAGCTAAAGCCTAATTTCTCATGTAAGGAATAATGAAATAACTGTAATGGATTCTAATGGATGACAGGCCATATCCCAACTAAGAGGACAAGACGGTTTTAGTGTCTTCCTAAAGATGAGATGAATTCCAATGCAGAATAAATTCATTATTAACTAGATTTGTGATGGGAAGAACCCGAAAGCTCGTTCATCATAGTGTAGAAGTTGGAGGAGAAAAAGATTCTCAAAGTTGAGCTATTTGCCTATTTCCAGTAGGACTGAGTTCAAGTCTGGTGTCTGTTAAGCAAAGCTTTATTTGAGCTTAAGCCCTCATTAGCATTGAAAAGTTATTTATTTGCTTTATTTACCACAAAATTTACGCGGTTGAGTTTCACAGTGTTGAGCAAAGACGTATAAATGTATATCTGGGAATTATTTTGGCCTGATGCACGTGCCTGGAAAAGCCTTTTTCTGGGTTCCTTTGCATGCTAGGAAAACCCTAGTCCAGGCATGCATAGTGAGCCACCTGGACTATGGGAATTCACCTATGTTCGCAATGAATGAAGGCCTTTTTTCCAGACTTGAGGTGGTACAGAACACAGCAGCGCCCCTAGTCTGTAATCTTTCCCCGCAATCTCTCTCCGAACTTTTATTACATTCCCTTCATTGGCTTCCCATAAAAAAGCGTGGACTTTTTAAACTTAGGTGTTTGATTTTTAAATCCTTGCATGGGAAGGGACCATGTTATCTTAAAAACAAGTTGTAGACATATATCCCGGTACGCCTGCTCAGATCCACTGAGCTACTATTGTTACGCCCCAAAAGTATTCGTACAGCCAGTTATGGTGGCTGTTTCTTTTCCTTTTTAGCTCCCAAACACTAGAATCAGCTGCCCTTAGCTCTACGTTCTTGCTAAGACTTATTCTCTTTTAAGAAATCCCTGAAAACATGGTTATTTGATCTCTAATCATCTTATGGAATCGTGATCTGCTCTGGCGCCGAGAGATCCCCTCTGAGATGATTCATGCGCCTAACAAATCTAAAACCTCAGAAATCAAATGTAGGTAAAGATGCATTAACTAGTGGTGATAAAGAGCAAATATCTTTTATCAGGGGATAACAATAAAAGCACTCAACAATATGAGAGGCCTAGAATCCTTAAGTGAGGCAATATATATCAGTATGGAGTGGGATCGTACATCAGTGACAAAAATTAAAGTACAAAAGAAAAATCACAATACTAAATATGCAGATAAATAATGTAGCAACTTACAATAGACACCTTTAGTCATACAAGTAGTGGGTGATGAGGAGTAGAGGACGGTATTGCCAATAATCACAGCACAAGTGCAAAATCACAGGAATAAGAGTAAAGCAGGACTTTGCATAAAACACCATTCATCATACAAGTCAGGATTTGTGGGCAAGAGAGGACTCAGTGGTTGAATTAAGTAGAAGTCAGGATGATCTAAGAGCATAAAGGGTTCAGCTACAGTGTATGACTTGGGCCGGAATAAGTGCTGAAGTTGCAGATTTTCAGGAGGGATTCAAGGGTTTGAAATGAGGGGAGCATTTCAATGTGGAGGGGGGTATTCTGTCATCTTGAGGCTTTGCCAAAAAAGGATGTGCGTAGTTTTTTGTCTGAAGTGAAAAGAGGAGAGATATCGTCTGTCTTTACTGTGGAGAAAGTTAGTACCTCCAGGAAAAGAAATTTTCTGAAATGAGATTTTCAGTTTGAGGAGTTTAGCAATTCTCATGATGCGGTGTAGCCAAATTAGGAGCAATTTAAAGTAGATAAGGGGAGGGGTGCTGTGTTCCCATTTTTAGGTCTCGGGACCATCCGGTTGGCAGACCGGAAGTCTGGAGATTTAATGTCTTTGAGAAGAGGGGCTTGCACCCGCCCCTCTTCTCTCCTGTTCTCCATTGGCTGGCCTCTTAAATGCTGGCCAGCCACTGGAGAAGAGGTCCAGTCACTCCGATTATGCCCCGTCCTTTTCGGATCGGGGGGCGTGTTTTTTAAAGAAAGTCTCATTCTCTCCTCCAGCCAATGGCTGGAGGAGAGAAAAGACAAACACGCCCCCGAATCCGAATCCGCCACTGCCTTTCTCTGAGGCATTTCTTCTTGACCTCGGAGAAAGGCGGTGGTGTGCTTGCCTTTTGCTGTGCTTTCTTTACAGGAACTGTTTTTTTTCTTCTTTTTCTTGCAGCACTGAATTATAGAATTCAGCTTTCTGATGGATACATCTGCCAGTGGATTCCTCACCTTGTGAATATCCCCTGCGCCAGCAACATTCGGAAACTTTTGTAGCAGTCCACGCCGATGGGGTCGAAGATGACGTCACAGAGACACGGCTCCGCTCGCGACTCCACTGACGTCACCGGCTCCATAAGAAGACCTCCTCGGCGTGATGACGTCAGTTCCCTTTTTTCCGCGCCGACGACGCCAACGGATTTCGGGAATCGTTACTGGTAGCTTTACCTGTTACTTTGTGTTTATTCCGAAGTTTCTCTGTCTTTCTTCGAGAATGTCGGCAAGGAAGTCTGGTTTCAAGCCTTGCCATGAATGTGGCAAACACATGTCCATCACTGACCCGCATGACGACTGCGTTTGGTGTTTGTCATCGGACCACGATGTTGAAGGATGTTCGTGTTGCAGGAAGATGAGCTCAAAGGCTCTTAAGGAAAGAGAGGCAAAGCTCTTTATCGCCCGGATGAAGAGAAAGGAGAAAAGAGGTAGAAGAAGATCCAGGTCGAGGTCGAGGTCGGCTTCCAAGTCGACTTCGGGACATGCTTCAAAGAGCAAGAAGCATAAGAAGAAAAGGAGGCATTCGTCTCATCACAAGGCCTCGACGTCGAAGTCTAAATCACCTGCTCGGCGTCGAAGGGAGTCAGTGTCTCCTTCTCCCGTTCCGGCTTCGCCTCCCGTTCCATCTTCTCCTGTGTTTTCTCCGGCTGATTCGCCGGTGCCGGCGTCCTCTCCGGCGCCGATGGCTTCTCCAGGTCCTGCAGGTCCTTCGGCTCCGTCTCCGACTCCGGCCCAGGATGAGGATGATCAGGCTCCGGGTGAGTCTGTGACGCCGCAAGTTCCACCGTCGGCGCCAGCAGGCCCGAGTCCGGTGTTACCTGACCAGTATCCGGCTTTCCCTAATCCAGGTCAGGACCCCTCGCAGTATCTCAATGCGATGTATGGGGTGTTCTCACGGGCCATGTATTCCTCTGGTGCACCTATGGGTCCGATGGGTCCGATGGCTTTTAATCTGGGAGTGCCGCAGGTTTATCCTCAAGCACCGTTTATGCCTTTCTTCCCAGCGACGCCGTCTTGGCAGATGCCGGCGCCGAAAACATCGACGCCGCTTCCCTCTTCACCGGCGCCGACTCGACCTCGTTCGACGCCGGCTGCTCCAGCTGATCCGCGTTCGACGCCTCTGCCGGCGCCGTCGGATTCGATCACGGCGCCGCCGACGCCGCAGGTGCGGATCCGTTCCAGGAGGGAGGCGCAGAGAGTGCTGGAGGAGAGGAGCTATCTTATGGATGAGGCTGAAGAGGGTGAATTGGTCGAATCCGATGAGGTGTTTGACGACTTGAAGGAGGCAAGTGGGTTGGATTTGTCTCCGGAGTGGGAGATCACTCCTCCTTCAGATGAACCTTCTAAAGACGCGGCTCCTTATCATGCTGTAATCAGAAAGGCTGCAGAGTTGTTGGACCTTCAATTGCCATCTGTTGAGTTCAAGTCCAATATCTTGACTGAGGTGTTGCACTCTCCAACTGCGGTGTCAGAGCCGCTGTTGCCTTTTAATGAAGCAATATTGGAGCCTGTGTTGGATGTGTGGCGCAAGCCTTTTTCGGCTCCTGCGGTGTCCAAGGTGGTTGCAAGGAGATATAGGGTGGCTCCGGGGGATCCTGAGTTTTTGTCATCACACCCTTCACCTGAAAGTCTGGTCGTTCAGGCTGCTTGTTCTGGACGTTCAAAAGGTGCGTTTCCTCAGGTCCCAGGGGACAGGGAGGCCAAGAAGGTGGACCAATCAGCCAAGAAAGTCTTTTCTTCAGCCAGTATGGCATTAAAGTCTTCTAATGCGACTTGTTTATTGGGGCGCTATATCCATGCGCTTATGGATTCAGCTAAAAAGTTGGCACCGAAGCTGTCGGAGGTGGATAGGGCAGGCTTCAGTGAAGTACTGTCGGATGCCCAGGCGGCTGCTCGCCAGGTTATTCAGAGTGGCTTGGATACAGCAGACTCAGTTGCCAGGGTCATGGGGTCTTCAGTTGCCACCAGGAGGGGTGCATGGCTTAAGTCCTCCGAATTTTCTTCGGATGTCCAGTCGACCTTGTTGGACTTACCTTTTGATGGGTCTGGTCTGTTCGGGAAGAAGGCTGATGCTGCTCTCGAGCGCTTCAAAGAGAGTAAGGCTACGGCTAGGTCGTTGGGCCTTCAATCCCAGCCGAGAGGTACTTTCAAGAGGTACAGAGGTTTTGGAAGGGCGAGTTTTCGTTCTTATAGACCAGCCCAGCAGCAGCAGCAGCAGCAGCAGCAGCAAAGCTCCAAGGGATATAGAGGAAGACTTAGAGGTCGCTCACGTGGCCGTCAACTCTCCTCCTCCTCTTCCTCTTCCTCAGCCCCTCCCACCACCGCAAAACAGCCCTAGATTCGACATTCCGGATCATGCTGGTCCTGTGGGGGGCCGGCTTACCCATTTTCTACAAGATTGGGAATCGGTTACTACAGACCTTTGGGTTCTGGATCTTGTAGAAAATGGGTACGCCCTTCCCTTTCGGGAATTCCCTCCAGTTTACCCTCCTTGCCAAGGTGCTTGCTCGGAGGACCACCGTCTTCTCCTGCAGGAGGAAGTCCTGAAGTTGTTTCAGAAAGGGGCGATAGAGGTGGTTCCGGAGCAGGAGAGGGGTCAGGGTTGCTACTCCCGGTATTTTCTGATCCCGAAGAAGGACGGCAGATTGCGTCCGATTCTAGACCTCAGAATCCTGAACTTTTACCTGAAACAGGAGAAGTTCAAGATGCTCACCCTTGCGCAGGTTCTTCAGGCGCTGAATCAGGAGGACTGGATGGTGTCGCTCGACTTGCAGGATGCGTATTTTCACATCCCCATCCTGAAGTCGCACAGGAAGTATCTCCGTTTCACGGTAGGATCGCAACATTATCAGTTTGCGGTCCTCCCGTTTGGTCTTACTTCGGCACCTCGAGTCTTCACAAAGGTGATGGCAGTGGTGGCAGCCCATCTCAGAAGATCGGGAATTTCGGTTTTCCCTTATTTGGACGACTGGCTGATCAAGGCGGAGTCGTCGGAGAAGGTGCTGTGTCATCTGCAGGATACAACTCGGCTGTTGTACAGATTGGGTTTTTCGATCAACGTGCCCAAATCTCACCTGGTGCCCTCTCAGCGCAACCTGTTCATAGGTGCGGTACTGGACACTACTGTGTGTCGAGCATTCCCTCCTCCTCAAAGGATTCTCGACATACAGGAAATGATTCCTTTGTTTTTCAGCGGAGCGGTTGTTCCAGTTCTGAAGGTCCTTCGCCTGCTCGGTCTGTTCGCTTCCTGCATACTGTTGGTCAACCATGCACGCTGGCACATGAGGGCGCTCCAGTGGTGCCTCCGCAAGCAGTGGTATCAGCACAAAGGGGATCTCAGGGAGTCTGTGAGGGTCTCCAGAGAAGCTGCAGCGGATCTATCTTGGTGGAGCGTGGAGGGCAATCTGTCTCAAGGAAGGCCCTTTCATCTACCTCCATCGGTGACCACAGTGATAACGGATGCATCCACCTTAGGGTGGGGTGCGCATCTGGGGGATCTGGAGATCAAGGGTCTTTGGTCTCCAGAGGAAAGGTTGCTTCACATCAACCTTCTGGAGTTACGGGCGATACGCTTGGCGCTCAAGGCCTTCCTCCCTTCCCTTCGCGGTCAGTCTGTTCAGGTTCTGACGGACAACACTACCGCGATGTGGTATATAAACAAGCAGGGAGGAGTGGGGTCTCTTTGTCTATGCAGAGAGGCCCTGCGTCTATGGTCCTGGGCTCAGGACCATCGGATTTGTCTGATGGCGAATCATCTGGCCGGGGTGCTGAACGTACGTGCGGACAGTCTCAGTCGGCAGTTCTCCGCCGACCACGAGTGGAGGCTTCATCCGGAGGTGGTTCGTCGCGTCTTCCGGATGTGGGGAACTCCTCGGGTGGACCTGTTCGCCACTCACGAGAATGCTCACTGCCCGTCATTCTGCAGTCTCCAGTATCCGATGCAAGGAGCGTTAGGGGACGCGTTTCAGTTGAGTTGGGGCTCACGACTCCTTTACGCGTTTCCTCCCATACCCTTGATTCCTCGGGTTCTGAGGAAGATTCGCCAAGACCGGGCCCAAGTTATATTGATCGCCCCGGATTGGCCAAGAAGGGTGTGGTACACAGATCTTCTCCACCTCTCCTCGTGCCCTCTGCTCCGTCTCCCTCTGAGGGCAGACCTCCTCTCGCAGTCGGAGGGGCAGGTTCTACACCCCCACCTCCAGAGCTTACACCTTCATGCCTGGAGATTGAACGGGGCAACCTGAATTCTTTCTCTCTCCCGCCGGATGTGGTGGATGTTATTTTATCGGCCAGGCGACACTCCACCAAATCCATATACTCCTATAGGTGGTCTAAGTTCGTTCTCTGGTGTGGAGAGAGGTCGATTGATCCCTTGAAGGCTCGTTTGTCTAACATTCTGCAGTTTGCTCTTTCTCTTGCCCAGCAAGGCTTTGCTGTGGCCACTGTTAAGGGATATTTATCGGCTTTGTCGGCTTTCCTATGCCTGCCGGATCAGCCGTCCTTATTTAAATCACCTATTGTGCTTAGGTTTCTCAAGGGCCTTACGAATAAATTTCCTCCTACTCCCTTTATTGTACCTCAGTGGGACTTAAACCTTGTACTGACTTATCTTATGGGTTCTCCTTTCGAGCCCTTACATAAGTGTCCCTTGAGACTGTTGTCTTTTAAGACGGTTTTCCTCGTTGCAATCACCTCGGCAAGGAGAGTAAGTGAGCTTCAAGCTCTTAGTTCAAAACCCCCATTCTTGACTGTGCATGCTGAACGAATGGTTCTCCGGACCAGGGCTGCGTTTTTGCCTAAGGTGGTAACTCCCTTCCATCTGGGGCAGTCCATTACCCTTCCTACCTTTTATCCTCCCCCTCACCCTTCCATGGAGGAGGAGAGACTTCACCGTTTGGACCCTAAGAGGGCAGTGAGCTTTTACCTGGACAGGACTAAGGACTACAGGATTGATGACCAGCTCTTTGTGGGCTTTGCTGGCTGCAGAAAGGGTCGTGCGGTGCACAAGCGCACCCTTTCAAGATGGATTGTGCTATGCATCAAGATCTGCTACTCCCTAGCTGGTAAGGAGCCTCCGGAGGGTTTAAGAGCTCATTCCACTAGAGCAAAGTCTTCTACCTCTGCTTTGTCTAGGGGTGTTCCTGTGGGGGACATTTGTAGGGCGGCAACTTGGGCCTCCCTTCACACCTTTGCAAAACATTATTGTTTAGACTCTGAGGTGAGGAGGGACGGACATTTTGCCCGTTCCGTCCTTCAGGATTTTCTGGTATAGGGGGATGGACACCCTCCTCCGGGAGCGGGGACTGCTGTGGAATCTATTCACAAGGTGAGGAATCCACTGGCAGATGTATCCATCAGAAGAACAAGTTACTTACCTTTGGTAACGCTTTTTCTGGTGGATACAGTATCTGCCTGTGGATTCCTCACTGACCCACCCGCCTCCCCGTTGTCCATCCTTCTATTCCAGTGACTCTATGACGGTAATTCTATTGATGATTTCAAATGTATTCATGACTGTCAAGGACATTGGGTTATTTCTAGTGCTTTGATGTTTCTTTTCCACACTGTGTGTGTTGATATGCATTTTGTGTACTGTGTATGCTGTTTATGTACATATTGCTGTCAGTCCGTCCGTGTGCCTCGAAGGCACGGAAAAAAGGGGCGGAACTGACGTCATCACGCCGAGGAGGTCTTCTTATGGAGCCGGTGACGTCAGTGGAGTCGCGAGCGGAGCCGTGTCTCTGTGACGTCATCTTCGACCCCATCGGCGTGGACTGCTACAAAAGTTTCCGAATGTTGCTGGCGCAGGGGATATTCACAAGGTGAGGAATCCACAGGCAGATACTGTATCCACCAGAAAAAGCGTTACCGAAGGTAAGTAACTTGTTCGTCTCCCTTGTATTCTTGTATCTTCCCCACCCTTCCCTCCATGTCGCTCCCCGGCACAGCAAAGCATCTGTGCGGCCCTCCCCCTTCCACCTTCCCCCACCCTCACCCTTTACGTTAGTGTTTTGACTGTGCGCTTGTTATTAACCACGCATGTGCTGGTGCAGTGTTTGTGTGTGAATTCTTTCTGGATTGCTACAGTGGTGTCTTCCGGTGCCCTCGGCTTGTGTTTTTATTTTGTAGAAGGAGCGGTGCCAGCCATCCCCGCCTCGAGTTTCTTTAGAAGCAGACGGGCTCCCTGGTCCGGGTGATTATAGGGGTACCTCTCAGACCTGTTCCCCGTGATTTATGAGCAAAAAAAACACGCACGTTTTCCCTCTCCATCACACGCCGAGGCTCGCGGTTAGGGGATGGGAGGGCATCTTTGAAGATGAATCTGTTCTGTGATGGGTGACGGAGAGGGACAGACACATAAAAACACCAATAACAGCGCTTCCCACCCAAGAGGCCTGACAAGCTGGAAATGCCAGAAATAAATGATGAAAATATATTTAAAATGACAGCTTCTATTGTAAACGCAAGAGACACAAATCTATCACCAGAGTCCACGACTGCCAGGGCCTGTAAGCCACAGGAGGGTTCGTGGAGTTAAACGCTCGCCGCTGAAACATGCGGCAACTCCTAACCAGCCTCCCTGTCAAAGCCGTTTAATTGAGGAAAACTACATTGGCCAAAAGCAATACCTGGTATTTATAGCGCCGAGAAACGGCTAAAGTGCGGTGTGAAGCACTATCGACAAAACATTCCATTAAAATTCAAACATAGGATACCCCGGAGCCTTAGGCACACTTTAAAAAGGGGATTGTAAAAATTCGCCTGAGATGTAACATTAATGTTGTGCCAGAAATGGGTGTCTCGTAACTTATCTTTGGGAAAGTCAATAACTAGAAAGTACCAGTACACATTTCACGTCTGTGTCGTTTCTTGTACCACGCGCTTGTTTAATTGTCATATAGTATGTGTTGTGCTGACTTGAGGCTTTTCTTCCCGTTGCGGTGGGTGACGTCTATTGCTTTTACGCTCTTGTCATTCGATGACTGTGGATTGCCGCGTCCCCCCCAACCCTCCCTCAAGCTCGACCTCTGTTCAATATCTTCAGCCACAAATCGCAGAGAGACGGGGACGAAGGTGGTCTCTTATTACTATAGAAAGTTGAGACAAGCCTGATTTTCCCTAGCCAAGTCATGCTCAAATGGGACGACAATCGGGGCGTTATTTCTAGGTTTGCATATATTTCCTAAAGATAACTATATGCCCCTTCGGTGGCTATGTGCACCTCGATGCTTCTACTTTTATTGAAGGAACCCCCCACAACCATATACGCGTATATGTTAATGGGATACCCTGATTAGTTCGTGCATCAGACTGTGGGAGAGGGTGTTCTTTGTTTTGTTTATTTATTTATTTGTGGGTTTCTATATAGCGCCTACGCTACTTTTCCCTCAGGTGTCAGCGCGCTTTGTTTCTCTCACTATATAGCACCGCGCTCCTTGTGTGATCCAGAGACCCACAATGCTGCCTGTCTCTTCACGGAAGTGTCGCGTGAGCGCCTGGGAGAGGTCTCAAGACCCTCATGGCGCTACCTCAATCCCAGCCCCCTCCCCCACCACCCCGTAGTGGCCCAGCCCACTCGCCACTTAAAGTGCAATAAACGTGATACAGCGGTGTCTCCGGCCTGGTGCAGGGTGACAAGCCCATGATTCATGGGTGGGGGCGGGGGTCTGTGTGAGCAGCCAGGATTGCGGGGAATGCGGTGAGGGAGACGCACTAATCTCCCGGGCAGGGACGGAGGCTCCCGTCTGACGGCCCCCGCCGGCTAGGGGCTCTGGCTTCCATTGCCGACTGTCACCCCTATCTACAGCGGCCTCGCCCGCCCCACCTCGGCCCTTACTGTGGGAGGTGGGGAGCGCCCCCCCCCCCCACAAAATGAGCCCTCGCCCCACTCTAGAGAACACTCACTCCTGGTACTGCACCCGCACCGCAGTCGCTCACTCCACTTCTGGGGCATCAACATACGGGCAATTCTCACGCACTCACATCGTTTATTCAGTCTCTGGCGCCTTTCTGACTCGCGATGGTTTGATTGTGTGTGCTTGTGTTTCGGATTGTGGCTGTATGTATGTGTGCTTATGAACGTGACGTTGTGATTGTGCCCTGTGTGTTTGCGAGTCTGTGTCTTTGTGTGGGTTTCTGGGTATAAGTCTGGCTGTGTTTGCGTGAGTCTCTGTGGGTAGGTCTGTGAGCGGGAATGCTTAATGTGTCTGTTGTGCGTCTGTCTCTATTTGTGTTCTGTGTATACGTGTCTGTTTGTGTACCCCATCACCTTGTTTCTGTTTGAAGGGGGCTTAGTTTTACCCTCAACAAAGGAGCTACACGCACCTCTGACACATATACTTTTTTTGCTCCAAAACACAGCACTGTGCGCTCGATTCATATCTTTAACTTCAGACGCGGAGTAAAGACCAGATCAACACCGAGGAAAACAGAATCTATTTTTTTTTAACCAACTGCCCCTTGCGCTTAATGGTGTCAAGTGTATTTGATGTAAAATAAAAGTCTTCAACTAGACACGACATTTAATGTAGGGGTGGGAAAAATTTCACTCCATGGAACTCCATGAAGATACAGAACAAGCATTTACAATGCAATGGTCTCGGCATTGGTAAAGTTAGAGCTATTGGCATTGCTCATGACATTATTTTTATTTATGTTTTTGTTTTTAAAACATTTAAATAAACGGCATTGTCATGAGCCATGCCAATAGCTCTAACTTTAACAATGCCGAGACCCTTGCATTGTAAATGCTTGTTCTGTATTAGTGAGGTATCTGGCCGAAGTATGTAGCACTGCTCTGAAATGGGCTAGTAAGTCTTTGGTAAGTCAGTGAGGAGAGAGGCACCATAGCCTAGACTAGAGCTACAGGTCCCAGAAGGAGATAATGTGCTTGAAGTTCATACTTTTGTGCAGGTGCACTTTGTCAGATTTAACAAAGGTGACCAATTTTGGGATGGTATTTTACGATTTTATGCATTCAAGCAAGAAAAGATCAAAGGCGTGATCTGGTTTAGCTGCGAGGTGGAAACATTCTTTTTTTAGCAGGTTACATTTAAGATGCATCACCCAAAACTAATCTTCTAGGAATCTTAGAACATCCTATTCATTTCAATTGACTGTCTCGTTGGTCACAGCGGAAGAGACAGTGTCTAGTGGCTGAGTTGGACATGGTTTTTATAATGCTGGCTTCGGGACTTGACTCACTGTTCTGTGATTCTCGGTAAGCCCATTTGTCTCCCTGTGCTATCTTCCTGAAATAAACATTGTAGATCAGTATTATTTTGCTAATGAAATGTTACTGATGTATTCTGTTTTTTCCTGCAGCAGGGTGACAATATTCGAACATTGCCTCTTGCCGGTCATGTTGGCTTTGACAGTTTACCCGACCAGTTAGTGAACAAATCCATCAACCAGGGCTTCTGCTTTAATATTCTATGCATTGGTAAGTACTCAGGCATGTTGCACAAATGTTTGATTGGATGTGTTATTTCCAAAACAAGGACCTTAATAACCGCATTCACATTGTAACATGGAACCAAAAGTACATCACACAGCCTCCGGTAACTCTAAAATGAATCCAACCAAACGAGTTACTTAGTTTGTGTCCAGCTTACCTCCATTTATTTGGGACAATGGGAAGGCAGTATCAGTTGACTTGAAACTAGTTATTTGTTAAGTGCATGTTTTTGTTCCTTTCTTTGTGAGACCTAAATCTCTTGGCTATGTTGGGAATTTTGGGCCTTTTATTCTTTCCTATGGAACAACGAGTCCATCTTTTACCAATATACTTGTTTCAAAATCTTGAAAGTTCTTTAGGCTGCAAACTGATTCTACCAGTAAGCAATCATTTTATGACTATTACTGGCAGACATATTACAATTTAAATGTCTCGAGGCTCAATATCCCTTACAGCAGTTAGTCCTCAAGTCGTAACATCAGATCCAGAACTTGCCCAAAAGAATCTACTGGGAAGAGATTGCCGTGGGAAGAAACGGAATAAGCGAAAGGACACAAACTTGTGCAGATGTACTTACTCTAGCTCGTGAGTCTTCCTTGTGTGGAGCATCGCGTCTCTGGTTGCTGGGGGCAAGTGTTTTTTGCCAACCTTTATTCCAGTACACAACGCCCTGGACAACTGCCAGTCTGCCCATATTTACACCAACTGTGTTTACCCACATCCCCTGTACATCTGAAAACCTCCCTTTCAATTACACTGTTGTTGCTCAGCGAGTTATGGTTTTTGGAGCAGAATGTAACTTTTGAATAAGGTGGTTTTTTAGGTTTTGTTTCAGAATTATACCATCAATTTAACCGGGGTTTTTGCAATGATTTTTTTTTTTTTTACCATGTGAATGTTATTGGTTGCACTATGTGAACCATAACTTCATTTTAATGTAACTTTTTCAGTGAATTTCCGTTGTTTTGAAATGAATATTTGCAGTTTAAGGCAGGATCACTTACCGACTATGCATTCTCCCTCACCACTCATAGCCAGCTGTTAGGTTCTATCCCCAACCACCAAGGGGCCCAGACCATGTAGTGCACACCTTCAAACATGCTCAGCAGACTGCATGCAGTATCTGGCATGTGGCCAGTCCCTTCGTCCACCCCCCCTACATCCCAGCAGTTGCACGCAAAGCTAGGCCTTCATCCAGACCCTGCACCAGCTTCCCGTACATCCTACAATGCCTTACTCCCAGCTACAGATCTGGTGACTTAATTTGTTTTGTGATTTTTCTTTTAAAAACATTTTTTTATTCAGACTTTACAAGTTTACCGTTCACACAATGTGTATTCTCATTTTTTAAGCAGTTTTCCAGTGCTTCTCCGTATCTGTCTAACTCCCTTTGTTGCCTAGAAATGCACATCATGTCTCTTTTGTTGTGTATTTTTTTGCCCACAGTGCGAATTTCACAAGCTTAGATGAATCCGCAAATTTTAAGACCGTGGGAAGAAAATAATTCAAACCCTTAGTAAACGAATCGAATTTCTTGAAAAAATCATGTGATTAACGGAACATGGGAGTTTCATGCTTGTGAGATTAATGGACAATATGTCCCTATATTTTATCCCATCAAAGCACACTGAAAACTTTTTCAAATGCAGATATCTCGAAAACGACTTAATTGATTTAACCAAATCACAAAAAGAGCAGTTTGAAGTTCTACTTTCATGCCATGTTTGGTGTAATCCAGTTGAGCCTCTTTTGTTCTAACATACAGCACAAATTTGATATGAAAGCTAAAATGGAAAATGCATCTATATGAAACTTGAAATGCCGAAACGTAGTCAGTTATGTGAGTTCCACATTTCGTGCAGATTCGTCAAACATTGTCTAGGAGATCAGCAAGCACAGAAATGTATTTTTAAAGGAAAGCATAGTTGAATCATATATAAAGATTTGCTACTGCAGAGTTCGCTTTTTTGTGTTTACTATTTATGATGATGGGAGTGTATGATTTTGGGGTTTATAATAAAAAATAAAAAAAAATCTTAGTTTTTCTCTATATTTTCCATTATTTCTGATTTCATGTCTCTTTTGTTGTGTATTTTTTTGCCCACAGTGCGAATTTCACAAGCTTAGATGAATCCGCAAATTTTAAGACCGTGGGAAGAAAATAATTCAAACCCTTAGTAAACGAATCGAATTTCTTGAAAAAATCATGTGATTAACGGAACATGGGAGTTTCATGCTTGTGAGATTAATGGACAATATGTCCCTATATTTTATCCCATCAAAGCACACTGAAAACTTTTTCAAATGCAGATATCTCGAAAACGACTTAATTGATTTAACCAAATCACAAAAAGAGCAGTTTGAAGTTCTACTTTCATGCCATGTTTGGTGTAATCCAGTTGAGCCTCTTTTGTTCTAACATACAGCACAAATTTGATATGAAAGCTAAAATGGAAAATGCATCTATATGAAACTTGAAATGCCGAAACGTAGTCAGTTATGTGAGTTCCACATTTCGTGCAGATTCGTCAAACATTGTCTAGGAGATCAGCAAGCACAGAAATGTATTTTTAAAGGAAAGCATAGTTGAATCATATATAAAGATTTGCTACTGCAGAGTTCGCTTTTTTGTGTTTACTATTTATGATGATGGGAGTGTATGATTTTGGGGTTTATAATAAAAAATAAAAAAAAATCTTAGTTTTTCTCTATATTTTCCATTATTTCTGATTTCATGCTGAAAGTGTTTTGTGGTTGTATTCTGGATTCTATTATTTCATCCGATATATATTATTATTATTTTTTAATACGCTATGGGGAGTGGAGCTGCCTCTCTATAATAAGGTAGCTAAAGAATATATTGTGGAATATGTTGTAGCGTACAGGTATAAAGAGTGCCTCCTTTGTTGTGATAATGTTTTGTTTTACACTCAATACATAGCCACATTCTCAAAAGGATAGTCATGTCAGTAGGGCAGCCGGAGGGTTGACTCACCCCACATATGTGCATGTCTGTTAATTTGCGATACCAAAAATTGTGTTTGATGTCATCAATCTTAAAGTTTCTCATTTGGAATTGTAATAATAACATAAAATATACCTACATCTTATCATAGCTGTTGATGTTCCACTGGATGAATACTGTATAACCATGGCATTTTTAAACAAACAGGAGAAGTTTCTTGGGTAATATTAGCTTGGAACCAGTACTGCACTTGCAGCAAATGGCCCAGTTATTCAGAGCCCAGCCTTTTATTTCCCATTCCGGGGCCAAAACTTGTAATTGCTCTTTGAATGGATGGGAAAACGAAGAGGAAATAGTAATTCAGGCCCTGGTATTCCCTTTCCCTCACAGTATGCAACTTGTAATCGGGACATAACTGGTTAACCCTAAAAGGTAAAGAGGGCATTGATAACAAAGTGGTGTTCCTTCGCTTTCCATGAAAAACAGCATATTATAATTCTGGTAAAGAGCATCTGCTTAGTGTAGTGTTTTTCTTATGAAACCTCTGAAATTTTAAAGCACTAAACAATTAGGTATATTTCTATGTGCTAAAATGACATATCAATTAATAATAGCTAAAAGTTTCCAGCATTTGATCTTTCATTGCTTAACGTGCTCCCTGTCAAAAGGCTTGAAATCCCTGATACTTTTCAAATAGCTATAAATGGTGTTAAAATTGCTACAAGCCCAACAGCTGTGTTTGTTTAGTAGCACATCCACCTCATTTGAAGTAGCCCAAATGGCAGCCAATGAGGTGGAAATGCTGAGCTCTCTATTCCCACTAGATGCCACCTTAGCTTAGATTTCACCTGCATGTTCTGTGTGAGGGAGTCCCTGACTAAAGCTCTGCTCTTTATGATTTCAAACATTACTTTGACCAGATTTTGCATACCCATTGGTCTTCACTGGACCCCAGTCAAACCTACATTCAGCTCTAGTCAACCATTAGTTATTTTTAGGGCATTTATTCTCGAATTGTGTAGATGGTAAGCACAATCGGTGCATTTATTTATCTTCACCCAATCATTTCGGTGAGGCGAGTCATGGTGGTGCCATAATTCAATCGCATGAGCTCATCCCTATCTCTCGTAACCCGGATACCTAGATATCGCAGCTCATCCTCGCACCACTCCAAAGGGTAGTCTAAGGGGAACCACCCCGTGGTCGTCGTTAGCGGAAAGATACACCATTTCCCCCAATTGATTTGGATCCCCCATAGCGCCCCAAAGAGGATAAATTCTCGTAATACCGGGTTCAAATTTTGTTGCGGGTCCCGTATATACAGCGTGATATCGTCGGCATACAGCGAGATCAGTATCTGCCGCAAACTGCACCGCAGCGCCTTGTCGTTACGATGCTGTCTTAATCTCACCGCCAGCGGTTCTGTCGCCAGAGCAAAAAGCATTGGCGACAGTGGGCACCCCTGCCTAGTACCTCGGGTGATACGGAAGGCCCGTGACATACGCCCATTAATGAGCACTTTAGCAACCGGCATGTGATATAACAACCGGATCCAGGATAAAAAGAGTGGAGGGAAACCCAGCCGCTGCATAACTCCAAAAATGTAATCCCATTCTATGGAGTCGAACGCCTTAGTGGCGTCTAAGAATACCGCGGCTAGCGGTAACTCAGCACAGCAAAGAGCGTCTGCAAATTATGAGAGGTAGCCCTGCCGGGCACGAAGCCCGATTGATCCGGTAGAATCAGGTTCTCCAGGAGCAAACTCAGCCGAGTAGCAATCAGTTTGGCTAATATTTTAGCGTCACAATTGAGGAGGGACAAGGGTATGAAGGAGTCACATTGCTGGGGCCGCTTCTCTGGTTTCAAAAGGGAGACAATGATGGCTTCTCTCATGGATGCCGGTAGATAGCCGGCCTCCAGAGATTCTTCATACACCTCTCGTAGAATGGGGGCCATAAGGTTGATGTACACTTTATAGAACTGTATGGGGATGCCATCTGTACCCGCAGCCCTCCCAGATTGCATTCTCATGATAGCATCCTTGACCTCATCCAATTCAAATCGTGCGCATAAAAACTCCCTCTGCCTGTCACTCAGCCAGCCCAGCGCCACATCATCCAGAAAGCTATCCAAGTCCAAGCTGCCGTCCCTCTGAGTGGTGTACAGCTGGGCATAATGTCGCGTGAATGCCTGGAGAATATGAGCAGTGTCTCCCTGAATCGTCCCGTCTGCGTCCTCCACCTCTATCACATACCCAGAGTGCCTGTCCCTCCTGATGACTTGTGCCAAAGCCTTACCTGGCCTATCACCCTCTCCATAACAGCGCACCACCCAGAATTTCCCCCGGAAGCGAGTCTCCCTCTGCGCAGCGTCCATGTATTCCGATAGCATTTCCCTGAATTTAAGTTGTATATCGCTACTTCGGCTCGCAGCTAGCTGTGCATCCAATGATTTGAGCTCCCCTTCCAGTTTACGCAAGGTGTTAACTATGTCTTTGAGCACTCCCGCCCCTTTAGCGATGCAAAATCCCGGAGGGTGACCTTAAACGCCTCCCAGATGATTTCCACGCTATCCACCAAGCCCTTATTACGCACAAAAAAAATCTTTTATCTCTTCTCGCAGCTCCGCCTGAAATTCTGTGTCCAATAAAATGGGAGCGTGAAGTCGCCAAATTCCGCGCGGGGCGTAGAAGTCTGCGGACACCAGCGAGATCCGAACCGGAGCGTGATCAGAGTATTTTCTAGCAAGATGCTGCGCTGACACCAACGCCGGCCCCAAGCCCCGGGATATCAACCAGTAATCTAGTCATGCCCATGACGCTGCCTGTGCCGTATAATGCGTCCCCTCTCTAGTGTTTGGGTGGGCGTGTCTCCACGCATCAAGTAAGTGGTAGGCATCTACGATGTCTTGAAGAGCCGTGCGTGCTTTGGTGTAATGGTGAGGGGCAGGGTGAGATCTGTCACGTCCAGGGTCATACGTTACATAAAAGTCTCCCCCCCCCCGATAACATGACTAGAGCCTTTATCAAATATCTTGGCCCATAGTGCTGTAAAAAAATCTGGTATATCTACATTGGGTCCATAGCAACAGGCTAGTGTAACTGTTACCGATCCCAGTCTACCCATGCCAGGCAATAGCGACCCTGCGGGTCACAGATGGTTCCCGCAAGCTGAAATGGTATGTGTTTCTTGATAAGAATTACCGTGCCTCTCACATAAGAGGAGTAGGAAGAGAAGATTCTATAGCCCGCCCATTTGTGTGAGAAGGTGTTCTGTCTATGAGGGGTGAAGTGCGTTTTCTGCAGCATGGCTATATGTATTCCATGTCTGTCCAAATAAGCGAGTATGTGCCGCTTCTTCCTCGGGTCCCCCATGCCCCTGACATTCCAGGTAAGGTTGTTCAACTCTCCAACCGCACTATCCGCCATCTATTACGACATGTGCCAGTAACTGAGATGCCACCCGCTCAGCGGATCCCCCCCACCTCTTCCTCAGTGAGAAGTCAAGCCCTGGTTTTATATGGCATATGTGCACTTTGAAGCCTCTGTTACCGCCACAAATAACATCAGCAAAATTCACTTGTGGAATGACCGTCAGACGCAAACCACAATATCCCCTCCCATGTCCCTCCCTCACCCACTGCAGCAACCCCAACTTGCCAGAATCGAGTCCACCGATGTCGGGATGTGCACTCAAGCACCGCGACGGGGGGTAGCCCCTCCACCAGCACTCGGCGATAGTCTCACCTGCGCATTAATTTACTCCTGTCGCTCTCTTCCCGTGGTGTCGAAGCCGTAGCTGACCTGCCCAGGGCTAACCTCCCCAGAAGCCCACCTCCACCAACCCAAGCTCCGTCAACAATAGTCAGTTATCAGTTCTTAGAGTCAGCCAACTCTGCAAGCATTGTACTACATGCCGGTGTCACTTCGCAGGGACCGAGCCATCAATGCCGGTCCAGGCAACCTTTTTGTGCGAGATGAGGCCCCGGTCCACGCCCCGTGGAGAGGCCGCGCAAAGCAGGAGGCAAAGTGGCTGGCAGGGTGGCTCGTAGTCAGGGAGTGTCGCGTGGGACCACTAAGCGCGAGGTTTAAGACAGAGAAGGTCCCATTCTGATGGATACATCTGCCAGTGGATTCCTCACCTTGTGAATATCCCCTGCGCCAGCAACATTCGGAAACTTTTGTAGCAGTCCACGCCGATGAGGTCGAAGACGACGTCACAGAGACACGGCTCCGCTCGCGACTCCGCTGACGTCACCGACTCCATAAGAAGACCTCGTCGGCGTGATGATGTCAGTTCCCTTTTTTCCGCACCGTCGACGCCAACGGATTTCGTGAATCGCTGTTGGTAGCTTCACTGTTACTTTGTGTTTTTCTGGTTTTCTCTGTTTCTCTTTCGAGAAATATGTCGACAAGGAAGTCGGGCTTCAGGCCCTGTCGGGAATGTGGCAAACACATGTCGATTACTGATCCACATGAAGACTGTGTTTGGTGTCTCTCACCTGACCATGATGTGGATGGTTGTTCTTGCTGCCGCAAGATGAGCTCTAAAGCTCTTAAAGAAAGGGAGGCAAAGCTTTTCATCGCCAGGATGAAGAAGGAAAAGAGAGGAAGGAGAAAGTCAAGATCGAGGTCGGCATCCAAATCGACTTCGGGGCATGCTTCGAGAGGCAAGAAGCATAAGAAGAAGAGGAGGCATTCTTCACGTCATCACTCCGATAAGAGTTCGGCTCCGAAGTCTTAGTCGCCGGCTCGGCGTCGGAGGGAATCCGTGTCGCCTTCTCCAGTCCCGGGCTCACCTCCAGCTCCTTCTTCTCCAGTGGCATCGCTGGCTCCGGCTTCATCTCCGGTTCCGGTGATATCCCCGACGCCGGATTCATCTCCGGCTGCGGATTCATCTCCGGCTCCGTCTCCGGTTGAGGATCTTCCAGTCCCGGGTGAGCCTGCGACGCTGCAAATTCCACCATCGGCGCCGGCAGGCCCGAGTCCGGTGATGCCTGACCAGTACCCTGCTTTCCCTGGACCAGGTCGGGACCCCTCGCATTATCTAAATGCGATGTATGGGGTGTTTTCGAGGGCCATATATACCACTGGTGCAACTGCGGGTCCGATTGGTCCGATGGCTTGTAACTTGGGAGTGCCGCAGGTCTATCCTCAAGCTCCATTCATGCCGTTCTTTCAAGCGACCCCGTCTTGGCATCTACCGGCGCTGAGGACGTCGACTCCGCTTCCCTCTTCACCGGTGCCGGCTCGACCTCGTTCGACGCCGGCTGCTCCTGTGGATCCACGTTCGACGCCGTTGCCGACGCCGTCGGATTCGAACACGGCACTGCCGACGCCGCTGGTGCGGATTCGTTCCAGAAGAAAGGCGCAGAGAGTAGTGGATGAAAGGAGGCATCTGTTGGAGGAGGCTGAACCTGAAGAGGGAGAGTTGGTTGAGTGTATGAGGAGCTAAAGGACGCAAGTGGTCTGGATTTGTCTCCTGAGTCAGAGATCACTCCTCCATCAGATGAGCCCTCAAAGGATGCAGCGCCGTATCATGCGGTTATCAGGAAGGCTGCGGAACTGCTTGAACTCCAGTTGCCAACTACGGAGTTTAAGTCAAATATATTAACTGAGGTATTACATTCTCCTACGGCAGTGTCAGAGCCATTGCTTCCCTTCAATGAGGCTATTATTGATCCTGTGCTGGAGGTCTGGCGTAAGCCTTTTTCTGCTCCTGCGGTTTCCAAGACTGTTGCTAGGAGATATAGGGCAGCCCCAGGGGACCTTGACTTTTTATCATCACATCCTTCGCCTGAGAGCCTGGTGCTTCAGGCAGCTTGTTCAGGAAAATCTAAGGGTGCTTTCCTCAGGTTCCAAGTGACAGAGAGGCTAAAAAGTTGGATCAGTCGGCCAAAAAGGTCTTTTCATCGGCCAGCATGGCCCTTAAGTCTACAAATGCCACTTGCCTTTTGGGACGCTATATTCATGCGCTCATGGACTCTGCAAAGAAACTGGCGCCAAAACTATCTGAGGAGGATAGGGTTGGCTTTAATGAGGTTTTGACAGATGCCCAGGCAGCAGCATGCCAGGTGATACAGAGTGGTCTGGACACGGCAGATTCAGTGGCAAGAGTCATGGGGTCTTCTGTTGCCACTAGGAGGGGTGCGTGGCTGAAGTCTTCTAAATTTTCCCCTGATGTACAGTCAACATTGTTGGACTTGCCATTTGATGGCTCTGGTTTGTTTGGCAAAAAGGCAGATGCTGCTCTGGAGCGTTTCAAAGACAGCCAGGCGACGGCTAAATCTCTGGGCCTGCAGTCTCAGTCGAGGGGGTCTTTTAAAAGATATAGAGGGTTCGGAAGGACATCCTTTCGATCCTATAGACAGACCCAGCAGCAGCAGCAGCAAGGTTCCTCGTCTAGAGGTTTCAGAGGAAGAATCGGGGTCGCACACGTGGCCATCAGCTCTCCTCCTCCTATTCCTCCTCCTCAGCCCCTCCCGCCACCACAAAGCAGCCCTAGATTCGCTATCCTGATCATGCTGGTCCTGTGAGGGGCCGGCTTACCCATTTTCTACAAGATTGGGAATCTGTAACTACAGATCTCTGGGTTCTGGATCTTGTAGAAAATGGGTACGCCCTTCCCTTTCGGGAATTCCCTCCAAACTACCCTCCTTGTCAAGGGGCTTGCTCGGTGGACCACCGTCTTCTCCTACAGGAGGAAGTCCTGAAGCTGTTTCAAAAAGGTGCGATAGAGGTGGTTCCAGAGCAGGAAAGAGGTCAGGGATGCTACTCCCGGTATTTTCTGATTCCGAAAAAGGACGGCAGATTGCGTCCGATATTGGACCTCAGAATCTTGAATCTTTTTCTAAAACATGAGAAGTTCAAGATGCTCCCCCTTGCTCAGGTTCTTCAAGCGTTGAATCAGGAGGACTGGATGGTGTCGCTCGACTTGCAGGATGCGTATTTCCACATCCCCATCCTGAAGTCGCACAGGAAGTATCTCCGGTTTACGGTAGGGTCGCAACATTATCAGTTTGCGATCCTCCCGTTTGGTCTTACTTCGGCACCTCGGGTCTTCACGAAGGTGATGGCAGTGGTGGCAGCCCATCTCAGAAGGTCGGGATTTTCGGTTTTCCCCTACCTGGACGACTGGCTGATCAAGGCGGAGTCGCCGGAGAAGGTACTGCGTCATCTGCAGAATACAACTCAGCTGTTGTACAAATTGGTTTTTTCGATAAACGTGCCCAAATCTCACCTGGTGCCCTCTCAGCGCAACCTGTTCATAGGTGCGGTACTGGACACTACTGTGTGTCGAGCATTCCCTCCTCCTCAAAGGATTCTCGACATACAGAAAATGATTCCTTTGTTTTACAGTGGAGCGGTCGTTCCAGTTCTGAAGGTCCTTCGCCTGCTCGGTCTGTTCGCTTCCTGCATTCTGTTGGTCAGCCATGCACGCTGGCACATGAGGGCGCTCCAGTGGTGCCTCCGCAAGCAGTGGTATCAGCACAAAGGAGATCTCAGGGAGTCTGTGAAGGTCTCCAGAGAAGCTGCGGCGGATCTATTTTGGTGGAGCGTGGGGGGCAATCTGTCTCAAGGAAAGCCCTTCCATCTACCTCCATCGGTGGCCACAGTGATAACGGATGCATCCACTTTAGGGTGGGGTGCCCATCTGGGGGATCTGGAGATCAAGGGTCTTTGGTCTCCAGAGGAAAGGTTGCTTCACATCAACCTTCTAGAATTGCGGGCGATTCGTTTGGCACTCAAGGCCTTCCTCCCTTCCCTTCGCGGTCAGTCTGTTCAAGTCCTGACGGACAACACGACCGCGATGTGGTATGTCAACAAACCGGGAGGAGTGGGGTCTCTTTGTCTCTGCAGAGAGGCTCTGCGTCCATGGTCCTGGGCTCAGGACCATCAGATTTGTCTGAGGGCAAATCATCTGGCCGGGGTGCTGAACGTACGTGCAGACAGTCTCAGTCGGCAATACTCCGCCGACCACGAGTGGAGGCTCCATCCGGAGGTGGTTTGTCACGTCTTTCGGATGTGGGGGACTCCTCGGGTGGACCTGTTCGCCACCCACGAGAATGCTCACTGCCCGTCTTTCTGCAGTCTCCAGTATCCGATGCAGGGAGCGTTAGGGGACGCGTTAAAGTTGAGTTGGGGCTCACGACTCCTTTACGCGTTTCCTCCCATACCCTTGATTCCTCGGGTTCTGAGGAAGATTCGCCAAGACCGGGCCCAAGTTATATTGATCGCCCCGGATTGGCCAAGGAGGGTATGGTACATAGATCTTCTCCACCTCTCCTCGTGCCCTCCGCTCCGTCTCCCTCTGAGGGCAGACCTCCTCTCACAGTCGGAGGGGCAGGTTCTACACCCCCACCTCCAGAGCTTACACCTTCATGCCTGGAGATTGAACGGGGCAACCTGAATTCTTTTTCTCTCCCGCCTGATGTGGTAGATGTGATTTTGTCTGCCAGACGTCATTCCACCAAATCAATATATTCCTATAGGTGGTCTAAATTTGTACTTTGGTGCGGAGAGAAGTCCATTGATCCTTTGAAGGCTCGTCTATCTAACGTTCTACAGTTTGCCCTTTCTCTTGCTCAGCAAGGCTTTGCTGTGGCTACTGTGAAAGGATACTTATCGGCTTTGTCGGCTTTCCTTTGCTTGCCGGATCAGCCGTCATTATTCAAATCACCTATTGTTCTTCGTTTTATAAAGGGCCTTATAAACAAGTTTCCTCCAACTCCCTTTATTGTGCCTCAATGGGACTTAAACCTTGTATTAACTTATCTTATGGGTTCTCCCTTCGAGCCCTTACACAAGTGTCCCTTGAGGCTGTTGTCCTTTAAGACAGTTTTCCTCATTGCAATCACCTCGGCAAGGAGGGTAAGTGAGCTTCAAGCTCTAAGTTCAAAACCCCCATTCTTGACCATTCATGCTGAACGAATGGTACTCAGGACCAGGGCTGCGTTTTTGCCTAAGGTGGTAACTCCCTTCCATCTGGGGCAATCCATTACCCATCCTTCTTTCTATCCTCCCCCTCACCCTTCCAAGGAGGAGGAGAGACTTCACCGCTTGGACCCTAAGAGGGCGGTGAGCTTCTACCTGGACAGGACAAAGGACTTCAGGGTTGATGACCAGCTCTTCGTGGGCTTTGTTGGCTGCAGGAAAGGTCGAGCGGTGCACAAGCGCACCCTTTCCAGCTGGATCGTCTTGTGCATCAAGATATGCTACTCCCTGGCTGGTAAGTAGCCTCCGGAAGGTTTGAGAGCTCATTCCACTAGACCAAAGTCTTCTACGTCTGCTTTGTCTAGGGGTTTTCCTGTGGAGGACATTTGTAGGGCGGCAACTTGGGCCTCCCTCCACACCTTCGCAAAACATTATTGCTTAGACACCGAGGTGAGGAGGGACGGACACTTTGCGCGATCCGTCCTTCAGGACTTTCTGGTATAGAAGGGTGGACACCCTCCTCCGGGAGTGGGGACTGCTGTGGAATCTATTCACAAGGTTAGGAATCCACTGGCAGATGTATCCATCAGAAGAACAAGTTACTTACCTTCGGTAACGCTTTTTCTGGTGGATACAGTATCTGCCTGTGGATTCCTCACTGACCCACCCGCCTCCCCGTTGTCCATCCTTCTATACCTGTAATTCTATTGATGGTATTTCAAAATGTGTTTTGTTACTGTCAAAGGCATTTTGTTATTTCTTGTGCCTTGCTATTTATTCTCCACACTGTGTGTGTTGCTTTGCATATCATGTACTGTGTATATATTACTGTCGGTCCTTCCGTGTGCCTCAAAGGCACGGAAAAAAAGGGCGGAACTGACGTCATCACGCCGACGAGGTCTTCTTATGGAGCCGGTGACGTCAGCGGAGTCACGAGCGGAGCCGTGTCTCTGTGACGTCGTCTTCGACCTCATCGGCGTAGACTGCTACAAAAATTTCCGAATGTTGCTGGCGCAGGGGATATTCACAAGGTGAGGAATCCACAGGCAGATACTGTATCCACCAGAAAAAGCGTTACCGAAGGTAAGTAACTTATTCTTCAGTCAGTGCTGGCAGCTCGCTATCCTCATCCCCTGGACAGGTGAAGCTTTCCCCCTGCAGCCGCCCTCCTCGCTCTCCCGCAGGTGTAAAGGCTCACCTCCCACTGCTTGCCGCCCGCCCCGATCTTCGAGTGCCCCCCGCAGGGCGGGAGCGCTCACAGTCGTGCTCTGCATTGCCGGGAAAGGCCAGCCGCTTCTGTAACGCGTCCGCGTCTGCTGCTGGCGCACCGCCAGGCCGCCTCGTTGCCCCAGGGAGTTCACTCACCTCCCGCGCGGGACCGGCCTATCCTCCTGCTCGCCCGAGTGCGGCGCAGGTCAAGGCTCTCCCCCGCCGATGCTGCACCCATCGGGAGCAGTCGCGCTGGACGCCGCCAGCAATCACGGAGCCCCAGGCGCTTCTCTCCGTACGCGCCTCAGGGCCTAGATACCTTTTGGTCAGCCGCGGGCTGGCTTGGCTGCCAAATCCGAGCCAGAGCACCGCTCCGCTCCGCCCGCCCACTCGGACAAATCTCCAGGCAGCTGTAACTTGCAGCCAAGCAATGCGATGGGGCCACGAAGCTCGTCGAGGCAGCAGCTAGGGTTCACACAATCGAGAACACCGTTTCCAGCTAGATGGGAGGCCAGTAAGCAGGATAAATTACAGGATTACTGCACCTGGCTGCCGGTGCCTCATTCCAGTGCGGCCATCTTACACGTGCGCCACCTAGCGCCCCTCGACACCAAGGTATATGGCATAAGTAGAAGACTCACCAGATAGTGATTAGGATTCAGACTCCGATGAGGAGTTGGATTAGGTTGTGAATGAAGAGCAAAAAATGAAGAGTGGAGGGATTTTATACTACAGAAAGAAAGAAATAAGACACCTCCTCATACAGACTCTTCACCAGATGACTTGCTAGCTTCCATGCATTGCCTGAGAGAGTAGCTAAGACGCTTCACCTCCCAAAGTTGTCGGTGAAGCAGCAGTGCTTTTTCTACCAAGGAAGAAGACAAAATCTATCTCTAGACTGGATCATGTCTGTAAGGAGCGGTCAAAACTCATGACTACACCTGCCACAGTTTAAGTGGGAGTGCTCCCCCTAAAGCACCCTACTCCATTCTAGCTACATAACTGGCTATCCTAAACTGAACTCCCTGATAGTAGCAGTGCAAATGCGTTCAAACAATCCAAATATCTCTGCTCCCCTTGACCGAGTATGACCGGTGTATTGACAACTTTGGGAGTAGGGTCAGCTCCATAGCGACAACTTTCATAAAAGTAGCAAATGCACTGGCTAGCTTCAGCCATTATGAAATCCAAATGTGACATTACATATCACCTTTGTTGGACTTGATCCCCAAAGTTAGAAAAGAGCAGCATAGACCCTTAGTAAACAAAGGGGCTAATACTGAGGCCGCCATACTGATGAAGTAATGGAAATCTTCAATATAGGATTTTGCTAGCTAGCAGGTACTGCAGTCCTGAGAGCTCAAGTCCACCTGGTTCCATCCAGGCATACCCTCATTGGCAAAGATGTGGTCGATGTGCTGCAAAGTATAAAAATAAACACCGATCGAGTTGGTTGTGGGTCCTACAATATAAAAATACTACCTCCATGTATTTTATGGCGTTAGACTTTCACAGGCCTATAAGCTTGCCTATAACAAATATGGTATATAACTCAATATAAACTGTTCAGGCAATCATACTATGGCCAGGGTATTCCTCTGACAGAAGCCAAGGCCGTCCGTGTTACCACAAGTCAGCAGGAAAGAAGAGTAATGCCTTCCAGGCATGCTCTCATGGCACCACCTAGCGTACTTGACTTTTTCATGGGAGCCCCCACACTCCCTTTCAGCCCCCACTCAGGCCGTAGTTGTCTTCTGCTATACTCCCACATGAACATATACCTCTGATCACTTTCTACTCCAGATATTGCAGTCTAGGCACACACTGGTGTTAGAGCTTAAACTACTAACCACCCACCTAGGAAGGAATCCTGTATACATTTGTGGAATCTTTGGTTGGGAATCTTCTGAAATGAGCAATCAATAAGTTACTAAAGTCTCTTGAGTTCCTGTTAATGAAGAAAAGTAGAGAATGGGAACCTATTCCAGACCTTCAAGAACTCACTAAGTTTTTATAGAAATAGTCCTTTAGAATGTTTATCTTACAAAACGTCTTTGTGTTGCCGCAGGAAGAATTCCTTACCTGGCTGGATCTTCAGGACACTTAGCTTAATATTGTCATACTCCCAATCCACAGACGGGATAGATGAATCTGATAGAGACATATAGCCGCAGATTCCTTAAGTTTTTAATTCTCTCCAGGCACCTGACTTTTTTCAGCAGCACCTGTACGTGCCGGAGGGCTGTGTCGTACGACACCATATTGGCGTTTCACTCCAGTTGTGACGTCAGCAGAGTAATTATCACAACAAACAAGGGGTCACTCTATGTACCTGTTTATTATAGAGAGACAGCTCCACTTCCCATAGTGTATTTTAAAAAATATATATATGTGTGTGTGTGTGTGTGTGTGTGTGTATATATATATATATATATATATATGTATATATCTCAGATGAAATCATAGGATTCAGAATGCAACAAAGTAACTCTTTCAGCATGAGGCATCAGAAATAATGAAAAATATAGATAGAAAATAAGAAGACAGTCAAAACAGACCATTTTGAAAAACCTTTTCATTTTTTATTATAGATCCCCTCTGGCACGCGGACGTCAGTTTGTTCTTTTCCGTGTTGCAATGTGAATCCAGAAAAGTGGTTTCTCAGGCCTGACAACATAGAATTTTGCCATCTTAAAATTCTGACTTTGCACAGTCACTAAAGACAACAAAAACTTACAACATGAAGTGGAAACTCTTTATGAGGTGGTAAAGGACTAAATCTAATTGCATTGCAATCTTACAAAGAGGTCATCTGTTTCTAATATCAACTTTGACAAGAACAGGGGATGCTGTCATTTTTTTCGCTCAGAATCGTCAAGCAGTTTGAGAAAGGCATATTTCTGGGCTTTTTCTTCTGTTAGATATCGTCAGCTGCTGTGGGAGTGAAAAACGATGCTCCGACAACAGCTGATCCTGACACTGATTAAGTGATCCAACATATGAAACACCTCTCATGTTCAATGACGTAGCTCATGGATACTAGAAGAACGCCAATCCTTCATGATCAAGAATCCTACATTCATTTTACAAAGAGTTTCATGATGGAGATGTGTCCAAATTCACATACTTTGTCAGTGATTCAGTTCTTTCTAACCCCAGAGGTGGGAACAGAGAGCAAGAATTGAGAAGGTTAGAATCTAGATACATTCTGAATCTAGATAGCAAAATGCCTGTAGGATTAAACACTGAAGAAGAACTTTATGTTCAGTTGTAGATTTTGTCTTCCTCCTGTCCTCTTTTGTCAAGGATATATTATTTATTATTCATGCAAGTGCAACAGTGTTTTTAAATAATAGAAGATACAATAGTACTGCTGCTGAGTTCATAAATAATTGTTGTCTCTGGAGGTGCTAAAACAGTTTAAATTTAGGGGAACTGAGGCTCTGCATTCACACATACATTTATTGAATTAGCCCTCTTGGGCACAATTCCCTTTGGAATTTTCTTTAGGCTTGGGGTTGAGCAAGAAGAGAGAGAGAGAGAGACTTTTCACCTTGTACACCAACCTTATTATAATCTCAAAAGTTTCTTTGGCCTTCATGTGAACAAGCCAGCCACTTTTCGCTCTTTTCAAACCCAACTTCATCAGTGGTAAGAGTTTTACATTTGTTGGATGTACGCAGGTGCATCAACTTTTAGATGCACAAAACAAAGGCCATAATTCTTTTGATCAGTTTTTTTGCCATCCTGGTGGGGTTGCCTTCTTTCGAAGCAGGGCATTGCCCACTGGCTGTTAGCATGCCTCACTTTCTAAAACAGTAAAGCTAGACACCTGCTTCTGAACAGAGTAAGGGTGCAGTCCACAAGAGCATGTTGTCAACAGCTGCACTCCATGCAGGAATACCTCCCCATTAAACACTTTCACCAAACTCTACTGACTCTATTTGCATTCAGCAGCAGAGTCTTCAGTGGGACAAAAGTCAGCCTTTTTTAAATTAAAGACGAGCCTGCTTCCTTCTTGCTATTCTGTTTCAAGCATGTGAAACTATGAAAGATCCAATGCTTAAGAAGAAATGAGCTTCTTACTGTAACTTAATTTCTTGAGCCTTGGTATGCTTCATCGAGTTACACGCTACCCTCCCTTCTCCCTGGTCTGAGATTCACTAAATGCTTGCTATCTTCACATATGTGCTGTGAAGTTTGAGCTGTGGTGGAAGTAGTGAGCTCAGTACTTCCACCTCAACTGAATTTTGGGTTCTTTTAAATGAGGTGATACTGTTTAGTGCAATTTTACAAGTGCCAGGGATTCCCAGTTGATGGAGAATAACTCAACCATGTAAATTTATGAAAGACACCAACGCTCATTTCATATGCTGTGTATTTGTCTATAGTTGCATGATATGCTGCATAACCATCTAGCCTTGTCACATAAATTGGTTTGACATGGCCCATAATTCCAATGGCCTAGTTAATAACCAACTCAGGATTTTAAGAACACATGAGACTTGTGCTTACACTTTAAAGCCACAAAGGTTGTTGCTATAGCACAGAGCAGCTCCAAAATATTCCAAGTTATTAAGTCTATCAGATGCTTACTTACTTTTGCTACTACCCCTCCTGGAGTACAGGGCATCAGAGAGCACACTCAAGCTATCACTGTCCTGGGCTTTTCTTTCAATCTGACTTCAGGTGTAACTCACTTCCTTTCAGCCGGCCTTGAGACCTTGGTGCCAGGTGCCTCTTTTCCTTTTCTCATAAGGGTTCCAGGTCAGGGCTTGCCTGATGGTGTTTGATGTGGGCTTGCGGAGGGGGAAGACCTATCCAGCGTCTTCATGAGTAGGGAGTTGGAAAGTTAGCTGCCATAGGTTGTTATTGCTGGCGGTGTGTGGCCAGCGGTTTTGGAGGATTTTCCTCCGATAGGTGTAGATGAAGCTCTGGACTTTGTTGAGGGTGGTCACTGTTGTCCTCCAGGTTTCTCTTCCATACATGTTGGTGTTAAAACGCCTGATCTTGGCTTGCAGCATTAGGTCCTTGGAGCTCCAGATCTTCTTTAGCTGAATGAAGGCAACCCTTGCTTTGCTGATTTTTGCCTTGACATCGGCGTCTGTGACTCCGTGCTGGTCTGTGGCACAGTCCATGTAGCTGAAGGCCTCAACCTCTTCCAGCGTATCGCCTGCAAGAGTGACTGCAGTTGTGCTAGCCATGTTAGCCTTCAAGATCTTGGTGTCTCCCATGTGTATGTTGGGGCCAAGTTGTGCTGACGTGGCTGCCACATTGTCAGTCTTATGTTGCATCTGCAGTCGGTATGGGAGAGTAGGACCAGGTCTTCTGCACAGTCCAGGTCTTCGAGCTATGTCGAAGTTGTCCACTGGATCCCATTTCTTCTTGCTATGGATGAGTTAATGATGCAGTCTATGGCAGGAAGAGAAAATGCGAGAACTGCTCCTCACTTGGAAGTTAGTTGTCCTCCGTGGACTATCTTGCAGGTCATTCTCTTGTAAGAGTTCCTGAAGATTCTTACTAGTTTATCTGGCATACCGTAGTGGCAGAGGAGTTTTAAAAGGGTATCTCAATCCACGCTGTTGAATGCCTACTCCTAGTCAATTAAGTTGACATAGAGAAGGGAATTCTATTCCATCGACTCCTCAATGATGATGCTCATTGTTGCAATCTGATCTGATCTGATATGGTTATAGATCCAATAATATTTCTCTGTTAGTCCTGCCACAGTTTTTATGGTCAACTCTGGTTGAATTAACATTCATTGCATTCCACAGGATATGACAACTGCTCTTAGTAGCTGTACCATTTCTCCTTATACCCAAGTCATTCTGACATGTTGACTTTTTATGACAAATTTAGAACTAAGCTTTTGCAGCGTGAATCTTTCTGGATTCACTTTGCTGTGCATTATTCCGCCATCCAGTGGTTGGGTCATACCACCATTTGGTGTCCTTCATGACGTCGATACGCTTCCTCCGGAAGCTCTCACTTTTGGTCGCCATCTTCAGATTCTTTTTTCCGCCGTTGGGTCTGGATCGTTGCCGAGAGTTCCAGAGTTTTTTGGAGAAAGAATCGGCGGAAGAGAAGAAAAGCGACTAAAATCAAACTTTTCAGCACACCCGACTACAGGTCAGGTAACTGGGACGACGAGGGAGAAGGTTTTCGACCAAGATCTCGCCGTTCAACGGCGAATGCGCTCGCAGGCTCCCTGAGCGCTGTAACGGACAAAACTCCTTTCAAGTTTTGCACAAATTGTCACCACAAATACGCCCCGAAGGACCAGCATCCAGTCTTCAACCTCTGCCTGCCTCTCGACCACAACAGCGAGGACTGCAACGCATGCTCGATGTTCACACCTAAGACCCTCAGAGTAAGAGAGAGGCAGAAAAGGGCGAACCACACCATGCAGGGGCCACCTCCATCGCTCCGGGACTTCGACCTCTCCAGTGGAGAGGAGGACAACATCGCCGAAGGACCGGAGGACTGCACCGTCGTCGAGGTCCAAAAGAAGACATCAAAGGAGGTAAGGGAGTCTTCGACCCCCAGACACTCGAACAACACTCGAAAGGGCGAAGCTAAGTCCTCGAGCGACACTCGTAGGAGTGAAGCAAGGTCCTCGAAGGGAACATTACCGCCAAAACACCCGGCGAAAGCAACGGCACCCAAGGACAAACAGCCCAGCGGATCCTTCGAAAAGGACTCCCAGACTACGATAGCCCTCGAAAACTCTAGGTCGTCGAAGGATGCCCCCGAAAAGGACACCTCTGCGCCGAGAAAAGAAGGGCCAACAACTACATCGACGTTGACGACTTCGAAGCAAAGCGCGCAATCTCTCGATGCCGAACAGGCCGCCGAGATGGAAAGGAAGAAGAGAAGGCTCGAGACCGAAATGGCCAGCATCCTGCAGCGAAGAAAGGACACCATCCTGCCGAAGCCCGCTCTCAAAGTCAAAAGATACGACGAGGACGCCGAGCCACGGAAAACGCCCGAACAGGTCGAGGAACAGGAGGAAGAAACCCTGTATTATTTCGAGGGAGAAGACGATGAGGATCAGCAGACCTACCGGGACTCGACGCCCTCAGAGGCACAAGACTGTTTTGCACACCAGTTGACGACAAGTTAACACAGCTCAAAAAGGACAACGAGACCACAAGGTCCATGGGAGCGCTGCAGTTCAGAGGGATGAGTAGGGGTACACCCGCGAGAAGGCCAGGTGGTAGGGGAGGCAACCTTCCTACTACATCGCACCAGATGTTCCAACACAGCTATCAAGGAAACAACCAAGGCCAGCACCAGCAGGGACAGCAGCAGCAGAACTGGCAGTACCACATCCGGGGACAGTACTTTCGAGGGCACTCAAACGGTCGAGGGCAGACACGGAGAGGAGGGCAGCAGCCTGCCCCCAAGTGACTAAGGTATAAAACGAAAACCCACCCTAGCAACACCTCGGGGTGGGCAGAAAGACATAGAGGAAAACAAAAACCTGACGTTCCTCAATAAACGATACCTAGAACACACAACACCAGTAGGTGGCAGAATAAGAGACTTCCTCCAGGAGTGGAGGAAGATCACAACAGACAAATGGATACTAAACATCATACAACACGGATACTATATAGAGCTAGAAAAACAGCCTCTAAACAGGAAACGAAGAAACAAGGCATACTCAGCAAAGGAACTTTCGCTCGAGACTAGAAGCGCAGGAACTGCTCAGCAAAGAGGCGATAGAGGTAGTACCGCACAACCAAAGGAAACATGAGGGTTTACTCCACTTATTTCCTCGTGCCAAAGGTGGACGAAACGCTAAGGCCTATCCTAGATCTAAGGTTCTTGAAAAAATTCATAAGAACACAAAGATTCAAAATGACTTCCCTAGAAGAGGTAATACCACTAATACAACAAGGGGATTACATGGCAACAATGGATTTAAAGGACGCGTACTTACACATCCCCTTCAACCACAAGCGTCTACTAAGGTTTGTGATCAACCAAACTCACTACCAGTTCACAGTACTGGCATTCAGGCTCAAATCCGCACCAAGAGTGTTTACAAAATGCCTAGCAGCAGTAGCAGCGCACCTACGAAGGCAAGGAATACACGTATATCCCTACCTTGACGACTGGCTCTTAAAGGCAAGTTTGTACAGCCACTGCAAACAAGACATACAGCAGGTCGTACAAACACTGAACCAACAGGGTTTCTTAATCCATTGGAAAAAACCGTCAACCGAGCCGGAACAGCTCAAGATATTCGCAGGGGCGGAGATCGACACCATACAGGTCAAAGTGTTGCCTAGCAGGAAGAGAACATTGGCAATACTGAAGGAAACACGTCTTTACCGCAAGGGGCAAGTTCTGACAGTGAGGACGGTGAGCAAGCTAATGGGAATAATGGCATCACGCATCCACCTAGTCCAAAATATTCGACTCCACATGAGACCATTCCAGGAATGGATACAGCAGCAATGGTCACAGGCAACAGGGAGTTGGGAAGATCTAGTGGTTGTCACACTCGCACTGCATCAGGAAATAGCGTGGTGGAACAAGGAAAACATATCACAGGGGAAATCATTCACGCAACCGACTCCCAACAGTAACCATCACAACCGACGCCTCCCAGCTGGGATGGGACGCGCACATGAACAAGCTCAAGGTGAGGGGACTATGGTTGCAGCAAGACGCGGTCAAACACATCAACTACCTAGAACTAAAAACTGTGTTCCTAGCCTTAAAAGCCTTTCAGAAGCAGCTGTACGGAAACAGGGTGTTGATCCAAACGGACAACACAACTACCATGTTCTGCATCAACAAGCAAGGCGGAACTCAATCAGTAGCACTGTCAGGGCTGGCACAGGAAATATGGACATGGGCCATTCCTCTAAGGATAGATCTACTAGCAATACATCTCGCAGCGAAGGACAATGTGGAAGCGGACTGACTCAGCAGGGTGGCGTCAGCATCCCACGAATGGGAGATCAACCAACAAGAAATACAAAAAGTATTCCGGAAGTGGGGGGACACCGCAAATAGACCTATTTGCAACACACCAAAATGCCAACACTTCGCATCCAGACAACCAGAACATCGGTCACAAGGGAATGCGCTATGAATAAATTGGTCAAAGACATTTGCATACGCTTTTCCCCCGATTCCACTGATACACAGGGTAATCAGCAAATGCAGAATCAGCAACATGTCGCTAATACTAATAGCGCCTCAGTGGGCCAGACAGTCCTGGTTCTCACAAATAGTGGAGATGGCACAAGCACCAGCACACAGATTCCCAAGAAGAAGGGACCTGTTAACAATGCAGAATGGAAGGGTGCTGCACCCAGAGCCAGAGAGCCTCAGCCTAGCTGCATGGCTCCTGAAGACCTAGAATATGCACACCTCAAACTTCTGGCAAGCACAGTGGCAGTGCTCAGGGAGGCAAGAAGACCTACCACAAGAAAGTGCTACGTAGCAAAGTAGAAAAGATTCTCCGAATGGTGTATTAGGGAGAAACTGCAAAGGAAAATCACAAGGGAATCAACAGTACTAAAATACTTAACGCATCTACCACAAAGTAAACTAAGCTACACATCCCTAAGGATGCACTTAGCGGCGATAGTGTATTACACAAGAGGAGCAACAGGTAAAGTTTCTTCACCTCCCAAGTAATAAAAAGATTTCTAGAAGGAGCAAAGAGAATTGCACCTCCAAACAGAATGCCGGCACCGGCATGGAAGCTCAACATGGTGCTAACTCAATTGATGAAGGCACCATTTGAGCCTATTCACAAAGCTACACTGCACATGCTCACGCTAAAGACCGCCTTCTTAGTGGCTATCACATCACTACGAAGAGTAAGTGAATTGCAAGCGCTAACACTTCAAGAGCCCTACCTGCAAATACACAATGATAGGATTGTTTTGAGAACAGACCCACACTTCATGCCAAAGGTGGTGTCACGGTTCCACATCAGACAATTCAAATACGTATTTTTTTCTAAAAACCAGCCACAAGCACAGAAAGGGCGCTACACACACTGGGCGCCAGGAGGGCGGTAATGCACTATATAAAAAGGACAAAGGAGTGCAGAAAGACAAAGCAGTTCTTTGTTTCCTTTGCCAGCAGTTTTTTGGGACGACCAGTTAACAAAAATACCATTGCACGGTGAATTGCACAAACCACACAGCTCTGCCACAAACAAGCAGGACAGCTGTTACAAGGAGCAGCTCATGCCCACTCAACAAGGAAGAAAGGAGCTACAATTGCGTTTCTAGCTAACACACCAATTCAAGGCATTTGCCAAACTGCAACATGGTCTTCAGTGCACACGTTCATTAAGCACTACTGTGTAGATATCCAAATGAACAAGGAAGCACAAGTGGGACAGAAGGTCTTACAACACATATTCAGTAACCAGAGCTCATCTTCCACCCAGCCACCACAATAAGGACAAACCGCTACAAAGTCTATGCACAGCATAGTGAATCCAGAAAGATTCACGCTGCAAAACGTATAGTTTCTTACCTGTCGGTGTAGTTTTGCAGCTTGAAGACTTTCTGGGTTCACTAGCGAACCCACCCCCCTCCTCCAGAAAGATGAGACAGGAGGAAAGGGATTAAAACTGGAGAAAGACTTACAAGATTGGAGGAGAAACAAAGTAACACAAAACGAGAAAAAAAGAATCCGAAGATGGCAACCAAAGGTGGGAGATTCCAGGGGAAGCGCATCGACGTCACTAAGGACACTGAATGGTGGTATGACCCAACCACTAGATGGCGGAATAATGCACAGCATAGTGAATCCAGAAAGTCTTCAAGATGCGAAACTACACCGACGGGTAAGAAACTATACGTTACTTCCCTGAAGGGTGCTGTAGAGTTGTGTTATTGAAAGGAAGTTTGTTTAAATACAAAAGAAAGGTACCCTTCATTCAGCGGCCAGCGGCCTACTACTTGTTGAGTTCTTTATTACAGTTTTTGTTTCATGTACTATTTGTTTTTTAATTCATTCAGAACTTTTTTACGAATCAGATGACCGCGCAAGGACGGGTGCACACTATCACCGACATACGCCTAGTTCTCTGGAAATTATAGATGCACAATGTCTGGATAAACTTGCTTTCAAACAAATTGGTTAAATACATTGGAAATGGATACTTGAAAACAGAAAAAGTCAATATTGTGAGCCCTGAAGAAGTCCGATTGTGGACGAAACGCGTTGGCGGTTGCAAAAAAGGTATACATGTGAATAAAGGATGAATTTCAATACCGACAGAACATATCGACTCCTTTTTCAGAAAACAACTGTGCTATAGACATACTTTATTGTGGATTGTCCATACTTAACATTTACAAGTGTGCTGAGCTATATTTGTTGTATGGTATTAGAGGAACCAGTTAGGTCTCTCCTGGTTTCTCTATTTTGAGACCTAGGGGATTGTGTCCCAGGCTCTTTGCACCTTGTTTTGTGGTTAAACTATAGAGATGTTAAGACTGGTGCGGGCATTCATGCTTTGATCCCCATTTCTTTGTGATACAAAAGAAAGGTACCCTTCATTCAGCGGCCTACTACTTGTTGAGTTCTTTATTACAGTTTTTGTTTCATGTACTCTTTGTTTTTTAATTCATTCATTTGTTTGTAATTGTAGGAGAGACGGGCATTGGAAAATCAACGCTCATAGACACTTTATTTAATACAAATTTTGAGGCTGACGAGTCATCTCATTGCGAACCTTCTGTAAAGCTTAAAGGGCAGACTTATAAGCTCCAGGAAAGTAGCGTGCGTTTGAAATTAACCATTGTAAGTACAGTAGGATTTGGCGACCAGATAAACAAAGAAGACAGGTTAGTACATCTCTTTTTAAAGCATGTGATGCAAGTGTTATCAAAATGTTTGAAATAAAAATAATTACTTAAGATAGTATGCTTTTTTATTTGTGTGTTCATTGCTCAACTCCTGTAATTGTTTCCTGAATTAATTTTGCAGTAGTACCTCCCATTCACTGTAGGGCTTTTCTGTAATTTTATTTTTATATGGCATTGCATGGAACCCATGAAGAATTGTATACCCGCTCCTATACCCTTTTCTTCGCAGATGATTTTTCATGTCTATATGTTGCATTACTAATTTCCAATAACATAATTTGTCTTAGTGGTAGAATTGATATGAAGGTCAGTTAATTGAAGCTAAGACACTGGAACATAGCTGTCACCCTACGTCATCCCTCTCCGCCTCTTGAAGAAATTCTAAGCTCTCAGTGACTTTGGCACACTGTTTTACCATGGTGCAAAGTTCAGTGCTTTTATGGGTCTTTGGTTCATTAGTAATAGGCGTTTTACTAGTATCAGAACTAATGGTACGAACTGAGTATATGACTCATTTTGTTTGTGCATCTAAGTTGCATTATGCTGTAGAAATTAAATAGGGATTAATGGACCTAATGAGGATGTTAAGTGCTCTTCTTCATAATGCCTCCCGGCTCTCTTTTGAGGAGCATTGATGGTAGGATGAGAGTTATTTGCGCTACATGGAAGGTGTTGAGTTTGGTGTGTAAGGATTGGAGATGTGGTCTAACTGTAGTGTGACAAACTGATAGTTCTGCATAAGCATTTTATTTTTCATTAAAGTTTGAGAATACATTTCTTTATTTTCATGCCTAACCATAAAAGTAATAAAACTGAAAAATCCTACAAAACCAATACATTAATCATAAAATCTTCATTAATTATATAAAAAACCATAAAAACATCCAACTACCATTTTACAATAAATAATCAATAAAAAGCTTCATCTAACCACATAAAAACCAGAGCACAATTCTTAGAAAGGGCCCTGTATCACTGCCGAGCACCTCGTATCTTTACCACACAGCTTAAGAAGTGCCCCATACAAACACATGTGTAAATATCTCCCAACGTGGTCAGAAAAAGCATAGTCGGCCTCACTTGGCGAACTTGAGCCTCCTTCAGACTGGTGGTCAGGTATTTTTTTCCTCTCTACATTGTAATGACCACTAAACATGACAACATGCAGCATAGTCTGCTCAGAAAAGCCATCACATCCGCACGGCCATAGACTGTCGTCTGCAACCCAACCTTTAGGGAAACTAACCATTGGCAAAAATGCAATGACCTGGAGTCTGGAGAGCAGGTGCTGATGATAGATGTTGTTCACCCAGATTAAATATGGAGCCATGGAACAGATTGTCTGTGTCAATAAATAATCCCGCACTGATTTTTTGCCAGATTGTAGTGCCTCACACTTGACAGAAAGCTGCATAAGGAAGTGATGTTTAACCCATTAATAATCTTGTTTGGTGATGCCTTCTGAGTGTTGAACAAAGTAGGGCGAACCAAAGAAATAAAAGCAGACTTTATATAATTCAGCCAAGGAATTGTTTTATGATTATCAAGAGAAAGACAAACCTGAAAAGTCTGCCTATTCAAAATAGGCTCATTCTTAAGCCAAATGAAAAGCCAGCACAGTAGAGTCCTAAGTTTGAGCAGGTCAGAAATCTAACAAATGCCAGCTTCTCATGTACAGCAAATGTGGAAGAGCCTCTTGAGGAATTTGTTCTCCTCCCGCTGAATTTGGTCACAGTCCCCATAGACCCAAAGGTCCCTACCATAACTAGCCGCTGACACTCACTTGGTCTTCTAAACCTTAATCAGGGCTTTCACAGCTTTCTTACCTGCGGATTGAAATCCATCACAGCCCCAGGCAACATAGCAAGAGTTAACGTCTTTGAATAAACGGAAGGGGCCCAGGAGGATGTGTTATCAAACAAAACACCCATGTAATTAAAAGAAACCACCTGTGCGATTCTGGAAAACATGACTCCTCACTTTAACAGGCTTGACCACCAACCTCACCGTAAATGATTTGGCGGAATTAACCGACAAATCCAAACCCTCCATGGAGGTGATAAAAGCATGAAAAAGACGTGGGAGACTTAAAGCCATCCTAAACATGAGGACAGCATTATCTGCATATAAAAGTACTGTAATTGCCCTCGAACCCACCTGCGGGGGATCACCCTGGACATCCAAGAAAACCAATTCCAAGCCCTTTATGTAAATGGTAAACGAAAGTGGAGCTAAAATACAACTCTGCGGTACACCACGGGAAATAGGAAAACTCTTTATGCAAGCGCCCTCACTCATGTATCTGATGGAGCCTGACATGTCCCTGGGAAGATCAGCCAAAAAGGAGACTGAAGCTGGCTCCACCTCATAACTAATACTGGGGCCCACAGTTTTGATTGGTCACCCAATCGAAAACTGCTGAAAGATCCATAAAACCCAGTTACACTGACCAATTTTTGGCCACATTCTTGAATACTGGGACTAAAATGGATTATGACCAAGATGACAAGAGACCATGGGCAGCTGTCACATTTAAAATATTTGTCAATAAAGGAGCCCAAATAGTGATGCCTTCCTTGAATAGGTGTGCCAGAACACTGTCTGGCCCCGGAGCCTTATGCCTCGACCCTCTAAGCCCCAGATCTTGAACCTGGTTCAGGAAGTTAAAGATCTCAAAGCTCTTATTAGTCTCTCTGACTGTCTATGGCACTCTTTGAGATCCATCATACGAAAAAACAAATGAGTAGTTTACCTGCCAGCTTAGTGGGGGAACATGGGGTTGTGAACTGCCCGGGACAGTCAGGTGTGAATTTGGAGGGGAGACCAGTGGGGAACATTAGACACGGTAAGAGGGTGGGGGCACACTTCGCTTGTCCCCATGCAATAAACACGGCCCCCAGTTATCAGTTCTCGTTAGTAGGCCTGTAAATAAGGGAGCCGGCCCCAGAGATTGACCTAACTTTGACATTGTCATCTTACCCCTGATTGTTCCCCCTGTTCCTGCAGAAAAACCTCCCAACATCGTACAACGTGCAGATAGAATTCCCGATAATGCAAAGGTAATTTTCCTAACCGGTGTTCCCAAAACTCCCACCTAAGAGCATCCAATATATTCGAGTAGTAAGAGGCTGTCGGTTGGTCATCAGGGACGATATCAAAGGGGGGCCTCTGTGAATGCGATGGCACTTACATTTTATCGCCATGACATAGTTGTGAACTTGGTTTCATTCGACCTACGCACCCATCATCTAACTAAATCTAACATTCGCATCAAGCACACGCTACCCGAGGCAACCCCATTGGTGAAACCCTCAGCCCCCCCCAACCTTCAGTTAGTAGTTCATCACCACTAAGGGAAATAGATTTACAGCTGCACCCTCTCTCTTGCATTATAAAGCAGGCCCCGTTACTTGTACAGACAGACAGCCATATTACCCAGTCAGTTAGTGCAATTCTTGGTCCAGAGGTAACATGCGATATTACAAGTCGGAGCCCTATTAGACCTTACACAGGGATCTCGTACATCAGGGTTGGTACTCCACCAACAGCACATCACTTACAACAACAAACATCCATATTGTCATGGCACTGCTTCTGATAACTGGAACACCTTCATAGAACAACATGACGTTTGTCTATTCCAGGAAACCTGGTCGACAGCTCCAGACTTCTGTCCTCGGCCATCCCTGGAGGCAAGGGTCGTCCTTAGGGAGGCTGACTGTCTGGATTCGCCAAGGAATTGGCCTCACGGTTTCAGAACTGCCGACGGGGAGCTCTGACATTATAGCCATTCGACTGATGAGCAGCCCACATGGCAATATTGACATATACAACATATATGCAAGAGGGGTTAGAGGCGGGAGGAAATCAGACACCGTAGCGGCTGTTGATGAGCTTTTGGACAAAAGGTCAGGTGAATCCTTAGTTAGATTAGCTGGTGATTTTATTGTAACCTCAGAGCCATTGGATAGTGAGTATTGTAACCTTACAGCGGAAGAGGATGCCTCCTGGAATATTTCCAAGCTGGGGATATCTCCGAAAAAACGATGGTCAAAAGCTGGGATACAATTGAAAGCACTTTGCCTAGAAAGAGGCATTAGGGCGACAAATGGTAGAACCACTTCTTTTTTTTTTTTTTTTTTAAACCTTTATTCGTATAATTCAGATACACAGCTATTCAGCCGACAACCCGGAGGTTCGGCAGCTCGTCAATCAACACGTGCAGTCATCTATAGCTCTCCTGCAGGATAAAAACAAAGGTTCCATTTTTGAAAATGAACACAACTAGCAAGGCAATATACATTATAAGTTCGCGTCAGTTCCCAACGAGGGGGCGGCCCCATTTCCAACATCAGATCAAGCCACCGATTGAGAGGAGGAGGGAGAAGCAGAGGCGCTAACATTCTAACGGAGGTGCGTCAGAAAGACCCAGATCGGAAGTAAGGCTAGGGGGAAAGTTGCTCCTCTAGTGGTTCAGTGGCAGGAGGCAAACATATGTACCCCCTATACTGGTTCCAACCTCCCCATACCTTATGCCATTTCTTGGGCCTCCCCCGCGCACTATAGACCGTTTTCTCCCGGAACATGCACCAGTCCATGTTGTCCTTCCACGCATCCAGGGTGGGCGGGCTAGGGGATCCCCACTATCTTGCAATATCTCGCTTAGCCACCATATTACCTAGGGTCACCCATTGAGTCTGCGCAGCGTCGTAGTCTGTAGGACCCCACACATTCAAAAGACAGCGCCGCGCCTCTGGGTGCAATACAATACCCGTGACCTCCTGCATCACATCGTGAATCCGCTTCCATAGTTCTGCAATCACACCGCACTCCCATATAATGTGCAGAAAGGTGCCCACCGTCCCGCAACCCCTCTTACACAGCCCGTCCTCGGAGAAACCCATATGGACCAATCGGGGCCCAGTGACATAGACTCTGTGGAGTACCTTAAGCTGGACCAGCCGCAACCTGGCGGGGATTGCGACCTCCTTAGGAGAGGAGACCGCATACTGCCAATCCTCATCGTCCAGCTCGAGGCCATCTCTAGTCCACTGGTCCCGCACCCCCAGGAGGAGATCGGTCCGAACGTTCACAAGCTTTTTGTAGATTAGGGAGATTGTGCTCTCCGGCATATGGCCGTCCAGGATCCGGTCCTCCAATGGAGAGGACTCAGGCACCTTTTCCCCCTCAACGAGGACCGACTGCAGCGCATGGCGCACCTGCGCATACCGGAAGTACTCCGTGCCCTCGAGCGCATATTCCGTCCGCAGCTCATCAAACGACTTAATCCGCCCCTTGGTCAGCATGTCCCCCACCCTGGAGATGCCTATCAGATCCCATTTGTCGAATCCCTTAGAGTGCCAGAGTTTCCCCAGCATGTCCGAATCATACAACGGAGTGGCGAGGGTGAGCCTATCCTTCCATCCCAGGGAGTTCGTGACTGTCTTCCACACGTGCACCGCCACCCCGGTCGGCCCTGAGAGGGACCCAGCCGGTGGCCTCGAATAAAGTGCTCTATAGTAGCCACCACCCCGCAGCAACCACCGGTCCATAGCAAAGCCAGGGCTAAGCGCCGGACCGTAGACTCCGTGATTGATCGCGCTCAGTTGGGAGGCCCAATAGTATCTTCGGATGTCGGGAAGCGCGATACCCCCGTCGTACCAAGGAAGAGTTAATTTTGCTATCGCTATACGCGGGCAGCCGTCCCACAGCAGCGAACGCTGTAGACTCTCAACCTCCCGAAAGTAGCTGGCCGGAACCAGCTCCTGGGTGTTCTGCAGGGCATAGAGAAAACGGGGAAGAGACATCATTTTGAATAGCACCGCACGGCCAAGGAGGGAAAGCGGCAGCCGCCGCCAACCCGCCACGTCCCGCCGCAGGCGCGCCAACGGAGGGAGCAGGTTCCTCTCATACCGTACCGTTGGGTCGGCAGAGATATAGATCCCAAGATACAGGAAACCCTCCCGGGCGATCTGGATCGGGCAATTCCGCGGGGGAACCGGGACATCTCCACACAGGGCATACAGATACGACTTACCCCAGTTAATGGTTAGCCCCGAATTCCTCCCGAAGGAAGTCAATATGTCGCAGACAACTATAAGGGACTTCCGGGGTGAAGTGAGATAGAGCAGAATATCGTCGGCATAGAGGGAAATGCGGTCTTCGTGATCAGGGGACCATCGAATCCCCCTCACATCTGGGTGCCATCGTATCCAGGCCGCCAGCGGCTCAAGGGCGAGAGCGAACAACAGCGGCGATAGAGGACAACCCTGCCTGGTACCCCTCCCCAGGTCGAAGGGACGGGACGCCCTACCATTAACTGCGACTTTGGCGAGAGGTCCTTCGTATAATAGCCTTACCCAGCCCACAAATCCGGGCCCGAAGCCGAATTTCGCAAGCGTAGCCCACAGGTATGCCCACTCTACCGTGTCGAATGCCATCGTTGCGTCGAGCGCAGCCACCATGGCCGGCTCCCGCATCGTCCCCACCCTTGCGATCACTCCGTGGATGCGCCTAAGATTCAACGCGGTGTTACGATGCGGGATGAAGCCAGATTGGTCAGGGTGGATCAGATCACCGACCACCCTGACCAGCCGGTTCGCGAGGATTTTGGCAAGGATCTTCGGCTCAGCATTAAGGAGCGAGATCGGCCTGTATGAGCTGCACCGGTTCCTGGGCTTGCCATCTTTATGGATGACCACGATCGTTGCCAGGCGCTGGTCAACCGGGAGGCATCCCGTCTCCCGCGCCTCCACAAACATAGCCCGCAAATGCGGAGCAATCTTGTCCGGTCGGAGTTTGTAAAGCTCAATTGGCAGGCCATTCGGACCCGAGGCCTTGCCCGGGCGCAAAGAACGGATAGCCCCCGCAATCTCGTCGACTGTGATGTCGCCATCAAGATCATCTCTGTCTATGTCGGAGAGGCAAGGCAGGGCAAGATCGCGCAGGAGCTCACATGAATCCTCCACTGGCTTGTCCGACACGGAGGTATAGACCGTGTGGAAATAATCCGCGAAGCACTGGACTATGCCATCCGGCTCCGTAAACATAACGCCATCCTCCGTCACAAGGTCCGGCACAACACGATTGACCCGCTCCTTTTTATCAAGCCACGCGATCAACTTCCCGGCCTTGTCCCCGACGTCGTACAGACGGCCCCGCTGTTCCCTACTCAGGGCTTTGGCCGCATCCGTCACGAGGGCCCTGTACTCCGATTGTTTAAGGCTCAACTTGTGCAGCGCCTCCGACGTGACCTCCCCCTCCAGAGCCAACTCTAGATCCGCGATCTCCGCCTCAAGCTGAGCGACCTCCGCGTCTCTCCGACGCTTGGCCGCTGTTATCAAGGAGAGGGCCTCACCCCTAATCACTGTTTTGAACGCTTCCCACAGGGACACCGCCGACGTGACCGAACCGAGGTTTTCTTGAAAGTAACGGTCGACCGCCTTCAGTACCGCACTACGAGTCGCAGGGTCCCTGAAATACCACGGGTTAATTGGGGCCACCCTACCACCCACTCCTCTGCCAACATCCATACAGATCCACACCGGAGAATGGTCGGAAATACCTCGTGCCATGCGCCTGGCCTCAGAGACAAAGGGGGCGTGCGCAGCTAGGGTAAGGACATAATCAATTCTGGAGAGACTGCCATGCGCCCCTGAGTGGAAAGTATATTGTCGTTGTGTGGGATGCAACAGTCTCCAACAATCAACCAGCCCAAGGGTATCTATAAAATCAGGAAGCCACTTCTGAGCCCCCCCCGAACTCCTCTGCGGGTGTCTGTCGAGCAGGCCAGAGCCAACCGCATTGAAGTCGCCACCCACCACCAACATTCCCTCTGGGAGATCCAACAATGTCCTCTCTAAGTCTGCTAGTGTAGAGGGCTGCAGTGCAGGGGGGACATAAACCGACACCAGGACCAGGGTCCTGCCCTCCCACCGCCCCGCTACTGCCGCATAGCGTCCCCTATCGTCAAGAATAGTGGAGTCAACCTCGAAGGGCAGAGAGGACCTGACTAGTATTCCCGCCCCTCTAGAACCCGAGGAAAACCCGGAATGTGCAACAAATTTATAGCCTTTACGATTGAGTGCATAGCACGTGTTACCAATCAAGTGCGTCTCTTGCAATAAGACAATATCAGGGGTACATCTCTTCAGAAATTGCAGGACAATCCCACGCTCAATACGATCCCCCAAGCCATTTACATTCCAACTGAGTATTTTTAGGCCCCTACCCCCCATCCCAACATGTAAGGAGACCACCACCCCCCGCGTGGAACCAGACCCGAGTCACAGAAGCTTGCATCTTTACGCCTTGCATAACCAAAAACAACAACAACCCCAACAACAACCCCCATCCACCCCCCACCCTGCACCCCTGCGTAAGCTCTAAAGTGCCCCCCAACTTGCAGTGTGCCTGTCGCCCCGTATAACGGCTAATCTACGAAAAGAACCCCAGAGGAGGAAAAAGCTCCCATACTGCCCCCGCTACCCCCCGGAATATCCACCTCCCGGAGGAACGGGAGTCCTAGTACTTAAGTCCTGGCTCAGTGTTCATCCCCACCACCGTCTGCGCCACCGGAACGTTCCACGCCAGTCCGTCCTTGGGGCAACGTGTCCAGCCAGTCTCCGACCATGTCAGGCGACTCAAAGAAGAAAGTCCGCTCTTCGAACACCACCCGCAACCTGGCCGGGAAGAGCATGGCATATTTTAGTCCCATCTCACGTAGTCTTCTCTTGACTGCCAGGAAGCCTTGCCGTTGCTTCTGCACCATCTGAGTAAAGTCCGGGTAGAAACTTACAGTAGTGTTCTGGAATGGCAGAGGGCCGGCCACCCGCGATGCTTGCAGAATGACATCTCGGTCCCTGAAGTTAAAAATCCTGGCGACAATCGGCCTCGGAGGGGCCCCCACCTTGGGCCTCCCGCCAGGAACTCTATGGGCCCGCTCGACAGTAAAGAACTTACTGAGGCCTTTGGGCGCCAGATGGTTCACCACCAGGTCCTCCACGAACAGGTCCACCGACTGCTCCTCCGAATTTTCCGGGACCCCAATGATGCGCACGTTATTGCGCCTTGCACGGTCTTCGAACTCTTCCAACCGTCGGGCAAAGTGATCATTTGCCGTCCGAAGGGTACGGACTTCCTGCTGAAGGCCGGAGACGTCGCCCAGGAGGCCGGCAGTCTTGAGGTCCAAGGACTGAACCCGCTCATTAGTTTTCCCCAGGTCTGCCCGAACCAGATTGACATCAATCGATATGGCATCCACTTTATGTGCCAGGGTCTCAAATTGTTGCCCAATCGAGGACTTCATCCCTTCGATGGCCCCCATGATATCTTGCAGGGTTAGTTCTGCGGAGGGAGGTGTCGCGTCTTTCGCGGCCTCCAGTATCGGGCCCGATCCGCCCGGAGACCCCTTCTGATGGGCATAACGGTCCATGATGTTAGTCTGGGTGTAGCTGCCCCGCCTGGTACTCTTGGGCTTCTGTTTGTCGGCGTCCGATTTGGTCGACATCGCAATCTGCCGTGTAGACAATCTCCTTGCCCATACAGAGTAAACAACCATGCAACCAGTGGCTGGCACTACGCACGCCCCGTCCCGGGCGCTGTGGAGACTGGAAGGCGAAAATGAAAGTGAAAGTGAAAACACCTTCCCTCCGCCGACTCTTCCCCAGCCCGGCCGCTGTTGTTCAATTAGTGCACGGGCACTGTGCCAACGCAAGTCCCGGGCACCGTGCGGGGAGTAGGCCACAAACTTCCAGGCAGTACAACTTCGGTCTCCGGTGGGCGATTTCGATCCGGACAGCGGCTCTCGCCTCAGCAACAACTCCCCTCCAATATTCCGGGCATCAAAAGCAGGATAGTAGACAGGATAGCTGCCGGAGGGAGCGAGGGTCTCGGGAGCTCTAGGCTCACGCGGCCATCTTGATCACGCGCTAAGCTCCTCCGGTAGAACCACTTCTGACAGAAAAAGAGCTAGCCCTTTTAATAATGGCCACCACTCTAGTCGTATCGATTACCTCTTTATTGATTTAAAGCTATGGCACACCCTTATGACCGCAAACTATATTTTCAATTTAGAGTGGGTACCTTGCCTCTAAAATCTTTTACTGCAAAATAGTCACCATCGGGTGACAAGAAGTGCCCACAATGTATTGATCATGTAGAAACTTATTCCCATATTCTTTGTTTGCCCTGTCTATGCAGTTCCCCTTAAGATCTGGCTTGCCCCAACATGTAAGAACTTGGGCACTAGACATAGTAGAGAAGCCCTGAGAATCTTGACGATGGATCCCTGTAGGAAGCTGGCTCTGTACATACTATACCAAAGTGAGGTATAGTGTGCACAGAGTCCAGTGGAACCCAAAGGGTAGGCAGAGGTAAAATTAGATAGAACCTTACTCTCTATTTGGGGTAGTGTGGTAGAGCAGGAAGGCAGTATCAGAGGACAGTGTTAAGCATTTGTTGTACACACTAAGTCAGCAAATGAATTCACACACTCAAAGACTGAACTTCAGACCAATTGTTTTTGTATAAGCATATTCTTTTTGTTATTGTATTTCTTAGACCCAAGCAAGCCTGGCACAGGTAAGTGCTAAGTACTTTGTAGTAAATATACAGTTGAAAAACAGTATGGGTCGTAATGGTATATGCACTTTGTTTTGACTTCCAGTATTGCTGCAGAGAAATGCAATGCTTTGTAAATACAGTACATAGACTTGAATGGGCTTTTGAGTAAAATACCATGTAAGTTACTTTTTAGATTACTTTTCCTCCTCAGTGTAATATACCTGAATACTACACTGGGACATTTCCTGTAAACAGGTAAGTAAAAGCGGTTTTGTTAAATAGTTCAATTTTAAAGAATTTCTTTAGGTTTTCAAACTCCCACTAATTTTTTTCCTCTGTGTGCGGCAGTGTAAGGTCTATGTGCGCTGCAACCAAGGCTGTGTGCGCCAGTAACCAGGCGTGCGTGTGGGTGCAGCGCTAAATATCACTCCAAACTTTTGCTTAAAAAGTGAAAAGACGGTGCATTTCCTCACATACAGATCCACGTGAATGGTGTTAAGGCAGGTTTGAAACCGTCTAAGATAGCAATTTGAAACCTTAGCAGCTATGTTGCTGCATTTCTTTTCTTAATAGAGCTGGGCTGCGGGTTGATTGTGTGCATTTGTTCAAGTTTTCATGTTGATTTCAGCTCATCATGGGCGCTGCGATTAACATGAAAACTTTAACAAATGCTCTCTTTGAGCAGGAAATATAAAATTATAATAACGTTATTATAATTTTAGTTTTCGCAGTTTCAGGGCTGGGTTAGGGTAGGGCCGCATCAGGCTTTTGACTAACACATTTTAATGCTAGTGTCCATATCACCGCATTAAAATGCATTAGTCACGTATTCTAGCGCCCCTCTGACAATACTGCAATTGAGGCACACTGCCAATGAGGCAGCACCAGCATGCTAAAATTGTCTTAACATATGAGAGCATGCAACTGCGCCTTCAAATTTAAAATGCTATGCGTCAGAAATATAATATTCATGAACAGCGCTGAGCAGGCGGGCCAGAATTTACCAGATCAATTAGCCGTGCCCCAACCAGCCTTCCTGTGAGTCTACTTCTTTAATTTGATAGATTCCATTCCCCTGCTTTTTTATTTTAAACATGTGTCCCAGGATGGCAGAAATAGCCACGGCCCACCGATAAGGCTTGGAGTTCGGGGCAGGGTGGGTAGAGAAGGAAAAGGACTCTTGTCTCTTCCTTCTTGCCCAGAGAAGAACAGGACAGTGTCCACTTATGCTCTGCCGCTGGCAAAAGCACTCACTGATATCTGAATAATTAATGTAAAAGCGTCAAGGTAACCATGTTGTTCCTGCTTACATTTCACATGCTTTACTTAAACTTGCATTCCCTATGAGTGTTTGCTTTCTCCATGATTTTGTAACTTTTTTTAGGCAGCATATTACTCTCGTCTAATGCGTAATTTGAATTGTGTCGCATCCAGGAGTTTATAGCGGGCCACAATTGGGTTGTAGCTGAAGGCAGTGCAAGTTTCTCTCAGTGGGGCAGTATGGTGTTCAAACGAGGAGAGGATGTGGCACTATGGTCAGAGCTGCAGAGTTTGGAACTTGGGAACCAGGTTCAGCCTTCATGACCAGTCCACTGGACCACTCTCCTGAGGTAGCACATTCCCTTGCTATACCTTAGAAGACCTGGTGTCTTTGCACCATCATGCGTACCCTAACGGTGGCAACTGTGGGTTAACCGTAAAGGCCTGTCAACCACAATCCATACCGAAGTTCACCTCCAGTCTTGCAGGCAGGCCTATGAAGCAGCACACCCTAGCGCGACAGTCACTGAGGTCACAGGACCCTTGAGCAGGGTGGCTCTAGGGTGGTGCGATCGCACCGGGCGCTGACTTCGGGTGGGGTGACATGCTAGCAGGAAAAGCTTCAGAGTATGGTGCAAAGTGGGCATATTTTCACTTGCTGGCTATTCCCTTGTAGGATCCTCCTTGAGGAAAAGTCTTGGAACAACGTGAGAGTGTGTCCAGAAAAAAAAACTCATAAGAAAAAAGCTGAAGGCAGAAACACCGAAGTCCTAAGATCCAGTTGTACAGAAGATGGAAAATAACCCACTAGATCAGTTAACTGGAAAGCTGCTCTGCGCAGCAGCCTATGGCAGTATGCAGTCAGTGTGTGTCCCGGGCCAGCCGACCGGACCGAAGTGGTAACTTAAGTTTTACTTGACAGTTACTGTAACACAGTGACACAGTAGTTAAGCAGTACGGAAGAGGTTAAATTAGCGAAAGTGACTACTATTAGCATAACGTTACAACAAACATGCTCACCACGCCACTGGAGTCAAGCTATCCTGGCTGATGACGGCTGATAGCCAGAAACCGGTCCTAGGATGCTTGATTCCGGTCCAGGGAAGACATGGCTTGGCAGTTCGGGCTGGACTGTTCCCATAAGGCACAGGGTCAAGACTGATTTGCATATGGCCATGTCTAAACTGGGGTGGCGTAGTGGGCAAAAGAACGATGGATTTAACCCAGATCTCTTGACTGGGGGAGAATGTCTGCATTGTCAGCATTCCGTCCATCATTTGTTTGTTGTAATACTATTAGCATAACCACAGCCGCCATGCCACCACCTAGGCTATAGTCCAAGTTGTAGCGCTTTAAAATGCGAACGTAATGGTTGTGTTTGATGTTACAGTATTGTGCAGAAGACAGGTGTGGTAAATAAATAAAAAAAGTATTTTTACGCTTTTGTGCAAGTTATTCCTGAAAAACATTTTGTATAAAGCTTGCCATATGATAAAAGCTGCGGCGCCTGTTTTCTTACAAATTAAGCAGTAGAAAAGCGGCTGTAGGTAACCCACAAACAATAAGGAACTGCAACTGGCTGGGTACATGTGCATTGCGGGGTAAGTTGCCTTTGAAAAGTAAAATAAACGCGAGTGCTGACAAAGTAGATATGGCCATTGGGGGTACACATGGATGTGCGTAAAAGGCACGTCTGGAAGCGGATGTATATATGAGTTGTAAGCATTCATGCCAACATTTCATAAGAGCAAAGTGGGAGATTTTTTAGGAAAAATCGGGAGAATGGGGCCTTGAATCGGGTTACTCTCATGTATGGGCTTTGGAATTGTGCTGCTGCAGGATCGGACATTTGAAACGCAAATGCACGTTTTTTTCTAACCTTTCAGAAGCATGGAGAGCAATGGCAGACAGAAAGAGGGTGATGCAAGTGTTGTGCACTGGCCTGGCAGGTTGCTGGCAGTGCTACACCAACCCCCCACCTCGTGTGTGGCAGCCCCTTCCCGGGCACACACACACCGGCCCCCCCAGTACTTCACAGGTCTTTAAAAGACCATCGCTTGTTAATGAGGCTTTGTTGGGTTTTCACCCCATCTAGAGCCCCTGCATCGCCACTCTGACTATTGCTGGTAGAATTAGCACGTTACACAATACCAAGCCCTATCAGCTGAAACCCTGTGGAATAGGGTTTCTGGATGCTTGAATCGGGAGGCGGGAGACTAGCCTTCCTAATAAACAGCATAGTATGTGACTTACAATTTTATAAAAAATCTGCCGCCTATTAAGAGCTCTGGCACCTCTTTAGTGACAAATTAAGCACTGGTGACCTGGAAGCAAATTCTGCGTTTGCTGCATTTCTTCTCATAATAGAGCGCAGCTGCAGGGTGACTGTGTGCCTCTGTTAACGTTTTCATGTTGATGGCAGCGCCCTTCATGGCCTGCAATTAACATGAAAACTTTAAAAAAGGCACACTATCACCCCGCAGCCCAGCTCTATTTAGAGAAGAAATGCAGCAAGCTTACAAACACAGCGTGTGCTGTTAAGTGATTCTAAAAGCACACGCTGTGTTTCTGCATTTCTTTTGTTTTCTAGAGTTTGGCTGCGGGCAGATTTGTGCTTTTGTTTACAGCCGCAATCTAGAAAACAAAAGACATTTAGCAAGAGGGAGCACTTGCTAAATGCAGCGGCGGCACGAATGCTCTTGGGGATGTGCGCGCCACAGACACAGCAGTGCGCGCTCTGGGTCACGGAGGTGAGCGGGCGCGCAGGCGCGCGCGTTCGTGGGAACACTGCTCCACACACACACAATTTTCCCAGAAAAATAGCCAATGTTATCCTATGGAGGAAAATAGTGGTATCTGTTTTAGGGAAGGTATTCGGTAGTGGGAGTTGAGGTTCTGGGGGTAGACTCAGGGTTCCCCCGGGTGCAGAGTGCTGAGGCCCAATGTTATCCATTGAGAGATAGGGGGCCTCCGGTTAGTGGCTGCTGACGAGCAGGCCACTTGGTTGTGGGAGCAAAGCTCCTGGACTTTAGCTCAGGGCAAATGGGGAAACAAAGTAGCACCAAAGGTGCACTCTCAGCGGCACTAGGGCGGCCGGGTGCAGGGTGCTGTTTCGACGTCAGGCGCCCCATTGTTTGCAAAGCGGAACCTCCGGTTTGCAAATGCACTGCAGGCTTGGGGACGAAGGTCTTCCTGGTGCGACCACCACTTCTAGAGGTAATTTGGGAAGTTGGGGGTTGGTTAGGCACCGTCGGTTTGGCCACCCAAGGCCGTAGGGCGTTGGGTGCAGGGGTACCTTTTAGAGTCGGATCTTTTTACCAGCTCCTGGTCGGGGTTGGGGGGACCTTCCAGATTTAGGCTGGTCAGGGGTCACCGGATCTCGGGGTAGGATTGAACTGGCAGACCTCCTTGTGGTGTTTGCTCCCTCTAAACCGGGCCATGGACGGCGGTTGCAGAGTGGGATGGATTTGCGGTGTCCGGCTGGAGCCAGAGGTTGGAGATGAACAAATCCGGTGTTCACAGGAGACACAGTCTTTTTGGTTGAAGGCAGGCAGGTCCTCTGGGGTTTTCAAGGTTGCTAACTGCAGGACACACCGGGATTTCGTAGGAGCAGGTTCGAGGTGGAGATAAGCCGATAGGGCTGGGGCCAAGTCAGTTGGCGTCTTCCTCTTGTTAGCTTCAGCACGGCTGTTCGGTTCTTCTCCTTCTTTTCTTATAGTTTTTTCGGGTGTGAGGAAGCAAGGTTCAGGCTTGCCCCTAAATACTAGATTTAGAGGCGTTACAGGTAGGTAAAAAGGTTGGGACCAAAGGGTCCCTTCCCTGGTTTGGGTACACCCCTTATTATGCCACCCTCCCATTGGAAGGGGGCATAAACCTTTCCCTGGTTGGCAGGGACTGAGAGTTGTGCTTCACCTCGCCCCCCCCCCCACCTGAAGGGTGGAGTTGGCAGAGGTGGGCACACCTCTCATCCTCACTTGATTTTCCCGCCGGCTCTCCCCCCCAAAGTGGGGGTCAGAACCATTGGGGACCAGTTGCTGAAAGCAGCAAGTGGCCTGTGGAAGCACACAAAGGCGACAAGCCTTTGAAGCTTCCCCTTCATGAACCCTGCCCATCCTGGAGGGGGGGGGGGCGGTGAGGCTTAGCACCTCATACCAGGATGTGCATTGTTTCAGGCCCCCAAGAGCAGCAGGCTCTACACCCAGGGCTCCAGTAACATGTCTGGTGGTGGCAGATGAAAGCAGCCATTCAGCCTGGACACTAGTGGTAGGTTAGTTTTCAGGGGGCATCTCTAAGATGCCCTCTGTGTGCATTGTTCATTAAATCCCACACTGGCATCAGTGTGTGTTTAATGTACTGAAAGGTTTGATACCAAACTTCTCAGTTTTCAGTGTAGCTAGTATGGTGCTGTGGAGTTTGTAATGACAAACTCCCAGCACCATATACTTAATGGCAGCACTGTGCTTACAATGTCTAAGAATGGACTTAGACACTGTAGGGGTACGGGGCTCATGCACCTGTACTCTCACCACTGGTATAGTGCACCCAGCTAGAGGCGTGACTGACCTATGCCAGGGCAGTGGGCATGGCACACAGGGATGTGTGCCATGTCGACTCTTCCCTTTGTTCTGCACCAAAACACGCAAAGGCAGTGTGTGAGCGTGTAGGTACAGGACCTCTAAGGGTGGCACAATAAGTGCTGCAGCCCTTAGCGGCCTTCTCTGGTCACAGTGCCCTGGGTACCTGTGGTACCATTTGCCAGGGGCTGACCTGGGCCAGAAATGACAATTGGGTTTAGGCTTCAATGCAGTTTTAGGGAAAGAACATAGGGCCTGGGTACCTGATTAGCAGGAGCCCAGGGCACACTCAGTCAAAGCACATCAGCAATTCTGCAAAAAGTGGGGGCAATCATGCAGAAAGAGGGCACTTTCTCACAATCCTTCACTTTGCTATGCAGTCCTTTTAGCTAAGGCTCTAAGCTGGATGTGGTGCATAAGATCAAAAATTGTTGTAAATGAGAAAAATCTTGCACCTGCATAAGTTGGCTTTTTTCTTTCAGTGGGACATTTGTTTTGATTTTGTTATGGGGCGCTATCTAAACTCTATCACTCATGCTGAACACTTCTACCATTCGCACTTCATGTTACAAAGATATTTTTAACTCTTGTTGGTGTTTTAACTCTGTTTTGATTTTAATCCGTCACCTTTTGATGATATTGTTCTTGCAAGAATTATGGCCTGCTTGAGTTGTGGCTCCAAATCTATTTGAATATATCTTATCATTTTAACCTGTGTCCTCTCTGTATTTCTGTGTTTTAATTAATTTGATCTTGGTCTTTTAGTCTTATTATTGCTGAACTTACAATTTCAAATGTGAACAATTCTGCCTGAAAGGCACATTTGTTTAACGGTAATTTTTTATCCTATGCTGTAATGCTTTTATGACAGTCTTGCGCCATGAAGCTTTTTGAATCAATATGTGTATATATATATATATATATATATATATATATATATATATATATATACACATACACACAAATAAATTAATTTTTACGTACAGCAGCACCTGGAAGTCTGAATTTGTTTTGTAACTATCTCTCCGTACTTGCACATATGGAGATTTTTGCAATACAATTTTATATATCTATATTAATTTCTTTTAAAATGTGTACTCTTCCTACGTAGGTATGTATGTATATATTTATTACTTTACTCCTACTATAAATAGAAAAGAATGAAAAATAACTTTCAACTCCCTCCAATGCACTACTCTGTTTCATCTATACCTCTCAATATATCTTCTACCTCCACTCTCCGACTCAACCCCACCTCATTCTACTTCTATGATCTCCCTAAGAACCCTTCTTGATTCTTCCCTATCCCCAATTTCCTCACCACAAACCTCTTTCTACTACTGTGATATCACATATAACCCTTTCTAAACTCTTCCCTCCTCTATCCCCCTTGACTCACCCCAAACCTCATTTTACTACTATGAGGTCCAAGTGAAGCAGGTCGAAACACATCAGCAGTCTAATGATAACAGCTTCCATTCATAGAAACAAAGGATTAGGGGAATCCACTGTATAAAAAGAAAAGACTATAATGGTCATTACAATACATTAGGAAGGCTCTCAGGGTGCACCTCGGACATTCAATAAGATACCGATTTTTGAATCAGGAATACAAGTATTGCTTAGCAGCATAAACACAATATGATTGTTCAGTGTGGTAGACTTTTACAAATAAATTGACTAGATTAATTGCTCTTGGATGTTTCCCATGGAGACGTGTATGAACAGGAATGCAAAGACAATACCTATGAAGATATATATTAAGTATGCATAGATAGGAGACTGATCTGCAATAGTGACTGATTTTACTTTTGCACTTTATTATAATGTGGAGTGAATCTATACCTAAAGGGGACCCTTTCCCCAAACACATTGCATATACCCAGGGTCCAGTAGAGTTATTTGGATATCTCCATATGATTGCTTACAACTTAAGCAGATTTGGGTCAAAACAGTGACCTTTCTTTGTGGCAACCTTTGAATTATGTTTAAACTCAGGTTTGCTGGTTCATGGGAATGTGAGTTTCCTCAAAATGTTACTACATTCATAGTCACATCATAAAGGAAAATAGACCCTTTGGTAAAAGTGCGCAACTAAGTTTCGTTTGTCCTAAACAATCTCATATATATGTATTTTTAGAACTGTATATATGTTTATGCATTCAAGAACTAGCCATATTTTATGTTTTCTGACATCTAAGTTTACTGTTGGCAAAATAATGATGTATGTGTCAGAATATTCTCTTGAACTTTGCTGTTTTCCATTGCATTTCAGCTACATGCCCATTATAGACTACATAGACCAACAATTTGAGTTGTACCTCCAAGAAGAATTGAAAATCCAACGTTCCTTACATAACTACCATGACACACGTGTACATGCCTGCCTTTACTTCCTTGCCCCTACTGGCCATTCCCTGAAAACCCTTGATTTATTGACAATGAAGAAGCTGGACAGTAAGGTAGGCCTTAAAACGTCAATAAGTTTAACATGTTTATATAAACCTAAATGTATATATTTTCCTCTGTTTATTCATACTGTAGATCAGTTTTGAATAGGATTGGTGTTGCCATGTTTGGCAGCAAGAATACTTTACATATAGTGTGCAGTGTGAGCTGATTGACTTTGAAGTGGGTGTTTAGAGCATGTGAAAATAAGTGGATTGCTGGTACTCTTGCTCATCCATGTAAGGCTCCTGTTTTATGCTTAGTAAGTCATAAGGCTGCTCCCATGACTTTATTCTAGTGTAGTTACTACAATACTTTTTTCTTACAGGCTCTGTTTTAAGAGGCTATACATTTGCTTTTATGTTTTATTTTTCTTTAAAAAAGGTAACGTGGTGATTTCAGTCAAACGTACTGTACTGTAGGACTGATTTGGTTTATTGGCTATATTTTAAGAAAAAAAATCAAAATAAAGATAGAACATTGTGCCTTCTATATGCATATGTTCTCTATTTTACTGCTATTCATATGAAAAAATAGTTTCTAAAAAGCTTTCTGGTGATCCTGCAGATAGATTTTCTATGGTTTATTGATTCAGAGAGAATAAGCAAGGCGGGGAACTAGAATTAGAGGTAAGTAACATTTCTTTCTGCATTGTAGGATCTTTATTGACAGATGTAAACAGCAGAATAAAGGTGTGTGTGTGTGTGTGTGGGTGTGCGTGTGTGTGTGTGTACATACATACAAACCTTTGAAATCTTTACATTCATATATATCCACATAAAAGTACACACGGGTGCCAATGTCCATATGAGGTGAGTCATCCTTTAGAAACCTATCCAGAACAAAGTTTTGGGTGAGACTTACTCTGTGGTGCTGCGCAGGGCTGCCGAGTCCCTTCACCTGGAGCTCCCTGCAGTGGCCATGAGGACTAACCTCCTCACTGAGGTGCTTCAACCGCCAGTAAGCTCTTCGGAGCCTCTACTGAAGTTCAATGAGGCCCTCACCGACGTTCTGATGGGCACTTGGTCCAAGACCTCCACAGTCTCTCCTGTGGATCGGAATGTGGCCCGGCGCCACCGCCCTGCTCTGGGTGACCCCAGCTTTCTGTCGGTACACCCCACCCCTGAGAGTCTGGTTAGCCAGGCCTCTACGTCCCAGACTGCCTTCCCGTCCGCTCCTCCGGATCGGGAATCCAAAAGGTTGGAGCAGTTTGGGAAGAAACTGTTTTCCTCCCTGTGAGAAAGTGCCATCTGTCTTGCATGGTATGCCCCCACTTTTTGCTGAATGTACTTTGACTGAGTGTGCCCTGGACTCCTGCCAGTCAGGTGCCCAGGGCCTATGTTCCTTCCCTAATCACACAAAACCCAAATTGGCAAACCCTGGCCACATGTCAGCCCCTGGTAAATGGTACCCTAGGTACCCAGGGTCTTGTGACCAGGGAAGGCCTCTAATGGCTGCAGCACTCATTGTGCCACCCTTAGAGGCCCTGTACCCTTACACACACACACTGCCCTTGCAAAACAAAGAATCGACATGGCACACATCCCATCACCTACACTGCCATGGCATATATCAGCCACCCCTCTATCTGGGTGCCCTATGCCAATAGTGTGCCCCTACAGTACCCCGGTCCATTCCTGGGCACTGTAAGTGCAGTGCTGCCATTTAAGAGTACATGGTGCTGAGAGCTCGTCAAACACAAACTCCACAGCACCATAATGGCAACACTGAATACTGAGAAGTTTGGTATCAAACTTCTCAGCACATTAAACCCACACTGATGCCAGTGTGGGATTTAATGTACCAAGCACCCCAGAGGGCATCTTAGAGATGCCCCCTAAAACCTAACCTACAATCCACGTCTGTTCTGAGGCTGCCTAGGCTGCCACACAGCAGACCTGTTGCTGGACCCCTGGGTAGGAGAGCCGCTGCTCTCCTGGGCCTGCAACAATGCACATCCTGGCCGAGGTGCTAAATCTCCTCCCCCAGGATAGGCAGGGGGAAGCTTCAAAGGCATGCCGCCTCTGTGAGCTTCCCCAGGCCACTGCAACCCCCCACTCTGGCGGGCAGCTTAGCCGGAAACCCCAAATAAGGACAGGGTATGTGCCAGCCTGCCAACCCCACCCCTCAGGTGGGGGAGGCGAGGTGAAGCACATCTCCGGGCTCTCGCCATCTTGAAGATGGGAAGCCCTACCCTATCAGGACGAGGCTACTGCCCCCCTCCCACAGGAGAGAGGCAGGATAGGGGGTGTACCCACCCCAGGACAGGGACCCATTGGTCCCTGCCCTTCACCTACCTGTAACGCCCCTAAATCTAGTATTTAGGGGCACCATGAACCTTCCTTCCCCAGATTCCAGATTCCAAAATCCGAAGAAGAGCTAGAAGAAAGAAGACCTGCCCTGCAGCTGCTAAGAAGAGGAAGACACAAACTGCTTTGGCCCCAGCCCTACCGGCCTGTCGACCCTCGAACCTGCTCCTGCTCCAACCCGGCATCTCTTGTGGCCAGCAACCTCACAAACCCCGGAGGACCTGGCTACCTTTTGACTCTACGTCCCTGGGACTCCCATGAATAGAGGCTCTACTCAAAATCTACTTCCAATCCCTGGCAGCAGCTCGGAACCGCAAACCCAGCACACTCTGCACCAGCCAAGCCTGGCCTGTGCCGGAGTGAACAAAGACCACGAGGACGACCCCACGTTGACTGTGACCCCGAGTCCAGCACCCAAGGACCTCCCTCGACACTCCTGAAGAAGCCTGCAGCCTCAGAACAAGGTGCCCCCCCAACCGCGATCAACAGAGGATCAACAGAGGGTAAGATTTCCCGACACCAAAAGGCACCCCGGCGCCCTGCGGCACCCTGTGCCCAATCCCGGGGTACCTACCTATCCTCCAACTACCCAACTTACCTCTCGAAATGGTGGTGGCACCTGAAGAATCCTCTTTCCCGAGCTTGCAGTCTTTTTCTAAACCGGAGATTTCCCATTGAAATCAATTGAGCGCCCGAAGGCTCAAAAGCACCCTGCACCCAGCCGCCCGAGTGGCCCTGGCAGTGCAACCTCTACACCTATCTACTTCCCCACTTGCCCTGAGTAAGTGACCAGGAGCCCAGCTCCCACAGCCGCGTGGCCTGCTAGTCAGCAGCCACCAACCAAGGCCCCCCCATCCCTCATAGGATAACATTGGGCCTAACTCTCTCTGCACCTAGTGCCGCTGGGAGTGAACCAACTGTACCTACCTGACCCTGGGGGACCCCTGAGTCTATGCCCAGAACCTCAACTCTGCCAGTCGAATACTTACCTTTAAACCGATAACTCAATTTTCTCCATAGGGTAACATTGACTGGCTTTTTCCTGAAATTTCTTCCAAGTGTGGACTTTTCAAAACTAAAAATATTCACCAAAAATCAGCCGAGTAACGAAAACGAAAATACTCACCTGCTCGTAGGTGAGCTCCCAGTGCTGGATCTTGGTACCCAGCACTGACTCTGAAAACTACTTACAACTGTACTTACCAGAAACCCAATTTTCTTCCATAGTAAATCATTGACTGTTTTTCTGTGAAATGTCTTCTAAGTATCAATTTCTGCAAACTATAAATACTCTTTAAAAATCGTATAATTTCTGAAAACGTAATTACTTACCTGTTTTGGATAAAGGTCCCAGTACTGATTCTAGGCACCCAGTACTGGATTACAAAAGTAACAAGAACATACTATACCTGTAACTTGAATTTTCTGCCATAGGGAATCATTGACTGTTTTCTATGAAATATTTTCTAAGGGTCAACTTTTAAAATAGCAAAATATTGTCTAAAAATCATCACAGTAATTAAGTCGACTTTTATCACTTGATTCCAAGTACTGACCCAGGACTGAATCTAGGATCCAGTCCTGGAATTCCAAAAGTAATCCTAAAAGTAATCTGTGGCAAATAACATGAAACTTCCATTGAACTCAATGCATTATTGTGTTTAAAATAGTGTTGCCTATTGCAACCACTTGTAACTGTTTACAAAAGTCAATTGCATATTGCAAAAGTATTTATATAAAGCATCTCATTCTGAGAAAGTATATTTTAAATCCAATTGTTGGTTCTAAAATAAAACAAGCATATATTTTTTTATATATAAACCATTGGCCTAGAGTTCAGTTATTGAGTGTGTGAGACCATTTGCTGACTGAGTGTGTACAACACATGCTTTACATTGTCCTCTGATACTGCCTTACTGCTCGACCAAGCTACCACTTTAGAGAGTAAGGTTATATCTAACTTTAGTCTCTGCGAAGCCTCTGGGGACTGTGGACTCTGTACACCCTGTACCTATTTGGGAACAGTATATACAGAGCCACTTTCTCAGATTGGTGGATCAACGGTGGGATACAAACTTGCAATTGTTGGACTACTTGGTTACCATCTGATCACACGACAGAACTCTGAAAATTGCCTTTAGAATTCTGATTGGTCTTTTCCAAAATTACTAAAAGTCTTGCTAGGGCCTTGCTTAAGTCCCATTAGAATTTTAGAAAAATAAAAATCACTATAGTCAGGGTAGAGGATTAGAACTGTCAGGTTAGAATGACTCAAACAAACTCAGCTATTAGTGAAAATAATAACATGGACTTGGTGGAGGAGCTCGACCTCACACCTTACTTGCACTTGTCTTTCAAGGAATTGAGGTCCCTATGCAAACTTAAAAATATACCAATGGGCCTGCATCCAACCAAACTAGGGCTCCAGGAGCTCTTGGCTGAGTATGCTAAGGACCAGCCATCTGAACATGGTGATGGCCAGTCAGATGAGGAAGGGGAAGAAGAGGAGGTGGATAATAACCCCCCATACTATCCCCTAGGGAGGAGAGGGCACCCATACCCTTCAATCGAAGAATTAGCATCTGGGGACCTAGAGATCACACAGGTGACTCTGGTACCAGAGAGATCACTGGGGGACCCACCAGTGAAGAGGACAGCCTTGTAAGGTTGGCCAAAAGATTAGAGCTAGAGTCCAGGCTCCTGGCTCTAGGAAAAGAAAGGAGAGAGATGGGTTTAGCACCCATCAATGGTGGCAGCAATAATAAAAATAAGGATAGGGAGGAAACTTCTGACCTTAAAATCCCCAAAGGGATTGTCCCTAAATTTGAGGAAGGTGATGATATCACCAAATGGTTCACAGCCTTTGAGAGGGCTTGTGACATCAGAAAAGTAAAGAAACCTCTCTGGGGGCACTCCTGTGGGAACTGTTCTCTGATAACTGCAGAGACAGGCTTCTGACCCTCTCTGGGCCAGAAGCAGGATCCTATGACTTCATGAAGAAAGCTCTGATTGAGGGATTTGGATTCACTACTGAGGAGTATAGAATTAGATTCAGGGGGGCTCACAAAACCCAGACCCAGTCCTGGATTTATTTTGTAGACTTCTCAGTAAAGACACTGGATGGTTGGTTAGCTGGACATGGTGTGCAGGATTTTACTGGATTGTACAATTTATTCATGAAGGAACGTATATTAAGTAACTGCACAAAAGAAAAGTTGCATCAGCATTTGGTAGACCTAGGTCTAATTTCTCCCCAAGAATTGGGAAAGAAGGCAGACCACTGGGTCAAGACTAGGGTGACAAGGACAATCACTGGGGGTGACCAAAAGAAAGTGGTCACAAAGCCTCCCCAGGGGAAAGGTGGTGAGAATCCCCAAGATAAAAGTCTGAGTCTTCCAAAGGGCCCCAGAAACCTGTTCAGGTGGATGGGACCCAAACTACTCCCTATATGCCTCAACCCTATAGGGGGAAGAACTTTGATCCCTTAAAGGCCTGGTGTAATAACTATAAGAGGTCAGGACACCTAACTGTAGATACATCTTGCCCCCACAACAAAGCCCCTAAGGCACCCAGTACAGCTACTCCTGGGGCAGCAAGTATACAAATGGGATCAGAGGTGTACCCTGAGCAAATCTGGGAACTCACTGAAGCTAGTCTAGTCTCCCTGGGAGAAGTGGAGTTTGCCACTGTAGCTTTGTGGCCACCCAATTTAAAGAAATACTTACAGTACCCCTGGGTGAATGGAACTAGGGTAGAAGCTCTAAGGGATACAGGTGCCAGTGTCACTATGGTGAAAGACACACTGGTTTCCCCTGAGCAATATTTGATTGGCAAGTCTTACCCAGTCACCAACGCTGACAGTGTCACCACTAGTCATCCCATGGCCATGGTGGCCTAAAACAGGTAGTGGTCTCTCCAAAGTTGCCAGCTGCATGTCTGCTTGGAAATGATCTGGAAACCTCAGCCTGGGCTGAGGTTGACCTCAAGGCCCATGCAGCCATGCTGGGCATACCTGAATTGGTGTGTGTGCAAACCAGAGCACAGAGCAAGAGGAAGGGTGAAAAAGTAGGTCTGGAGCCTGATATAATGGCCCAACCAACCAAGAGAAAAGGTAAGAAGACTGGGGAACCAGCTTCTGTACAGCAAAACATTCAGGACCCCTCTCCACAGGGAGAGGATTTGGATACCCCTGAGGGAACTGAGTCCATGGAGCTTGACCCATACCAGGTTGAACTCTTGGGCCCAGGGGGACCCTCTAGGGAAGAGCTGTGCCAGGGTCAGCGAGACTGTCCCACTCTTGAAAGCCTGAGGCAGCAAGCTGTTTCAGAAGCAAAAGGAGATGTCAGTGGTACCCACAGAGCTTATTGGGAAGAGGGATTACTGTATGCTGAGGCAAGAAACCCCACTCCTGGAGCCACCAGGAGGGTGGTAGTGCCACAGAAGTACAAGGAGTTCCTCCTAACTTTGGCTCATGACATCCCCCTAGCTGGACATCTGGGGCAATCCAAAACTTGGGAAAGGCTAGTGAGTCACTTTTACTGGCCCCAGATGCACCAAAAGGTGAAGGAGTTTGTCAGCTCCTGTGTTACCTGTCATGCCAGTGGCAAGACAGGTGGCCACCCAAAGGCCCCCCTCATCCCACTACCAGTGGTGCGGGTCCCCTTTGGGTCCCCTTTGAAAGGGTAGGAGTGGACGATGTGGGTCCACTTGAACCTCCCACAGCCTCAGGGAACAAATGTATTCTAGTAGTAGTGGATCATGCTACTAGGTACCCTGAAGCAATTCCACTTAGGACTACTACAGCTCCTGCAGTAGCCAAGGCCCTCCTGGGTGTCTTCAAAGCTGTAAGTCTGCAAGATGCTGGAGTTAGGGGTCATTGAACCCGCTGATAGCCCCTGAGCTTGCCCAGTGGTTCTGGTCCCCAAACCTCATCAACAAGGTGAAAAGAGAGAGATGAGGTTCTGTGTGGACTATAGAGGGCTCAACTCTGTCACCAAGACAGATGCTCAACCTATCCCAAGAGCAGATGAGCTGATAGATGAATTAGGGGCTGCCCAATTCCTCAGTACCTTTGACTTAACTGCAGGGTACTGGCAGATTGGCATGGCCCCAGGAGCAAAAGAAAAGACCGCATTCTCCACCCCTGATGGGCATTATCAGTTTACTGTGATGGCCTTTGGGTTAAAGAATGCCCCTGCTACTTTCCAGAGGTTGGTGAACCATGTCCTGGCTGGGCTGGAGTCCTTTAGTGCAGCTTATCTTGATGATATTGCTGTCTTTAGCTCCACCTGGCAGGATCACCTGATCCACCTTGGGAAAGTTTTAGAGGCTCTGCAAAATGCAGGTCTCACTATCAAGGCATCCAAATGCCAGATAGGGCAGGGCACTGTGGTGTATTTGGGCCACCTTGTAGGTGGAGGCCAGGTACTACCCTTACAACCCAAGATCCAGGCCATCATGGACTGGATAGCTCCAACAACCCAGACCCAAGTCAGGGCATTCCTTGGTTTGACTGGGTACTACAGGAGGTTTATGAAGGGATATGGGTCCATTGTGACCCCCCTCACAGAACTCACCTCCAAGAAGATGCCCAAGAAGGTTAACTGGACAGTTAGTTGCCAAAAGGCTTTTGACACCCTAAAAGAAACAATGTGCTCAGCACCAATTCTAAAAGCGCCAGATTATGCCAAGCAGTTCATAGTGCAGACTGATGCCTCTGAGCTAGGGATAGGAGCGGTCCTGTCCCAGACCAATGATGAAGGCCAAGACCAACCTGTTGCTTTTATAAGCAGGAGGCTACTCCCCAGAGAGCAGCGTTTGAGTGCCATTGAGAGGGAGGCCTTTGCTGTGGTTTGGTCCCTGAAGAAGTTGAGGCCATACTTGTTTGGTACTCACTTCCAGGTTCAAACTGACCACAGACCTCTCAGATGGCTAAGGCAAATGAAAGGGGAAAATCCAAAGCTACTAAGGTGGTTCATCTCCCTACAGGGAATGGACTTTGAAGTGAAACACAGACCAGGGACTGCCCATGTCAATGCAGATGGACTTCCCAGGTTCTTCCACTTAGACAATGAAGACTCCATAGGGCAAGGTTAGTCTCATCACCTTTCGTTTGGGGGGGGGAGGGGGGGTTGTGTGAGAAAGTGCCATCTTTCTTGCATGGTATGCCCCCTCTTTTTGCTGAATGTACTTTGACTGAGTGTGCCCTGGACTCCTGCCAATCAAGTGCCCAGGGCCTATGTTCCTTCCCTAAACACACAAAACCCAAATTGGCAAACCCTGGCCACATGTCAGCCCCTGGTAAATGGTACCCTAGGTACCCAGGGTCTTGTGACCAGGGAAGGCCTCTAATGGCGGCAGCACTCATTGTGCCACCCTTAGAGGCCCTGTACCCTTACACACACACACTGTCCTTGCAGGATGGGTGTCTGTGTGCAAGACAAAACAAAGAATCGACATGGCACACATCCCTGTGTGCCATGCCCATCACCTACACTGCCATGGCATAAATCAGCCACCCCTCTAGCTGGGTGCCCAATGCCAATGGTGTGCCCCTACAGTACCCAGGTCCATTCCTGGGCACTGTAAGTGCAGTGCTGCCATTTAAGAGTACATGGTGCTGAGAGCTCGTCAAACACAAACTCCACAGCACCATAATGGCAACACTGAAGACTGAGAAGTTTGGTATCAAACTTCTCAGCACATTAAACCCACACTGATGCCAGTGTGGGATTTAATGTACCAAGCACCCCAGAGGGCATCTTGGAGATGCCCCCTAAAACCTAACCTACAATCCACGTCTGTTCTGAGACTGCCTAGGTTGCCACACAGCAGACATGTTGCTGGACCCCTGGGTAGGAGAGCCGCTGCTCTCCTGGGCTTGCAACAATGCACATCCTGGGCGAGGTGCTAAATCTCCTCGCCCAGGATGGGCAGGGGGAAGCTTCAAAGGCATGCCGCCTCTGTGAGCTTCCCCAGGCCACTGCAACCCCCCACTCTGGCGGGAAGCTTGGCCGGAAACCCCAAATAAGGACAGGGGATGTGCCAGCCTGCCAACCCCACCCCTCAGGTGGGGGAGGCGAGGTGAAGCACATCTCCGGGCTCTCGCCATCTTGAAGATAGGAAGCCCTATCCTATCAGGACTAGGCTACTGCCCCCCTCCCACAGGAGAGAGGCAGGATAGGGGGTGTACCCACCCCAGGACAGGGACCCATTGGTCCCTGCCCTTCACCTACCTGTAACGCCCCTAAATCTAGTATTTAGGGGCACCCTCAACCTTCCTTCCCCAGGTTCCAGATTCCAAAATCCGAAGAAGAGCTAGAAGAAAGAAGACCTGCCCTGCAGCTGCTAAGAAGAGGAAGACACAAACTGCTTTGGCCCCAGCCCTACCGGCCTGTCGACCCTCAAACCTGCTCCTGCTCCAACCCGGCATCTCTTGTGGCCAGCAACCTCACAAACCCCGGAGGACCTGGCTACCTTTTGACTCTACGTCCCTGGGACTCCCATGAATAGAGGCTCTACTCAAAATCTACTTCCAATCCCTGGCAGCAGCCCGGAACCGCGAACCCAGCACACTCTGCACCAGCCAAGCCTGGCCTGTGCCGGAGAGAACAAAGACCACGAGGAGAACCACACAGCGACTGTGACCCCGAGTGCGGCACCCAAGGACCTCCCTCGACACTCCTGAAGAAGCCTGCAGCCTCAGAACAAGGTGCCCCCCCAACCGCGATCAACAGAGGGTAAGATTTCCCGACACCAAAAGGCACCCCTACACCCGGCGCCCCGCGGCCCCCTGTGCCCAATCCGGGGGTACCTACCTATCCTCCAACTACCCAACTTATCTCTCGAAATGGTGGTGGCACCTGAAGAATCCTCTTTCCCGAGCTTGCAGTCTTTTTCTAAACCGGAGATTTCCCATTGAAATCAATTGAGCGCCCGAAGGCTCAAAAGCACCCTGCACCCAGCCGCCCGAGTGGCCCTGGCAGTGCAACCTCTACACCTATCTACTTCCCCACTTGCCCTGAGTAAGTGACCAGGAGCCCAGCTCCCACAGCCACGTGGCCTGCTAGTCAGCAGCCACCAATCAAGGCCCCCCTATCCCTCATAGGATAACATTGCGCCTAACTCTCTCTGCACCCGGCCGCCCTAGTGCCGCTGGGAGTGAACCAACTGTACCTACCTGACCCTGGGGGATCCCTGAGTCTATGCCCAGAATCTCAACTCTGCCAGTCGAGTACTTACCTTTAAACCGATAACTCAATTTTCTCCATTGGGTAACATTGACTGGCTTTTTCCTGAAATTTCTTCCAAGTGTGGACTTTTCAAAACTAAAAATATTCACCAAAAATCAGCCGAGTAACGAAAACGAAAATACTCACCTGCTCGTAGGTGAGCTCCCAGTGCTGGATCTTGGTACCCAGCACTGACTCTGAAAACTACTTACAATTGTACTTACCAGAAACCCAATTTTCTTCCATAGTAAATCATTGACTGTTTTTCTGTGAAATTTCTTCTGTCAATTTCTGCAAACTTTAAATACTCTTTAAAAATCGTATAATTTCTGAAAACGTAATTACTTACCTGTTTTGGATAAAGGTCCCAGTACTGATTCTAGGCACCCAGTACTGGATTACAAAAGTAACAAGAACATACTATACCTGTAACTTGAATTTTCTGCCATAGGGAATCATTGACTGTTTTCTATGAAATATTTTCTAAGTGTCAACTTTTAAAATAGCAAAATATTGTCTAAAAATCATCACAGTAATTAAGTCGACTTTTATCACTTGAATCCAAATACTGACCCAGGACTGAATCTAGGATCCAGTCCTGGAATTCTAAAAGTAATCCTAAAAGTAATCTGTGGCAAATAACATGAAACTTCCATTGAACTCAATGCATTATTGTGTTTAAAATAGTGTTGCCTATTGCAACCACTTGTAACTGTTTACAAAAGTCAATTGAATATTGCAAAAGTATTTATATAAAGCATCTCATTCTGAGAAAGTATATTTCAAATCCAATTGTTGGTTCTAAAATAAAGCAAGCATATATTTTGTATATATAAATCATTGGCCTAGAGTTCAGTTATTGAGTGTGTGAGACCATTTGCTGACTGAGTGTGTACAACAAATGCTTTACACTGTCCTCTGATACTGCCTTACTGCTCGACCAAGCTACCACTTTAGAGAATAAGGTTATATCTAACTTCAGCCTCTGCCAAACCTCTGGGGACTGTGGGCTCTGTACACCCTGTACCTATTTGGAAACAGTATATGCAGTGCCACTTTCTCACACTCCCTCAGTTTGGGGTTGCGGTCCATTAATACAGCGTGCCTTTTGGACCATTACACCCACTCCTTGTGGGATACGGTGGCGGACGTGCTGCCCCAGTGTCCGGAGGAGGCCAGGACACAGCTCGCCCAGGCTCTTGCTGAGGGGCGGGATGCAGCACGGTACCCCATTCGATGTGGACTTGACACCACAGTCTCCTGGGTTGAGCGATTGTGACGACTGTGGCGATTCGCGTCACGCCTGGCTGAGGTCCACGAACTTTTCAGGGGATGTCCAGAGCAACCTCATGGACATGCCCTCCGATGGCCGTCGCCTTTTTGACGACAAATCGGATAGTGCGCTGGAGTGCTTTAAGGACTCCAGGGCTACGGCCAAGTCCTTGGGCCTCTCGGCCCGCGCCCGCAAACTTCCGCTTTTTGCCCCTTTCGTGTCCAAGGGAGGGGCGCCCCCACACGTTTGTCCAGCCACAGGCCGCAGAACTAGCCTCAACGTTGTCGCGGACGTGGATTCCGCCGTGGCGGAGCAGGGGGACAGAGAGCCGGTCAGTCCACATCTGCTCCCGCAGCATCTGCCTCAAAGCCTTCCTAGTCCGAGCTTTCAGGCCCATTCCACGCCATTGGGAGGCAGAGTTCGCCATCACCTGCTCCACTGGTGTACCATCACGTCGGACAGGTGGGTGCTGCAAATCGTACGAAGGGGCTACTCCCTGCCCTTCAAGGCGACCCCTCCAGCCATGCCACCGCAGTACCACCGCATGTCGGGGGATCACTTGCAACTTCTACAGGAGGAAGTTACGGCCCTCTTGGCCAAGGGGGCCATCGAGCGCGTTCCTGGCCCAGAAGTAGGCTGGGGTTGTTACTCCCACTACTTTCTGGTTCCCAAGAAGTGCAAGGGGGACCTATGCCCTATCTTGGACCTCAGGAGCGTCAATGCCTTCCTCCGGAAGGAGAAGTTCAAGATGCTGACTTTAGCTCAGGTTCTGGCTGCCCTAGACCCTGGAGACTAGATGGCAGCGTTGGACTTGCAGGACCCATATTTCCACATCCCCGTCCTGCCGGCCCACTGGCGTTACCTGCGGTTCACGGTAGGCCACGAGCACTTTCAGTTTACCGTGCTCCCCTTCGACCTCACCATTGCCCCTCGGGTGTTCACAAAAGTGATGGCGGTGGTCGCAGCTCATCTGTGCAGATTAGGGGTTCCAGTCTTCCCCTATCTCGACGACTGGTTTTTGAAGGTGGGCTCTCCCCAGGCAGTTGTCTCCCACCTCCAGACTACGGCCGACCTCCTGCATTTGCTGGGGTTCTCTATCAACGTGCCGAAGTCACATCTGAGTCCCTCCCAGAAGCTCCTTTTCATGGGAGCGGTTCTGGACTTGGCACAGTTTCGGGTCTATCCTCCCGAACAGTGGGTTTGGGATATTCAGGCTCTGATTCCGATCTTTCAGCCATTATCCAGAGTTTCGGTCAGGTTGACTTTGCGGTTGCTGGGTCTGATGGCCTCCTGCATCCTGCTGGTACATCACGCCAGGTGGCGGATGCGAGCTCTGCATTGGGACCTGAAGTTCCAGTGGGCGCAACATCAGGGCAACCTGTCCGACCACTTCCTGATTTTGGAGGGCACTACAAGACAGTTGCAGTGGTGGCTCACGGACCGCGATTGGGTCAGTGGTAGATCCCTCTCCGTACCCCCACCGGAGCACACAGTGGTGACGGATGCGTCCCTCCTGGGATGGGGGGGCCACATGGGAGAGGCGGAGATCAGAGGCCTCTGGTCTCCGGCGGAGTCCCGGATCCATATCAACCTGTTGGAGCTGCGCGAGATCCGGCTTGCACTGAAGGTATTTCTTCCCTCTGTCCGGGGAAGTGTAGTGCAGGTGTTCACGGACAACACCACCGCCATTTGGTATTGCAACAAACAGGGCGGGGTGGGGTCGTGGACCCTTTGCAGGAGGCTCTGCGCCTCTGGACTTGGCTGGAACATCAGGGCATCACCCTGGTGGTTCAACACCTGGCAGGGTCTCTGAACGCCAGGGCGAACAAACTCAGCCGCCGGTGCATGATGGATCACGAATGGCGTCTGAACTCGGACGTGGCGCAAGGCCTCTTTCGGCAATGGGGAGAGCCTTGGTTAAATCTATTCGCCACCGAAGAGAATGCGCAATGTCATCAGTTCTGCGCGTTGGAATTTCCAAGGGGGCACTCGCTCGGAGACGCTTTTTGTCGCGAGTGAAGTTGCGGTCTGTTATACGCCTTTCCGCTTATACCACTTCTGCCCAGAGTGCTGAAGAAGATCAGGCGCGACCGGGCCCAAATCATCCTTGTGGCTCCGGATTGGGCACGAAGATACTGGTATCCCGAGCTACTCAGTCTGTCAATCGATCCCCCGATTCGACTTCCTCTTCAGGAGGACCTTCTGTCGCAGCAGCAGGGGACGGTCCTCCACCCGAACCTGTCCAGCCTCCACCTCCATGCGTGGAGATTGAGCGGCGGCAGTTGATGCCATTTCACTTGCCTCCTGAAGTCTGTGATGTCATTCTGGCAGCCAGGCGCCCCTCCACTAAAACGGTATACGCCTGCAGGTGGAACAAATTTGTGGCATGGTGCACAGCAAAGGCTGTGGATCCCCTTTCCGCCCCTCTTTCTGAGGTTCTCCTCTTTCTTCTTTCCCTGGCCCAGCAGGGCTCTGCTCTGGGCACCATCAAGGGATATCTTTCAGCTGTTTCTGCCTTCTTAAGGCTTCCTGATCAGCCTTCTCTTTTCAAGTCCCCTGTTGTAAATCGATTCTTAAAAGGCATTACTCACATGTTTCCTCCTGTCCCCTTTGTGATGCCTCAGTGGGACTTGAATCTGGTGTTAACTTACCTGATGTGCGCTCCCTTTGAGCCACTTCATAACTGTCCTCTTCGTCTTCTGACTCTTAAGACTGCTTTCCTGGTTGCCATCACCTCTGCCAGAAGGGTGAGTGAGCTCCAGGCCTTTCATCTAAACCTCCTTTCCTTTCTGTCCATCCGGACAAGGTTGTTCTGAGGATTCGTCCTTCTTTTCTTCCTAAGGTGGTTACTGCCTTTCACATCGGGCAGTCCATTACCTTGCCCACCTTCTTTCCGCCTCCGCTTCCCTCGAAAGAGGAAGAGAGGCTCCACCGACTGGACCCAAAACGTGCGCTCTCCTATCTGGACTGCACATAACAGTTCCAGGTGGACGTTCGCATCCCTGGCCATTCTCTTAGCGAAAAGGAATATAGCTATGCATTGGAGAGCTCCTGCGGGGCCCTCGGAGGCAGCTTGGATGGGAGCACTACTCAAATGGGGTGCAGCAGAGGAAGAGACACTACGAGAGGAAGAGGTTAAGGGCACCTGTAAACATCCAATATCCATGGAATGGGCACAGCTCCTCATCCACTTCAAGCAGGAGCGAGCAGAAGGGGAAACACAGGAAATGACGCAGCCTGCACCCCACACTCCCTCCCTTTCCCCCGCCACTCAGGACCCAATGATAACGATAGCGGTACAATAGACAAGTAGAAGAATCAACTAGGAGAGATGGCCGAAACCCCCCGCGTTTATCGCTTGCCCTTACAACGGCCCACTTTCTCCCTAGATCACCTCAGGACACATCCAACGTACCTGCACTCAGTCAACGCACCGCCCACCAGGACAGCTTATCCTTGCCCGCCCTACATCTACTCCCCCCCCTCATGTTCCTCTTATTAATTTCCCTCCCCCCTTTTAGTTTTTCCTTTTTTACCGTTTTTCCTCTCCTCCCCACAGTTCCGAGTTAATTCCATCGGCAGTTCAAAAACCGATACGCTAGTTAAACGGAATAGATGATCACATACATCATGAGGGAAGAGCTACACAGACAGAAACTGGGAGAACGAGCTAACCCTAGCTAACACGTGACACACAGGTACAGTCGCAATGGCGCACACTACAGCCTATTGGAACAAACCAGTAGTAGATTTACGATCTTAGCAATGTCAAGAGGTTCCAGGGACTAGGCAACAAATGCAATTACCCTTTGTAAACAGGAATGATACTTTACGATGATGTAAAAAGTGGTTCGTCAATGATATATTTGATGTACATTATGGAATGTTGTATGCAAAACCCTAATAAAATTAAAACCAAAAAAATAACAGTTCTAGGTGGACGGCCAACTCTTTGTTGGCAACGTGGGCGCTAAAAAGGGGCGGCCGGTGCACAAGCAGACCATCTCTCGGTGGGTCGTATTGTGCATTAAGGCCTGTTATTCCTTGGCTAAGAATGATCCTCCTGTGGGGCTGAGGGCCCATTCCACTCGGGCCACAGTGGCTACTACTGCCCTGGGACGGGGAGTCCCTCTGCAGGACATTTGTCAGGCAGCAACGTGGGCCTCGCTGCACACGTTTGCCAAGCATTACTGCCTGGACAGCCAAGTCCGGAGAGACGGCTTCTTCGGCCGTTCCGTTCTCCAGGACTTTCTGGTGTGATCTTGGTTCACAGACCCACCACCGGGGTTGGTATTGCTGGAGTATCTATTCTAAGGTAAGGAATCTAACTAACGTGTTTCTTTTAGATGAACAAGTTACTTACCTTCGGTAACGATCGATCTGTAAGTTCGTTAGATTCCTTTCCGCCCCACCCATCCTCCCCGTTCTGCGAACTGATATCTAGGGTTAAGGTCATCCCTTTCAGCACCCTAGTTTCATGGCACCAGTGTCGGTTTCTTGCATGGCTCTGCGTTCCTGGCGCGGAAAGCTATGTACAGAACTGACGACAGCGCGCGAGGGCGGCGTCTAAGTACTCCGACGACGTCATCCCGGCGATCACAACGCCGATGATGAACGGGGAGTCGCAGACGACGCCTACCGACGCGCAAGGGTATTGCTGACGAAAAATCTTTCCGGATCCAGCCTGACGCCTGGGGATATTCTAAGGTAAGGAATCTAACTAACTAATGTTTCTTACAGGTATATCGCTACCGAAGGTAAGTAAATTGTTCATCAGCTTCAGAGTGAAGCTTAAAGAAATGATGGCGAGAGAAATAAGCCAAGGGCTGAGAGGTCATCCTTCAAGGCCTCTCCACACCCCTACTCCTCAAATAGACTTCCCAAGAGGAAGGTTTGAGGGAAGAGGGAAAAAAGATGTCAGGAAACACCACTGGTGCTGGAATAATTTTCAGAGTGGGTGCTGTCATCAGTGTTACATCACTGAAGAAGGCATAGTAATTTTGAAAAATGATGGTGTCACACAAAAAATAAGTGTATCAAATGTGCCATGCCCATTCAGGAGGAGAAATGTTAGGGTGTGGTATGTAGCCGGTGGTGCATTTTGATGCTCTGAAGTTTTAGCGCATTGTCATTGATAGATACAGCATTTTCCATTGAAATGGTCACCGAATTCACATAAACGTGCAGTTTTACTGATAAAACTGTGTAGCGCAGAAATGAGCATGTGTAGAAATCGGATTTCATCGCATATTTATCATTAGCGGATTACCCAGTAAAGTTCCTAGATTTGTTTTGATCCTAATAAAACCTTTGTTTCCATCACACTCCAGAATTACAAAATATGGGCTTCATTTGTGCTTTCCAAATTGTTGCTATATTTTGAAATATTTGTGCGTTTCATTTACAGATATTTAAAAGTTTGTGTGTCCAGAAAATAATGGACAGCCTTTCCTTTCGCTCCCTGTACCCCAAAAAGATTGTCACCTTGGTCACTTTTACAAAACCTTCTCACTTTGCAGCCAGAGAAAGAAAAGTAACCCCCAGTTTCCTAGTTAAAATATGAAGCAGTTTGGCAGAACACAGGGCCTGACATATGTTCTTTGTCTTTGAACACACAGCAAATGTGATAACATAAATATACAATTCAAAGGCATTTTGTAATGCTTATTCACCTTCTGAATTCCAGAATGGGTTTTTTTGGTGGGTGCTGCAGCACTCCCCATACTCCTGCTTCCAGTGCTGTGGGAAACACCATCAACACCACTATTCTAGGCAACACTCCAGTTTGGTGTTTAAGTTGTCAATGTCAAAAGTTTCAGTGCCAGCATGTTCTCTGTTGACTAGGTTTCACAAGTCAGTGACACCATCAACGTCAGGGCTCTCAAGACCAACAGACAAAGATTCAACGACAAAGTCACCACCGTTGAAATCGACGTCAGAGGCACTGATCACCATCAAAACTTTCATCAACAATAAATAAACACGGATTGATGACTGAGCACCCTATGATTTTTTCTGTCTCGCCTACACCATCAAGACATTCAATTCAGATCTTGCATTCTCTAAATCAGGTTTCTTCTTCGTTGGCACCCAGGCTTTCACCATCTTCATTCACAACCACTCCTTAAAAGAAGCTGAGACTCTCTGAAGGGTACACATCAGATCTCCTAGGATTTTCACGTTACATGATTCCATTAGATCTCCCTCTACAAACCCTTTTGGCTCCACTTGACTTTCCCACTTCACAACCAGGCACAACATCGTAAGAATTGCCGCCACCACCATTGCCAAAATAGAAAATGATGTCAAGGCACACTTCAGTGTCGCTGCTAGGTAGCCGACCTGTACCTCCTCTGGCTTCCTCATCCAAGGGGTGGGAGCCTTAAGCATCGGCGATGGCTTAAAAGCAACAGCTCTTGGAAGCTGTTTTTCTACAGAGCTGAAAGCATGAAAGCTTGCAACATTATTACTTTAATGTTCCTTATCGTGCGGCGTCCCAAGGGCATAACTAAACTACTGTGAAGGAGTCGAGGGGTGTCATTGTTCCCTTTGGCCCTGTATTCAAAAAGAAGCTCTTGAGTAGAACTTGTAACTTCAGTAAGGCAGAGTGTCCCCTCTTCATGCTACCTGGAGTCCAATAGGGAGAGGCTAGACTACTGTCGAGGTAGAGGTGGTACCCAATAGCACCCCCACACAGAGTGAACTGTGTGAATTACTTCTCAGAGTGACTTTCTCTATCTTATTCTGAGGTGCAGGGTCTCTGACTTGGAGACTGCAGAAGAACGGAGGAAGCAAGAGACTCACAGAAAGTCGCTCTCGGTTTGTGTGGCCTTCTGGCATCACAAGATGATTGCAGAGCACCACTGATGATCCCAGGTGATGTAGCACAGTGACAACAAGAACTGAGACTCATGGCTAAACCCCTATTCAAGAATGGCATGAATCCTGAAACTGTAAGCATTTTATCTCTAATTTAAAATGCACAATAATCATTGCTTACAGCATTAAAATAAAAGAAAAGTAAATGGCCTTTTAAAAAGTGCATATTCCTACAGATGGCCAGAAAGGAATCTAGTAATCAAAACTAAGAGGGGAGTTACCCCAATGTAAAACACAAAGGGACGGGGTATCAGGAATCAAAACACAAAAGTCCCTGTCATTAATCTAAAGAGGCCTACGGTATCGTCCTCAGCCAAGTGTCAAATGTTCACAGACTCGATAAGTTATCTCAGAAAAGGGGCTATTGTTACATATTTGTCTATTTACTGGAAAGATTTGCCCTGCGATCTATCGTCAAAATACCCTATATTGTATATGCACTAAAAAACCTTTTGAGAAACTTATTAATTAAAAACAAAATCATTTATTACATTTAAAAAATATAAATTGTACAATAAAACTCTACAAGACCTCCCAATTTGGGTTACAATCTTTAATAATCACAAGTAAAACTAATCATCATAGTTAAAAGTCGACGCAGCGTTTCGGTGATATTCTTAATGTTTCCACCTTCTTCAGGACTAAAAAGTTTCATCAAATCTAAAATTAGAGAAGATTTTTTTCTTTTTTATCAACTTCATAATCAAAAGTGCAATTTACAATATTGTAAATTTTAAATACAATTTCTTGTTTTCATTAATTACACCCTCCTTGAACTACTACGAAAACCTTTTGTTTATTCAAACTACTATTCGATAACTACTAGATGGAACAGACACTTGGCTATGTAATGATCTTATTTTTAATAAACATACATGCTAATAGAAACAGAAGGGTATTGGTTCTTCCAATCGCAGATAGTCCACCAGTAAATCAAGTAGGTGGCTCGATCTGCGGCCCTGATCTTGAAGGTGGGATAGTTCCCGGATCTGAGCTATGTATTTTGGTGTGGAATATGGCTGGAATTCAGAAATTACTATCGGACCCTGATTGGTGTAGTTTTGTGGATACTTTTGATGTTATTCTCTTCCAGGAAACATGGAGCCTGACTACCCCGCACAGGAGTGGTTATTCAGTATATGCAATTGAGGCAAAAAGAAAAAAACACGGTAGACCTTATGGAGGTCTGGCCATCTGGGTAAAAACCACATTGGGGTTTAGAGTTAGGTTTTTAAAAGTTGATACGCAGGATATGTTGGCACTTGAACTGACCTTATACTGTGGGTGGAAGGTTAGAATATTTAATGTTTACAATAGAGTAGATTGTGCAACTGAGAAAACAATCACTATGAGCAAGTTAGATGATGCCTTAACTAAATACTCGGACAGCACTATTGTTGCAGGTGATTTCAACTGCACTTTTGAACCTTTTATTTCTACCCCCCAAGATCTCACTGAGGATTGGGATTGTTAATGGAAGTCAAGTCAAATCAGCTTTATTCGATTTTAAGTCATAAAATCATAAAGCACAATAATAAAAAACAATTTAAAAAAACGTTTTTCCAGCTTCAAAGATGTTATAAAGTACAGAAGAAACAATTCATGTAAACAAGCAGTAATACATTATTTTAAAAGATTATACCTTGATAAAAAAAAGAAAACCCAAACACCAGACCATAATAATAGTATCACATCGTGTTACGAAGCCTCATAACAAGCTTTAAAAAAGCCGACACAGCCATGATTGTATATTCATTTTCCAGCATTTGCTATTTTAAAAAGGCTATTTTACATTGCTTTAAATTCCAGCTTTTTAGTATGGGCAGCAAACACTTTTTCCCGGGAGCGACATAATATTTATAAAATAAAGTGCAGTGCATCGTGGTTAATCTAGAGGTTTCGTCGCATGGACATATTGGATGGAGTATTGACCAGTCATTAATGTCAGGAAATGTAACCATCCTGTAAAAAGAGCCATAGCGAAAACGGGACAAAAGCATACGTCTAAAGCCACTCTACACATATTATATAGGGTTGTAAACCTGGACAAGAGGACATCAGCTCATTTGCCATAACCGATTTTCTTTCTCTTTCTCGGTGAGCCACCGCTTGTTTTCCAGGTAGTTCATACAGTGTAACTTAAGGGATTTTCTAGTGACACTTTCCAGGCTGCTAGGATGATAGAAGTATTCAGGGTGACCAATCCACTTGACAGATTTTTTTATATAGTTAATCCAAGGCAGGTTGGACACCCAATCCAGATTAAGGCCATCCTTAATTACGTCCCTGTTAAATCCCTTCTCTAATGACACCCATATCTTATGCCATAAAAGCAAGGGAGTGATCTTTATAATGTCAGAAATGTAGTCTATGCCAAGTTCCCTATGGCAACAGTAAGTTGAAGTCGAACAGGGAACTGCCAGAAGATAACGCAAAAAGCTGTTTTCATGACGTTGAATTTGGTCTGTGGGTTCTATGCCCCATATGCCTGCCCCATATGTCCCTGTAGAAATACATTTTGCCATATAAATTGCCATTAACTCCGACACAGGTCTCCCGCCTAATTTTTTCGAGAAATTAATTACAGCACCTCTGGCTCTCGAGAAGATCAGGCTTCTGCTGTTCATGGCTGCTTTCCAAGATCCCTTCCTGTCAAAGGTTATACCTAGGTAGGAAAAATTGTCCGTGCTGACAACTTTCTTATTTTCAATAAAAATGTCACAATTCTTTCTAGCTTTTAAGCCACTGCTCATAGTAAAGGTCTTAGTGATGTTCACCTTTAAGCCCCGATCTGACATGTAAGCAGCAAAGTTTGTCACAGACCTTTGCAGACCCAACTGGGTCCGCGACATTATAACCGCATTGTCTGCGTACAATAAAATAGGGACCGGAGAAAACCTAATCATTGGGTAGTCGTGCTGCTTCTCAGCCAAATACTGTCCTAGGCTGTTGATGTAGAGTGAGAAAAGCAGGGGGCAAGAATGCACCCCTGCCTCACCCCTCTTTAAATGGGAAATCTTTCTGAGCATTCTCCCTGTTTCCCATACCGTGCTCTTGCTCCTGCCCCCTGTATAATTCCTTTATAAACGTTATCAGGGAAGGATCCATTTCTAGGTCTTTAAGAGTGTCCCACAGCATGAGATGTTTTACACAATCAAAAGCGGAACTTAAATCTACAAAAGTAAGAAAAGGTTTGCCCTCCTTAGCTTTGGTGTATTTATCAATGATCAGGGACAAATTTAGTCCCTGTTCAATAGTGCCCACGCCTGCTCGAAAGCCATATTGAAACACTGATAGCATACCAGTCTCCTCTGCCCATAGCTCAACTTATTTAAAATAACCCTGCCTGCTATTTTCATATAGGCATCTAGTAATGATATCGGGCGGTAACAGCTGGGTTAATTCCTATCCCCTTTCTTATATATGAGGATCATGATCGCGTCTGCCCAGGTGGGAATTAACCCATAACGAGTACAACACCTAAAAACATGGGTTAGGAGAGGAGCCCATAAACCGGTGTTAGCTTTATAAACATCTACCGGTATGCCTTTCGGCCCAGGGGCTTTCCTTGAGGCACTGTCATTAATTGCCCTAGTGACTTCCTCCATGGTGATATTAATCTCTAGGGTGAAAGAACCTGGGCCAGCTTTATCAGCTGTGCTAACCGCAGCTGTCTCTGACGTATTAGCACCAATCGGCTCATCCGTATAGAGTCCAGCAAAAGAATTCAACCATTTTTCGCCGCTGATCGCCATGTCAATGGTATTTATCTCTCTATCATTCAGGAATGGGGCATTAACCGCTCTCCAGAAGCCGGTGTTATCTTTAGATACACATGCCGCATGTAGGGCCTCCCATGCTTCCCTTTTTAGTGTATTTCTACGTTTTTTTAGTGCCAACCGGTACAACGATCTTGCCTGCTTAATTTCGTCCCTGGATCTCAGTGGTTTGTTTAATGCCTTCTTTAGGATAGTGTGGGCCTTTGCACAATTGTTATCAAACCATCCCTGAGAAGGTTGGCATCCCTTACGTTTAACCCTTGTTAGCAGTTATCTAGCCTCGTCTGAGATCTTAAGAAAAGCATTGAAAACATCTTTGTCCTCCCTATCATGTGAAAGGCATATCTCTATTTCCTTAATCAAATTGGTAATCAAATTTACCAGAAATGCCTCAGGGTCAACGTTTTGCCACTTTAACGTGTAACCATTTATACTAGCGATGCTAATATCAGGGCCTGCGTAGAAGTTTTTCATATTGCAGCTATAGGGTTTCGAGAAAACTGATCCTGAACTGACGCTTTACCCTGTATTATCCTTTTCTTCACCAAGGAGCTCTTTTTACCCCTTAACGGACCTTGTCCTCTTAATGTCTCTACTGTTCTATCCTCCCGCCTTTCAGGATTTTTGCTGCGCTTTGGGGGTGGCTGAATATCCCCCATTACTTCACTGAGGTCGCTTTGAGTTATATGTCCAGAGATGTTCTGTATTGAGCCGTTTCGTTGAGTCTCGATGGAATGAATCTGAGCAAGCGCTAAAGAACTATCCCGGCTACAACCTCCCTCCTTCCTTTCTGGGTGCCGTCTATCCTTCTCTAGCGACTCCTCAGCTGTGCTAATTTGCTCCTCGATGGCCCCCATAGCCCCAGTAAGGCATGACAGTAATGAAGTTTTGTTTATGGTCTATTCCCACCTTAGATCTGCCAACAGTAAGGCGGTCAAAGAGAGGAGCTCAGATGCTTGCGTTAACTCTACAACATGAGCTTAGAGCCACAAATGGTAGGACAAAATCTGACCCGAAAGGGGAACCTAATTTTAACAGACCAGTTAAAACCAGTAGAGTTGATTATTGCCTAAATACCCCAAACCTATGGCCTCAATTATTTGACATGACGGTGGTGAAAAGGACAGAAAGTGACCATCATGCTCTTGCCCTTACCCTATTAACAGAGGGCCCTTTGCAGCCAAACCACAGGGTCCATCCGATGTGGGTATACTTACTACTGCAAACAATCAGAAAGCTCTAAAATGGACATGGGTGGAGAAACACCTAGAAGCCTTAGAAGTAGTAAAGACTAAAGCAAGGCAGCTGATCAAGGATCTGAGCGGTCTTTGTCCTAAAGATTCCATTGCGATCTTAGGGCCAACCCATGACCTCTTCTTTAGCAAGATAAGAAGCTTACTAAGCCAACCAAAAAAACCAAGGAGTAATGAGGGACAATGTATTGGCTTAAAGCCCGACAACAAGAGTTCCTGGTTTAACCAGGACTGCAGGAAGGCAAAGGAGGCGCTTATTGGCGCAATCAAAAGAGGGGTCCATGTAGAAATTTCTACCTGTAGCGTTGGATATAAAAAGGCTATCGACAAAGCTATCGAGTGGGAAGACACACTCTGGGAGTCTCTGCACACAGCCCTGTCGGAAATCAGCACATTGGATCAGTTGTTTTGACTGATCTGCATTTATTGGAAGGAACTAGTTGTAAAGGGAGGAAAGCTCTATGTGGCTTTTGTGGATCTGCGTACAGCATTCGATTTAGTTCCACAAAATAAATTATGGGGGGTGCTATTGGAGATTGGTGTTCCAGTTAATATTTTAATTCGATTGCACTCCGAATTCTGCACAGGTTAGATGGGGTGTCAACAGTCAAGTAACTGAAACTTTTCCAGTCAAGCGAGGAGTGAGACAAGGATGTGTGCTAGCTCCGACACTTTTTACTCTTTTTATTAGTGGAGTGGTTGAGTTTTTAGATAAAGATGGCTGTGACGCTCCAAAAATAGGGTTAGGTAGAGTACCGGCACTATTGTTTGCTGACGATACCCTTTTAATCTCAAAATCTCCACAAGGATTGCAGCAACTTCTAAACGATTTTTTAAAGTTTTGTAAAGAAAGAGGGCTTAGTCTAAATGAAACCAAGACTAAATTCAGGATCTTTGATAAAGGTAAAAGTGTAGCAAAGACCAGGCCAATGTGGGCAGGTAGTACTAAATTGGAGAAGGTCGAATCCTTTGATTACTTGGGTATTCAACTTACCCCATCAATCAGCTGGAGCCCTCAGGTGGAAAAATCAAAACTCCAACTACTTCAACAATGTGCACACATAAGCAAAATACATAGGAGGACAGTATCTAGGCAAATCGCCCCCAGTCTCCAAATTTACAATACTAAGGTTTTGGGCGGGGTACTGTATGGTGCTGAGCTTTGGGGCGTTAGTTCCCAGGCTTCTCTGTCCACAGTTGAAAATCGGTTTCTTAGTTCACTGGTTGACCTCCCTGTTACCCTCGGATTCCCTTTTATTTTCACATTGCTCATAAACAATTAAAGCATAAAGTAAATTACAAAATGCTATCATTTTTGTTTAGACTCTGGACGACTGAAGAGTTGGATCCCTATCGTGATGCCCTAAGGGATCTTTTAAGATTCCCTCAGGCTGCATCAATAAGGTGGTTCTCCTGCCTGTGTGATCTACTAGGGAAATTGGGGATGGAAAGTTTCTGGTCTAGTCCAGGAACTATGAGCAGCATTTCGCAAGACCAGTTGAAAAAGATGTATTGGGATAACATATTCCAAATGGAAATCAGAACATTTTTCAGGCCTAACAAAAGATTTTTTAACCTATAAAAATGTCCCACGTTTTGAAATGAAAATAGATGAAATTACCCCTCCGTTGGCCCGCAAGCTTTTCTTGCAGTTTAGATACACGAGCCTACCAACTAATCTTTTCTGCTCAAGGTGGTGCATGTGCCCCCCAGTAGTTGATTTATGCCCTGCGTGTAAAGTTTCGACAGAATCTATTGCTCATTTACTTTTTTTTTGTCCTTATTATGCGCTATTGAGGAAGAAATGGATAACACCATTATGTAGAGCTGTTGGTACGGGTCTTTATCCCGATATCCTGAGGCTATTGTCTACGGATACCCGTAGATTGATAGTCTTTGGTATTTCTAGTTTTTTATATGCTTTGTGGATCAGGCGGGGAAAGTTAATGCTCTGAATTCCTTTTATTTGTATTTTTTTTATGTATGATTCTGTATTAAAAGGGAAATGAACTGCTGTATCTTGTATACTGAATTTATTTTTATTGATTTTATTTAATGGTTTTTTCTCTTTTTATGGATCCTGTGCTTTGATGTACTTTTTTGAATCTCTGAGATTGTAATAAAGTTTAAATGAATGAAAGAACTCCAACATTAACTGTGGAAGGCATGGCTGCTTAAGTCTCCCATTTTACTATTAGAGCCACGCAAAGAGTTGTGGTATGACAGAGGGCTGTGAAGTTACCCCATAACATATAGGACACTTTATGCCAATCTTAGTTTTTTAGTCAACGTTGCTTTGCATTCTGGGACTTGGAGTTTTGTTTTAACATTTTAAGAACATTGTTAGAAATTCCTGTTTGGAAAGTGCTTTTCGGATAGATTGTGGGCAACCCAAATGCCATGATGTGGTGCCACTTTGCCACTGCGGAAACCTATCCTTCCCAGCTACCAAAGCTGTGTTTTGTTAGGTAGGCTTACAGTGCTGCTGTGCTACTCTTCCTGTTTTCGTGGAGAGAGGTTTGCGCAGCTATGGGTGATCTGAGAAGCATCAAGAGGCCAGAGCCTGCGTGTCCCTCAAATGTTCAGGGCTTATTGTTCCCTGAGCAGCCCCATATGATGTGAACAAGAGGTCTGCACAACTGTTGCCCATGCTATCTCTATTTTGTGGGGAAAGCTTCCACAGCACCTTGCTTCCTGTGGTGCATGGTATGGTATAGTATCAGTGTTTGTACAGCACTTAACCCTTGCGAGACCCTAAATGGTTTTATAGATAGGTAGCTCCCTACCCATAAAAACCAAAAGGTTTAGCATTGTTTTAGGTTATAATTTTTCAATTTCAACATAATTTTTCATGCAGGTTAATGAGTAGCTCTCAAGGCTTGAAGGATAGAGAGATTTGTTCATTAGATGTGCAGAGTCATGCAGGGTTTTGCTAAATGTGGTAAAGATTCATAATTAAACAGATGGCTTTCGATTTTGTTCAAACAATATAATGTTTTGCCTTATGAAAGGTGTAGATGTGTTGTCATCTCCTATTATCTACCCCATGGCTGGTTATCTTCTGTTGTGCTTGGCAATGTTTTGTCATAAGTCACATTGAAATTCCTTTGTCCTTTGCATTTGGTAGTGATGGGATAGAGTTTGGTTGTCACTACCCATATCTAGTTGGACCCTAAGGTTCAGTTTCCAAACGTTGTGGAGGCAGGCTCGTAGTGGTCTGTCCATCTCCATTCGGTTCAGGTTGGAAAAAGCCACATCTCCATCATTCTTCTAAATTCAAGGTGCTTATCTATGGCTTGTTTCCTTTACAGAAATTAATTCCATAGTTTGGCAGGTTGGATTTAGACCAGCTGTACGACCCATGTTTAGGTCTCGCGAGCCAAAGGCTCGAAGAGACATTTTATATGTGGGATTTTCAAAGTGCTATCCACAGTCTTTTGGCTGGCCTAAACCTTGAGTGCACGAGATCACATGCACGTGCACAGCTGCTCCTCTGCTAATTGCATTCCCCCTCCTTCTCACCCAGCCCTTTGATGCTCTGCTCGATTACTTTCACTTTCGCCGCTTTGACCCTTGCATTCCCCCCTCCCTTCTCACCCAGCCCTTTGATGCTCTGCTCGCATCTCCCTCCTCCCTGGGCGTGAAGGGAGACAGAGACATCCTCCTTAATTGCTGTTTCCCCTCTGAGCCGAGAACACATCGGGTCCTGTGGACACGTTATTGATCAGCTCCGAACTCCGATACATTGCTCTCAAGTGACCGTCTGTCAGAGGAAACAAGCAGCAGGCACTTAAATGACCTATGGGGCCCCAATAATGCTAAACACTACGAAAATCAGATAGAAATCTGTACAAACCGACACGAGTCACATGCCATGTGTTTGGGTGTCAGTGTGCTCTCGTGAGCACTGCCCATCAAGTCGTGCCACCCTGCAGCGTTTAATAGCACAGATTATGACAAAGCTCTGAGCATACACCCCGCTCCCTCCTCATCTTTCGCCAGCTTCACCTCTTTCACCCCTCCTCTGCCTTTATCCGTTCTCCCTGCTATCAGCAACCCGTGAAATACCTTCCTCTTTTACACCCTTCCTTTTCTCACCGCTACATCTTTCTTTGCATTCACAGCTCTCCGTGTTCCCTCCCTCTCCATCTCGCTAAAAACACCTACTCCTCTCTGCCTCTCGCCCTGCTTTAACCGGCTCATTCTCACACTTTCCTGGCCGCATACTTTCCACGTGTTCTCCCTCTGACAACACTAATTACACTGGCGTTCCTGCCGGCACGCGTGGGTTCTTCTTTACGAGTGACCAGGATCACACCGTGCCAATGCATGCTGGCCCCAGAGCTCTCCAATCACCGGTATCTCTGTTGTTTTCTGTGTCCACTCGTGCACGCGGACCTCCAGCCATAACTCTCGCATGGCCAAAGTTTAAAACACTTCATCTGCTGTCAGGGGCGCTATTACATACACACTTTAAGGGGGGGCTATTTTAAACTAGGTGGGGGGGGGGTTGGGGCTATCTTCAGTACCTATGCCAATGTTTGCTTGTCATGGCAGATGTTGACACAAAAATAGGTGAAATTACTTTTTCCAGTTGGTTGACATTACATTTTGAGTTCGTCTCCCAACAAGCGAACTGCTGCCCTGGCCCATACCTTCCTGGACTACAACCAGGAGTGACACCCGCCCCGCGCCTCCAACCACACTCTACTGGGAACAGACAAAACTTGCACCTTTTTGCGTTTCAGACTCGAGATCTCTCACTTTCTTTGTATCAATATGGTCTACAATACAAATGATACTCCTGAAACAGCATAACACGTGCAGACATATAAATCTATTATTCTTTTACGAATGCAACAAGTTTGCCTCACAAGGTCCACTTTCATTATATTTCACACTCATTACATAACAGTACGAAAGCCTCTCATGCCTTTGTTTTAACGATGTGTGGTATTCACTATTATATATAATGCAGAAAAGACAGTATTTGATTCTTTTCTGGTGTTTTGTGTTTCTCAAACCTGTGTTTGTGTGCCAAGACTGCAGAGCCGGTTCCCCGCCCTTTTTAAGGAAATCCAGCATGCACAAAAATATTTCTGTTGCAATCGCTTCCCTGGGAGTAGTGCATATATCAGTATATTTCATATGGTTTGTGTTATCTGATGTGCTAGTACCGGAAATGATTAAAAGACATGAGTCTTTGCTTGACTCGCGATCTAGTCGGCTGACTAATACGTTTCTATTTTACGAGTTATGGAGAAGAAAAACATTCCACGTGATCACCCCTTCCTCTATCATTGAACCCTTTATTACAAGTGAATTCAGTAATCATGGGTCATGTTTCTATCGATTGTGCATCACACTATAGATGTTTGTTCGGTATTTGTTCTCTACAATAAAAGACATTGTGTGTGTCTTTTTAGTGGCTAAAGTGTATGTTATCCTTTACAAAACAAGTACACGGGCATCAAGATGAACTCTGAACAAATCTGTAAATGTAAAGTTTTCCATTGCCACATAAAATGTTAAGTTCATTGACCGCTTGTGCCATAAGATTTCCTGTCAACATTTTGTATTTTATGCTCGATTTGTAGTTTGATTGTTCAAAAGGGCTGTAGATTTGTTCTTAAATTTCATCTTTATTTGCTAACGTAGACCTGTTTGATACCGGACTCCTCTTATGCACTACTTTATGAAGGTTGAGTCTTTAGACTTCTCCAATCTCCTGAGTGGTTCCTGACCATTTAGTCATCTTGCAGTTGTCTTTACCCCTTTGTCAGTGTGTGTCTCCAACCTGAATTTGGCGACATCATCTTTCGCAACCCTAAACTGGCGCATTGTAGTGTTCAAAGTGAAATGTACTATTAACCTTTTATTGTTAAACTAATCCTTCTAGCCACCAATTTATTGATGTACAGCTCTGACGAAAAGTTGGTTTTGAGTGCGTGGATTAATTGTAAATGGTTATGGGAGGATGAAATACTTTCTCAGCACTTTGTCTCAATTCCAGTGTTGTGAAGGTATTTGTTTTTCAGGTCTGCACTAAGTGACTGCTTTAGCGATCTCTCGAGGCTTGTAAATAATAGTATGGTATACAATATAGCTGGGGAGGAGCATCGAGTCAACCCCCTTCAGCCCTAGCTTTATTTGAAGAAATAATCTAATTTTTGATCGACCCTGAGAACAGCCGTTTGATGTTGGCATGTCAGGCATCTTGGAAGAAGGTACTCTGACCAATTACAACCACATCTGCCTGAGGGATAAAGGAGTCCACTTCCGTAACCCACCACTGGGTATTACACACTAGACCTCCAGGAAGATGGTGTATTTGCAGCAAGAGGCGAGGCTACAGTGACCGCACCAAGGCACCTACAAACCTGAAGGCTAATTCCACCATGTTTTTTCTTTTTTTACAATTTAAAAAAAGCATCTAAAGCCCCATATTTATTAAAGGGTTTAGCTAAGCATCTCACCTGCGACGAGTCCACTGGACGCTTCAGGTTAGTGTGGTGCCGAACTTCTGTGAATAGTACATACAGGCTTTAAGTGGGCCGGGTCTGAGCACCGGCAGTTTTTAGGTCTCGCCTAGCTATTGCGATAGCAATAGCTATGCGAGACTCTAGTAAAGGGGCTCTCAAAAGTGCTCCCAAAAGCAAATTGCATGGCGAGCACAATCACGTGCATCGTGCCGCCATGCAATCCGTTTGGCATCGTACTTCAAAGGGTCCGCTCCCCCGCATGGAATGCGCTCCCCCGCCCCGCCAAGTGCGCGCGCCACGCTCCGCCGGGCTTGTCTTGTTCTAATGAGCTTTCACTTGCACTGCTCCCCCACACACGTGAAACACTTGCTCTCCCACCCTCCTCAACATGAAACTTTGCACAACATCTTTAAAAAACAAATTTCAAACCACACTGGGCATCTGAGATGTTAATTTTAAAAATACACACGTTTCGGGTTACTGTTACTATGTTTACCCAGCGCAGGCGCTTTAACTTTCGCGACCACGCTGTTTTAGAGTTCCAGCAGGCATACACAGCACACCTCCCCCACTTGCAATAAACTTTGGTTCACCTAACACACAACTTTACCACAAATGTAAGCACGTCCTTGGGCACTTCCACTAACATAAATTACAAAGTTGTGACAAATCTTCGCAGGAATCAGACCAGTGATGCCACAGTAACAGCAGGCAGACCTCCCTCACTCCCCTCCCCCCCCCCCCCACCAAAAAAAATCTCTTCCTTTGTTTCATTCTTACAATATGCCCGTATCTCCCCACACACCGTAAAACACTTTCTCTACCATCTTCCTCTCCCCTCTGCCTCTTCTCTCTCCCATAACCCCTATTTCCCCTTAGCCTCTCCCTTTCTTAAAAAAAAAAAATCTCTCCGGTTCTCCTTTCTTCTCTGTCTGTTCTAATTCCTGCCACCCCCTTATATTCCAACTGCTTTCAATACAACACAAAGCATCCACTAGGGCCATAATGTCATTGAGTGCAGGGGCCATACATTAAGCCGATGTCTGCAAACTAAAAAAAAAATCAAGGAAAGTGCACGCCATGAAACACTGCCCACTTCCCCGTAACCCCTTATTTTTCGACTGCTTTCTGGCTGTTTTGCGGCGTACTGGGCAAAACTGTTGGGTTTTACTCATATCGGGGACGTAATATTAGCACCTGCAAGGAGCTTAAATTAGGGCGGTGTCTACTGGGACGCTTAGCACTGTGTTTAAACTTCTCTCCCATACACATTGTAGGCACGTTTGATTAGCCTCCTTCTTGGTTTTCATCCTGGATACATCTTCATTCATTGTCTCCTAACACGCCACCTTCCAATATGCCTGTATTTCCACACACACCGTGAAAAACTTGCTCTCCCATCCTCCACAACAAAAAAGTTTGACCAACATCTTAAAAAAAAATGCTTTGAAACAACAATGAGCATCCAACAGGGCCGTAATGTCATTGCCTGCAGGGCCATTAAATTAATAGTGTCTGCCGGTACGCCACCCCTTCTATCCTCCTCTCCCCTCTGCCTCTCTTCTCTCCTGTAACCCCCATTTTCCCATAGCCTCTCCCTTTCTTTCCAACTACTTCCACTATGTTTAACAATGTATCACGCAAATCTGTTGGATGTTGCGAAAACCTGGGCCGTACTCAAAGCCTGCAGGGGGCTTAAATTAAGCCGGTGTCTGCCGGAACGCTCTACAGCACATTGAAATAAATTCAACAAAATTGCAAATATAACTTTCTCTGCCATCCTCCTCTTACCCCTCTGCCTCTCCTCTCTCCCGTGACCCCTATTTCCCGTCAGCCTCTCTTTTTATTTTAAATAGGTTATCTCTGGTCCTCCTTTCCCCTCTGCCTCTTCTCTTTCCCGCCACCCCTTCTATCCTCCTCTCCCCTCTGCCTCTCCTCTCTCCCTTGACCCCTACGCGACTGCGCTGGCTTTGACTTCCATAAACAACTGTGGGGATATCTTGGGGCTGCATTCCAGGATCAGGTTACTTAAATAAAAGTTGTTACTTTGTGAAACATCAATACAAGCACTTGTTTAAGATAATACTGAGCATCCAGGATGTAACGTTTGTTTGGCCACCTTTTTATTTTGCGCTGTGTTTGAGAATGTACCATCCTCCTCTCCCCTCTGCCTCCCTCCCGTAACCCCTATTTCCCTCAGCCTCTCTATTTCTTTCCAACTGCTTCCACTATGTTTAACAATGTATCACGCAAAGCTGTTGCATGCTGCAAAAAGCAGGCCTGTACTCAATGCCTGTAGGGGGCATAAATTAAGCCGGTGTCTGCCGGAACACTCTACAGCAAATTCAAATAAATTAGAAAAAATTGCAAAGATAACTTTCTCTGCCATCCTCCTCTCTCCCCTCTGCCTCTCCTCTCTCCCGTGACCCCTATTTCCCCTCAGCCTCTCCCTTTCCTTCAAAACAGTTTCTCTCTGGTCCTCCTTTCCCCTCTGCCTCTTCTCTTTCCCGCCACCCCCTTCTATCCTCCTCTCCCCTCAAAACCACTTAATTATATGCCACATAATTACACTGCACTCAAACCAACATGCACTCCACATAATACCAATCAGTACCACATAATTACAAGCCACATAATTAAACTCTACTCAAGGCAACATAAATACACTCCACAGAATACCACCCAGTGCCACACAATTACATGCCACATAATTACACCTTACTCAATGCAACATAAATACACTCCATATAATACCACTCAGTGCCACATTATTACTCGACATATATTTAAACTCTACTCCATGCAACATAAATACACTGCTGCACGGCACACACTGCTGCACGCCACACACTGCTGCACGCCGCACACTGCTGCACGCCACACACTGCTGCATTACTCACTGCTGCATGCTGCACGCCGCACACTGCTGCACGCCGCACACTGCTGCACGCCGCACACTGCTGCACGCCGCACACTGCTGCACGCCGCACACTGCTGCACTCCACACACTGCTTTTATGCGAGTTTATGCTACTGACATTGTAAATGACAATGCCTTTTATTTGTTTTAAAACCAAAACATAAATAAAAGGCATTGTAATTTTACAATGCCAATAGCTCAAACTCTTATAAATGCGAGACCTATTGCATTGCAAATGCTTGTTTTCTTCTTGTTGGGTGGTATGATTAGTTGTGGTGCTAATCCGAAATGTAGTGTTCTTTCCTGGAAGTATCACTTAAACTACACCTCTGTTCAAAAGGTAGTATCTTTCCATTTATTGCCTCCTGAGTAATACAGACTTTTTGGAAAATTGATCTTCTAGCTATAGGGAACCAGTGAATTGCTGGTAGAAGGTGAGATGTCTCTTTTTTTGTTGCAGAGGCTTGCATGGTTCCTTGCATCCCATGCTGCATCTGTTTTAAGGAGAGAGAGGTGCTTGCACAGTTGTTCCATGCCGTCTGCTTTGCAACTGCACTGCTTCTTGTGCCCCATGCTGCATCCCATGAGGGTGGCTTGCACTGCACCTTGCTGCTCATGCTTTGAGAGAGAGGGTTGCTTAGCTTCTGCGCATGTTAGCTGTATTTTGTAAGCGAGTCTTGCATGGCTCCATGTTTCCTCTACTATATCTCATTTGTGAGGGATGCTTCTGCAGCTACTGACAATGTTTTATGTTTTGTATGACGGGAGCTTGCACAGATACTACCCATGCTCTATCATTAAGTTAGGGTGTCTTGGACTACTGCTGACTGTGCCTTACTCTTTTCATGATATATATTTTTTTTTACAGCTGCTGCCTATGCTGCACCAGTTATGTGTGAGAAAATCCTGACATGCTACTGCTCCTGTTGAGTGTATGGTGTGTGTGTGGGGGGGGGGGGGGGGAATGGTGAGGTTCACAGCTACTGACTGCACCCGCCTGCAAGGGGATCTCTATTCCCCTGTAAAAGTGCAGACGGGTGCTCCCTGCACTGTGAAAACACGGAGCAGCTGCTCCATGTTTTCACATTAATGCCCAGCTCCCAGGGCAGCGTAAGTTTGCGGTTGCCCTTGAGGCAGCGCATACATCCTAATACGGCGCATTGTCGTCATTTGTGCCTGGCGCACGTTTTAAAAGGTGCGCCATGTGCAAACAATGACAATGCCTAATACGGCCCCAGTTTGATTATTGCTCTAGGAAGACGTACAGTGCAGAACTGCACATGAGAATAAAGGTAACCTGTTTCATTAAAATCGAAGGGTGAAGGTAATGATGGTGACAGTTTAGTTTTCATTTATTTTTTTATGTATTTTATTTGTATCTGCACATCCCTAGCAAAATAACCCTTTGAAGACTTTTCTTAAGGGCTACATTGATTTAGGGCAGCATTACTTAATGTAGGCTGCAGCATGGCGCACCGCGTGCGTCCAAAGGCAAGCCCGTCGACACCTGTCCACGCCTGACTGCGCCCAGTGCCAGGAACCTCCCACCACCGGCAGTTACACTGCCACAGAGCTCCGAGCCCTGGACCACACAACAGCTGCTGCCGCACCTCACCACAATCTATGATGGTACCTTTAGCCTGCTGGCACTGCTTCTGTGCCTGCAACACCAGAGCACCCGCATGTACAGGTACCACACCGACCATTAACACCTCAGAACATCCCCACTGCCTCCTGCTCTACGCATGATCTCTCTGCAAACAAGTCACTGAGATCTGGGACACCATCACCTCCCTAACTCTCACGTCAGGCTTGCATCTGCGCCTGACATTGCCTCTGCAACGCCCAACGGCTACAAGATAACACACCAAGATCGCATCAACAAACACGGAGTTGGAATTGCCATAATTCACAAGGAAACCATCCACTACACCACCACTGCAGACGTCACCCCGATCATGGAGCATCTCAACTTCCAACTCCACCCTGATGGCAAAACCACCATGAGAGGCATGCCGACCTCCAGACCTCTAGAACCCCGAACCAGCTTCTGCGATGCCATTCCCGATTTCATTGCCCCGCTTGTCATCGACTCAGAGTACTACATCATCGTCGGAGACCTCAATTTCCACCTCTGTGACCCGGATGACACCTACACTACCAACCTTCTAGAAAGCATGAGCACACTCGACGTCACACAACTAGTCACTAACCCCACGCACATCGCAGGATACGCTTGCCCCATCTTCAATCCAAGTACAGCCACATCTTGGAACTTACCTGGACAGACCACAAAGTCGTCCCCTTCACCATCACAGGGCCCCCAGTCACCACCACCAAACCATGTAGCACCTCTCACAGAAGCTGGAGTAAAGTATTGTAAAGCTTATGGACCAAAGCCGTCAGCTTGTCTCACCAGGACACCTCAATCAACCTAGAACAGGCTGTCAAGAACTTCTCTGCTGAGATCACCGACTACACCGACAGAGATGCCCCAATCAAGTCCATGACACCCAAGAAAACCTAGGAACAGGCCAGCTGGTGCATCACGGAACTAAGAACTACCAAACTCAACTGCAAGCAGCCTGAAAGAAGGTGGCAGAACAGCAAGGACACCACAGACTTAAACTCCTTCAAAACAGCCCTTCACCTATACCACCAACTCCTGAAAAGAACGAAAAGGAGCACCCTTAACAACTGCATCGAAGCCAGTGCCAACCGCAGTAAAGAGCCTCCGAAAACACCATTACCGCTGCCAGAAACTCTGCGACACCCTCAACGACTTCTTCCACCACAAGATCTCTGACATCTACAAAAACTTTGAGCCCCAACCCAATGCCACAGACCTCTTCAGCGTCATTGCTCCTACAGATGCAAACCCTGACCACCTTTGACCAGCTCATTACTCAATGCACCACTACTATTGTGAACTCAGTCCACTCAGGACCCAGTAGGTAGTTATAGTTGGCACCAACTTTTCCCATGGAATAAGTATTTTTTGTTTTGATTATAACATTGGCGCTGTTTGACGTTCACAAACTTTTCAAAACCAGTACGTAAGTTAGTTCATTAGCTGGCTGGAAAGTTATGGGGTAATTCTTGAAGAGTGGGCCATGCAAAAGGGGGGTACCATAAACACTTTTGCCTATGCAATGTCAACAGTGATTTTTCAGTTTTTAGACACGGCTACAGGCCAAACCTCTGACCGGAATTACACTAAATTTGCCAGACAGATAGATCTTGGTCCAAAAAGAGTGCTTTTTTGGTATTTGGTGGACATCTGTTCAGTAGTTTCATAGTTATTAAAGAAAAAAAATGTGTATATCTAGGGACGCAACTCCTTCGCGGATCCACTTGCGGGGGATTTGTGGATCCGGGAGAAAAGCAGGGCCCTGATTAGCTTGCCACACCCTGACATCAAAGTTGTGAATACAACATATGATTTGGATCTTTGGACACACTTTTTTTTAGGTGGTGGAGGCAAGGGTATGTTGGGGTGGTGAATATTGATTTTGTGCACAGCATGTTTATGGCTTTAAGGGATAATTTATTTATGCACGTAATTCTGGGAGATTGAGTATGTTGGTTGATAGATTGTTTTATATTACAGCTACCCATAACAAAGGGCTGTTAAGCCCGAAATGCATTTGGTAAATTCTAATGTCATCTGGAATGTGTTGTGAATTTGAAATGTGCTGTTGAAAAAGGCCCAGATGGGCATTTCTTGAGCATTTAAAGCTTATAAATCATGTTGCTTTTGTGTACACTTAGGAAGTATTGATGAACAAGGATAAACATGGACTAAAAATGGATTATGTGGATGAAAAATGTTTCAAGTGGATTGAGTCTTCTCGCTTTCGCCTACATTGCTGTGCGGCTAGTTTCTGAAGCGCAATGGCATAACGGCATGCTTTTGGGACAGAGCACATAAGACGAGCCAGCATGCCTATCCTTTTGCCTTTGATCATTACTAAACAATGGTTGATTCAGGAACATATGGTGTGCATCTGTTTAAAGGTGTGTCTGACACTTCTTAGTCGGTGGCCCTGGGGAGAGAAAAATAAAGTTTGAAAACACATAATGGGTCAGGATACAGTTATCCTGACCCCATAGAACAGATGGAGGGGTCCCTGAGGACCTCTCATGGGCAATAAATTGGCCAAAAATTTATTTTTGCGCTGATTTGCGGATCTACCGTGGCGTTCAGCGCCGCCCCTAGTGTAACTTTGCGATGGATCAGTGAATCCGAACCACAATGGAAAAAATATACACCCCCCCTCACACACCAACCCCCCACAGCACACAGCTAAAGGCCGTGCACAGCGTGGGGTTGGGTGTTATGTTATGTTATGTTATGGGGGATTTGTAGAGCGCACGGCTACTCAAAAAGAGTGTCCCGGCGCTAAAGTAATACCTCGAGAAGAGAGAGATCCTGCAAGCTTTCATTCCTACACGTCGAAATTATTGATGGAAAATCCAGGTCTTAAGTTGGCGTCTGAAACTAAGGAGTTCAGGTTCACTTCTGAGGGAGGGGGGTAGTGAATTCCATAATCTGCTTACGGTCACCTGGAAGGAACGTCCTCCCTTCCTTACTAGAAGAAATTTTGGCACCGCTAACAGGTGTTGGGTCGCAGATCTCAGCGTCCTACCCGGACAGTAGGGGGTGATTCTCCTTCTGAGATACAGAGCCCCGCTGTCATGCAAGGCCTTGAAAGCTAGTACCAATGCCTTGAAGTTAATTCTGTTTTTCACTTGTAGCCAGTGTAAAGTTTTTAGGTGACTTGCCAGATGGGTCCTAGGCCCGACCATCAAGATAGCCCTAGCCGCCGCGTTTTGCACCAACTGGAGGCGATTTACTAAGTATTTCGGAATACCCAAGTACAGGACATTAGCATAGTCCAGTCTTGAGGTGATCAAGGCTTGAACTACCGTCTGCCTGTGAGGCAGAAGTGAGAGAAAATGTCTCAACATTTTTAGGAGCCAGAAGCACATGCCAGTCACAGATTTAACCTGCGACTTCATAGAAAGATCCAAGTCTAGTAAGACTCCAAGATTTTTCACAGTGGTGACAGGGCTTGGGGGGGATGGTTGGTCCTGAGGCCACCAGTTCTTCCATTCATCACCCGGTGTATGTCCAAAAAAAATAATTTCGGTTTTAGCAGAATTACAAGAAAGTTGATTCCGGCGAAACCAGTCAAAGATGTTGGACAAACATTGATTAATTTCGCTTTCATTAAAAGGTTCATCCTTTCCGTATGTGAACAGGAGTTGTGAATCGTCTGCGTAGGTTATAATCTTAGCGCCAAATTTTTCAGCGAGTGAAGCCAGAGGAGCTATATAGATATTAAAAAGAGTCGGGCTCAGCACTGAGCCTTGAGGCACTCCAACATTCATTTGGGGAATATCCGCTGAAAACGGTGGGGACCAGACAGATTGTTGACGATCGTTCAGTAAGGAGGCAAACCAGCTAAGAACCGTGCCCCCAAGACCAAATACCCTAAGTCTCTGAAGGAGACGGTCGTGGGGCACGGGTCAAAAGCAACCAAGAGATCGAGCAGTATTAAAACTGCTTTTCCTCCTCTATCAAGGGTGTCTTTAATGCTTTCTGTAATTTCCAGTAAGGCTGTTTCGGTGCTGTAGTTAGCTCTAAGCCCTGATTGTCTGGGATGGAGGGCATTTGTAGCTTCTATATAGTTGGTAATGACTGAGTTCAAATATATTTTTCTAGTGCCTTAGCAAAAAAAGGAAGCAGTGTTATGGGACTATAGTTGCTAACAACGGCTGGGTCAGCAGAAGATTTCTTCAGAAGAGGGAGGATTTTACCCTGTTTCCATCTTACTGAAACTTTGTCAGTGACTAAAGAGAGATTCATAACTTGGTTGGCAGCGGGATTTAAAACCTCAGCGACAGAAGCTACCATTTTAGCAGGGCAAGGATCTGTAGGTGGCCCGAATTTAAGCGCACTCAAGATGGTAAGTGAAGTATCCAAAGAGATAGGTGGAAACTCCACAAGAGCGTCCGCCCTGAAAACATCTATAGAGTCCGGAACAGTAGCCAGATTTGTACAGGTGGATACATCAAATGAATCCTGAATGGACTTTATCTTGTCATAAAAGAACTTTGCAATGCGAACAGTCCATTCTAGAGTGGGGATGAAAAGATTGTGAGTAGCATTGGGGGAGACAAAATCTTTCACTATCTTGAATAGTTTCTTGCTACAGTTACTGGCAGAGTCAATTTTTTTAGCCAGAAAACTTTTTTTCTCATTGCGGACTTTCGCATAATGTGTTTTAACTGCCTATTTGTAATTGAGTTTGCTCTGAGGATCATAGCTTTTTCTCCATAAGCGCTCAAGGCATTTACAAGCCCTTTTGCTCTTCTTCAGCGCCTCGGAAAACCAAGGAGCCGAGGGATTTCCCGAGCGACCCTATGAGCCTTAGGGGGGGCAAGGTGTAATGACCATTTGGGAAGCCAGCTTTCTAACGCAGATGCTGCATCCTCTAAAGGCCCTTCCACAGGGATTGGATGATGACTTATTATTTCAGCTAGGGAGTCAGGAGTAATAGCCTTAAAAGATCTAACTTCCTTCTTTTGTTTGGTGCTCTGAGACCTAGACTTGTTACGCTCTTTGTTCAACCAAAAGGTGAGCAGGAAATGGTCAGACCAAGCAATCGGTCGAGGGTTCTCTAAATCAATGTTATGTGTGGAAAAGATCTGGTCTAAGATATGGCCTTTATCATGAGTTTGAGTAGACACGTGCGGAGCCATACTAAAAACATTCAAAGATTCGCATAGCTTCTTGACCTCAGAATATTCTTTTTGGTCAAAACGCAAGTTAAAATCACCAAGGACCATGCAATGATTATATCTAGTAGCAATGGATGCTGTAGCCTGGCCGATAGACTCTAAAAAACGTCCCGCCAGCCCCGGCGGTCTGTATATGACCATTCCTGCAACAGACTAGTGGGCAGAGATAGAGAAATAAAATCCTAACCCCTCTGCTCCTTCAAGATCGTTCACAGGAATAGCTGAACACCGAAGGTAGTTCTTGTACATAATGGCTACCCCCCGCCTCTATTTCCAAATCTGTCTTTCCTAATGATTTTGTAGTCAGGGGGTATAGCATTCGCAAGAGTGGGATTAGATCCTTCGTGAAGCCAGGTTTCAGTAATAAATAAAAGATCCGGCTTGGCCTCCACGAGAAGATCAGCATTAACAAGAAAAGCTTTAAGTTTTTCTCTAGTTATATTACTCAATGGGTGTATACTGCCCTGCACCCAATCCCCGCTGCACACGGCCGAAGCCTGTCCACGGCGGTGATTGTATTGTTGTATGGTAATTATATATACTTTATGTTAAAAAAAACATACAAATTCTCTGTAAAGACCAAAGGTTTACAAGGACGTTATAAATAGGTTCACATTTTACCTACAGAAAAACCATAGAAATTCAGCAGTCATAGGTATACTTATAATTTTTACAGATAAGTATAACTATAAGTCGTGCCATTAAGTAACTTTAGGCTGACAGTTATAGCTCCTTAACATAAGTGTAACTAGAAGTGCTGAATTTCTATGGTTTTGTGTAGGTAAAACGTGAACCAAACTATAACGTCCCTGGTAACCTTTTAGTTTATTCAGTAGAAAAAAAAATCTTCTCTATCTTGCAGGTTTGTGGTACCCGATCTGCACTTTCAATATTCAGTGCTTCCATTTGCACTGGAGGCAGCTCCTCACATTTTCTTAAAGTGTTCGGCAGTGGTGGCAGTGCATCTGGAAAAAGGGTATATCCGTCTTTCCCAATTCAGATCATTGGCTTCTCAAGTCTCACAATTACTCCAAAGTGAGACAAGATTTTCAGTAGACTTTCTCCCTCCAGATTAGTCCCTCAGATAAATATGCCGAAATCAATAGTGTCGCCAGTGCAATGCCTATTTTACTTTGGGTCCACAATAGATTCCATTGATGAAAAAGGGAAGCCTTTTGGAGGAGAGAAACTGTTCTCTAGCAAGAACAAATGGCATGTATTACTAAACAAGAACTGATCCGCATTTCACCAGATATCTTCACACTTGGGCTCCATGGCTTCCTGCAAATCTATTGTACCAAATGTAAGATTGCATATGAGACCATTGCAGTAAAGCCTCAAGGATCATTGGTTTCAGGAACAGGACAATTGGTACTACAGGCTGCATCTGACAGTATCAGCAAGACAATCTCTAGCATGGTGGTAAAAAATGAGGAATATTTTGCAGGATGTTCCCTTACAACAAAAGACACCATTAGAAATTGTTGTCACAGGAGTAAGTTGGGGCGGTTATCCGGAGGACTTGTCTGTACAGGGGAAATGGACAGAGAAAGAGATCTCATATCACATCAGCTTTCTTGAATAATGAGCAGTCCATCTAGCACTCAAAGCTTTTCTGCTATCACTACAGCCAGGCAACATCCTAATTCTTACAGGCAATAGCCCTGTGAAACACTACCTGAACAAGCAGGGAAGCTCAAGGACTGCTTTACTGGAGGCTCAAGCAATCTGGTATTGGATGTCATTAAAAGGTCTGACTCTGACAGCAGTGCACATCTCCGGGACACAAAACCAACAAATCGTTTTTAGAAGACGCAAGTGTTTAAGACCTCTTTACACAGTGGGGAAACCCCTTCTTAGGATCTGTTCATGACCGCTCAAAACAGAAAATGCAGAGACTGTGCGTCCTGGGCTCCAGAAATTATGGCATTGGGAAATACCCATTTAACAGACTGGTCTAAGACATTTCCCTAGTCTTTTTCTCTTATTCCACACGCTTTTGAAGTTGTACAACACATTACAAATATTCTACTTTCACTAGGCTGGCTGCAGCAGTGATCTTACCCAGATCTCCACCAGTTGTCAATAAGACCTCACAAGAGACTGCCACACAAATAGAAACTACTCACTAGACTTCAGCAATTTCAACAATCCAGTATAGCATCACTGAAATTGGCAATATGGCTGCTGAAGTAAAACAGTATGACCACTAAATCTCCCACCAGCTTGTATGGAGATTCTGAAGGAAACCGAACACCCTTCTACAAGCATTTGTTATGCAATGAAGAGGAATGGATTCTGCATATGATGCAGCAATAATGGCTATTATCCGATCTTATGTCAGGAGAATATCATCATGCCTTATTTTTCATTCCCTGCCTAGTCCAAATTACAATTTTCCTCCATAAAGGTTTATCTTGCTGTGATCACAACTTATTGGAAAACTTCAATCCAGATTTCTTTTTTCAAGATCCCTGTAGTCAAAGGTTTTTAGAAGGCCTCATGAAAGTCTAACGCCTGTTAGGAAACCTTCACCACTTTAGGGGCTCAATCTGGTTTAGCCCAGATTAATGTATGCCTTTGAATCAATACACAAAGCAGCACCTCCTCCAAAGCATTTGTCATGGAAAATTAGCAATAGCAATTTCTTCTACCAGGAGAGTGAGTAAACTCCAAGCGTTATCCGTAGTAGAGCCATACACAAGCATTCCATGCAAACCGAGTAGTCATGCGAGCGCATCTATTGATCCGACCTAATTTCACGTGAATCAATCAGTAAAATTACTTGTATATTTTTCAAAGATCTCTAGGTTCTTTGGATGTTAGAGTACTTAGCTTTTAGCTGGATAAAATGAAGACATTTAGGAACTCTAACCATCTGTTTGTTAGCTATGGACACATCCGACAAAGCTTAACCACATCTACAGCACATTTAACTAGAGGCAAAGCAGCAATAACAGCTTGGCTTAGAAATGTTCCCTTAACAGATGTGTAGGGCATCCACTTGGAAAACAGTACACACTTTTACAAATCACTACTGCTTAAAACCAGATGCACAAGCTGAAGCTAAAGAAAGTCAATCCACTCTAAAAATATGTTTGGTTAAGGACGAGCTACTAGAGACTGTCTTAATATTCCTATATGAAATGTATTTTGTATGCCCAAAAGCTGCATTTGAAAGTAGCTTACTACCTTATTCTAACGTTTATAACTATTAATGAACATTCTGCATTGTTGAGGAAACAGTGACTTACTTGCATTCCTCCTATTGTATTGTAGAAATCTAAATTGACATCAACACTATAATAATTTCCAAATGTGTGTGTGGACCCCGGAACACTTTACATTCATATTTGTTCAAATAACAGTATGTACAGGCAGCTAATGTCCATAGGTTGAAGCCTTTAGAAAGGCCATGCTGCGCATCTTCAGTACTCTTTCGCTTCACTCTGGTGCGCCCTTTCAGTCCCAGTGATCCACAGGGGCCTCCAGTCGGGATGCACTAGTGGATCTACCTTGGCGTCGTCTCTGCCACTTGAACCTTCTTCAGGTCCAGTGCCAACATCTCTGCCAGTCTCTTGGACATCAGTGCCAACACCAATGGTGCCAGAGCAGGGTCCACAACCTATTGTGATATCTGACTTCAAGCAAAATTAGTATCTACCTCTACCAAGGGCATGCCAAGATCCTAAGAGCACCTCTGATACTAAATCTCTCTGAATTCTTAATACCTCTGACTCCGACACTATGCCATTGCTGTGCACAGGCATTACATCGGCTTTTTGGATCGAACTCTGACGAGAGTCAGCCATATGGAGACAACAGTGGAGGCAATGGATAAGAATTTGCCCACTCTATGATGAAGATAGCTGGTACTTAGATCTACACGATACCAGTGGGCTGAATATCTCGCCCGATACTGAGTTGGTCCCTTCCCAGACCTGCAACGGAGCACAACCTTTACAACTGTAATTAGGATAGCAGCAAATGTCCTCGACTTTCACCTCCCTAGTATGGAGGTAAAAACTAATGTTCTTATTCAGGTTCTTCAGCCTGGTCAGGCACAGACTGAACCTCTTTTACCAAATGAGGCCATCACTGAAATTCTCTTAGGCATGTGGGCAAATTCATGTACAGGCCCTCCTTTCACTCGTCAGATGCAAGCCTCCATAGGCCAGTTTCAAGCGACCCTGAGCTTTTCTCCGAGCATCCCCCTCTGGTGAGTTTGGTGGTGTAGGCGTCCACCAGCAAATTGAACCCTAATGCGTTTCCAAGTATTTCTCCTCTCGGAGAGTCCAAACATGTGGAAACTCCAACAAAATCGAATTCCTCATCCTAGGCACCACCCCCTCTGCCTGAGACGACTCCTGGTGGCCTGCAGTGCTCTGAACTCCACACACCCACCAACCACACACGTAACCTTGGCATCGTCTTCGACTCCTCGCTCTCAATGAACTGCCAAATCCATGCCGTCTCATACTCCTGCTGCCACACGCTGCACATGCTTCAGAAGATCTTCAAGTGGATCCCCACTGAATCAAGAAGAACAGTCGACCCAGGCACTTGTCAGCAGCAAACTCATCTACGGCAACGCACTCTACACCAGCACCACACAAAATCTCAGAAAGAATCTGCAGCGCATCCAGAACGCCTCTGCCAGACTTAATCTGGACATCCCCTGCTGCCGCCCCATCTCCAGTCATCTGAGATACCTTCACTCGCTTCCGATCAACAAAAGAATCACCTTCAAGCTCCTCACGCACGCCTTCAAAGCCCTCCACAACACCGGACCTGACTACCTCAACCACTGCCTCTCCTTCTACACACCCACCCGTCATCTCTGCTCTGCCCAACTAGCACTGGCCACTGTTCCACGGATCCGCAAGAGCTCGGCTGGAGGAAGATACTTCTCCTACCTCACCGCGAAGACCTGGAACTCCCTGCCTCTGCATCTCAGGCAATCACCATTACTGCCTCAATTCAGGAAGGACCTCAAGACGTGGCCCTTCAAATGAACTGCAAGACCCCCACCAATACCTTGAGCCCCTAACGGGTGATTAGTTGCACTTTACAAAAACCCTGATTGATTGATTGAAACTTTTGCCAAGAGAATGTTTTCAGCAGCCATCCTTGCCTTGAGGCATGTCAATGCTAGCTGCCTCCTAGGGTGTTACAAGAGAAAAGCCAAAATGGGGAATTCTTACGAATATTAGCTCAATGACACAGCAACATGTGTTTCAGAAGTGAATGTTTTCAAATGTTAGCTCTTCATCATTTTTTCCCCACCTCATACAAGGTGACTGGATTTTGGGCAATAGATCTTCAAGATAAGTATTTCCACATTTTAATCTGCAAAACCCAAAGAAATACCTGAGATTTGTTGTTGGAACTGCACATTACCTGTTTGCAGTATTACCTTTTGGTCTTAAGTCCTCTCCTTGTAGCTTTTCAACATGCATAGCTGTAGTTACAGCACACCTATTTTGTCAAGGGATATTTGCCTATTAGTTCCTAGACAACTGGCTCATAAAAGCTCCAACAAAGTAGAACAGGATTTCTAAAATAAAAAAGATTCGCTTCTTTATCTAGGTTTACATATAAATCTGGAAAAGTCAAATCTCTCGTATCTGGTGGCATCACTAGACACAACTCTAGGAAAAGTGCTTCAGAGGAGAGTGTGTCACCAATCTGAGAGAAATGCTGCCTTCTTTTGAATCACAATCCATACGCATACCCGTTCTCTCTTTTGGGTTCCATGGCTTCCTGCATTTCCATTGTTTCAAATACAAAACTCCATATGAGGCTACTCAAGCAGTGCCTAGATGATCAGTGGTCTCAGACTCAACATCTGGAATGACAAACTACAGCTCACAACATCAACAAGACAAATCCTCTTGTGGTGCAGAGCAGCAAACATGCTTCAAGGAATCCCTTTCTACCATGATCTCGCATCCGCAGCTTAGACAGTTGTCGCAGAGCTGCTACCATCAGGATGGGGGGACGCATCAGAGAGCACTGGCAGTACAAGGCTAATGTTGGGACAAGGAGGCCTTGTAAAACACTAGGTTTGAGGCATATGAGCTGCAGATTACACACTGTGCATAGATCGCCATCTGGTGTTGGGCCCGGATGTTGCAGTTGTTTTTCTCTTGGAAAGTCTTTGGAAGTCACGAGGTATGTGACTCCTCCTTTGGCTCATTTTGCGCATGGGCTTCAGCTCCATCCTCGGATTGTTTTTTTCCGCCATCGGGCTCAGATGTGTTCTTCGCGCTCCAGTTCGGAACCGTTCCAGCTTTTCTGTTCGGCGCGCAATTCTCCCCCCTTCTACGGTATTGTCTCGATCGTGTTCTCCACACTTGACGCGACTCTCAACTATCTAAGTCTTCGATTCCGGTCGTCGACGAAGGCCTTTGGGCCTACCTGGGCTCCGGTCCTGGCTGATGGAAAGGACGCCATTTAAGAAGTGTCCTCGATGTGGGTCGAAGTTTCCCCACACCGATCTCCATGAGGTGTGCAACCTCTGCCTCTCTCCAGAACACGAGGCAAGGGACTGTCCAGCTTGCGCCTCCTTCCGATCGAAGACGACGATTCGGGACCGACGAGCAAGGAGAACTATGGCTCACTCATCGACTTCGATCCCCGACGATCTCTTCGAAGAAGGCGTCGATGTTCCGGAACAACAGCACACCGAAGAAGGCCTCCTCAGTGCCTCCGAAGCTGACGACTCCGACATCGAGGCACAGAGAGGCGTGAGTACAGACGTCGTCCCCGACCCTAAACCCCCCCTCCACGCCATTGAAAAAGGCTTCAGTCATGCCTTCACCTTCGGGCCTAGGTATGCACCAAAAGACTACTTCCCATACCTCGCTTTCAGGCCCGGTTAAGAAGCCCATCAAGGCTTCAGGCAGCTCGGGCTCGAGCCAGCCTACCCTCGGTGCCGAAAATATCTCATCGGCACCAGCACCGAAAGAGAAAACGCCCCTTTCCTCATCCGCGCTGAGCTTGACACCGAAGCTCTCTGCGCCGAAGACTGGCACCGGCTCCTCGGCACCCATAACATCCTCGGAGCCGAGCAAGAAGCAGAAAAACCTCTAAGCCGAAAGCCACCTCGGAACCGAGGAAGTCAGAAGACACTTCTAAACCCCACGGTTCGAAACCGAGAACCAGTGCCGAATCGACGCCTAAAAAACCCACGGCTCCGACACCATCGGCACCGAAGGATCTGCCCCTTACAGACGAACTGTTTCGACCCGATCCTTTCCAAAAAACCCTTGTAAAGGATCCAACGACTGGGCATTTGTCGCTTAGCACCAAAAAGAGATCACTGGACAAGCCTGCACCAGCTCCACCATCAAAAGGGAGAGACTTTGCCACCTCCCCTTTGAGGATTCCTTCACCTCCTCCTCCTCCTCCTCTTCCTCCTCCTTCTCCTCCACCACCCCATCATTCTCCCACACCATCTCCAGATGAGGATGATGATGATGACATTATCTACGACACAGGGGACGGGGCGGACAACCAACCAACAGGGGACCCTACTCCTACAGGCTCCCCAGACCCATGGGATGACTACAACATCTCAGACGTCCCTAACGTCCCGTAGGACGATCTTTACCCTTCTAGACCCTCCCCCCCCAGAGGACACCATGGGCTTTAACCAGCTACTTCATAGGGCTGCCCACTACCATGGGGTTGATCTCCACACAGACCCTGTAGAGGAGGACTTCCTCTTAGATACATTTGACACTGCACAGAGGTCCACCTCCATTCTGCCGATGCTTAAGGGGTTTATTAAGCACGCACCAGAGGTCTTTAAAGACCCGGTTAGGGCCAGGGTCATTAACCCACACATTGAGAAATATAAAGCCGCCCCAACAGATCCACCCTACATTAAAGGCCCCGCACCACTAGACTCCCTGGTAGTCTCCAATGCGAGGAAACGTGCCAATTCCCAGGCATCAGGTGAGCTCCACTGCCAGATAAGGAGTCTAAACTCCTAGACGCCTGTGGCAATCGGACGGCGGCCCAAGCGGCCAACATCTGGCGTATCGCTAACAGTCCAAGCGCTCCTAGCCAGGGCACCCTTCTGCGTAGGCATGCCTGGCTACGCATTTCAGGTTTCAAACATGAGGTTCAAAGTTCCATCCTGAACCCCCCCCTGTGATGAGAAACATATGTTTGGCACTAATGTCGATATAGCCCTCGAAAAAATGAAGGACACAGACAAGGCAAAATCTATGGGAACCTTGCAGTCGCAAGCTCCCAGGCGCTCCTTTCGCCGTTTCTCCTTTAGAAGCAATACCAGAGGCTACTCCTCCAACAGCGCCTCCACTTCCTACAAAACCCCTACCCAAACCACCTTCACTAGGGGTTATCAAAGAGGCAGTTACAGAGGTAACCACGACAAAGGCAGAGGCAAAACTAACACCTCCTGCTCTGCCTTCACCCCCACCCAGTGACTTCCCTCCACTTACCCCAGACTATTCCACTCCAGTCGGGGGCAGACTCCACAATTTCCTTCCTGTCTGGGCTACCATCACCTCAGACAGATGGGTGCAACAAATAATCCAATCAGGCTACTGTCTAGAGCTAACATCTACCCTCCCAACCATTCCACCCAAACAGCGCCCAATGTCACAAGAACATTTGTCACTTCTAAAGCAGGAGGTAATCTCCCTCCTACAAAAAAATGCAATAGAACCAGTTCCTGCCCACCAACAAAACAAGGGAGTTAACTATATTTTCTCATTCCAAAGAAGGACGGCTCTCTCAGGCCCATTCTGGACCTCAGACCCCTAAACCAATACATACACTCAGACCACTTTCACATGGTCCCACTCCAGCAGGTGCTTCCTCTGCTCTTCCAAAACGACTTCCTAACCACCATAGACCTCAAGGACGCCTATTTCCACATTCCCATTTACACCGCTCACAGGAAGTTTCTCAGATTCGTAGTGGACGGTCACCACTACCAATTCAAAGTACTCCCGTTCAGAGTCACCACAGCGCCGCAAGTGTTTACCAAGTGCCTAGCAGTAGTAGCAGCACACCTGAGAAGACAACACATCCACATCTTCCCATATCTAGACGACTGGCTCATAAAAGCCAGCTCATACAACCAGTGTGTGCAACACACTCACGCCACTATCCAACTACTTCACGACCTGAGCTTCACAGTAAACTAGGCCAAGTCCCATCTGCATCCCTCCCAAGTACAACAATACCTCGGTGCCACCATAAACACCTCAAAAGCGTTAGCCTACCCCAGCCCTGCAAGGATAGCAAGCATACAAGCTCTTCGTGCCAAATTTCAACCACAACACTCTTCCAGCCCGAGTGTTTATGCAACTTATAGGGATGATGGCCTCTTGCATATTCATAGTACCTCATGCAAGAATCCAGATGCGTCCTCTCCAAGAGTGCCTAGCACGTCAATGGAACCAGGCTCAAGGTCAGCTAACACATCTGGTGTTGGTAGAGGGTCGTGCCCATCACTCTCTGCAGTGGTGGACCACCAAAAACCTTTCCAAAGGGCAACTGTTCCTAGAGCCGTTTCCTCAAATAGTTCTAACTGCGGATGCATTGCTCTCTGGCTAGGGAGCTCATCTACTACATCACACCATGCAGGGCAGGTGGACACCTCAACAAAAGTTACTCCACATCAACCATCTGGAGTTACTCGCCATATTTCTAGCCCTAAAAGCCTTTCAAACACACATCTCAGGCAAGGCTGTCTTAGTCCGCACAGACAACATGACTGCAATGTACTACATCCAAAAACAGGGCGGCACACACTCTCTGCAGCTCTCAGCTAGCACAGACCATATGGAGGTGGGCCATACCTCAGAACATGTTTCTCCTAGCACAACATGTCCCAGGAGTCCAAAACACCATTGCAGATCTGTTGAGCCGTCAAACTCAACAAATCCACGAGTGGGAACTTCATCCACAAGTTCTTCAACCATTCTTTCAAACGTGGGGGCGACCACAGATAGACCTCTTCGCCACCCACGAAAACGCCAAATACCCAAGCTTCGCCGCCAGATATCCACACCCATTGTCCAAAGGCAATGCGATATGGATGAACTGATCAGGCAGATTTGCGTACGCTTTTCCGCCTCTCCCACTCATTCCATTAGTGGTGCGCAAACTACAGCAACATTCCCTAACTCTCATCCTAGTTGCTCAAACTTGGGCCAGACAACCGTGGTACACCACATTGCTGGAACTCTCCGTAGTTCCGCACCAAAAATTACACCTCTCTCCACGCCTCTTAACCCAGAAGCATGGAGAGATCAGACACCTGGACCCAGCTCAGCTCAACTTTGCGATCTGGCTCCTGAAATCCTAGAATTTGGTTACCTTAATCTTCCCCCTGACTGTATGAACGTCATTAAAGAAGCTAGACGACCTACCACTAGAGCTTGCTACGCAGCCAAGTGGAAACGTTTTGTGATTTATTGTCACAACAATAATGTCAATCCCTTAGATGTGTCTATCCAACACATCATAGGCTACTTACTACACCTACAAAGATGCAACATAGCCTACACATCTATTAGACTACACCTTGCTGCCATAGCGGCGTATCTGCAAAATAGACAGCATCTATCACTCTTCAGAGTACCTGCCATAAAAGCCTTCATGGAAGGCCTTAAGAGAATAATTCCCCCTAGAGTTCCACCCTCACCGGTGTGGAACCTAAACATCGTTCTCACAAGACTAATGGGGCCTCCATTCGAACCTCTACATAAATGTGAGCTTCAATTTTTAACATGGAAAACAGCTTTTCTTGTAGCCATTACTTCCCTCAAAGCGTCAGTGAGATACAAGCACTCACCATTCAAGAACCTTTTCTGCAAATGCATCATAATAAGGTTGTTCTCCGCACTAATCCAAAATTCCTTCCTAAAGTCATTTCTTCCTTTCACCTCAACCAATCTGTGGAACTGGCTGTATTCTTCTCGCAGCCACAAACCATTGCAGAAAGAGCTCTACACACCCTAGACGTCAAAAGAGCTTTACTACATCGAGAGAACACAACCTTTTCACAAGACCAAACAATTATTCGTGTCTTTCTCACCACCACACAAAGGCAACCCCATCTCCAAATCTGGGATAGCTAGGTGGATTGTTAAATGCATACAGATTTGCTACCACAAAGCAAAACGAACGCTATCTGTTCCCCCTAAAGCCCACTCTACACGTAAGATAGGGGCTTCCATGGCATTTTTAGGGAACATCCCCTTAGATGATATCTGCAAAGCAGCTACATGGTCTACACCGCACACTTTCACTAAACACTATTGTGTAGATGTGCAAACTAAGCAACAGGCTAGTGTGGGCCAGGCTGTCCTCAAAACACTGTTTCAAACAACTGCAACAGATACTGGTGGTCGCCGCTAGGAGGGGGTACTGCGACACAATCTATGCACAGTGTGTAATCTGCAGCTCATATGCCTCGAACGGAATATGCTACTTACCAGTATGCATCTGTTCTTTGCATGTAGAGCTGCAGATCTACACATGCCCACCCGCCTCCCCGGCTACCTTTATCTGTTCCAGTTTTATCTTATTTAGATACAGCACACATGGGCATCTTTCCTGTTTCTTACAAAGCTCCATCATTTTCCCGCTGGCGAAAAACAATCTGAGGATGGAGCCAAAGCCCATGCGCAATATGATTCAAAGGAGGAATCACATACCTCGTGACTTCCAAAGACTTTCCAAGAGAAAAACAACTGCAACATCCGGGCCCAACACCAGATGGCGATCTATGCACAGTGTGTAGATCTGCAGCTTTACATGCCAAGAACAGATGCATACTGGTAAGTAGCATATTCATTACTTAGAGCGAAGGCTCTAGCTACTTTTGCAAAGAACACAGTGCTTATCCAAACAGACAATACAATAACCATGTATTTCCTGACCAAGCAGGGATGTACAAGATCGAGACTGCTCCCCCTGGAGTCTCAAACTGATACACTTGTCAGGAAGCCTTCAACCAAACTATCATACTTCAAGTATTCTTTTCTAATTGATCATCCGCACCAGTGTGTGCGTTGAATTTTCTGGATGTTTGAAGGGTGCTTTGTTTTTATTTAGAAACAATCAAGACATTACACAAATCCAGCCAATTTTTGGTTGACTAGACTGACATCCATCAACGTCTGGCTACTTCAAAAGAGTCCATCATCCGTTGATAATGGCCTTCATGCCCCTCTGTTACCAATTAGTAAATAAGCCTCTATCTGGCTAACCAACGGCTCACTCTACCAGTAGAAAAGCATCCATCTCAACCTGAATGGGATATATTCCTTTTTCAGACATTTGTAAAGCAGCTACTTCAAAGATACAAAATCTGACTGTAGTTGGTCACGTTGCTCTGAAGAGCATCCTTCAGCTCTATTACAAATGAAGATGATTCATATTCTGATGATGATCAGGAAAGAAGGGCTGATGCAATCTTTGCATTTTCTTGCTTGTGTACCCCCATTGAATTTCATATATTTGTATATGTAGGTATCGGAGTGCACATTTTCAATGTATAAACATTTTTTGCTTTTAATATTGATAGCACACGTACAACATATAGCGTTTGCTTCATTATAATTGGATATTTAATTAATATGGTTTATAATGTGTGATAGAATTTATAGAATTTAGTGAAGGTGCAACAGAGTTGATACGTTAATTCTTGCATTTTAAATCATTCTTAACAATATTTGCCCTTTTTAAAATAATCTGTAAAGTGTATTTAAGCCTGTATTGACCTATACTAGGCAGAGAGGATTCTTCAGCTTACTGGGAGAATGGATTGTGTGAGCTGAGTTGTAAACATTCTTAGTGGAGGCCCTCATCTCCTTAAAACCAGGAGGTCCTTATCAGTTCATGAACGATGTAATTGAGACAGAAAGCGACCTTCTCAAAGTACAGTAGCTAATAAAAACAACAGGTGTGCTGCTTATCTAGAGTATACAGGATAGAGGTCACTTAAAGACACTAAGAAGGGCGCTTTTGGTGCTAAAATAGCTTAGCTAGGGGCTAACAAAGACTGGTTCATCATTTGATGTGATGAATTATTGAAAAGCCATCACATTGTTGCAATTCTTTTTAAACTTTTGCTTCTGAATTGCTTCCATTGCAGCTATTGTGTTTATTTTTGTAGTTACATCTACACACATTATCTGAACCAGACTAGGACATTGATTTTAATAAAGTGTTTAAAATATTTAGTTTGGATTCCTTATTGTGTCCATCCATGATGAAAGGGAATTAGAACTCACTAATACAAAAAATAATTCTGTATTTTCTCAGAACTGATTGTTGCTCGGAACACACCATCTTCATCTAATGCATAGGTGGTCCATGGGTTCCAATCCGTCCGATTCTCTGTCTCAAGTTAATAAGTTTTGCTCAACCTCTTCTTTCTCTAGAGGGTGTAGGGGTTCTATAACTGGGCCATATATAGCAAAGTGTAACAGGAAAACTACTTCCGGATAGTCCTCAATATATTGTCCCAGAATGGGACGATTATGTTGCACCCTTTTCAGGAGATGTTAATCCTACCACTTCAGATTCTCCTGCAGATCACATTGGCGGCCTTCCCAATCTTACTGACAGTGTATGTTAAAGGTTTGAATTACCACTGCTAACAAAGGCAAACAACTGTTTGCTTCATTCCTTTAAGGAGCCGACACTGAGGTCAGTTAAGGCTCTATACCAGTTATTGACCATATCTTGTCAGAAGGCCTGCGCCGCACGGCCACCAGCTGCTGCGTGTGCCCCATTGCCTGCCTTACTGCCTCGCCGCCGGCCTCGCTGCCGCCTTGGTCGCTCCCCATTGGTTTTCGCCATTTGTTTTGCCCTACATTTGTGCTTGTATTTTTTGTGCCGTGTGATCGTTTCTCTTGCTGTTTTCGCCATTGTTTTGCCCTCCATTTGTGCCTGTTTCATTTAATGTAATCTCTGTACCGTGTTTCAGTTTCCTTCCTGTTTGCCCGCCTACCTCGCCGCCCTCCTCTCTCCCTCCCCGCTTCCCGCCACCGCCATTTGCCCCGCCCCTTTTCTCTTCTGTTCCCTCCCCGCTCCCGCCTCCCAGCTGCTCCGCCCACCCGCGCACTTGGCCTTAAATGGCGACCGTGCGACGCAGGTGAGTGTGACCCACTTGTGGGACACCCCCGCGCCGCACGGCCACCAGCTGCTGCGTGTGCCCCATTGCCTGCCTTACTGCCTCGCCGCCGGCCTCGCTGCCGCCTTGGTCGCTCCCCATTGGTTTTCGCCATTTGTTTCGCCCTACATTTGTGCTTGTATTTTTTGTGCCGTGTGATCGTTTCTCTTGCTGTTTTCGCCATTGTTTTGCCCTCCATTTGTGCTTGTATTTTTTGTGCCGTGACATCGTTTTCCTTCCTGTTTTTGCCATTTATTTTGCCCTCCATTTGTGCCTGTTTCATTTAATGTAATCTCTGTACCGTGTTTCAGTTTCCTTCCTGTTTGCCCGCCTACCTCGCCGCCCTCCGCTCTCCCTCCCCGCTTCCCGCTTCCCGCCACCGCCATTTGCCCCGCCCCTTTTCTCTTCTGTTCCCTCCCCGCTCCCGCCTCCCAGCTGCTCCGCCCACCCGCGCACTTGGCCTTAAATGGCGACCGTGCGACGCAGGTGAGTGTGACCCACTTGTGGGACACCCCCGCGCCGCACGGCCACCAGCTGCTGCGTGTGCCCCATTGCCTGCCTTACTGCCTCGCCGCCGGCCTCGCTGCCGCCTTGGTCGCTCCCCATTGGTTTTCGCCATTTGTTTCGCCCTACATTTGTGCTTGTATTTTTTGTGCCGTGTGATCGTTTCTCTTGCTGTTTTCGCCATTGTTTTGCCCTCCATTTGTGCTTGTATTTTTTGTGCCGTGACATCGTTTTCCTTCCTGTTTTTGCCATTTATTTTGCCCTCCATTTGTGCCTGTTTCATTTAATGTAATCTCTGTACCGTGTTTCAGTTTCCTTCCTGTTTGCCCGCCTACCTCGCCGCCCTCCGCTCTCCCTCCCCGCTTCCCGCTTCCCGCCACCGCCATTTGCCCCGCCCCTTTTCTCTTCTGTTCCCTCCCCGCTCCCGCCTCCCAGCTGCTCCGCCCACCCGCGCACTTCGCCTTAAATGGCGACCGTGCGAACGCGCAGCGGTCACGCGCAGCGGGCGCGCCAAAGGTAAGCCCGTCTGCGCCCGTCCGCGACCGGACCGCGCCCAGCGCCAGGACCCCTGGCCCACGAAGACCCCGACCTACCCGCCTGACGTACTCCGCCGCCACCCTCATCGCACTCAACACCGGCCGACTCCCAGAATGCCACCAAGCCACACCACGACGCACCCACGGACCTTTCAGCTGCCACGCCTGCAAATTCACCTGCATCCGGACCTGCCTCGCACCAGCACCCGCCAAGTCAAACACCAGCAGCACCCACCTCAAGTGCATCCTGCTCAACACCCGCTCCGTCCACAGACACGCCATCGAACTCTGGAACCTCCTAGACGCCACAGCCCCTGACGTTGCCTTCCTCACGGAGACCTGGATGAACGCCTCTTCAGCTCCCGACATCGCCATCGCCATCCCAGAGGGCTACAAGATCGTCCGGAGGGACCGCAACGCCAACCAGATGGGAGGAGGCATCGCCATCATCCACAGGAACACCATCCGTCTCACGACCAGCACCGACGACACCCTGACCAGCGCCGAACACCTGCATTTCCAGATCCACACCAACCCGAACACCACCCTCAGAGGCACCCTGATCTACCGACCCCCGGGACCACGCACCCCATTCAGCGAGGACATCGCCGACTTCGTCAGCCCGCATGCCCTCCCCTCCGCTGACTACATCCTCCTGGGAGACCTCAACTTCCATCTGGAGAACAACAACGACCGCAACACCAGCACCCTGCTCGACAACCTCACCGATCTTGGACTCAAGCAGCTGGTGTCCACCCCCACCCACCTCGCCGGACACACACTCGACGCAGTCTTCTCCTCCAGCACAGACATCAACTTCAGCCACGCCACAGAGCTTCAATGGACGGACCACAGCTGCGTCCACTTCACCTTCAAGAGAACGACGACCCACCACCACCAGCAACAGGCCGCCCGCAGAAGCTGGAACAAGATCACAGCAGACCAGCTCGCCACCTCCCTGAGCCAGCACCCTCCTGCCAGCTCAGCGAACCCCAGCCAGGCCGCCGACAACCTCACGAAGTGGATCAGCAACTGCGCGGACGAGCTCGCCCCGCTGAGGACCCCGCCCAGCAGACCCGGCAGCAAGAAAGCCCCGTGGTTCACCGACGAACTCAAGAGCTCCAAGAAGAACTGCCGAGCCCTCGAGAAAGTCTGGAGAAGGGAACCTACACCGGACAACAGGACCACCCTCAAGCGGGCCACTCGGAAGCACCACCAGCTGATCCGCGCCGCCAAGAAAACTGCATTCAAGGACCGGCTGGACAACAACGCACACAACAGCAAGGAACTCTTCAACATCGTGAAAGAGCTATCCAACCCCAGCGCAGGAAACAACGACATCACCCCATCGCAAGACCTCTGCAACTCCCTCGCTTCATACTTCCACAACAAGATCGCGGACATACACAACAGCTTCAACAACCAACCAACGCACACCATGACCGAACAACCACCCCCCACCACCACCCTCCACGCCTGGACCCCGATCAGCACCGAAGACACCATCCGCACGATGAACTCCATCCACTCCGGATCACCAACCGACCCCTGCCCTCACCACGTCTTCAACAAGGCCGACGCTGTCATCGCACCCCACCTGCGAGACATCATCAACACATCCTTCGACACCGCCACCTTCCCTGAGAGCTGGAAGCACGCCGAACTCAGCGCTCTACTCAAAAAACCAACAGCAGACCCCACCGAACTCAAGAACTACCGCCCCATCTCGCTCCTCCCGTTTCCAGCCAAAGTCATCGAGAAGACCGTCAACAAGCAGATGGCCGCCTTCCTCGAGACGAATGGATCCCTCGACCCCTCACAGTCCGGCTTCCGAGCCAATCACAGCACCGAGACCGCCCTCATCGCCGCCACCGATGACATCCGAGCCCTGATGGACAACGGAGAAACAGCGGCCCTCATCCTCCTAGACCTCTCCGCGGCATTCGACACTGTCTGCCACCGCACCCTAGTACAGCGCCTCAGCAACATCGGAATCCAGGACAAGGCGCTGGAATGGATCATCTCCTTCCTTGACGTAAGAACTCAGAGAGTCCGCCTACCACCGTACAAGTCAGAGGCCTCCGAAGTCATCTGCGGCGTCCCTCAAGGATCCTCTCTGAGCCCCACCCTCTTCAACGTCTACATAAGCCCCCTCGCGGCCATCGCACGCCAACACAACCTCAGCATAATCTCCTACGCCGACGACACCCAGCTGATCCTCTCCCTGACCAACGACCCCGCCACCGCCAGAGCCAACCTACACGAAGGGATGAAAGAGGTAGCCGAGTGGATGACGACCAGCCGCCTGAAACTGAACTCTGACAAGACGGAGGTCCTCATCCTGGGCTCTTCACCCTCCGCCTGGGACGACTCCTGGTGGCCTCCCGCCCTGGGCACCGCACCCAAACCGACAGACCATGCACGCAACCTGGGCTTCATCCTGGACTCCTCCCTCTCCATGACCAGGCAAGTCAACAACGTCTCCTCGGCGTGCTTCAACATCCTACGCATGCTACGGAAGATCTTCTGGTGGATCCCCACCGAGACCAGGAAGACCGTCACCCAGGCCCTCGTCACCAGCCGACTGGACTACGGCAACGCCCTCTACGCCGGTACCACCGCCAAGCTCCAGAAGAGACTCCAGCGGATCCAGAACGCCTCAGCCAGACTCATCCTCGACATCCCACGAACCAGCCACATCTCCGGACATCTGAGAGACCTTCACTGGCTCCCCGTCAACAAAAGAATCACCTTCCGCCTCCTCACCCACGCACACAAAGCCCTACACGACCAAGGCCCGAGCTACCTCAACAGCCGGATCAACTTCTACGCTCCCAAACGCCACCTCCGATCAGCCAACCACGCCCTCGCCGCCGTCCCCCGCATCCGAAGAGCGACTACAGGAGGAAGGTCCTTCTCCTACCTGGCCGCCAAGACCTGGAACTCCCTCCCGGCCGACCTGCGCCTGACCCAAGACCACCTCTCCTTCAGGAAGAAGCTGAAGACCTGGCTGTTCGAGCAGTAGCGGCACCCCCCCTCCCCCAGCGCCTTGAGACCCTACGGGTATGTAGCGCGCTCTATAAGTGTCACTGATTGATTGATTGATTGATTGAAAACGCATCCACCATAGCAGCGGTAATCCTTGGACTTGATAAGAAATATAAGGCGCTGGAAAATACTCTGGCTTGACTGATTGGTTGCCCCGTGCAGATTTGTTGATTAAGCAGGCAGCCGAAAGGCGATTCAAAAACTCAACTTTGTCATGCTTATTGCCACCTGAGAGAGCGGGCAGGAGGCTTGACAATATCAGAACAAAGGTTTCTATAATCAATACTACACCCATCAGGGCTACCAACACACTGACACTTCTTGCCTGATCTGACTGTCAAATGTGTAGGATATTGGATTATACCATGACCACCTACTAGATGATAAAAAGGCTGAGGCGAAGGCAATTCTTAATGAAGACGAGAAAATATTGTATGCAATTGTTGCTAAAGCAATGTATATCGCGACAACTGGATTCAGGCAGCTTACTCCAGCATGGTTGATTATGTTTAACCTCCTTCTGACTGAAGGTAAAGAGGAGGAGGGTCATGGAAATGCAGTACAATGGAGAATCCTTGTTGAGGCCTTCCAGACTGATACAGACACAGCAAGACCTTTAGGAGTTATTCAGTGAAGACGACCTCAGCCCTTTCGGGGATTTCATGGTAGGGAATTGTACGCTTGCAGAGAATATTACTAACTTTCTTGATATCAACCATACCAGATATCATAATAAACATACCACCATAGGTCTCCAAAGCAGTATAGTGCACTACCATCCGCATCCTGTCCTAAACAGGCTGCTCAGAGGAAGGCTGGAAATCAGTCACGAGGCAATGAAGGTGCAAGGCGACAGTGACATTGCACAGTATCCTTCACAAAGAAACCAGACAGTTCTGTAGATGGGAAAATCTCATCTTGCTACAAAACAATGGGCCAATATAGCATTGGATCATTCATGTTGGATCTGGAACAATTCGGCCACACAATTGAATTCATGCAGAAGCCATTACCACCCAAGAGGCCACATGAACATGTTTGTCTCTTACAAAACGAGATTCTCCCCATGTTACAAAAAGGGACGATGGACAAGTTCCCAAGTCCCAGTGAAATTTAGGTTTTTACTCTTGCTTTTTCCTTATGGAGAAAAATTCAAGCGAGTGCAGGACCGTTTTAGACCTATTCAGTTCAAATGAGTTTCTCAACAAAGAAACATTCTCATGGTGACTTTACAGAAAGTTCTCCGATTTCTTCAAAAAGGATATTACATGACCTTTCTAGACCTACAGGATGCATATTCTCATACCCAATCTCCATCCCAGCCATCTAAAATAACGGAGTTTGAAAGTGGCTGGTCGCCACTATCCGTTCGAAATCCTCCTGTATGGCCTCAAATCTGCTCTGGGAATATTTGCGAGGTGCATGGCTTCATTAGCAGCATATCTGAGAAAGGAAGGCTATCACATTTTAGTCAAAAGAAATTTTTCCAAAGCCACATCAGCCTCTACCAACTGTCTGCATCTCTTCGACAGGTTAGGATTTACTCGCTAAGAAAAAATGCAGATTGTCTTTAGTTTAATTCAGAAAGATCCAATTTTTGAGAGCTATTCTAGACACAGTCTTTCCTTCAGAGGAGAGAGTATCCTGTCCGACATATTGACCTAAACGTTAGAGAAAGAAAAGTCAGCCACAGTGCGCCTCTTCAAGCCCTGGTGATGTTGTCCTGCATCTCTTTGATCCCACATTGCCACCTTCACATGAGGCCTTTCAAGAAGAGCTCGACAAAGAATGACTCCAAACCAAAGGATTATTCCTGATACCCAATAAAGGTGAAAGGTCTAGCGAACCAAGCCTTACCTTGTTGTACACAACACAGAAACACCACAGTCTGCTTATCTTTTCTCCTGGAAAAAAGCCCATTTTCTAATGAAGAGAGATGTCCCCTAGAAGGGTTAGGTGCACACTTGCAGGATCCAGCAATCAGAATCTAGTGGTCGTTGAAAGAGGCACAGCTACTTCTCAGCATCCTCGAAATGAGAACTATAGCACAAGGCCTCCACTCCTTCCTTCCAAGAATAAAGAAGTCCTCTGTGCTGATGCTCATAGACAACATAACCTGTATGTATTAACATCAACAAACAGGGACGTACATTCCATTCTGCTGTCAAAAGAAGTACAGAACATATGGTACTGGACTTTACAAAACCATAACTAAATTACAGTACAGTATGTACCAGACCTAACCAATTCCAGGGCCGACAACCTCAGCACATCATAAACAGAGTGTCATCAACGGGATCTGAACCAAGCCGAACTGGACCACATCTTTCACCCCTGAGGTACACCAGATCTTCGCAACCACTCAAAGCCAGAACTGTTGATGATAGACCAGCAGGTGTGTGCTTCCTGGGTCATAAAGGAACAGTTTTAATCAATTGTTCAGCAACTTAATCAAATGCCTTTCCTCTACTTCCTCTGATCCTAAGAGTATTGACAAAAACGGAAAGGGAGCCATGTCACCTCATTGTGATCGCTTTGGAATACTGCTTTTACTAAAGGCTTGGGAATTTTTATGGTTGACCAGACAGTATTGGTTCACAGAGCTTAACTTCTCAGTGCAGCCTTAAATTCTGCTGAGGGCCATTACGGAATCAGTTGTCTCACTGCAATAGCCAGATCCTCCAGCTGACATCCCACACTCTCTAAATGTACTGGCTTATCTTCTGAATTCAGTGATTTTCACCCTCTAGATATATCAATGACTGTAGAGACATATACTGTAAGTCAGAGCATTTTCTACAAGCAAGACTTATAGGGCAAAATGGAAACATTTTTTTCTGCTGATTATAATTTGCACCCAATATTGATCTTCTATTTCTTCTCCACAGCAAGACCTACCTTACCTGTTTCAGCGATTTCTGGCCTAAGTTATGCTTCAGTCAAAGTCCATTTGGCTGCCATTTCACGCCTTTGAAGAACACTGAACCAGCTTTCATTTTGTTCTAATAGACTCACAGAGGAACCCCTGAAAGGTATTTCAGGACTTTTCCTCCAATAAGACCACCGCCTACTCTTACAACTTTACACAGTTCTAGCCCAATAGATGAGAAGTCCTTTTGAGCCAATTCACAAAGCAGTAGTTTTAAATGCATACTTTCAAAACGCAACCTATGCAGTAGAAATTACACTTCATAATTTAGATGTGAAAAGATGCTCAAGGTTTTATATTGACAGAACAAGATCTTTTTGACGAACTGGTCAACTTTTAGTGGCTTTGTGGTCACCCACAGAAAGGGCAATCTCTTTCAAAACCGGGCATAGCTCGCTGGGTGTCTTCAGCCATAGTCTTCTGTCATAATGAAGTGGGACATCCTCTCCAGGTAAATGTGACTGCACATTCAACAAGTATATTTTCATCCACAGACCTTATGCGCAGGAGTACCCAAGCAGACATTTACAGGCCAGCAACTTGGAAGAACAGGCTCAACTTTACCCAACACTACTGTCAAGTTTGTCTAGATTTGACAGTACACAGAGATGCAGCGGTTGGACATGCAATTCTTCATCATCGAGTTGCTTTCTCTTTATTTCACACCACTGGCTAAGGAATGTTTACTGTGAATTTGATTAGCATATGGATCTAAGACAGATCCAGTATTGGAGAAGAAAAAAGTTACTTGCCTGTAACAGTGGTTCTCCAGTATTGTTGTCTTTCGTAGATTCACATGTGACCCACCCTCCTCCTCATCACTGGCTCACCCATGTAATAATCTTCTTCAACACTTGTGCAACGAAGTTTGAGCCATAGTGGCCTATGTGGGGAAGGGGGAATGTTGTGACCATGTTAAAGCTTTTCTAGCTATGTTTAGCAATGCAGTGCCCTCTAAAACTACCACTGGACTCCCGGCACGATGACAGGGAAAATTCAAGCATGTAAATGTATGAAAGATAGCAATACTGGAAAAAAAGTTGCTGGTTGTTTTCTTCTTTCACCACATTTCTTGGTATGTGGATTGACGTGCTACTATTTGGCTGCCCAGCTACAATGGCTCACGCAGGCGGTGGCTAGGGAGTTTAGAGGCCCGGAAGGCCCGCAGGGCAGACTGATCCCGCGACATGTGCTTTCTTTCATTGTCTTCCAGCAGCGACTCGAGCTGTCCCAATTAACTCTTGAAGAGCGAACGCTCCGGCTGTGTTGGAATCGAAGCCTACGAAAAGCCGGCATTGCTCACCCCTACGCCCCGGAGATCCCATTAGGTATGTGCACGGCCCTCCCCCATGGAGGGGATTGGTCGGGACTGGCACACTGGGAAGACCTGGGGATACAGATGGTGGGGGACCTGTACCTAAATGGAGTACTTCAGCCATTCCAGGGGCTGCAGGATTCCTTTGGGATCCAGAGGGGAGACTATCTACTCCACGCAGCCCTGGTGGCAGGTCTCCAGAAGCACTGGAACGCGGGACTCTCTGAACCCCAAACAGCGGCCGGCTGTCAATATGTGGTCATGGCGGCGGGCACACTTAAGGCCATTACGTGCCTATACCAAAGAATGGCGACGGAACATCTAGCCCCTTTGAACGCATTGAAGGACAAATGGGAAATGGATATTGGGAAGCCTATCCCACCACTGACGTGGCCCAAGCTGCAGAGACGGGCCTGGAAGAGCACACGTAATGCCCGGTTTCAACTAGTGCAGTACTTCATCTTGCATAGGGCATACTTGACGCCAGCTAAATTATTTCAGTATTTTGGGGGCCCCACGCCGCAGTGCCCTCGCTGTGGGGAGGAGGGGGCTGACTTCAAACACATGTTCTGGTCCTGTGGCGCATTAAGTTGCTATTGGGAGGAGGTTGTCGATTGCTTGACCCAAGTGACAGGGCGTGACCTAGGGGTGGAAATGGGAGTTTGTCTGCTGCTATGGTTTCCCCACACTCCGTGCACGAAAACCACGAGCAAGTTTTGCGATTTAGGGCTGGTTGTGACTAAAAGAGAAATCACCCTGCACTGGAAATCGAGAGCTGGTCCCAGCTTTAAGAGATGGAAAGCGACCTTCACCAAATGGGCGGGTAGTGAGGGCACACTCCGGCTGCAGCTAGCGCTGCGGGGCAACGATGAAAAGGCGCTGGGCATGGCGCAGGCATGGGAAGCGCTAGTGGTGGAGCTCCAAGGGTGGGGAACGGATGTGGCTGAGGACGAGGGAGCACTGGAGCAGCCTGCAGAAGCGCAGTCGTAGAGAGGTGCTTGGTAGAACACACGTGAGGGCGGGAGTGCTTCACCTGTCCTTACTGCTCTGAGCCTGACTATGGGGGTGGGGAGTAGCCCGCAGCTACTAACCCGGCTACTTACACAGTGAGGATCATCCTGGTACCTGGTATTATGGCACACTGACATGTGGGAGGGGGGAGGGTGTTTTTGCATATGAGAATGCTGATGGACAGTGAATTACTAGATGGCAGTGGATTAGTTTGTATTCTGTTTTGGCTCCTAAACGTTGGATATGACCACTGGCATGATGCTATTTAATGATGGTAATTGTAACTGTGTGAAGCAATAAAAATTGTTTTTGCAAAAATGTGGATTGACGTGCTATTTAATGCCCGATACAAGGATTTTGAAGATGATAAAAGAATTGCAAAAATAATTACTGCTGAGTGTTGTCATTCAGTTTTGTATCTAGATGTCAGAGAGTGGGGAAAAAGAAAAAGCTGGAATACTCTGTCAGATCACCAAGGTGATGGGCTTTAATCTAAACATTCAGTAGCAAGGGGTGAGTTGTTTCAGGAGGACACAGATAGGACGTGATGTAGGGAATATTATGACTGTTAAGTTATGACCATTTGAGAAGACGTATGAAGAAAAAAAAATGCGTACTTAGACGTGGTTATCTAAGTATTGTCTTGTGCATGTTCGAAGTTGCTTGTTGGTGATGAGGAAAACAGAGTGTTGTACAGTGTTGTCTCTAAATGGCAAGGTGGCAGTTTGGGCACTGCAACCTGACCTGAATCCTTCCTTAGGTATTTCTTTTCTCAAACAAAGTGGGTTGCTTGACTGCTTAGATTTTGATAATTGTTGAGATCCGAGAGGTCTGCCATAGAGAATATTCAGGATAGATGTTACTTGTCACACTTTCAAGTTCTTTTGGAATTCTTGAATGTTCCATATGTAATGTGGCAGAGCCAGCATATCTCATGCTTTGGAATGCTGCCTTTAACAAAGGAAATGAAATGTATTTAGAATGAAATCTAGACCATGTTTTGGCTTGGGATTCCTGGCAGATTGCAAACCATTTATCAGGCTGTAGGTTTTTGAGCAAGCTGGAGTTCAATACCACACAGTGGCAGTATTACAGATTGTAGCCTTCTGATAAACCTTTCCTTATTTATCTTCTGTTGTAGTGTTCCAATGTTTCTGGCTGTCCAGAATCACCAGGGAAATACAGAGACTAGATGTGCAGATTTTTTTCTGATAGTCACAAAATATGCAATATCTCTCCGTACACGTGCAAGGTTCCAGAACTCAATTACTAAATAATTTCACAGTTTCCATTCGAATCACATAATAAGGAAACATGCCAGAGAAGACAAAATGTATTGATTTCTTCCCTTTTTAAAAAAAATCAATAAGCCAACATACATGAGAAACGGTACTTTTGGCTGAATCGCATTTTAACATTTTATAATAGTGTAAACTAAAAGCAGGAAACGGCATCGCAATATAAGACCAGATAATCAGTTTATGTCCAGCGAGGAGTCAGTCAGACCTGTATTTTTTCTGTTCTGCGAGGAAGATCCTAAACACAGTTCTCTTTATTTTAAGCTCATTTTGGATAATAACACAATTTCTGGGGAGAGGGATTGCTTTCATTCAATGCCTTAGGATGCAATCTTTTTTTTAACACAGTTTGTGAGGGGAAAGGGCCCGATTCACAGAACTAACTTAAGACAAAATCCTAAACGTAATACTTTTGGTATTCACAGAATGCACTTACTACTTTTGGTATTCACAGAATGGATTTGCAACTACTAACTTTACGTCCGCACTCGGGCCGGAGATTCCGGCCCGGAGGTGGGACTTCCGGCCCGGAGGTGGAGATTTCAGCCATAGCTAAATCCCCACCTCCGGGCTGGAAATCCCCACCTCCAGACCGGAAATCCCCACCTCTGGGCCGGAAATCTCCACCTCTGGGCTGGAAATCCCCACCCACCTCCGGGCCGGAAATCCCCACCTCCGGGCCGGAAATCCCCACCTCCGGGCCGGAAATCCCCACCTCCGGGCCGGAAATCCCCACCTCCGGGCCAGAAATCCCCACCTCTGGGCCGGAATCTCCGGCCCAAGTGCGGACGTAAAGTTAGTAGTCGTAAATCCATTCTGGGAATACCAAAAGTAGTAAGTGCATTCTGTGAATACCAAAAGTAGTACATTTAGGATTTTGTCTTAAGTTAGTTCTGTGAATCGGGCCCAAAGTGTTTATTTCCCTGATTTTCTCTGGTGATATTTTACCTCCCTATTGCTTTTAGTCACTATGCTGAGCCTATGAGGCACAAAATGTCCAGGAATAATAACCACAATGTTATTTAGTAGATTTTATAATTGCTGTCGAACGTCTCACAGCTGGAGTGATGTTAAAGCAACCTGCAAAGAGTAGTTAACTAAATTGAAAAGTTTTGTGTATGTATGAATTCCTTTTCTTTAATACTGTTTTCCCGATTTATATAAACATCTTTGTGAAACACCAGGACATGCACGTAGGCATTTATGAGTTACTGCCTTCGTAGGTCAGTAAATTCCTTTATTGGCCTAATGTGATTTTCTTTTTTTAATCTTAAATGGGCGGTTTATGTACTTAATTCTACATGTAGGATTATTGCAAAGATACGTTCCCTTGGTAATCCAGTAATGCCTTGAAATGCAAGCCCTGCCTACACTACATTAACACAGTAAAAGTAAATTTATTTGCCAACATTTATTTTAGGACTGTGCAGTTTAATGAAGATGCTTGGTCGATAACTATTAATTAATTCCAGCTAAATTATTTGTGTCAGCTTCTCGCATTGTTGTGTTTGACTGCAGATTAATAATAATTGGATTGAAGGCTGCAAAATAATGCAGTCTTTGCTCAAAATCTTTAGGTAACAATGTCCTCGTAGTCTACAGATTGTTGTATCATTCTACCCGGATTGGCATTTTCTGATTCACACTTTGTTTTTAGGTCTCGCCTGGCGTTCGCATCGCATGCGATGCTCTCGCCATGCAAGCGCCTTTTGTGATCATTTCAGCCAAAGCTGAATGCACGCGCGTGCAGATGTACAAAGATGGCTGCTCTCGCCATTCACAAAGGTAAACATGCACGTGTACGGACAAAAAAATGAACGCGCATGTGGACAGCCCGACGCCATCTTTGTTTACTTTAATTAGCGTAAAGGATGTGCGCACGCATTTTTTTGTCCGTACGCGTGCATGGTGGCGTGCTTTCGCCAGGTGTTCCGGGATTCTTGTTTTTCCTTTCTCTGCTCTCGCCCCCTTCCGGTCTTGTTTCTCAGCCGCCTTGTGGGAGGGAGCTTCTGTTCTTCGCTACAGCATGTCGCGGCCCTTTCCAAGATGCACAAGTCTTGTCGGCTTCAATCCCCTTCCCTTCACTGGTCCTCCGAGATTCCTGCCAGGAAGCGCGGGCCATACGTCATGCGGGACCTGGGTTAGAAAATGGCCCCTCTGTGGCCGTTTGTGTCACTGTGCCATAGCTAGGAGGGCAGGGGAGCTGTTGCTTAACCACCTTCCCCCGCCTTGTGCTCGCTCTTCCGTCTTTTCCAAATGCGCCCAGCAAATGTTAATCTTTTCTCCCACACTAGAGAATAGCTGGGTGACATCATGATGGGGATGTGTGCGGGGATGAAAAGAGCCCCCTCCCCTATTGACATGACTCCGCGCTGGGACTGGACCCCCCATATGCCATCTCTAAGGAGAGAGCATATCAGTGCACAATCACAGGGCTCACTTTCCCATGGGACCTTGCTATTCAAGCCTCGCGCGCTGTTTTATCCCGCGGGAGCCCTCTGCTCCGGCTGCCGCCGCGCGGAATACTCTATTTCGGCTGCACCGTCTTCGAGCTTTAGATGCTGCTGTGAACAATCAGGCCGGGCTTTGGATCACACACAACATCCAAACTGGAGCCGCTGTGCTGGGAGGCATTTAAAAAGCGCACATCAACTGCAAGACACTTGCACTCATAACATTGTGTCTTTTGATGACTGCAGTTACAGTGAGTGGACGTTGCATCTGGAAAGAATTGAAACCACTCTTTCGGTAGAATATGAATGTAACTCCTTTTTGATGCTCTTGAACTTTTTCACGATTGAAAAGGCCATCAGTGATCTAATATTTCATCGTCATTCAAAGGCTCACCGAGCATACAGCGATAAGGGGATTTTCAGGAAAATTGTGCAGAACATTACCATACATAGATATTGATTTAAAGCTACAGTAATACCTTAGATATTGTTCACCAGTAAGTAGCTTGTGGAAACGAACAGGCGGTAACAATCCATGTGTTATTCCTCAGACCATCCACAGTGAATGCTAAACACCAAGATCATGTTGAGCAGTAACCTTATCAGCAGTCCAAGGTTTACCACCTCATCAATTTACTAATCCCAGTCCTTACTAATGTGAGGTGTGTGCACCTCTCAAGCAGACATTCCGCTGCCCACATAAAAGCCATACTCAGTCCTCGTTAAGGGAGCCTTCTTCTGCTCCAGGTACCAGAGTTATGTTGTTGCATGAAGGATATTGTGCTGCGTAACTAAATACTTATAAGGCCCCTAAGGCGAGACCTATTGGCTATGCCAATGCTTGTTCCTGAGTGGATCGCTACAAGCCCACCTGAAGATTTTCCATGTGGTTTGAATTGCTCCCTAGCAAAGCACAAGGACCTGCTCTACTGGTGTGTATTCATAGTTTATCTCCACCGATAGTGTAGTACCCCTTACCTGACTATGGGTAGTTCGATGGTTAGTGAAAATAATTTGATTCTGCCTCGGGATACTCCTTTTTAGGTCTCGGCCTGGCGAAAAGCAGCACATGCGCTGCTCTGCCATGCAGAGGACTTTTGGAATTGTTACGATTCCAGCGTGCAAGCGGGGAGACAAACGAGACAGAAAATGTGCACGCTGGGTTTGGATCCTTTACTGGCGGCGTGATACATTGGGGGCTTTTTTTTCGCAGCCAATAAAAGCAGTCTCCGCGTGCACATGTTCTGTCCGTCCCATGACGGGCCGCGCTTGTTAATAATATGCTTAGAACACAATGCATCATTCGAGGCCTATTTCGCGTCTGAAAAGCGGTGGTCCCGGCTGTCTTTTCTGAAACTGACACAAAACAGCACCAGTAATTTGATAAAATATCTTACATTCCCCTAGCATGCAAAACCTAATATGCTTGGAACACAATGCATCATTCAAGGCCAATTTCGGGTCTGAAAAGCAGCGGTCCCGGCTGTCATTTTTGAAACTGACACAAAACAGCACCAGTAGTTTGATAAAATATCTCACATTCCCCAAGCACGCAAAGCCATTCTGCTGGCAGCGTTATGTTAAATGCAAATAATGTACTCAAATCGCTGTGGAACGACGTGCTTAGTCATATACTATAACATGTCAGATGCGAAGAGCCAACATCCAGTCACCGGCTCTCCAGGCAAAGTTAACAACAACCCTGCACCTGCTGTTCCTGAAATTGATATTTTTAGGACTTTTTCGTGCAACGCGCTGTGGTTCGGGTCCAGGTGGAAATATTATGCTTTGCAAGAGTCGCACACACATGAATACAGCTGCACTATAATATTCATGGCTCAGCAGGTATTCTCGGCTCACCGTATTGAGATAAGGTTTTGGATAGCTTGTTAAGTCTCTTGTTTCACACAATTCAGTACATTGATGTGTAACAGTGTAAGGCAAACTACAACTGCACCAACTAATGGACTATAATGCATCACGCTGTAGAGATGCCGGACCATTACCATGTGTTTCACGCACTGGAAATGTCAATTAATATCTTGTAGGGATCAGCGCATAAAATAATAACCGGAAATAGGAAGAGCAGCTATTTTTTGATGCTAAAATCGCTTTGACACTTAATCGCTTTCTCGTATCTTATTGTATGAAATTAATCCTCTTACCGTAAGTCTGGGCTCAGGAAAAATGTGGGCACATTGGTGGTGGAAGGGAGCAACTCGATGCGGACACACAAAAGAAAAGACACATGTCCTCTTACTGAGTGCTAAAAGTCAAATGCTACGGAAACATGCAAATGAAAAAAAAAGTTCCCAAGCATCAACTGTGGAAGAATCCAACACAACCAAGGTTGCATGAGCATGATGCATGACGACTACTGCCTCAGCTGCAGCCTGAAGTCCAGTCGGTCGCAGACTCAGGAGTCAGTGTCTGATCCAGACTGCGGCCGCGGCGCTGCCCGGGACTGTCTGTGGTGCCAGGGCAATCGTCACACCTGTACCATGAATGGGGTCGGCGCTGACATGACAGAGTAAGTGAAGTGTTTATTTTTGTCTTCCGGACTGGCAGGCATTTTGGCAACTTGCATCCTGCATGTGGCACCCGCTTTAAACTATAAATCCCGGTTCACCTCAACCCGCCTTCCTTCTCTTTTGAAATCCCACTGCACTTTGAAATTGCAGTGCAAAGTTGTTATGACGTGCATCAGTCAATGCAGCATTGTTGGCGGAAGAGTAAACCTTCCTAACTCTGTGTGGGAGTAAAGTATGCTTCCGGACCCAATCGCCCCTACACAACCGAAGCAGCACGGACAGCAGCAGTGCAAAACTGTGTTGGGAAACGCATGTCCTTCTCTACCACCCACACGCTGCCTCTTTTGTTTCTTAATTAAGTTGATTTTATACTCACTAGTCTGTCAAAATAATTGGTGCCGCCCTCTCTTGTTCTAATACCGGTATGAGTTGCTGCACGAACCCGAAGTAACAGTGCTTATTTAAGGTAAACTTTTCAACAGTGACTTTGTCTATGGCTGTTTTATATGTAGTCCTCAATGTCTAGTGTCTAGGTGAACTAGCAAATTGCAGGGTTTCCACCTCCCCATGGACGGCATTTTTGACTGTGTGATTCACTACTTTGGGTTTCCGCTGAGATGGAACCACTGGCTCTTCACTGCACTGCTATCTTTGCAGTGATGAGAACAGCGCCGGGACCAATTATTTGGGCCGACACCAGTCGTCGACGAGAGCACTGTTGGGTGGGGAGGGAGGGTGAGGGAGAATAGGGACAGGGGAAGGGTTCTGACGGGGTGGGGGGGAAGGGGGGTGAAGAAACTTCAAAGCGGAATGTAGACATCCTATGAGGATACTAACGACACTAGAGGTTGATTTAGATTGGGTACACTGGCCCACATGTTGACGCTGCCCGGCCTCAGGGATGTGGGCTAATAAGCTGTGTCTGAAAGCCTTCCGGCCTAGCAAAGAAATGGCACTGATGTTTGCGGTGCAGGACCACTATGTATGTACAATGATAATCCTGTGATTCTGCATTAAAAACGGTTTAAAAAAAAAAAAATGAGAACAGCGCCGGGATTGAAGGTGTGCGGAGGGGGCTGAGTGTGTGGGTCCAGACATCAAGTCCTAGCCTGCGAAACGCAGGCAAAGCCAACCCAGAAACAAACCCGATTTGGCTTTGGGAATTGTCCCTCTAACCTTCGGTACTGTAGCCCCTACTGCAGCGCCAGGTTGGCTTCCCTACTACATGGCAAACTGGAAGGATGGCTCAGTGGAGAATTACTGGCTAGTGGTGGTAGGAGGTGGCAACGTTGGCAAGTCTGCACTCGCCATACAGTTTATCCAGGTGGGTGCACTATGTCTGGCATGCACAGCTCATCTATGCCCGCCCTCCTCAAACCGGCTGAAAACTGTCCTTCACCCAGCTGCTAAGTCCCTGCACCCCGGCCTCTGCTCTCATTGACCTACCTTACCCAGGCTTCTCTCTCCCAAAGCAGTGTGCCCTGCACTCTAGACACTTCCCCCTACACTGTAGACACTGCCCCCTACTCTGCAAGCCTTCAGGTCACTGATGCTCATCCACCAGATACTGAAATTAATTCCACCTCATCCTCACTCGCTGCTCCCACTCTAAGCCCCTGTAACTGGGGCGGTCAGTCTTCCACCTTGTTATGTGCACCCAACCAGTGAAATCTGATTTTCCCTCAGCCACACACTGTGGCACACCAACCTACACCAAACCACTTGTCTCCTTTGCCTCTCTAACCTTTACTGTCCCTCCTCCAGACACTGCTAGCAACCCAATCACTGTGTCTCTTAGACACCGTCCTCCACTTAAAATCTCTCCTCCCATCCCTAAGATAGTTCACTCCACTACCCAGCAAAGAGTCTGCACCCAAAGAAACTATGCTCCCCTGCCCATCATCCCTGTCCATTCCTGACATCTGCCAAACGTATTTTACTTTGCATTACCATCTGTCTGGCTTTCCCACATATTTGGGCCTTCTTGCCAGCTCACACTCTGCCTCTCCACTCCATATAACTTGTTTATCCACACTGCAGTTAAGTCACTGCAGACTGCCCCTCTTTCGCCATACTGTTTGTACCTTACACATACTCTTAAGGCACATGACGCTCCTCCTTCTACCCAAGTCCTGCTCTACCCTTTAGTACTCTCCCCAACTCAGGTACCTGTTCCTCCCTCCTCTCCTGCCATACTTGCTTAGAATATCAATGTGTACGCATATGCTTTTTCCTTTGCTGCTGCCAATTCATCACATTTAACAAAGAATGGAGAATGTTTGAGCTTTTCATGCTTTTTTAATTATAGTTTCAAGAGTCTTTGTGATAAAAATAGCAAGTAATTTTTTTTTTATCAGACTTTAACGTTCTCTATCTTCATTTAAGCCTTTTTGTGATTTTTGTGGGCTAGTTTGTTTTGTATTTCTTTTGGTAGGGTTTGCGCTTGTTTTGGCCTTCTTTTCATGGGGGGGAGTGTGTGTGAGTGTTTTGGATTTCACACCTGGCAGCAAAAGTGGTGAGGTAAGACGTAGTCGTGGTGCCTGTGCCTTTAGAGCGCTAGCCTGCGCCTGTGGCCAGTAAGGAACTGTTATCTGTGTCTGCATTGGGGGATTGAAGGGGGCAGGTAATTGAGGCAGAATTGTACAGTGTAACATTTCAGAGGTTAGAGGCTCTGTCGCAATGTAAAACTTTTCAAAATATATAACAGCGCTACAGTTTAATACAGATTCTATTTGTTTCATGGGAAGTTTGCATTGAAAAAGTAAAAGCACAGGCCCTGGAACACTTTGCATTACAAGCATTATGTACATAATTGCTGAAGCTCTTTCTCTGTCTGACCATCACCCAGGCACTCATCATCTGTTTTTTTTAAACCTCTCCTGTAGTCAGTCTCATTCTGACATGCACTATCTGTTCTCCCTCTCTGTTTCACTCATTCTCTCTCTCGCTTCCTCTATCTCTCTCAAGCACATACACAATTTCTTGCTCTCTCTCTCTCTCTCTCTCTCTCTCTCTCTCTCTCTCTCTCTCTCTCTCTCTCTCTCTCTCTCTCTCTCTCTCTCTCTCTCTCTCTCTCTCTCTCTCTCTCTCTCTCTCTCTCTCTCTCTCTCTCTCTCTCTCTCTCTCTCTCTCTCTCTCTCTCTCTCTCTCTCTCTCTCTCTCTCTCTCTCTCTCTCTCTCTCTCTCTCGTTTCTCTTTCTCTATCCCCCTTTGTCCTTTCTCTGGATCACTCTTTCTATTCTATTGCTGTTCTCTCATACTAACTAACTATCTTTCTCACATGTTTATTTCTACCCCCTACGCACACTCTTACCTCCATGTTTCATTCTCTTTCTCTAACTTTAATGCTTCTATATATATTATACTGATTTCTGACAATGTCCACACAGTTTCTAATGAGGTCCATTGCCATAAATGCAGTCTGACATCGGAATCTGGCATCTGTGGATTCTTCACTAGTGTCTGTCCACTGCTCCTGTTGTAATTCAGATACTATTTCCCAACCTACACACTCCCGTTGTTTATGTCCACGCCCCATAACAAAAAAAGGCTATAACAGTAAAAAAAAAAAAAAAGCATTAAAAATGCAATAGGTCTCGCCTTTGATTAAGTTAAAGCCATTTGCTTTGCTAATGGTATTGTACAGCAAAGCAAATGGCTTTAACTTACTAAAAGGCGAGACCTATTGCATTTTCAATGCTTGTTTTACCTGTAACCTGAAGCATGATCCTTAAACCCTCTTTAAAAATCTGTGCTGCCACTCTTAACTAGGTTATTTCATTTCCCTGTTTGTGAATGCTCTATGACTGCTTACATGTAGTAGGCATGGAGACTACGTGATGAATGAATGGTGTCCTTTGCAAACTACGATGATCTACAACTTAACTAACCTGGACTGAACCTGGAGCATCTCTGAAATCTCTGCATCAGGAGAGAGACCGGTATGTGCTGAAACTTCTGCTGGAGATTGCCTCTTGGTGAGCCTGCACTGCCTTTGACTTGCCCAATGGACACCCACCTTTTCAGCATGTGGTGTGCATCTCTATTTGTGATCAAGTGATGGACTGGAGTGCACCCTTAAAAAGATTGTGTCCCACTCCTGATTCTCGAAGAGCCCTTAATAGCCCTTCCCTAAGCCTGAGAAAATCATTAGGTGCTTCTGTGGTTTTGTTAAGGCCAGTACCATTATATCCATTGCCCTTTGACTTAAAGTTTAAATGAAATTACTGTTGCACCCTAACCACAAACAAGGTTGCCATTTTGTCACTGGTAGATGCCCATGACTGCAACCAGATGCTTTGAAGATGCAGCCGGCAGAGCCCAAAAGCAAAGCCAGAAACTCTTGGAAGCTTAGTTTGTCTCAACCATAAACCCAAGACACCCAAAAGAAAGCTTGACTCTCCTGAGCTGCCTTCCAGCCCATGTCCTTCCTCTGCATCCCAGAATCAACTAGTCCAAGAGAGAATCTCCCTTTTCACCCCCACTTGAGAGACCGTACCATCATACTGCTTGGTATGCTGGGTGCTGCGGATTGCACATTCGAGACACACACTCGAGTACAAAAAACATGAGTCATCCACACAGAGAGAGTACTATCTACATCTGCGGGAGCTACAACAGGAAGTTCTCCTCCTACTTTTAAAGGGAGCAATATAGAAAGTCCTGAAATTCCATAGCAATCATAGATTTTATTAAAAATTCCTCTTAATAAAAAAAGAGGACGTGACAATGGAGGCTTACTCTGGACCTCAGAGAATTGAACAAGTTCTAGAAGAAACAATCTTTTCAGTTGACCCTCCAGGAATTCCACCTGATGCTTCAGGAAGCAGTATTCCTTACTTCCCTCGATCTTCAGCATGCATATTTCCACATCCTCATTCACCAGAACCACATGAAATACCTCTGCTTTTCAGTAGCGGGTCAGAACTACCAATTGAAGGGGCTTCCTTTCAAACTCCGATCAGCATCTTGAATTGTCTAGCACTGGTTGCTACCTTTCTGCAGCAACAAGTACACCAGGTATACCATACCTGGACGATTAACTTATCAAAGCTCCATCAAAGGAAGAAGCAAATGCCTCTACAACTGCAAATGACTCAGTCATGAGACTAGACACCCAGATAGGGAACGCCTTTTCAGCAGCAGAGAGGATAGCGTAACTACAGATGATGGCGACAGCATGTTCCAAACAAACCATTTCTGTCAGAATGTACAAGGCCCTTCTAGGTCTTGTGTCATCCTGCATAGGACTGATTCCCTTTTGTAGACTCAGGATGTGGCCCACAGCAGGACCTGGACCATCAAAGGAGTCGATAGGATTGGATCATGGGACAGTGGGTTCTCTCCTCCCCCGTATGACTCCCTCAAGTGCAATGGGAGTCGAGCACGATTCTGAGTCAATTCATGCTGATTCACTCTGTACGGAAGACGCACCTAAAATTTATTTCATGAAGACAGCGCAATTGCTTGCCCTCACTTGAACAAAGAGAGTAGGTCAAGTGCAGGCTTTTACTATAAAAGAGCCCTTTCTACGATTTATAAGGCCAGAGTCATCTTGTGGATGAACAGCAACATTAATGAAGAAATCTTTGCATCCCCTGGATGTCTGCAGGTGCTTCTGAATTTATAGGGAGAAAATAAAAACTTGCACACATCAGACCAGGTGTTTGTGTCCTTTGGCTATCCAGGGGCAGGCCGACCCCTGTCCAAACAGGGTATTACACTTTCACGGTTAGCTTGCGTCTCCTTCTGAGACACCAAAGCAAAGTGTCTACTCTAGGCCAAAGAAACGGAGTATTCGACCAGAAGCATGGTAACCACAGCTTCATTCTATGACAAAGTGCTTTTGCATGACATATGTTGTGCAACCACGAGGAAGATCAGTCACTTGTACACCAAGCACAACTGTTTGGCCTGGATATGAATGCAGCAACTGACTCAGCAGTAGGACAGGCAGTCCTCTGCAACCTGTTTTAGTATGTTTATGTACTGCTTGCTATTCTGTTTCAAGCATGCGAATATATGAAACATCCAATGCTGGAGAAGACATTTGATACTTACCTGTAACTCTAGTTTTCTAGCGTTTGTATCTTTCATATAGTCAGATGCGACCCTCCTTCCAGGTCAGAGATGCAATATTCTATGTACTCCTCACACATGTGCTATAAAATCTGAAGTACGGTGAACTTAAGGAAAGTAGGAGAGCTCAGCATGTCCACCTTATTGGCTGAAATTTAGGTTGTGTTTCAAATGAAGTTGATGTGTTGTTAACAAACACTGTTGTTGAGGCGTATTGCCATTATAACATGGTTTTAATTCAATTGAGAGCAGATCCAAGGGTTATCAAATGACCTGCAACTGACCTGCTATGGACATAGTTATTCATGGTCATCATACATGGCACAACTGTTTCACTACAGTACCTCACCATAGAATTATATTTTTGGTCAGGATTTGCACCAGAATGTGCCTGAGCATTCTGCTTATTTTCCGTGGTGTTTATTTTCAATTTCCTTACCTTCTTCCATGTCTCAAAACCTTACTTTTTTCCTAAGTAATATTTCTAACTGCTCATTGATTTTAATGTGGACAATTACTGTCATGTTGTATCTGATTTCTCAACTCACTAGTGCCTTATTGATTAAGAGTTTTCTGCTCCTCTTATCTACTGTTAGAGAGCTTGCGGAGTACAAAAGGAGCATTTGACTACATGTTGGAGGGAAATAGTATTTAAGGCATGGGGATACCAGTGGTAAATAGAAGTGCCTATCAGGGAGCATGCTTTCACTAGTAGGCCCAAAACAGTTTTTCATATGATTCAATTTCTTGGCCTATTGCCCAACATTTCTGTAATTGGCCTTGGTTACCTATGAAGTATTAGCATCAGAAAAGAAAGGGCAGCCACTATAGACTGTGCATTGTATGGCTGTAAGCTAGATGCCAGTGCATATGAGGAAGGCAGTTCTAGTGCCTGCATATAAGTGCCTTTTTCAGCAGGTGCAATGCTGAACCCCTTCTTAGCACTTGTTAATGTTAATATGTTTTGTGGAGCGCGCATATACCAAAAGAAGGCATCTTGGCACTGTCTAAAATGTATCTGACAGAAGCAAAGAAGAGCAAGGGCCTACTCAGTGTCCACGGGGAACAGCCAGGTCTTTAGTTGCTTTTTAAATCTGAACAGATTAGCCTGTGCTCTAAGGTGGTCTGGCCATACATTCCACCACCATCAAGCAAAATCAAGGCTAGTTTTCCTCCATTGCCAGCAATGGCCCTGATCTCCTCAGTTGCATCTAAAAGAGCTGATTCCGTGGAATGGTTTGGTCTAAAACCGTGTTGAGCTGGGTCAAGAATGTTCGGCGAATTCCAGAAAGGCCATGATATCCATATTCAGGCTTTTTTCCAGAATCTTTGCTGATAGCATTGTTTGGTCCAAATAGCATTTATTAGTGCCCAGGAGTGGCATTTCCTCAGAGGTTCTCTGTTTTTGTCTTTATGGCAGACATATTTATAAATAATTTGGTGTAGAATATTTCAGCTCCAGCAAAAGTGGTTGTGATGTTATTATTGGAATGTCAGACTGGTGCTGAAGTTAAACTGTGTGCAAGGCAGTTGAAAACTGGAGGGAGAAAGGGAGGGGGTTAGATGCTGGCATGAGAAAGAGTGGTGGCCAGAATCCACAGGTTAATGCTGGTAATCCTTGTGAGAGCATTCCTACCAGTAGCTTATAGGGCATTTCATATTTTGAGAGTTACCCAGAGTCTCTAATCTTGGATGAGTCCCATATTTTTGAGACTCGAATGGGTTTCACTGGAGAAATTTCTTTCATCATTAGAATTGTTGCAGGATGAGAGTAGTGAACCTTGCTCTCTTCCTTAGTAGAGCTTCTGCAAGATGAGAGATGGACCCTGACTTAATTGGTGCACCAGGTTACCCATTGGGATTCCACAGTTTAAGCAACACCTAGGTAACTGTATATGTTGCCAAATTGTGACAGCCAGGTTAGGCTATCAGAATGTTAATGGTGAGTGTGTTGCATGGGAGAGGTCGTAGAATGATGTTTAACAGCTGCATATTCTGTTCTTAGGCTGTGTGTAAGGTACAGAACTTGCTAGGAAAACTGCTGACCACAAAGGATAGTAACATATTGACGCAGACCATTTATTAAGTCCAGCTCAGTTAGAATCAAGGACCAAATGTGCTAAGAATGTGTGTGCAAAAAACGGTCAAAAAATGCGCGCCAACTTTTTGCGAATCAAGTCAGACTTTGCAAACTGGCCTTGGTTAGGCAAGTTGAAATTTGTGACTCACTACAATATTCACAATCAGAGGGGAGGTGACCTGCAAGAGTCCGCAGACCACGATTCCTTGGTTTGCTTTTAAAACAAGAACTGGCAAAGCCAATATGTCTGGCGTCGATGCCAGCCTTTTGGCTTTGTCAATGCTTATTGTTGTGATTTTAGCAAAATTCTATTCTTGCGGGAACCGCCAGACCTTCATCAAACTCAAATAAATGGCTAAAATGTAAAAAAAAAAAATGTATTTTTCGGAAGCACATGTACAATATAGTAGTCCTTATCCCTTAACCCCTTAGCCACAGAGGCTTTTACACCCCCAGTGCTAAGCCCATTTTTGATGTTTGTGGCACTTTGCGCTAAGGCCTTCATTCCGTCCCTATAGGAACCGAGAAAGTAGCCAAATATAGCAAAATGTGAGTTATTGTTGGGAAAAATGATAGTGTTGTGCAAGAAAGCGTATATTTAAACATAAAAAAAATACACCAACAGACGGTTTGCTGCGCCATCTTCCTGGAACAAGCAGATTTGTAAGATAAAAGTTTTAGTCCTTTTTTCCTTCTTTTTGCAGTTTCAACGTACTTGGATTTGTGATGAACTCTGTTTGAAACCAGAAATCTATTCATTTCTGAAAACTAGACACAATTCTGAAGTCAACAGGGGTCATTTGTGTGGACTTCTCATGAAGTTCCACATGAAACTAATTGTTGAAATCAAAACATAATGAAAATAAGTAGAAAAAACTAGCACGTGGTGACAAACTTTCATATATTGGATGGGCAATTTACAGAACTAACATGCTGTTGCATCCATCATACCGTTGTGGTCACAGAGATATATAGAGCATGTTGGTTGCCCCAAAACACGGAATACCCAGAGGGAACAACTGAGTGACCGCTTGTAATAATTTTTCATTCTGTACCGACCATGCACCTATTCATATGGTGAGGGTATGGAGGAAACCTTTTTTTTTATAAGGACAATATATTGAGTTTAGGAATAGTGGGTATTTATACACCTATTAATCTGGTGTTACCCATACTATCGTGATTCTGACAGCAATTTGCCAAATGTGATCTCTCTTACACACTGGCTCACATTTGGAAGCCGATAATGAAGAGAAATTCAATTTATAATAACAAATGTAAACTACTCAGTGTTCCTACGTGTCTTTCGATAAATTTGTTACCCTACTTGTGTGACTGGCCTTAGAACACTCGAAACTTAAGCCTTGCATGGGTCCCACAAACTTTTCTTTCTCACAATGCCCTGCAAATTTGAAGATTTGCATACAAGCACACATTTTTCTCACATTTCTGCGACAGAAACCTATGAAACCTGTGAGGATCCACAAAACTCCTACCACCCAGGTGAACTACAGTTCTCCTGATAAAAGCGCTACCATGTAACAAAAAGGACCCCAAATTCCAATGTGGAGACATCAACATTTCCTCTCAAAAAATGACCAATTTTAGTGATGGGGTAGTTCTGGTATTCAGGCCCTGGCCCGGCAGTCATACAGGGACACCTATGAAACCCAAGCATTTTTTAAAACTAGGCACTCTAGGGAGCCCTGGGTGGTGTGCTGTGCGTAAATGCCACAACATTTCCTTCCCCACCGTGCCCTGCAAACCTCAAGATTTATCTAAAATCACACATTTCCCTCAAATTTCTGTAAGGGAAGCCTCCAGAATGTTTGGAGATCCACAAAATTGCTGCCACCCTGCATTCCCACAAATCGATTGATTAAAACTGTACTTGTGTGACTGGGCTTAGCGCAAGCAACAGTGACAGATCCAATCAGGGAACACTCATGTCCGTGGGTGCAAACCACGCACAAAATAATACAGAATTTGTCTTGTTTGCCAAGGGGATTTGGATGCTCTGTGCCCCGGGCAGGTAGAAAGACTACTGGGCCTTTAGGAGTGGGAGATAGGCCCAGCGCCGGGGCCGCCCACCCACATTCATATATTGTTTTCCTTAATCCAAAAATATAGCCATGTTGTCTAATGGGGCAGAAAGACTTTTGAGCCCAGGGGGAGGACATGCCCATGCCCAAACCCAGCGGGGCACTGCCCCCCAAACACAATATTTCCAAAATATTTCCTGCTGGTCTAGCGTGCTTTCTGCCTTCCAAGGGGTTATATGGGAGTAAACACCCCCATTCATTCTCAACGTGGTAGGCAGAAAGACTGATTTTCCCCAGGGCACAGAGGAGCACCCTCCGCACCCTTAAGAAAATGTCCCTGGAGTCTAGTGGGGTGGATCTCTGCTTTGGGGTTGCATGCCCAGTGCTATCCTCAAGCAGGGAACCACTAGGGAGAGAGAGCGCTGGAAAGTGGACATCGTCCTGTTTCTAGCACTGCCTCGCCTGTTTTGATAGGTGCTCAAGGGAAGGCAGTGTTACGTCTCCCAGATCTGATCAAAAGTGAAAGCAGGCCATACCATTACCACAGTCTGTTTTCACTTTGTTTTGATGTGACGTGAGTGCACTGTTCGCCTGATGTTACTGCAAAAGAAAAACAAATCAAACTCATGATGTGAGAGGAACACTTCCCTCTTTTTCTGACTTTGACTTTTGAAAAGAAAATGTTTGATGTTTTCACCATAAACATTTTCTATTTTCGAGTGCAGACGACAAAACATTGATGTCCTTTGCACTACAAAGGTAGTTCGGAGGACATTAAATCCTCTGCATTAAAGTGGTTAAGAGAATGGGTTGGTGTGAATGTACTGATTGGCTGATGGCAAAATAACTTCACTCTCACAGAAGTTAGTCAATGGCGAAAGAAGGCTGACCCATTGCCATGCTCTATGCTGTAGTGAGCTGGAGAAAAAATATAAATGTCACAATAACCAGTTGAAAAAGAGAGCTGACTTGTATGAATAAATTTAGCAAAATCAAAGGTCTTAGGCAATGCCAGACCTACAAATGTTTTTTTAAAGCATTAAAAAAAAAATGTTTTTTAAACGAAACGTGGCTGCTTGAAAAGAAAAAGATTTTCTTTTTTTGAAAAGTATAAGTGACATTTGGCAGTGGTCCCCTGGACCATGTCTACTCCCCCTGAAACGTACCCAGTTCACAAAAGAGTGTCCTTCCCCTCAGTAAATAAGTAATTAAACTAACTTTGAAGTCTTCAACTTACCAATGGTTTGTGATCGAATTTCGATTCACAACACATTGATACATAGGGTAACAAATCAAAAGCCAACAACACAGCCCTTCCAAAATAGCAATTTTAAGCCTTTTCTATACCCATTTTAAGAGTCGGTAAAACTTTGACAATGGGTTTAGTACACATGGGAATCCATTATTAGCCATTGCAAATCATCGCAGGATTTGCGACTGCTAAAAAGTTTCTTACATCTGTCTCCAAGTAAGGTATTCTCACCATGAACTTCTCGGGTAAAGTTTAAGATGAAAATTCTTAATAGACCAAGCTCGAACCAAATCACAAACAGTATTTATTAGAGGTGATTTAAATAGACTGATAAACTTACATTAGGCCTAGCATGGAGATGTTTGTAAGAAAGGAAATTTGAATCAGGGATTATGAAGTTTGGCCTACCAGGGTCTTGGACTTGTGTATTTCACTTTTCATGGCAAAGTTTAATAAAACCATTAGGATGATTTACACCCAAAAGAGTTGCTGGGGACAAATCTTTTGCTAGTGACAGTAAGGTGCAATGAACACTTTAAGTTGAGCAGTGATGTAAACTGGAGGCATTGCCTTAGTTAAAATTGAATGTATCATCCTGGATAACATCTTAATTACACCAAAGAGTATATAGGTTATATGGCGTTTTGAAGGATTCAGGGCAACTTAGACACTAATACATTTCTTAGAGAGTGGGACCTCATGCCCTGTATTTACTACACAGTGCCAAAGTGTAAGTGGTTAACTAGCTCAATAGGGGTAGTGCTACTGTAGCACTGTAGTTACTGATCCAGAGGGAAATGAAGGACAGGGTGCACTAGCATAATCGGCTTCTCATGCATTTGGCTGGTATAGAATATTTGAGGTCCTAATCGAATGCCAACTACCCCAGAACAAAGATTTGCATTTGATCCTGTCTGGTGCAAAGTGCCTCAACTGTAGACTGTAGTGTTTAAAATTGAGAAGTTTCTTCTTGAGGTGCCTGAAATGATGTGTTTAGTACTATGTACAAGACTCATTTATTTTACATTTACTTCCACTGCAACTATACCTTTTTACTTTTTTCAATAGTCAACATGTTTCAGATGAATATAATACATTTAATAAGTAGAAATGAACTACTGAAATCACTTACAAACTAGGTAAACACTGAGGGGAGAACGCAATGACATTAATGGGATACATAAAAGAGAAAAAGAAGAGAGATTTAAAAATAATGATACAATAAAATGTAAACAGCTTATTGTAGTACTTCTAACTAATAATATTGTAACTTCAATGACATTTTATTACTTCATCAGCATTAACCTATTCTGATAACTAAATAGAAGTAGAAGTGGACACTAGTCTTTCTTAGAACTCTAAAATCTGTTAGCGTAACCTATAGTGAAACTTTTGCATACTCTGTGATATGCACAGCAGCTACGCATGACTGTATTATTTTTTTGTTTAACAGCAAAATAAGATACTTATCAAATAACTGTTTTGTTTCATGTGCAGGTCAACATCATTCCAGTGATATCCAAAGCAGACACAATTTCTAAAGCTGAGCTGAACAGATTTAAGGTTAAGCTCATGAGTGAGCTAGTGAGCAACGGAGTTCAAATATATCAGTTTCCAACAGACGACGAGACCATATCTAAGCTGAACTCCAGCATGAATGTAAGTAAAGGACGTGTCCTGCCATTACAGTACAACAATAGTTTGTAAATTGCTTCTCCAGATTTACCACAGGATTGACTAGATGTTCATAACAATTACTAGCATAGTCGAAATCACTGATATTGTCTCTCAAATGTAAAACTACCATTTTCACTTTAATTAGTACATTGTACATTCAGCAGTCAGGTGCCCAGCTCCCCTGCAATGGGTTCATCAGCACTAGACTGTGGCAAAAGAAGTATCAATTGAAATATTTCAGAAGGGAATTGGAGGACATGTGTTCTTTGAAATTCCTAATTGTCTGTTTTCAGGGACTGTTTGCATGCCTTTTTCATGATACGCTCAATATAAACTCTTTTTTGCTGGAGACTGTTATGTACGTTCTTGTGGCTTGTGTCTGTGGGTCGGAGCATATTTCCCAGACATCAACCGAAAGTGCAATGGAATCTTTTTCAGAACCTATTATAAATGTGGACGGTTTGGAAAAACTTTTTCGTCTGCAGTCAGTATACTTTTTTCATTTTGTTTATTAATTGTGTTGTAGTAATCATTTTCTCTATTTACCAGAAACTTTTGCTTCTGTTTTCTTGCTTCTCTTAAGCTTTTTTTCCTCATGGAACACTTTATAAATGTATATATATTTGCGTACATAGGCGAAAAATGTACCTAAATGGTGAAAAAACTAACTTTGCTGCAATCACAAAATGCTAAAATGGCTACATTTAAGTTTTTTCATTTTTAAAAAGCGCCCAGTTGAACCAGTTAGTCGCAACATTAGCAAAAAGTGACTAGAAACATCCTTCACAAACCATTTTTTTTAAATGTAAAAGAAAGGAAAGGAAGGGCAATGTTAGCATATAGCAGAGGTCACCAACCTTTTCTCTGGTGAGAGTTAATTCATGTTCCTGAAAAGCATTCGGAGCTACTACCTTTGTTTGAATAACTTTATTCGGTTTGGTATTTTAAAAAACCATCAAAGTATAGATATGCAAATACAAGCAATTCTTAATTTTTGAGGCATTTGAACACGATAAAAAGTCATCTGACATGTCTAAAATAGATTAAAAATGGACATGGCTAAAACTCTAAAAACAATTGTCAGCTAGTAACATATATTAAAGCATACGATTAAAAAGCACGGCACTAAGATAGCAGTAATAAAAAGGAGTTTCTTCTTACAGCGTACAATTCATTTGTGTCAGCAAATCAGTTTCGAATCACGAGGGTTTATTTTTGGTATTAACAATCGGCACCAACTATGTGCAGAAACATTTCCCGTTTGATCCAGAACGAGAATAGGAAACGATTGACCGCGTAAACTATTGGTGCTTAGGTGTAGTTTTTCAGGATTCTATAGGCAACCTGATGTTGCCTGACACCAATGTTTAAGCAGGTCGGTCGTATCCATCTCCTGCGGATCGTTTGATATTTTATACAGAAAAAAAGGGTGTGCTCTTCTGTTTCCAATGTTTTAGCACATGCGGGCAGGGTTTGAAGAATAGTCCCGCGGTTTGATTGCTGGAAAATCGTAGTAGAAGGTTACCATACCTAAATCTAACATATAAGCTTTTTGCAGGTGGTGGCGTGATGTGGTCCAGGAACAGTTCAAAGGAAGGGCATGGCTTGACACACAAAAACTGTGAGGTTAATTGCCCGTTTGCTGACCTAGTGACATAATGTTCTTCCACGGCCGCCCAATACCTAATCTTCAACTTTGAGCAATCTTCTCTATTTGCCTTCTCCGGATGTTCTCAAGATTCTGTCATACCAAGAGTTGTAAACCAACTCGCAACATGCTTAAACCAAGGTAGGCTTTTAACACCAGTAATCTTCAGGACCTCCTTTAGGGAGTTGCAATAATCCGTAAGCTGCGGTGTTGTCCACAAGTGCAACCAGTGCAATAAAGGTTTCAGTGACGCAATATCACCGATTCTTTTTATCCCAAGGTCAAAGAACAGTGGAATTAGGGGAGTAGTCATAGGTACTGAGATGAGTGATCTAGCAAAGATATTTTCAGATATCGTCAGTTTATTTATATTGATATACCCCATATCTCTGCTCCATACAGAGCACCACTCTGAGCTTTTGCTCGATACACTACAAGAGCTGGAGTCAGTGATCGAGTATAAGACAGCTTAAAGTGTCTCAGTATTGATTTTGACCTATGAATGAGAGTTAAATAGCTCTTTTCCAGTTGTTGTTCCCAGCCCAGTGTATCACTTAATCTTATCCCCAAGTAATCAAAGCTTTTTACCTGCTCTAAAGGTTCCAGTGCGATCCTAACCTCTCTTGATTTTTACCCTTGGTTTTCCCAAACACCATAAATTTGGTCTTAGTGACGTTTAGCTCCAGACTCCTGCTCCTGCAGAAATCCAAAAATATATCCACAAGGATTTGCAAACCCATAGGGGTTGTGGAAATAAGTAAGGAATCATCCGCAAAGAGCAGGATTGGGACCTTAGAGCCCTTCAGGACTGGAGAGTCATTCCTGCAGTCCAGTAAGCTGCAGGCCACATCATTGATAAATAAGGAAAAAAGTGTAGGGGCAACCACACATCCCTGGCACACCCTGCGTTGTATTGGTATTTTATCAGTTAATTCACCTCGTGTACCCCATCTGACCTGGGCATAGTTATCCTTGTGGAGTCTGGCTATCAGAGTCACCAGTTCAATTGGTGCCCCCCTGTCAAGCATTACTTTCCACAACAATTTATGTGGCACTAGGTCGAACATGGCTCTTAAGTCGACAAATGCCACAAAGAGCTTTGTCTTCTCAGTAGCACATACATCCAGGTCAGCAGAGTAAATCTACAGGCATGGACGCACGCGCTAATTTTGGAGCGGACGCCCGCTTGGTAGGGGGACAGCACCTTCTTGTCGTCCATCCAGCTCTGAAGTTTATCCAGGACTTGACGAGCATAGATTTTTTGCAAGTTATCTATTAAACTGATTGGTCTGTAGTTGGATGGGGCAGAAGTATCACCCTAGCAATTATCTCCGCTCACCTCCATGTTGGAGGAATAGCCCCACCAGCCAATATACAATTTGTTAGAGTATTTATGTAGGGAGCCCATACCATAGGCTTCAGATTTGTAGAGGTCACCCGGTATTTGATTAGGGCCAGGGGGCTTTCCTGCCTTGAGTCTATTTATTGCTAACACAGTCTCATCCAAACTATAGACCAATACTGTGTTGGTCATGGGTGTGGCAGGGAGAGTTTTCAAAACGATTTGTTCAGTGCTTGTACTGTGGATGCAATCGTCATCTGGGTTCTTAGCGTATAGTGTGGTAAAATGCTCAACCCAAACCTCCGGCTGAATGTGATAGCTAGGAGTGTTTAAAGTATCCATGTTGCCCTTTGCTAGGATGTGCCAAAACAGGCAGGTATCTTTGCAATTATCTGCTAGTACCAGGTCCTGCCAATTTTTGTCCGGAAATTCTCGTTTTGCTTTTGATATTGTAGCTTTATATTTATTATATGCCTGGACAACCCCTGGATGATTATGGGCCTTAATGGCTAGCTGGAGGGCACTCTTGGCAGATTTACATTCAGGATTGAACCAACTATTAATTTCTTTAATAACAGGTCTACCACCCGAACTTTCCTTTGTAAACACTGCTTGGAGTGCCTCAAAAAAATCATTGTGTATGGAGAGTATCGGAGTTAATCCACCTAGATGTTCGCAATCCAAGCTACTTTAAAACCTCGATATAAAATGTACAAATAATTCATATATCCTAATATATAAAGATTGATTGGTGAGTACATTGGGCCAGGTCACTCTTCTGCGATTATTGGTTACAAGAGGTTCATCCACCCTGGACAGGCAGCCAGACGGCTGTGTGACAGTACAGAGCCCCTGATTTTTAGCAGCAAGGGATTGTGGTCACTGTCTGACCTTGGGGCTATTAGCATATCCTCAACCAGTGACCAGATTTGAACATCAACAAGGATGTAGTCGATAACACTTGAGCTGTTACCACGTTTAAAGGTGGTTTTCCTGCTCCCGTCAGAGAGTGTCCTCCAATTGCAGGCCCTCATACTCCTGCCTGCAACCAAGGATGCAATCTGCAGAGACACAGCCGTTGCTCTATAGCAATTTTTAACTGGTCTCAGACTCGGTTTGCCCCAAATCTCATTCTCCTCCTCCAGTAAAATACTCAATGGGGGGAGGGTTCGAAGGTGGTGTTAAAATCCCCTGCAACTATGGTCTTAGAGTTGAGTTGGTATACTCCCTGCAACTCATCTAGCTGTGATAGTACAGCCGATTTATTGTTATATGATTCAGACCTAGTATAGATATTGAGTATAGTTAGGTTAAAACCTGTAAGAAAAATTAGCTAAATCCCCAATATATCATGAGATTCTATTGCCACCTGCTTGTATTTGCAAGCTATTGCGTTCTTCACAAATGTTATTAATTCCCCACTAGCTCTGCCCGATTTTTTTGGGTGCTTTTGCTTCCACACTGTAAGTCATATAGCCATTTATGTGAATCTTGGCCACTGCCCAAGTTTCTTGGAAAATACAAATGTCATTAGATCCAACAAATAAATACCATTCTGGATCTTGCAGTTTAGAATGTATCCCCTCCATGTTCCAAGATATTATATTTAAGCCTTTGTTTACCTCGTTTTTAGATGTAGTTAGGCCACTGCGGGATTCTGTGATGGTAAGATGCCAGTTATCAATGGTTGGATTAGACAGCCCAGAGGAAGAGCAAGATAATGAAGGGTACACAGCCTCAGCCACATCAGAGAGATACTAACAGAGAATATATCATTGCTTGCCTTAAGATGTGGAGTCGTTAAGGAAGACTCCCTAGTGTAATCATCCTCTGGATGTATTATACGTGAAAATGTATTTGTAAGGGGGGTAAGATTACTGGTGCTGCTAAGTCAATCTACATCTCGTACTGGGGATGAGAGCGCTGCCCGAGATGTGTGTCCCTGACTTAAATCATATCCCGATCTGCAGTACTTGAATCTGATATGGGAATTGTTTGAAGGTTCTGTCCTTAAGTCTAGTGCAACTAGATCGTCGACCATCCTAGCTTCCTTTAGGGGATAGTTCAATCAATCAAACGTAGGATTTGTGGTGGGGGACATACGGGCATGAAGGATGTCTTCTCTGATGATCGAGCGGCACCCTCTGGTATATCTTATACAATGGATGGCCTTATTTGTAAGGGAGTCTTCGGGTTCGAACTTCACATGTGGCGGTAGTTTTGTTACATTTATCATGATTACTTTAGTTCTCTGAGTAAAGGACCGATCTCTGGTGTAGGATGAAATTTCCGGGTTCAACCCTCCATTAGTAATAACTGGAATAGAGGGAAGTTGTGGATAATGAAGGTTAGGCATCGTAGCGTTTTTTGAATAATGTTGGTTATACTGGGGGTTCAGAGGGTACTGGGGATTAAACTGGCTGAGCGGAGCTCTCCTCATCTGTCTTCCTATCATTTTTGGGCCCAGGGTCCCCTGTTGGATATAAATAGAGGGTTGGGATACAGGTTGATACATGCCTATCGTTTGGGTAGTCTGGGCAGATTGGATGATCTGTGTGCACCGGCTGTTCAATGTAACAGCAGTATCAATGTTATTTACACACTTTAGCTTATTTATAATGAGAACCAAATTAGATATGGCCGTTTTTAGTTTCCCCACCTCAGTCCTTAATTCATTAACTAAAATTGTACATTCCCGGCTTATTTGCATTTCAGGATCAGATGGTACAGATCCCAATGAAAGTTTGCGAGGCGAGGATACAGGGAAAGCAGGGGTTGCCATGTCCTCTAAAGTCCCATCTACAGAACCATCTGGCAAGTCCAGCAGAGGCAAAAATCGGTTCTTACAATGAACAACTACTGCTGGTGTTGATGAATGAGAGAATTCCGATGCCCCTGGGCTAAAAGAATTACCCGTCTTATCCATAGGCTGTTTAGTTGCTTTCCCAAACATACTAGGTATGCGAGGCTGTAGGCTAGAAGTGGAGGTGGCCGCTTGAGTAGTATCCTAGACGGTTTTAGTGTTCCGGAGTGCCAATGGTTCAGATTGTAACAGATCCTCGCATTCGGTAATTAAATTGTCAGTACGGTCAATTACACAGTTCCCACCAGATGATTTCGCTTTTCTTTTTGTTTTGTTTTTGCTTCGTAGGAACCGTAGGACCTTCGGTGGCCTTTCTCTTTCCCATTGTAGATAAGATAGTCAGTAGAACAAGTAACGGGAAGAGAAGCACGAGGCAAAATGGCAGTTGAGTATACTTAACCCAGTATCAAGGTACAAGATGTATACACGCCTATCGGTGCAACCCAGCCCCTAGGACAATTTTGCGTCAGAGAATCGTAGATAAGCTCAGTGAGGAGGGGGACCGATGTCCATAGTAAAGGCAATGAATATTGATAGTACAATATAACAAACTCTTACTTTATTTGGGCTTCCTGGGACGTAGGCGTTATAGGGGTGGCCCAGCCCAGCCTCCTCCGTGCTCCAAAGGGCATGGATGAGCACGCTGCTGGAGCCCGCGGCCGGATTTGTAGCGCCTCCCGGCGCAGTTGTGGTGTCGTGGGCGGCTATGCGCTGCGCTCCACAGCGATTCCTAGCGCTCCCCTCGGTCCTCCAGGCAACAGCCGTAGGTGCTGAGGCAAGGTTGCTGCTGAAGCGGGTCCCGCGGTGCAGGAACCCGCACCCGGATTCATAGCACCTCCCGGCATTGCAGTGACGTGGGTGGCTATGCGCTGCGCGCCGCAGGGTTTTTTGGCGCTCCCCTGGTCCAGGCAACAGGGGTAGGTGCTGAGGCAAGGTTGCTGCTGAAGCGGATCCCGCGCTGCGGGAGCCCGCAGACGGATTTGTAGTTCCTCCCTGCGCTGGTGTGACGTGGGCGGCTATGCGCTGCGCGCCGCAGGGATTCCTGGCACTCTCCCCGGTCCTCCAGGCAACAGGGGTAGGTGCTGAGGCAAGGTTGCTGCTGAAGCGGGAGCTACCACCTAATATTGGGTGTTAGATAAGGGTACATGAATCTCAAGCAACTTAAGCATCACACCTAGAGTATCCCAGTGCTGCTCCAGTGAACATATAGCATTAATGCTGCATGAGATCTACAGCCAGGGTCACTGGAATTATGTGATTCTGAAGCCACACCTAATTTGAAAAAGCATTTGCAATGCAATAGGTCTCGCAGTGACATTGTTTCAAGCTTTTAGCATTGTAAATGATAGTTTTTTATATTGTTTTTTTTCTAAAAAGTATGCAGTATATATTTTCAATTATGCACCATTAGACTGGAGATGACACCCATCACTACTGTGCAATGTGTCAATTATGCCCCTTTTGCTATTTTTATGTTTAAAGCAGTATTATCATTTATGGCAAAAATCCCCCGATGCACAGCCCCACAGTCTGCCGGAATACCCCTGTCCTCCCCGTGATGCAAGCTGCATTGTGGCGATTTAGGTAAAAAACACCTTTAAAAACTGCATATCACGCATGGCTTTAAATGGGCGGGGTCCTGCCAGTGCCCACCACCTGTAGTTGTTTAAAGCAGGAGCCGAGACAGGTCCGTATCGGGCTCTCTATTTTCGTCCTCAGTCTGAGAATAGAAAAAAATCTTAACTCTGCAGCAGTTCATTATTTTTGATGTAACTTATATTTTTTTTGCAGTTCTGTATTGCTAAACTGAACGACATCTTCATTTAATTTTTAGTAGACACGGAGGATTAAGTGATTTGCCCAGAAATTTCATTTTATTTTTGGTAGGCACTGACGAGTTATACTCTTATTTGAGCGTTTTTAGATGTGTTGGGCATATTCCTGAGGTACAGCCAGTTATTAGGCAGGGCAGCTAAAGTTGAAATTATTATTCATGGCAACGTTATTACTCGAGCTGATGCACATCTAGCGGCTCGTGCAGCCCACAGAGCTACGCTATTGTGCGCTCTAGTTAAGTCTGTGTGACATCACGTTCTTAATGCCCCATATGTAGCCAGGTCTGATAGTTCATTGGCTGAATGCAGCCACTTCCGGAAAATGTTTTAAACCTCGCCGTATCAGGTTCGAATCCCGGCAGGTTCAATCAGCCGTCCATCCTTCTGAGGGTGATAAGGTGCATACCACTGCGTTGGGTAACAATAAATACCTTCTAACCTATTGATAGCGCCAAGAGGCCTGCTTCCACAAATATGCACATTATTACCGGAGCTGATGCACTTCTAGCGGCTTGTGCAGCCCACAGAGCTACGCTATTGTGCGCTCTCGTTGAGTGTGTGAGACATCACGTTCTTAATGCCCCATAGGTAGCCAGGTCTGGTAGTTCATTGGCTGAATGCAGCCACTTACGGAAAATGTGTTAGACCTCGCCATTTCAAGTTCGAATCCCGGCAGGTACAATCAGCCGTCCATCCTTTTCAGGGTGATAAGATGCGTACCACTGCATTGGATAACAATAAACACCTTCTAGCCTATCGATAACGCCAAGAGTCCTGCTTCCACAAATATGCACGTTATTACCCAAACTGATGCGCATCTAGCGCCTCGAGCAGCCCATAGAGCTATTATCACCTAATTACTCATCCTTATTTGGGGCCACTAGCCAGTGATTTATAACAGCCTCGTCAGCAGCTAAACAGAAAGCTCAAGGAGCTATTAACAAGTAGTAATTCGTATGCTCGAATCACTGCTATGTAGAGAAGTAAAATGGCACCTCAGCAGGCGCGCAACCCAATGAGCTATCTTATCGGCAATATATGTATTCCAGTGTTTACGGACTGCCTATATTAGTGACGGAATAGTATAGTATATTCAGCAGGCAGGCGCCCTACTCAATAAACCATCACCCAGTATGCATCTTTATTCTCAAGGCCACCGCTGTGTAGGTAGGAGTAAATTACCCCATTCATGCATTTAGTGTATTGATAGATTGTGTGCAGTGGAGGGGTCCTGTGAGCATTGTGGGAGCGAAGAGAGCTGCGTTACTCCCCGCTAACCTCAGCCAACGCTGTCTCTGCTCCTTGTCCCGGGATTTTAAACAGTTGGTGTTCCCCACACAACACCTGAGGAAGGGGGAGGAACAGCAGAGAGAGTGGGGTGGGGTGGGGTGGAGGAGGGAGGGGAGGGAAAGAGAAGACGCGCTTGATGGCTTGGAAAGCAGATGCCTTGGTGAACTCTGCCTGAACCTTAGTTTAGCACACCTCCTCAGATAACAGAACAACCATAAAACTGAAAGACGCCATAGACTCTGTGTCCCAAGGGCATGTACAAAAAAGCCGCAGGGCGGTAACCAAAACCCTGCAGAGCAATGAGAACACAGGATTTTAAATAAATATTGACATTGCCCAATAGAAAGCACGGGCGGGATTACATGTCCTTCTCCTAAAATACTTTTACCCCAGTATGTCTCGCTACGCGTGCAGTGCATGTGTGCTGCAACGCTAGGCAAGACCTAAAAAAGGATGAGAGAAGAAAGACAGAAATAGAGCAATGAAGAATGGAAGACAAAGGAAGAAGAGAAAGAAAGGAGAGGAAGAAATACAAGGGAAGTAGAGCGAGGAAGTCAAGAAAATGTGAGGAAACAAGGAGGAAACAAAGAAAGCAATAAACAATGAGAGAAAGGAAAATAAGGAGAAGAAGAACACATTGGAAGAAGAAGGAAAAGGACGAACAAAAAAGCCAGTGAAAACGAGAAAATGCTGGATAAACAGTAAAGCAGATGGAAAGGGGAGTGAATGAGAGAAAGAAAGGGAGAAAGCGAGAACGTTGGGGCTCGAGCATGAGAGAGGGAAAGTAAAACACAAGAGAGTGAAAGAAAAAAGGAGAAAACAAGACATCAGAAACAAAAGCACTATTTGAAAAAAGGATGAAAGAAAAGAATAAAGACAGAAATAAAGCAATGAAGAATGGAAGACAAAGGAAGAAGAGAAAGAAAGGGACGGAAAGAAGAGGAGAGGAAGAAATAAAAAGGAAGTAGAGAGAGAAAGTAAAGAAAATGTGAAGAAAAAAGGAAGCAATAGACAGTGAGCGAAAGGAAAATAAGGAGAGGAAGAACGCAGAGGAAGAAGGAGAAGAAGAATGAGCGAAAAAGCCAGTGGGAAAACAAATGCTGGATGAACAGTAAAGCAGTCAGAAAGGGGAGTGAATGAGAGAAAGGAAGGGAGAAAGAAAGAAAGTTGGGATGAGAGCACGAAAGAGGGAAAGAGAAACTTCCACATTTTACATATTTGGGTGTACCATTTGATGCTGATTTTAATTGGAAACGTGTTTTAAATATTAGAATTATGCAATTTCAACAAATCGATTGATGCTATTTTTAGATTTGCTAAAAGACTGGGACATGAACCAACTAAGGAGATTTTATGCATTTGTAAGAGTAAAAGCCTTTCTGTGGTAACCTTTGGGGCTGGGGTGTGGGGACATGTAAATTGTAAATCACTCAAAATAATAGAGAATACGTTTCTAAGAAGACTTCTCTCAGTGCACCAGAGTTCCTCTGTTTCTTTTTGTCATGAGGTAGTTGGGTAGAGTTATTTGAAAGATTATATTGCCATACAACCGTTGTTGCTTTGGTTAAAAACCTGTAAGAACCCAGAGGCTGCCCTCTGTAGAACAATACTGACAGATTGCGTGAAGTTGGATAACAGCTATGGCATACCTTAGCTTAGGTATTACAAAACGGGTTTTGCCAAAATGGGTGTTACAGAATATTACACAAACCCCAACACATTACAAAATGTATCATCTGACACTATAAAATCACTTTTTTACCAAAGTTATGGCTGGGCTGGGGTTATATGCAGTGTGACTGGTCAGCCAGAGCGCCTTTCTCAACCACAAAGAAAACCTGCCCTGAACTTGCAAATTGACTTAAACGAAAGAAGCTCAATTTTGTTGACAAGGCTGCGTTTAAAAACTGTACATTTCTTAGTTGCTTTCCCTATTCAAGGCTCATGGTTTGCCTCACTCCCTGTTTGTCCATGTGTCAATTGCTCACCTCAAAGCACTACGTACTTTATTCTATTCTGTAGATTGTACACCCCCCAGAGGAAGCAGTTTATTCGCTCATTATTACTTGCTGCAGGGATTATGAATTACAAACTGGCAATGGAGTTTATACTCTCTCTAGGAACACTTGAGACCATATATTGTATTTTAAATTATCTTTTTACTGTTTTTAAGATTTGCAGCAGATACACAACATTTACACATTTTTAAAATGATGAGTATGTGGACATGCTGTTTTTTAAACAAAAATGTGTGTACAATCTTTTATGGCTCTTCTATAGTCGAAATAAAGTATTCCTGACTTGAGAGAAAAAAGGATATGAGAGAAGGCAGGATAACAGAAAGAACGAGAGAGAAAAACCAAAATGAAAGGAGGAAATGATAAATATAAACTCAGCAAAGGAGATGGAGGAAATGAAGGAGAAAGGGAAAAGGAGTACAAGAATGAAAGAATGGAAAGGAGAGGAAAATAGAAAGAGGTACAAAAAGATAACCATGAACAAGGAAAGAGATGGGGCTTGATTTAGATCTTGGCGGGCAGGTAACCCTGTCACAATGGTGATGGATAGCCCGTCAGCTGAAATATAAATCCTATAGGATATAATGGGATTTATATTTCGGCAGACGGGATATCCGTCACTGTTGTGACTGAGTAACCTGTCCGCCAAGACCTAAATCAGGCCCGTAGTCAGAAGGAAAACGGAGTGAAGGAAAGAGAAAAGGTTAGCAAGTACAGTACAAGTTGAGAAGGAAAGGGGTAGAATAAAGAATAAGAAAGAAAAAACTGTGATTGAAGAAAAAGAAAGGAGGGAAAGGAATGAAAAAGGGGAAGAAAAAAGAAATCTACAAAGGAAGGAGAGGAGGGATAGAAATAGAAGGAAGGAGAAAAGGAAAGAAAATATGAAAGAAAGGCAATAAGAAATGTAAAACAAAAGACGGGAAGATAAAAGAAAGACAAGAAGTCGAGAATGAAAAAATAAAGTAGGAGAAAGGAGTAAAAGTTGGGAGAAACAAGAACAAAACAATGGAGAGCAAACAGGAGCAAAAAAAATTAACTCCCAAAACAGAAAGAAGGACAGACGGAAAGGGGAAGAAAAAAACAAAATAGCAAAAGAAGGAAACAAAGAAGTATGGAAAGAAAGAAAAGGAAAGAGAAAGCAAAGAAACATAGCAAGAATTTTTCAGAAGAGTGTGGACTCCATGGTCCTGCATTTTAAGCTTCCCATGCCACACAGAAAGTGGTGCAGTGTGTTGCCTTTGCATTTGGGTACTTGCAAATTGTCATTTGACAGACACATAACTACTGGGTTTTTAAGGCCACCTGGGAGTGATAGGTTTATGGGACTTGGAGTTCCTTCTGTGAATGTATGCAACAGCCTATGGGGCTCAACACACTCTTGTTATGCCAGCAGTGACCTGCACAGTCCTTTGAAGTGTCCCCTTTAATTTCCTAAAATTAATTACAATCATCATGCAATGCTTAACTTAGTAGACGTGGTGTTGTAATCAGGAATTGGTTTAGCAAAAAAATCAATCTGTGCACATTATTGTACAAACACAATTATAAACAATGTATAGCCTGAGTATACCACACCAATGTTTTTTTTTTTTTTTTTTTTTTAAACCTTTATTTATACCAACATGGATCACAGCTATTCAGCCGACATCCCGGAGGTCCGGCAGCATGATAAGAACAACACGTGAAAGGGTCCATGGCTATAGAACAGGAGTAACAAAGGTTTAGTTTTAACATCAAACCGAAAATATAAAACAAAAGCAAGGTAGAGCATATAATAAACGTGCGCAAGTTCTCAGGTGGGGCGTGATCCCACTCCACACCAATGTTTTTTAAACACATATGCTATGTGTAACAAAATGTGTTCTGCCCATGTCACACGTCCAGATTTTTTGTTTTTTGCTCACCTGGTTTTTGCCTTCTTTACTGTGGATCAGCCTCCCAACTGGTGACTCGCCCTCAGTAAATACACAATAAATTGACTGCGTATATTTACTGCCAGACCCCTCCTTTTAAGATAAGGTCACTACTACACAGCAAAGGCAAGTGTGCACACGTGTGAGCGCTGCACATTGAGACTACTGTTGTGCGCAGCCAGGTAAACGTGCACAGGTACCCTTCCACAGAGGGGACTCTGCAGAATTATATATTGACCTAGGGTGGAATCATAATGTTAGTCTACACTCATAGGGAAAGTCAGTGTGGTTTACTGTCTTGTCTGCAGTGACATTTTATTATACACTTAGCAGGGAAACTGCCTTAGAATGCTTCCTCACTTCCCTTTGGCCTACAAAGTCCAGTGACATATCAACATGGTGCGAACATGTGTGCCAAGATCAAATCTGCTGGTTCTAAGAAGGTATCTGTACATGATATCGGTGATCCGGAATTGTTGTATTTCTGTTAATTATATTGCCCTGCAGCAGCCGGAACAAAGCCCTCCCCACACAAAAGAAGATAATAACAGTGCTTTACTCAGCTTCTGGGTAGGAAGTGAGTGGAGAAAAATCTGCATCCATCACTTAGCTGTCTTACTGTACCTGGGATAAGACAGCCCACTGAACAAAGTATGGAGCCTAGAACTCTTGAGCCAACACAAGAGGGGACTTCTGTTTGAAGTTTTGGTGAGAAAGGCCCAGACAGTGATGTTATTAAGAGGCGGAGCAGAGGCCCCCAAAGTGGATGTGACCAGTGACTCCTGGATAAGGCCACCATAAACTGTCCCAGCATGCTGTGCGAGAGGGTTGGGACAGGGGCAGAGAGATGTGGCATCCTAGGATTGTTAGGGTTGTCTGGGTTCTAAAACTTTCCGCCCACTTAAAAAGTTTTGCACAAGGGGGAGAGGGTGCTTTTTGTTGGAGCTGGACATTGGGACTGGAGGACGCAGCCGTGGACAACTGGATGGAGGATCCTTCTAATGCTCACCTGAACTAAGGACTCTGACTACAGTTGACCTTGGGACCAATGAATCTCTCCCCAGGACCAGGGGAGTTGGTCCCTCTACATCCCCTAAGGATTACTTGGGGGAAGAACTGGACGTATACACCCAGGAGGAAAAGAAGCACCAGAGGAGTAAAAGGAGAAAAAATCGTGCCGGGGCCAGTCGAACCAGCTCATTGCAAAGTGTGCCCCCTTAGAGGCCAGAAGGTCTGAGGAAAATAGTCCAGATGGCTAGGGCTTGCCACCAGGAGCAATGCAAAATGGCCCAACGGGGCCTGAGAAATCCAAGGGACAAGTATTTCACCTTTGACATCCCTCAGCAAAGACACAGAGTGCATGGAACTCTGCTGTCGGGGCTGGAGAAACGATGGGGATGGGCCAGGGCCCGTGGGGGGGTGCTGCACGTTTTTTGTTTAAGGAACCCTGGGAGGGGGCATGCGTGGGGCCCCCTTCCCAGAATCTTGGCAGCCTGGGGATCTCCACCACCGGGCCAGTTTATGTACTGTGAAACCAGGAAACCATCTGCGGGACCCTGCCAAAAAAGAAATAAATGGGCAAGCTCCTTCGTGCCCAGAGGAGCCGGAAAGGGTCCCGGTATACCCACGTGTGCCAGCGAATAGTGATTACTAGCCCACACCACCTCCCTTAAGTATGCCTTGGACTGCTCTGCTTTGCTACCCTGAGAGAGTCCAGTGCTTCAATGGGGAGTTTGGTTCCCAGTGAAGGGTGAATGTGGACTCATTACTTGTGAAGGCCACACAACTAATGGCCTGTTTCCTTATACTATGTAAATCACACTGACAATATCTGATTAGTCATAAGATATAAACATCCATGGACCTAAATTGTTTATTTGCTGATATGTATTTCATATAGAGATTATACGGAATATTGTAACCTATTATTTTTTTTATACACCAGAGCAGCCCAACTGTGGCCTCACATATGGTGATGAGCGCACTCAAAAATATAGGTGTATGGCCAGGGTATCCTAAAGATGCTGTGGGCACTATTTTATTGATTATACAAATGAGCAAGTAATTGTGGCAATTCTTAATTTAAAAAGAAAAAAACAAAGCCATGTGTATATCAGAGTTTGACTTGGCGGACCCTAGGTCCCTGCACTCCATGGTGCCCTGACCTGTAAGTATAGAGTATGCTGACCCTCCGTGCTTACAGTATGGACACATATAAGTGTTCTGTGTGCTTGTGGGTCTAAAATGTCACTTTTGTGCTGCTCCTTCAGGCTCACAATATGCATTTTACCACTACCCCCAAATATGTGTTCTGTTTTCTAAATTAGAAATTAATTTCACATTTGATTCTGAGCAGGAGTTTGCTGTGTTCACAGGTGATGACACAAATTTCTGATGGATACATCTGCCTGTGGATCCTCCCCTGCGCCAGCATTCCGCAGAAACTTTTTCCTAGCTCTCAATGCCAACGAGGTCGTCACAATGCTATGGCTCCGCACGCGGCTCCGCATGACGTCACTGGAGCCATAAGAGGGCCACGTCAGCGTGATGACGTCAGTTCCCTTTTTTCCGTGCTGTCGACGCTAACTGTTTTTCTCAGACTCCCCATACTTTCTGCTAGATACTTTGTATTTTGGCTTATTTCCTTCTGTGGTGTTGCCATGTCTGCTCCGAGGAAATTGGGTTTCAAGCCCTGTAAAGAGTGTGGGGGTCATATGTCGATCACTGACCCCCATGAGGACTGTCTGTGGTTTTTATCATCAGATCACGATGTCGAGGGCTGTTCTTGCTGTAGAAAAATGAACCCGAAGGCCTTGAAGAAACAGGAATCCAAACTGTACATGGCTAAAGTGAGAAAACAAAAAAGGGGTTGAAAACGTTTGAAGACGAGGTCGTCGACTTCACATGAATCGAAGAGGAAGTACAAGAAGAAGAAGATGCATGAATCTCGCGTTCATCGAAAGCTGTGGTTTCGAGTTTGCCTTCTCCGGCTCCTGTACGCCATGTTAAAGACTTTGTCTCTCCTTCTCCTTCAGTGTCTCCTCAAGTGACTCCGACCCATTCTCCTTCGTACAAGGGGACTCCGGCGCAGTCACCGATGCCGAGATTTGCTCCGACTCCGGAAGGTTTGTCGAATCCGGCTGATGCGGAGGCTCCTTCAGCTCCTGTGGCTCCGCCTGTGGCCCCGGTGTTTCCGACACCGGAGGTGCCTCGATTGGATCTCGAACCGGCTCAGTATCCTCAAATTCCGGCGCCGGGTTCGGATCCCTCGCATTTTTTAAATGCGATGTTGTATGGCGTGTTTACCAGGGCCTCGTACCCTTCTGGTGCACCTTTGGGTCCCGTGGGTCCTCTGGCATTTAATTTGGGTGTGCCTCACCAATATCCTCCGGCATCCTTCGTGCCATTCATGCCAACGACGCCGTCCTGGCAGTTTCCGGTTCCGAGGATGTCGGCGCCGTATGTGCAGTCCCCGGCTCCATCCGGCCTACCTTCTTCTCGGATTCGTTCGGCGCCGGTTGCTGCTGCAAATCCTCCTTCGACGCTGCTCCCGGAGCCATCGACTCCGCATGTAGCGCCACCAATGCCGCAACCGAAGATGCGCTCGAGGAGAGAAGCGCAGAGGTTGCTAGAGGAGGAACAGTGCCAGGCTGAAGAAATGGAGGAAGGTGAAATTTAGGAGTCTGATGATATGTTTGAGGGTCTGTGTAAAGCAGGTGGACTTGACACCTCCCCGGAGTGGGACTTTGCTACACAGAAAGCTTTCCCCTCGAAGGAAGTTGCACCTTACCACACTGTGATAAGGAAGGCAGCAGAGCACTTGGATCTGCAGCTCCCTATGGCTGAGTATAAGCCTAATTTGCTCACAGAGGTGCTTCATTCTCCGTCCTCTGTGGTTGAACCACTCTTGCCGTTCAATGATGCCTTGACTGAGCCAATCCTTGAGGTGTGGCGCAATCCTCCTTCTGCTCCTGCAGTTTCAAGGTCGGTGTCCAGAAGGTACAGGCCTGCTCCAGGGGATCCTGTGTTCCTTTCATCTCATCCTTTGCCTGAGAGTTTGGTGGTGCAGGCTTCATGTTCTAAGCAGTCCACGGGCGCCTTTCCGCAGGCTCTTGCTGACAGGGATTCCAAGAAACTGGAAAAATCTGCAAAGAAGGTCTTCTCTTCAGCGAGTATGGCTTTGAAGTCCACCAACGCTACCTGTTGGTTTGGTAGATACATTCATGCCCTTATGGACTCTGCCAAACAGCTTCTTCCAAAATTATCTGAGGAAGATCGGGGAAATTTCAATGAGGTACTGGCAGACTCACAGGCTGCGGCTCGCCAAGTCATCCAGTCTGGCCTGGACCCAGCAGATTCGGTTGCCAGGGTGATGGGCTCATCCATTGCTACGCAAAGGCATGCATGGCTAAGGTCTTCTGGGTTTTCTCCTGATGTACAGGCTGACCTTCTCGATCTTCGTTTTGACGGATCTAGGCCTTTTGGAGAAAAAGCTGATTCAGCTCTGCAAAGGTTCAAAGACAGTAAGGCCACAGCAAAATCCTTGGGTCTACAGTCTCAGGCAAAGGGTTATGGCTATAGAAGATACCGTGGCTTTGGAAAGTCTTCCTTTCGTGGTTTCCGTCAGCCACAGCAAACAAAACTTCTTGTACAAGTCCTACAGGGGTAAAGGCAGAGGTCGCCTTTATGGAGCGGGTCGCCAGCCTTCTTCCTCATCCTCCTCTACCTCCCAACCCCTCCTGATAATGCAGGAAAGCAGCCCTAGATCCGTCATCCTGGATCATGCAGGCCCTGTGGGGGGCCAACTTACCCATTTTCTACAGGATTGGAAATTGGTCACTTCAGACCTTTGGGTTTTAGATCTGGTAGAAATGGGTATGTCCTTCCTTTCAGGGAATTCCCTCCTCCTTACCCCCGTTGCCAAGGGTTTTGCACGGAGGATCATTTACTTCTTCTTCAGAAGGAGGTTCTTGTCCTGTTACAAAAAGGTGCGATAGAGGTGGTTCCGGAGCAGAAAAGGGGTCAGGGATGGTACTCCCGGTATTTCCTGAATCCCAAGAAGGATGGCAGGTTACGACCTATCCTGGATCTCAGAATCTTGAATCTGTTCCTCAAGCAGGAGAGGTTCAAGATGCTCACCCTAGCGCAGGTTCTTCAGGCGCTGCAACAAGAGGACTGGATGGTGTCCATTGACTTGCAGGATGCGTATTTTCACATCCCAATCCTGAAGTCGCACAGGAAGTATCTCCGGTTTACGGTTGGTTCGCAACATTACCAGTTTGCGGTCCTTCCATTTGGTCTTACTAATGCACCTCGAGTCTTCCCCCTAGGTGATGGCGGTGGTGGCTGCCCATCTCAGGAGGTCGGGGATCCCAGTTTTTCCCTACCTGGACGACTGGCTTCTGAAGGCAAAGTCGCCGGAGATGGTGCATCATCATCTACAGGTAACAACTCCGCTGTTGTTCAAATTGGGTTTTTCGATAAATGTGCTCAAATCTCACCCAGTGCACTCTCAGCGCAACCTGTTCATAGGGGCACTACTGGATACCACTGTGTGTCGAGCTTTTCCTCCTCCGCAAAGAATTCTCGACATTCAGAAAATGATCCCTTTGTTTCACAATGGAGCGGTTGTTCCAGTTCTGAAGGTTCTTCGCCAGCTCGGTCTGTTCGCTTCCTGCATGCTGTTGGTCAACCATGCACGCTGGCACATGAGGGCGCTCCAGTGGTGTCTCCGCAGGCAATGGTACCAGCACAACGGAGATCTCAGGGAGTCAGTCAGGATCTCCAGAGAAGCTGCAGCGGATCTGTCGTGGTGGAGCATGAAGGGCAATCTGTCTCAAGGAAAGCCCTTTCATCTTCCTCCAATGGTGGCCACAGTGATAACGGATGCCTCTACCCTAGGGTGGGGTGCTCATGTGGGGGATCTGGAGATCAAGGGTCTTTGGTCTCCAGAGGAAAGATTGCTTCATATCAATCTTCTGGAATTGCGGGCGATACGTTTGGTGTTCAAGGCCTTTCTCCCTTCCCTTCGCGGTCAGTCGGTTCAAGTCCTAATGGAAAACACTGCCGCGATGTGGTACGTCAACAAGCAGGGAGGAGTAGGGTCGTACCAGTCAGCAGTTCTCCGCCGACCACGAGTGGAGGCTTCATCCGAAGGTTGTTCAACACATCTTCCGTACGTGGGGGACTCCTCGGGTGGGCCCGTTTGCCACTCTCGAACGTACACTGCCCATAATTCTGCAGTCTCCAGTTTCTGATGCAGTTGGGGGACGCGTTTCAGTTGAGGTGGAGCTCACATCTCCTTTATGCGTTTCCTCCCATACCCTTGATTCCTCTGGTTCTGAGGAAGATTTGCCAGGACCGGGCCCAAGTTATTTTGATCGCCCCGGATTGGCCAAGAAGGGTGTGCTACCCACCCCCTTCACCTCACGTTGCACCCTCCGCTCCGTCTCCCTCTCAGGGTAGACCTCCTCTTACAGTCGGAGGGGCAGGTTCTACCCTGCACCTTCATGCCTGTAGATTGAGCGGGGCAACCTGAACTCTTTCTGTCTCCCGCCTGATGTGGTGGATGTTATTTTATCGGCCAGGCAACACTCCACCAAGTCCATTTACCCCTACAGGTGGTCAAGATTTGTTAAATGGTGTGGAGAGAGGTCTATTGATCCCTTAAAAGCTCATCTTTCTGATGTTCTTTGTTTTGCGCTGCATTTGGCCCAGCGGGGTTGTGTTCTGGCTACTGTTAAAGGTTATTTGTCGGCTTTAACGGCATTTCTTTGTTTGCCTGATCAGCCGTCTCTTTTTAAATCTCCGATTGTTTTAAGGTTTATTAAGCGCCTTACTAATATGTTTCCGCCTACTCCCTTCATTATGCCCCAGTGGGATTTAAATCTAGTTTTAACTTCCTTAATGGGTTCCCCATTTGAACCTATGCACAGTTGTCCTTTGAGACTGCTGTCATTCAAAACGGTCTTCCTTGTGGCTATCATCTCAGCCAGGAGGGTGAGTGAGCTTCAGGCTTTGAGTTCTAAGCCTCCATTTCGGACTATTCATGCTGAAAGGAAGGTTCACCGGACCAGGGCTGCTTTTCTGCCTAAGGTGGTAACTCCCTTCCATCTAGGGTAGTCCATTAACCTCCGTACTTTCTATCCTCCACCTCACCCTTCCAAGGAGGAGGAGAGGCTTCACCGCTTGGATCCTAAGACAGTTAGTTTCTATCTGGATAGATCGAAGGACCTGCGTTTGGACGATCAGCTCTTTGTGGGCTATGTTGGACACATGAAGGGCAAGGCGGTGCACAAGCACACTCTATCCAGGTGGATCATCTTGTGCTTTAAGATCTGCTACACTGTGGCTGGTAAGGAGCCTAATGAAGGCATAGCCTAATGAAGGCATTAGAGCTCATTCCACCAGGGCTAAATCATCTACTTCTGCCTTGTCCAGAGGTGTTCCTGTGTTGGACATCTTTGAGGCCACAACTTGGGCCTCCCTCCACACTTTCGTGAAGCTTTACTGCTTAGATTCCAAGGTGAGGAGGGACGGCCATTTTGCATGCTCTGTTTTGCAAGACTTTTTGGTATAGAAGGGTGGACACCCTCCCCCGGAGGTTGGACTGCTGTGAGATTCTATTCATAAGGTGAGGAATCCACAGGCAGATGTATCCATCAGAAGAACAAGTTACTTACCTTCGGTAACGCTTTTTCTGGTGGATACAGTATCTACCTGTGGATTCCTCACTGACCCACCCGCCTCCCCATTGTCCACCCTTTTATACCTTAAAAGAGGTATTGGTTAATATGGTTGTTTCATATTGTCATTTTGTATTGCCTCTGTTTGCCTTTGTGTAGGTTTATAGGAAAGGCTTGCTTTCTTTTTCTTTCCTTTTTCACTTTACACGGTGTGTATTTGTGTGAATACTGTGTACTATGTATGCATTGTCTCTATGGTCGGTCCGCCCGTTCGCCTCGTAGGCACGGAAAAAATGGGTGGAACTGACGTCATCACGCCGACGTGGCCCTCTTATAGCTCCAGTGATGTCATTCGGAGCCGCGTGCGAAGCCATAGCTTTGTGACGACCCCGTCGACGTGGAGAGCTAGGAAAAAGTTTCCGCGGAATGCTGGTGCAGGGGATATTCATAAGGTGAGGAATCCACAGGCAGATACTGTATCCACCAGAAAAAGCGTTACCGAAGGTAAGTAACTTGTTCGTTTAGTGGTATCAATAAACCACAGCCCCTACGAATGCTTAGAATTTGGACATTAAAATATTTTGCTTTTATATTGTTTATCTTTTATAAGGTCTAAAGAAAATCATAAATGTAAGGTGCTGTGCCACCTTTATTCTCATAGATGTGATAAAGAATGTAGATGTATGAATATGGGCCCGACCATTTCTACCTAACACAAATAGAACAGAGGGCCAATTATTTACATTAGGGTATCATATACATATGTAAAACCTGAAGAATGCCAAAGAGCCGTACGGGCAGGTAGGTAGAAACATGTTAACCAGTATTGCAAAATTGGACACTTATGGGATGATTGTTCCTACAGCTTCCGATCTTTTAAGCCTTGCCATGGATACTGCAAACTGATAAACAATTACCAATAGCTCTTTCCGGAGGTAATTTTAAAGTCACTTATGCTCACCCTTGGTAAAAACACAAAATTAAAAAATATCAATGGGGGACTATGACTGATGGTCTCTTGATTTTTATATTTAAAAGATCTTTTATCAAGATCTACAAAAAGTGATCCCCATGGAGGCTGTTGAGTATAACACTCTCCACCCAACTTGATAAAGCTTGCCACCTTGGTGGGTGAGGGTCAGTGCATTGTGAGGAGTACACCCCTCAGACTTTTAACTTTGTGATACAGAGGAAGAATCTCCCTTTGAGCACCATTTCTGGGACTACACATGTTTTTGATGTTCCAGAAATAAAGGCAGACCAGAAATTACCAGAGGCTAATGAAGCTAGAGAAATATCTCTTTCCACCAACTTCAAATGACCTTGAAGGCTACATAAGATCAATCAACTCCTGTGCTCAGTATGAAAATTACTACCTAATCTATAGGCAACTTTATTAGACCTCGCAAACTCCTGGAGAGGGAATATACAAATCCCCATCTACAAGAAAGGTGATCACTACCCTCTAGAAAATTATAGAATGATTGCACTAATTGATATCTCAGGCAAGATCTTTGATAAATATCTCTTAAAAAACTTAGAGGAATGGGTGGACAATTGTAATAGTAATTGCATTTATATAGCGCCTACCACCCCTGACGATACGTCGAAGCGTTTTTTCAGTGATTAGCACATTACTCCAGAACCCAAAAAGGATTAGTGGTGAATTAGTATAGGGAAAATATGAAATTAATTTGAGTGGTGGATATGTTAGTTTGTTATTTGGATTGAAAGGGATAGTGGAGGGATAGAAGTGGGAAGGGTTTGCATTTATATAGCACTTGCTACCCCTGATGGGGTGTTGAAACGCTTTTCGGCGGGTAGCACGCTACTCTGGAACCCAAGCAGGATTAGTGGGGAAATTAGTATTGGGAAATATGAAATTAATTTAAGTGGTGGACATGTTTGGCTGATATTTGAATTGAAAAAGGATAGCGGAGAGATGGAAGAGAGAAGGGTTTGCATTTATAGTTCTATAGCGCTGGCTACCCCTGATGAGGTGTTGAAGCGCTGTTCGGCAGGTAGCAATCGACTCCGGAACCCAAACAGGCTTAGTGGCGAATTAGTATAGGGAAATATGAAATTAATTTGAGTGGTGGACATGTTAGTCTGTATTTGGATTGAAAAGGATAGGGAAGGGATGGAAGAGGGAAGGATTTAGAATTTATTTTTTGAAGCTCATAGCAGTACAAGAAGGTTTGGGATGAGTGAAGGGGAGATGGAGAGGGAGAAGAGTCAGATGGAAGGGTTTAGAAAGGCTCGTTTGGGAGATCTGAATAGTAAAGAGGTATGAAATGATGCAAGGAGAGGTAGAGGAGGGAAGAGTCTAGAAAGGGGGTATTTTGGGGGTCTTAGTAGTAGAATGAGGTTTGGGATGAGTGATAGAGTGGAGGTAGAGGATGTATTAAGAGAGGTATAAGGAGAGAAATAGGTAAGAGTCTAAAAAGAGTTATTTTGGGGATCATAGCAGTAGAATGGGTTTGGGATGAGTGAGCGAGTGGAAGTAGAGTATATATTGAGGGAGGTATAGGGTGAGGTATAGGGTGAGAAATATGTTAGTACATTGGAGATGCTGAATTAGAAGCAAAGTAATAAATAAATATAAAGATACATAAGTCCATGGAAGTCTATGGGATGTGTCCCTGGTACTGAAATTACTAGTTGAAAGCCTAAAAAACAGCCCCTCCTCTATGTATCTTTCGTCAACCTCACAGCTTTATTTGTTTTAGTAGAATGAAATATTCCATGGAGCATGGGAATACCAATAATATCACGTTTGACAGTTACTGCATAACAACTCATGGATCAGAATCTAATTATGGGAAATTGAGCTCTACTTAAAAGTATAATGGCACCAAATGGACCAAAATAAAGCTCTATATTGGCTTCACTACTATTCTCTGTATTGCTCATGCTCAAAAATGCAGGTAGCTTTGCACCTAAACTGGGGCAGAGAATATACAGAGTCTGAATTATGCAGACTGCGCAATTCTCTTTGAAAGTACTACTATTGGACTGTTTGTAGGATACGGTAAAAAACACAAAGATAATGGTGTTCAGAAGTATACGCAGCTAGCCTAATTTCACCTGGATGCTCAATCATTACCCTTAAGAAATGGTACTTGGGTGTTACCGATTCTGTCAACATGTTGATTTGGTGGTAGAAGGTGCAAAGATAGTAACAGAAGCCTTAGGGAAACTGAATGCCAATATAGACCAAAAAATAATTGAAGTACTAAAGGAAACTTATAAACTCTAAATAGTAAGTCTTTTATAGTATAGTAATGGAATCCTGCCCCAGAAAAACCGAACTAGAATCTAATTAACTGAAAATTCAGCCTGGAATTGGGCCTGATCAGCATCACATACAAATACTATAAGTGGATATTGAGATATGGACTTACTGGCACTGTATTAAAGCAGAAAAACGGAGCACACTTTGTTTCATAGTTTAAGAAATATATAGAGAATCAACCCATGTCCCCTTAGTGTATGACTATTTAACAATTATGTCAAATTTGACTCTAGGAGGAGGTAGGATACCTAGGGTAGTAACTACTGGAAAAAAAAGAATTCAGAATATCATCCTACAAATTGGACAAAGGTCTATTAACGGGTCGCTCCAGATATGAGTATTATGTAGACTCGACTGGAACAACCCCCTCTGCCCCATCCCCTCCGCCCCATCCCCTCCCTCCGCCTACCGAACAAACTAGTAGATAGATGCTTAAACTAAGACTTGATTAAGTATCCCTACAAGCTAATGGAGGGTGTGAAAATTAACGTGCCCATTATTCCATGATAGTGACCTCTCCCTGACTCATGTCATTCTATTATACAAGGCAGTGAAAGACTAACATAGAGTATTTGTACTCCGTACCGTGAGGGGGCCATGAACTTTTATCATATGCGATGAAATGTGAAAATACTGACCTTTGCTATAAAGTAGGAAAGTGTTAGAAGGAATGGTGAAAGAGGGTGGGATCTTAATGGAGGAGTGTTTTCAATAAGGAGGATTTAAATATTTGTTATCCATTAGTGTTTTTTCTTGTGCTTTTTATATATGTATGGTCTAAAAATGCATAATGTCAAACAAATAAACTTGAAATGCTCTGTTTATAAACATTATGCTTATTCTGAGCAAAATTAGTACGAAAGGGTGTCCATGAATTCCAGTCAGGGGACTTTTGGCCTCTTCAGGGTTATTTTGCTGTATATAAATGATACAATACTATACAATAACTCTTTGCACTGGTGAGGTTAGAAGGGGCCCAGCAGTCCATGTGCAGTCAATCAATGTGATTTCCACCCAGTGGATTGCCTGGTATTTAAGCAAAAGTGTCTTTACTTGGTGGAAATGAATCCATTAGGCAAAGGAAGGTTGTCTGTTGGCCGGTCTAGTGAGGAATCTTATTGAACTGTCTCCCTTGGGGTGCAAAGGCACTGTAGAACCATCCAAACTCAGTGGGTATTGGAAACAACCCACTTCTACCCCTATGAAAACCACCAAGAAATTAGACCAGCAAAATACCAGTCCAATTCTCAGACGTTTTCCTCCTCATACAATTGAAGGCGACCCTCCTATCTTGTAGCTTCTAGTGTGATGATGAGTAGTGTGTGTTTCCCAGCAGTGAATTCACATTAGGAGGGTACAATACTCATCCCACTGTCCCTTCCAGAATGAGTGACAGGGCAGTGTTCTAGTTACCTCCATTGGGATATATATTACAGAAGGGTAGGCTAGGTTATTGGCTGGAGGTTTGTCCAATTCATGCTTTAATCACTATTTTTAAGACTAGTGGGCTGGGAGTTGCAGCAATTTCTGAATTTTGTTTCCTGCATATAACTTGAAATTGGAGACTATTTTAACGGACTTATAGCTTTAAACAGTTTTGGAGGGTAAGCAGTGTATATGTTATTGATGTACGGTGACTAATGATTAGATATGTTCAGTCATTTGGTTTTTGTTGGTTTCAAAACGTCTATTACGCCATAGTTTTATGACATTGTTTATTTTCTTTTATTTAAACATATTTTACAGTTATGCCTTAAAAACAGTTAAAATATTCATGACCCAAAACCATGTTAAACAAAAAATCCTTGACCCAGGAGCAGGAATAATCAAATCTTTACAAATATAAATCTGAAACCACAAATGTGTCTTTGCTGTGTGCCTGCTTTGCTCAGTTCTTAATGCAAGAGGGTTGACTGACGACATAAAATATTTTTTAGGCACAGTTACCTTTCGCTGTTGTGGGAAGTATGGAAGAAGTCAAGATTGGTAACAAAATGATGAAAGTTCGCCAATACCCCTGGGGAATTGTACAAGGTAATCACATATTTTTTGTATTTATGTTGTCTTTCAAGTCATAATTGTAAATGGATAAATCCCAAAATTGCTGCACTCTTCTGTAAGTATTCTTGGATGTCTGTTGATTAGCACCTCAATAGATGTGGGCTCCCTTGAACATGTCCTGGTATATAGCCCTACTAGTGCAGTTTGTGTATTCTGATACAAGAGCAAATTCCACAAACTTGACATGAAAAAGCAATGCATGGGATTTCTGTACTCTACATGGATTGTGTCAACTGAGTTCTTTAATTTATTTTGTGCACTTGATGTAACAAAAAGGTATCACGTGAAAATCATTTTGGGGAATCTCTTTATTATCATTGAAGAGATCTCATTATACATCATTGATCTTGGAATATCTCAAGTCACTTTTTTTTAACATAGCATTTTTGGGGGATTGATGAAAGTAAACACATTTTATGTTGGGACCACCACTTTGCCCTGAGGATGTTTTATACATAGAATTATAGATGGGTAACTCCTAGCGGTTGTGAGTGATATCACATGGACAAGAGCAAAGCTTGAGTGGACTGTGATGTCACTTAAAACTACGAGGTGAAAAACATCCCATTATTCACTTTTTAGCCATCTATAATTTTATGATACATATGGCCCCATCAAGTATTTTACCCATGCTTTTGACTGCAACAAAGGGGAAGAGGAGTAATTGGGAAGCCAGTAGAAACAATACTACCCTTTGGGAAATCAATCAAGCCTCCATGGTTTTATCATTCACTGGAAGGTACCACATCTACATTAGTTATGCACTGAAACTTTGTATTATTATTGGTACAGAAAATGGCATGTTGCAATTCATTTATAAACTTTTTCCATTATTAAAACCATGCATCATTAAAAATTGAGTTTATTTACAATTATACGCAGAAATAGAACATAAATCAGTAACCTCTCAGGTCAGCGCAACAATGAATTTAACAATATAAAATAATTTGTAACAAATAGAGAAATAAAGCAGGGAGAAACATTCACAAGACAGTACACAGTGATCAGTTTCAGTGTTGCTAGCCCATTGTAATTTTAAAGAGGTAATAGATTATGCTTCTTTTTCCAAAACATCTTACAATATTGCAATGTGTAATGGATCCTGCATAGCATTAGATTACATCAACACGTTTCGGTGGCACTTATGGTATATTTCCACCTTCTTCAGGACAGGACAAAACTATAAATCTCCCAGAAACATTCACAATAAGACATATTAAGACCTCGATAAGAGAGTAATCCCAATGGCTCCATTAAAATATAACGGTGCATGCATGTTACAGTGGTACCTAAGAGTACCTGTAATAGTTCAGTGTGCAGACAATATTTCAATTTGAAGGTAGCAAGCATACTGTTTTTCATTTCCTCCTGCTGCGCTGTAAAAATCATGGTATCCATAAATCGGACAGAATATCAGTTCACGTCCTTTACTCGACTCCACACTCCGGTTACTTTTCGGAATGTCCCATCTTTTTCCATATGTAGAGGCGAGCGAGCCAGGCTCCACTTGCAGTCGTAAACATACATTCACTCCGTTTGGGAGAATGCCCTGTCAGGGTGACCTTGACAAAGCGGGAACGGAGTCTCCCGCTAAAATTTATCCACATAGCACTCCAGCAAAGAAGTAAGTCAAAGCGTGATTCCACGATTTAAAACACTTTATTTGAAAAAAGTGTACTTGACAGCCTGCTGCAATACGAAACCCAACGCGTTTCAGCTCTGCCTTGAGCCTTGGTCATGGGTGAAATGGAAGTCTCCGCTTATAAAATTAACACATGTTTTGAAGACTTGTTGATTAATTTAAATAAGTGGTCCCCAGGGCTGATAACGGCTTGGGGGAGGCGTGACCCCCTCTCATTTAACTTTGAAAAAGTGCCCTGGGGGATGGGGTCCGCAGTACCCTGCCCTAGGCCTACGTCCCCCTTGCGCATGGCCTTCTGGGTTGGCTGTATGGGGATGAGATGTCATCAGTGATGTCATAAATTATGTCTAAGCACATGTCATGAATGATTTCATATTTGAGGTCATAAGCAGTGCTTGGCTGGGGTGCAAATTATAGTTAGCGCTGCTAACTATTACTGGTGAATTTCTGTGTTTTGTTTAGTTCAAAATGTTATTGTTGTCTCTGACGAATTCACCTAGTTATCACGTTTCTTTAATCTTGGTTTTTTTTAGTGAATTATTAAGGTTAAAAAAAAAGGTCCTTTTATCATTCCTAACTATAATGTTACTTTAACCTTTGTGTTTTTTCAATGAATATATGTGTAATATATGTATATGTGTGAATAAACATAGTATGAAAGGAGACACATACACACACACACACACACTAAATTAAATAAGGTTTAAGTGACAGGGCCAAGTTTAATTTTGTTCAATTTTTAAAATTATTTCACAATTGGGAATAAAAAACAGATATGAAAAGAAATAAGAAATATCTGTCACAAACCTCTCCTTTAAAATTAAAGAAACCAATGGAAACACAGGCCCATTGTAAAGCTTAGGCTATACAGCCAGAATTAAACTTACACTGTACTTTTAAGGGTTCATCTTTGCTTCAGTGTCCCATCTTCCCTCCAGGGGTGACTGTTAGGTCATTTAATTTTTCTGGGTCTTGTCAGCAGGATCCTTTAGCACTACGCTCAGCCTTTTTTTGGCTCTAATGGCACACATAATCTTTATGCACCACTTACATAGAGACATTCACAAAAGAAATAAGTTATTTGGTAAGCGAATAGTACCACGGCAAAATTGACCCCAAAACCTAGGCACAACCAGACTGTAGATCCCTTGACTTTAAACTTGTGACATGGTGTCTCACCATTAATAGGGAAAGCTCCTGAATTAGTGAGGCATACAGAAAACATCCACAAAATGGCAGATCATGCTGACCAAACTCACAGAAATGGCTGATCCACCTTACTGAAAGCTACAGATAACTTTGTAATAAAGGAACCTGCTGTCTTCAGCGTCTTGGTATCGAAGATAGAGATGGCAACTCTACCCACTCTGGTATAGAAGTGAGAATCTAGTAATTCTACCTTGGATGCAGATGAAGTTGTCCTCCTGATATTGGAGGCTATTTGCTAAGGAGTTAACCCTCCTAGAGAGCTCAGTGGTCGACATCTTTCTAGCCCCCAAAACTATTTTCAGATCATTACTGTTTGCCATTTATCGTCTACTCCTAGCAAACAGAGTCAAACAAGGCCACATTTTGCAAAAAATAATAACAAACAATGGAAAGCTTCAAAAGATAGTTGGATCTGTAGGGAAGCACACTAGTGAATGTGCACAGAAAATGGGGACAGTGGAACTAAACATGGTGTAAGTGAATGATGCTTTCATATATAACAACACATAAGATCAAGGAGCATGAGTCTCGTTTTTTGGACGTCCATGATGATCAGTGATGTAGAGAATGGCACCTGGAGGAACAAACTGTAGGTTCTTGGTCTGAAAGTGGTGTGTAAGTTACGACTTTAGCTTAACTCTACAAGGGGTGCCTTTCCACCCACTGGTGGCATGAGTGAACTTAGTTCAATGCACCAGCGATGAATGTGAAAGACAATTTATTGTAGCCTTGCAAAACACTATTCGATGGGTAATTGACATAGAAGTATTGCTTTTGGGATACTAACAATCCCATGAAAGGATCAAGGGCATCGTGGAAACAGCAACACACATTAATTCATTATTTGCAGTATCACTCACACTGTACTACACTTTCACAGTCAAAGTTTTTATTACTACAGGAACAATCTGTGACTTATTTTTTGTATTGTTAGTACATAGAATATTATAACAAACATTTGCAATACAATCGGTCTCTCATTTGAAAAAGTTAGAGCTCTTGACGTTGAAAATGACAATGTTTTTTACTTTGTTTTTTTTGTGTACGGTGGAGTATATTTGCTTCGTGCTATTGCCATTTGTATGTCCTTGCGGCGCTGGAGATCCAGAAAATGGGAAATGGGTTATGAGGGAGAGGAGACAAGGATAATATGCTGGCCGAAATGTCTTTTTTTAATATTTTTTTCTTTTTACATGAAACCATTCTAATTCCCTGTAGGAAGTGCTGACTTGACTTGCGCATTGTGTTTCATGAATACTTTATAGAACGTTTTCAAAAATAACTCTGTTGTACCATGATTAAAACAAATAAAGCAAAGGGGAAAAGCAATACAAAACTTGCTATGAAAAAAACCTCTTCGATTAATACAGTTTGAATTTTAAACAACACAACCTATTATGTTAAACAACATGTGAAATAAGTGAGCTGCTGTGCGATATCGCGGTGCACATCTCTGAAGTTAAATAAATACATTACGGCTCTTCCGTCTTGGGTATTGTGTCATGAGTTTCGTGCACATACTAGGAATATTTTGAGGTGAAAAACGTACTTTAGCCTTAAAAGCACAAGATGTCGGATGGCAGAACTTAAACTTATATCAATAGTCCGTGACGCACATCTGTTGGATGCAAGATTTAGATTCTTTTCTAAAGGAAAATAAAAACTGCATAAAAATGTTCTTTTCACAAATACATGTTCGAGACATGTGGGCTGCTGAATTCATATCTGTGCATAGATCGCCGCCTAGTGTTGGGTCCGGATGTTTGCACGTTGTTGTCCTGGAAGAGTCTTCGAAGTATCACGAGATAGGTGACTCCTCCCCTGGACCACAGTGAGCATGGGCATCCTCTCCATCCTTAGATTGTTTTTTTCCGCCATTGGGTTCGGATGTGTCTATCTTAGCTCAAGTTAGGAAAATTCAGTTAAGGCCAAAAGGCCTTTAGTTTTCGTCGGTACTGTTCCCGTTCGGTATCGACTAGCTTCTTTACTACTTTCAAACCTTCTTCTAGCTTTTCGGATCCTTTCGGTCCGAACATCGAACTTCCATCGACGATGGAGTCGAGGACCCCATTCAAACGGTGTCCTTTATGCTACGCTAAATATCCTCACATCGACGTCCACCCGGTATGCAACAAATGTCTCTCACCGGATCACGATGAATCCAAATGTATGGCCTGTGCCCGATTCCGATCCAAGAAGACTCTCTGGAATCGACGGGCAGCGAGATTAGAAGCGCAGCAATCGGCGCCTGCCCCGGCCAACATCTTCAGCACCGAAGACGAGGAAGCTGAGAGCGTGAAAGAAGTAGACTCCAGCCCCGCTTCCGAACACAATTGCCGATCGGAAGACGACGATGATGTGCTCTTTCAACGAGAAGAAGTCATCGACGAGGTAGGAGACTACGATGAGGCCTTTGGGGCCGAAGAAGATAGCTCTAGCGAGGAGCCCGGCCCGCCCGTCGATACGGGGGCCGACAAAGTGCGTCATTATAAGGCTCAGGTCGAGGGATCGCCTTCGGGCCTTACCCGAGATCAATCTCAAAGTTCTTCGGTCCCGCCTTCAGGCCCGGCCTCGAACATTATGCACGAGCCATTATTGCCGAAAACGACTGGATTCCCATCACAGAAACCGAAACCAATCGTCGCACTAGTTCCACCGAAACCAAAAGTGAAACTGGGTGTAATCGGCTCGAAGGCCTCGAAGACCTCCACTCCTTCGACGCCAGCAAAGGCCGTCGGCACCGAACGCAGTAAAAGGGACTTCGGCGCCGAACTTACTGCTGCAGATATCGGTACCGAGCCGAAGAAAAAGGCCCTCGGTCCCCACAAAGCGACTCGGCCTCTAACACCAAACCCGTCGGCACCGACCACTAAAGTCAAAATGGCCGCACCATCGGCGTCAACGTCAAAAACATCGGCGCAAGCCAAGTCGTCCACTTCATCGACCGTCGATACCTCTCTTCGGATCGATGACCCTGTGGCTCCAAGCAGTCGACGCCTACCTCTAATGTGCCAACCAGTTCCAAAGTGCCTTCGGCGTTCTCCGTGCAACAAGTCGCAGCTTCGTTGCAACGCATCAGGGAACGGGCGGCCCTCCAATCCACATCGGGCCCCGACACTCACAAGGCTCCAACAACGCCCTCGGCGCCGACCAACATCACTTTTGGCTTGCCACCGCCCAAGGCGCCGAAAATGTTAGAGATCCGAACATGTGTCAGACAGACACAGTCCCTGTCTACTGGTCACACAGAGTCTGAACCTTCGCAGCCACACTTCGACGACAACACTGGTAAAATGATCATCCGCAAGCGGAAAATCACGCCAGAGAGGGAATTGGACTCCTATAGAATACCTCTCAAACACAAATTGCCGACAGGGTCGGAACCAGTCCTTACTGAACGCTTCCAACCCTCCCATCAGCATCCCCAGTCCTTTTCTCCTACGCCTTCAGAAACAGACGCAGTAGAGGACTATATGGGAGATGATGCCATCTACCCTGGAGATGTCGATCCCTATGAGCATCACCAAGACCCGGATCAGGCATGGGATGACCCTACAGACCAGGGTACCACTCCAGATACCCAGGACACACAGCTGTACAGCACAAAAACATCTCCCACAGAGGACACTGCTGCCTTCAATGCTCTCATAGAACGGGCTGCTGCCAACCATGGAGTTGAACTCCATTCTGACACTGTGGAAGAAGACTTCTTGGTGGACACTTTCGCCTCTTCCGAAAGAACAGTAAAAACTCTGCCAATGTTGAAAGGAGTTCTCAAACCTGCCAAAGATATTTTCAAGGAAACAACCAGGGCACGGGTGCTCAACCCCAGGATTGAAAAAAAATACAAGCCTGCACCCGGGGACCCTATGTACATTAGGGGTCAGTTACCTTTAGACTCCATGGTAGTTGCCAACGCTCGCAAACGAGCTCATTCGCAGACAACAGGGGATGCTCCTCCCCCGGACAAGGAGTCCAAAGTACTGGAAACATCTGGCAAAAAAATTGCAGCGCAGGCAGCAAACATCTGGCGCATTGCAAACACACAGGCACTACTAGCCCGTTATGATCGTTCCCACTACGACACACTAGAATCACTGCTACAACATTTGCCAGACGAATACAAAGAGGCGGCGGAGCTCCTCATTAGAGAGGGACAACTCCTTACCAATGCATCTATCAAGTGCGCCCTCGATGCTGCCGACACAGCGGCAAGGGCAATCAACACAAGCGTCATGTTGAGACGACACGCATGGTTAAGAATCTCACGCTTTAAGCCGGAGATTCAAAACAACATCTTAAATCAACCAGTCAACCCCGACTACTTATTCGGCCCGGAAGTTGACACTACCCTAGAAAAAATTTAAAAAGAAAATGATACTGCCAAATCAATGGGGGCTCTGCAGACGCAACAATTTCGCAGTGGCTCCTTTCGTCACCCCGGGAATAGAGGGGCATCTAGAGGCCAGGGGTCACAGCAGCAATACACTAAAGGGAGCACACAAAGTACCTACGATAAGACCAACAGAGGTGGATATCGTGGCTCCAGCACCAAGGGCAGAGGACGTGGTTACGGCAACACCAGGTCCTCACCCAAAAACAAACAGTGACGCCCTCTCCCTTCCCCCCGACCCCATAACACCTGTCGGGGGGAGACTCCAGCGGTTCCTGTCCACGTGGAAAACCATCACCACAGACAGGTGGGTCAGAGACATTATCCAACACGGTTACTGCCTCGAATTAACCTCCACCCCACCCAACATACCGCCAAAGCACCGTCCTATGTCCGCAGAGTACTTAACATTATTGCAGCAGGAAGTGCTAAGTATGCTGCAAAAGGGTGCAATAGAGGTCGTGCCCACAGACCAGCAGGGCACAGGGGTGTACTCTCTGTACTTCTTAATCCCAAAGAAGGACGGGTCGCTCAGACCTATACTAGACCTAAGACCCCTCAACCTATACATTCTTTCAGAGCATTTCCATATGCTCACCCTACAGCAGGTTCTCCCGCTGCTCAGCCAGGGAGACTTCCTAGCCACACTGGACCTCAAAGATGCGTATTTCCACATACCCATACACCCATCACACAGGAAATATCTCAGGTTCACCATTCAAGGGCATCACTATCAATTCAAAGTCCTTCCCTTCGGAGTGACAACAGCACCCAGGGTTTTCACCAAGTGCCTAGCTACAGTGGCTGCCCATCTCCGGAGACAACACATTCACGTCTACCCTTACCTGGACAACTGGCTTGTTCAGGCAAAGTCAGCCCAGCAATGTGCCAGCCACATGTCCCACACCATTCACCTTCTTCACAGTCTGGGATTCTCACTAAATTACCCAAAATCACATCTCCAACCCGCGCACGTACAACAGTACCTGGGCGCAACCATAAACACTCTGGCAGCCACAGCTCAGCCAAATTTAGTGAGAATCAACAGCATGCAATTGCTGATCTCAAAGTTCAAACCTCAACACTCCCTTCCTGCGCGAGTGTTCATGCAGTTAATAGGCATGATGGCCTCCTGCATTTTCATAGTCCCGCACGCGAGACTACATATGCGCCCGCTTCAGGAGTGCTTAGCACGTCAATGGAGTCAGGCTCATGGGCAATTAAAAGACCTAGTGTTGGTGAGCGGTCGGGCATACAACTCTCTGCATTGGTGGAATCCACAAAATCTTTGCAAGGGCCGACCGTTCCAGGAGCCTGTTCCACAAATAATACTGACAGCGGACGCATCTCTCCAGGGATGGGGAGCTCATGTACTCAATTACACAGTGCAGGGACTATGGACTACACAGCAAAAGAAGATGCACATCAACCTCCTGGAACTGATGGCAATCTTCCTAGCCATGAAGGCGTTCAAAGTACACTTATGCAACAAAGTCGTGTTGATCCGGACGGACAACATGACTGCCATGTACTACATACAGAAGCAGGGAGGAACACACTCTCCACAGTTGTCTCATCTGGCTCAGAGCATGTGGAAGTGGGCCATTCAGAGGAACATGTTCCTCATGGCGGAACACCTCCCAGGCAAGGACAACCAGATGGCGGATCTGCTCAGCAGACACAGCCACCAGATGCACGAGTGGGAGCTACATCCATCAGTACTCCAACCGTACTTCCAACAGTGGGGTCATCCAGAGATAGACCTATTCGCCACAAACGAAAACGCAAAATGCCAAAACTTTGCCGCCAGGTTCCCACATCCTCGGTCACAGGGCAATGCGATATGGATGAACTGGTCCGGCAGATTTGCGTACGCTTTTCCCCCAGCGCCATTAATACCGCTAGTGGCACGCAAACTGCGACAACACTCTCTAACACTCATCCTAGTTGCTCCCACATGGGCGCGCCAACCATGGTACACCACCTTTCTAGAACTTTCTGTGGTGCCGCATCAGAGGCTGCGGATCAAACCCGCACTTTTAACGCAGAACCATGGCGAAATTCAGCACCCAGATCCACAACAGCTGAACCTGGCAATCTGGCTCCTGAAGTCTTAGAGTTTGGCTACCTAAACCTGCCACCTGACTGTATGGACATCATCAAGGAGGCCAGAAGACCCACTACCAGAGCTTGCTATGCGGCTAAATGGAAGAGGTTTGTCATTTATTGTAACAACAATGACATTAACCCGCTGGACGCATCTATTCAAAACATCATCTGTTACCTCTTACACCTATACCGATGCAATCTGGCATACACCTCAATACGCATCCATTTAACCGCGATAGCAGCCTACCTCCAAAACAGGCAGCACCTCTCTTTATTCAGAGTGCCTGCCATCAAAGCCTTCTTGGAGGGACTCAAACGAGTTATTCCCCCAAGACACCCACCAGCTCCAGTGTGGAACCTCAATTTGGTCCTCACCAGACTAATGGGTCCACCCTTCAAACCTCTCCATTCATGTGAGATTCAATTCCTCACCTGGAAAGTAGCTTTCCTAGTGGCAATCACTTCGTTAAGAAGAGTTAGTGAACTCCAGGCACTAACCATTCAAGAGCCATTTATACAAATTCACGCAAACAGGGTTGTACTACGTACCAACCCCAAATTCATGCCCAAAGTGATATCGCAGTTCCACATGAATCAAACTATTGAACTGCCTGTTTTCTTTCAAAATCCACAAACTGTCGCGGAGAGAGCGCTCCATACACTAGATGTGAAGAGAGCCCTCATGTACTATATAGATAGAACTAAGGTCTTTAGGATAACAAAACAACTTTTCGTTGCCTTTTCTCCACAACACAAGGGCAACGCCATTTCCAAAGCAGGTATAGCCAGATGGATCGTTAAATGTATTCAAATTTGCTACCAAAAAGCTAAACGCACATTAACGATTCCCCCACGAGCCCACTCAACACGAAAGTTAGGGGCATCCATGGCTTTCCTGGGAAACATTCCTTTACATGACATATGTAGAGCAGCCACATGGTCCACTATACATACATTTACCAAACACTACTGTGTAGATGTACACTCAAAACAGCAGCCAGCTGTAGGACAGGCTGTTCTCAAAACTCTTTTTCAGACTGCTGCAGCTGGCACAGATAGCCGCCGCTAATAGGAGGTACTGCTATGTATTCTATGCAAAGATATGAATTCAGCAGCCCACATGCCTCGAACTGAATATGCTACTTACCAGTATGCATCTGTTCTTGGCATGTAGGGCTGCTGACATTCATATCGCCCACCCTCCTCCCCGGCGCCTGTAGCAGCTGCAGCTCTCACAATTACTATATAGCATGGACATCACTTACTGCATCTACTCCATCACTGCCACAATGGCGAAAAACAATCTAAGGATGGAGAGGATGCCCATGCGCACTGTGGTCCAGGGGAGGAGTCACCTATCTCGTGATACTTCGAAGACTCTTCCAGGACAACAACGTGCAAACATCCGGACCCAACACTAGGCGGCGATCTATGCACAGATATGAATGTCAGCAGCCCTACATGCCAAGAACAGATGCATACTGGTAAGTAGCATATTCAATTAACCCTAAAGGAAATCACCCTCCCAGCTGTAGAGCAAAAGCTCCATCCATGGAAGAATTTAAATGCCTAAGAAAAAGCTGGGGATTTGAGGATTTCGTGGTCCCAACAACCTAGATTGAGGACCTAGAAGATGACCTGAAAAACAAGAGAATGTGGTGCTGAACAGTTTGGTGGCGGTCCCATCATCATAGGACCGCCACTAGTAAAGATATGGGCAACAGGGTTTTAGAAATAAAAGGCCCTGCAAAGCATTATGGTGTGAGTCGCCGTGGTGTAGTAAACTTTATTGCAGCAGCTTTCCAGGAAGGCCGTGAAGAGGTTTTTCTTAGTTTTTTCCCTATTTTGCTATGGCTTCAGGTCTCGGTTTCATTTTTCTTCGGGGTGTTTCAACAATATTAAATCAAAAAAGGATTGCTGATTAATTGATTTGCCCAGAATCACAGGAGTTGAGCCGATGCCGCGACTCGAACCTGATTCCTGTGCTCCAAGGTTGGCAATGCTCGCTGCCCGTTAGACCACATCCTTTTCGCTATAAAACATATAAAGCACAAATCCTTGGAAATGTAAGGAAAAGAGCAGAAGCAAAGAATGAGCCCGCCAAGATGTACAAGCAGTGTTGTGAGGGTGCAGTACCATAGGCTGTCACTAGGTGTCCCTTGGGGCCTCTTTTGGCCACATATGGTACTGCACACTGCAACACGCCTAGGGAAAGGGTATGGTGCAGCGGTGAGACCTGACGACTGGGGAGCTGGGGATCCGTGTTTGAGTCTGCTGTTGGCTCAACGCTGAGCAACATTGATGGGTGTGCTATATAAATAAAAGCAACTAATTGAAAATAACACCAGAATTTAAAGCAGCGATCTCTGGGGCTGGCAAGCAGCAGGCAGTCAGTCGGTCAGTCTTCCTCTGTGACTTGGCTCTATCAGCTTCAGTTGTCTGGCGAGATGCATCATCTGCGAAGTGTGAAGTGCGCTGGCAGAATTTGTGACCCTCTCTGGCAGAATCACAGGCGATGCTCTGGATGAAGGCATCCTCTTGACAAGTGTTCAAGTGGCAGTCCTTCTTTCCTAAATCTCATCAGAAATTGGAATTTCTGACTTAAGTTTAGGAATTTCTGATGGATACATCTGCCAGTGGATTCCTCACCTTGTGAATATCCCCTGAGCCAGCAACATTCGGAAACTTTTGTAGCAGTCCACGCCGATGAGGTCGAAGACGACGTCACAGAGACACGGCTCCGCTCGCGACTCCGCTGACATCACCGGCTCCATAAGAAGACCTCTTCGGCGTGATGACGTCAGTTCCCTTTTTTCCGCGCCGTCGACGCCAACGGATTTCGGGAATCGCTGTTGGTAGCTTCACTGTTACTTTGTGTTTTTCTGGTTTTCTCTGTTTCTCTTTCGAGAAATATGTCGACAAGGAAGTCGGGCTTCAAGCCCTGTCGGGAATATGGCAAGCACATGTCAATTACAGACCCAGATGAAGACTGTGTTTGGTGTCTCTCATCCGACCATGATGTGGATGGTTGTTCTTGCTGCCGCAAGATGAGCTCTAAAGCTCTTAAAGAAAGGGAGGCGAAGCTTTTCATCGCCAGGATGAAGAAAGAAAAGAGAGGAAGGAGAAAGTCCAGATCGAGGTCGAGGTCGGCATCCAAATCGACTTCGGGGCATGTTTCGAGAGGCAAGAAGCATAAGAAGAAGAGGAGGCATTCTTCACGTCATCACTCCGATAAGAGTTCGGCTCCGAAGTCGCCGGCTCGGCGTCGGAGGGAATCCGTGTCTCCTTCTCCAGTCCCGGCCTCACCTCCAGTTCCTTCTTCTCCAGTGGCTTCTCTGGCTCCGGCTTCATCTCCGGTTCTGGTGATATCCCAGACGCCGGCTTCATCTCCGGCTGCGGATTCATCTCCGGCTCCGTCTCCGGCCCCGGTTGAGGATCTTCCAGTCCCGGGTGAGCCTGCGACGCCGCTAATTCCACCGTCGGCGCCGGCAGGCCCGAGTCCGGTGATGCCTGACCAGTACCCTGCTTTCCCTGGACCAGGTCAGGACCCCTCGCATTATCTAAATGCGATGTATGGGGTGTTTTTGAGGGCCATGTATACCACTGGTGCACCTGCGGGTCCGATTGGTCCAATGGCTTTTAACTTGGGAGTGCCGCAGGTCTATCCTCAAGCTCCATTCATGCCGTTCTTTCAAGCGACGCCGTCTTGGCATCTACCAGCGCCGAGGACGTCGACTCCGCTTCCCTCTTCACCGGCGCCGGCTCGACCTCGTTCGACGCCGGCTGCTCCTGTGGATCCACGTTCGACGCCGCTGCGGCGCCATCGGATTCGAACACGGCGCCGCCGCTGGTGCGGATTTGATCCAGAAGGAAGGCACAGAGAGTGGTGGATGAAAGGAGGTATCTTTTGGAGGAAGCTGAACCTGAAGAGGGAGAGTTGGTTGAGTCCGATGAGGTGTATGAGGAGCTAAAGGACGCAAGTGGTCTGGATTTGTCTCCTGAGTGGGAGATCACTCCTCCATCAGATGAGCCCTCAAAGGATGCAGCGCCGTATCATGCGGATATCAGGAAGGCTGCGGAACTGCTTGATCTCCAGTTGCCAACTACGGAGTTTAAGTCAAATATATTAACTGAGGTATTACATTCTCCTACGGCAGTGTCAGAGCCATTGCTTCCCTTCAATGAGGCTATTATTGACCCTGTGTTAGAGGTCTGGCGTAAGCCTTTTTCTGCTCCTGCGGTTTCCAAGACTGTTGCTAGGAGATATAGAGCAGCCCCAGGGGACCCTGAGTTTTTAACATCACATCCTTCGCCTGAGAGCCTGGTGATTCAGGCAGCTTGTTCGGGGAAGTCCAAGGGTGCTTTTCCTCAGGTACCTGGTGACAGAGAGGCTAAAAAGCTAGATCAGTCGGCCAAGTAGGTCTTTTCATCGGCCAGCATGGCACTTAAGTCAACAAATGCAACTTGCCTCTTGGGATGATATGTGCATGCGCTTATGGATTCTGCTAAGAAGCTGGCGCCGAAACAGTCTGACGAGGATAGGGCTGGATTCAATGAGATCTTGTCGGATGCCCAGGCGGCTGCACGCCAGGTGATCCACAGTGGATTGGACACGGCGGATTCGGTGGCGAGAGTCATGGGATCTTCTGTCGCCACCAGAAGGAGTGCATGGTTAAGATCTTCGGAATTTTCACAGGATGTGCAATCGACTCTTTTGGACCTGCCATTTGATGGATCTGGCCTGTTTGGCAAAAAGGCAGATGCTGCTCTGGAGCGTTTCAAAGACAGCAAGGCGACGGCTAAATCTCTGGGCCTGCAGTCTCAGTCGAGGGGGTCTTTTAAAAGATATAGAGGGTTCGGAAGGACATCCTTTCGACCCTATAGACAGACCCAGCAGCAGCAGCAAGGTTCCTCGTCTAGAGGTTTCAGGGGAAGAATCAGGGGTCGCACACGTGGCCGTCAGCTCTCCTCCTCTTCCTCCTCCTCAGCCCCTCCCGCCACCGCAAAGCAGCCCTAGATTCGCCATTCCGGATCATGCTGGTCCTGTGGGGGGCCAGCTTACCCATTTTCTACAAGATTGGGAATCTGTAACTACAGATCTCTGGGTTCTGGATCTTGTAGAAAATGGGTACGCCCTTCCCTTTCAGGAATTCCCTCCAAACTACCCTCCTTGTCAAGGGGCTTGCTCGGAGGACCACCGTCTTCTCCTACAGGAGGAAGTCCTGAAGCTGTTTCAAAAAGGTGCGATAGAGGTGGTTCCAGAGCAGGAAAGGGGTCAGGGATGCTACTCCCGGTATTTTCTGATTCCGAAAAAGGACGGCAGATTGCGTCCGATATTGGACCTCAGAATCTTGAATCTTTTTCTAAAACAGGAGAAGTTCAAGATGCTCACCCTTGCTCAGGTTCTTCAAGCGTTGAATCAGGAGGACTGGATGGTGTCGCTCGACTTGCAGGATGCGTATTTCCACATCCCCATCCTGAAGTCGCACAGGAAGTATCTCCGGTTTACGGTAGGGTCGCAACATTATCAGTTTGCGGTCCTCCCGTTTGGTCTTACTTCGGCACCTCGGGTCTTCACGAAGGTGATGGCAGTGGTGGCAGCCCATCTCAGAAGGTCGGGGATCTCGGTTTTCCCCTACCTGGACGACTGGCTGATCAAGGCGGAGTCGCTGGAGAAGGTGCTGCGTCATCTGCAGGATACAACTCAGCTGTTGTACAAATTGGGTTTTTCGATAAACGTGCCCAAATCTCACCTGGTGCCCTCTCAGCGCAACCTGTTCATAGGTGCGGTACTGGACACTACTGTGTGTCGAGCATTCCCTCCTCCTCAAAGGATTCTCGACATACAGGAAATGATTCCTTTGTTTTACAGCGGAGCGGTCGTTCCAGTTGTGAAGGTCCTTCGCCTGCTCGGTCTGTTTGCTTCCTGCATTCTGTTGGTCAGCCATGCACTCTGGCACATGAGGGCGATCCAGTGGTGCCTCCGCAAGCAGTGGTATCAGCACAAAGGAGATCTCAGGGAGTCTGTGAAGGTCTCCAGAGAAGCTGCGGCAGATCTATTTTGGTGGAGCGTGGAGGGCAATCTGTCCCAAGGAAAGCCTTTCCATCTACCTCCATCGGTGGCCACGGTGATTGCGGATGCATCCACTTTAGGGTGGGGTGCTCATCTGGGGGATCTGGAGATCAAGAGTCTTTGGACTCCAGAGGAAAGGTTGCTTCATATCAACCTTCTGGAATTGCGGGCGATTCATTTGGCACTCAAGGCCTTCCTCCCTTCCCTTTGTGGTCAGTCTGTTCAAGTCCTGACGGACAACACGACCGCGATGTGGTATGTCAACAAACAGGGAGGGGTGGGGTCTCTTTGTCTCTGCAGAGAGGCTCTGCGTCTATGGTCCTGGGCTCAGGACCATCAGATTTGTCTGATGGCAAATCATCTGGCAGGGGTGCTGAACGTGCGTGCGGACAGTCTCTCGGCAGTTCTCCGCCGATCACGAGTGGAGGCTTCATCCGGAGGTAGTTCGTTACGTCTTTCGGGTGTGGGGAACTCCTCGGGTGGACCTGTTCGCCACTCACGAGAATGCTCACTGCCCGTCTTTCTGCAGTCTCCAGTATTCGATGCAGGGAGCGTTAGGGGACGCGTTTCAGTTGAGTTGGGGCTCACGACTCCTTTACGCATTTCCTCCCATACCCTTGATTCTTCGGGTTCTGAGGAAGATTCGCCAAGACCGGGCCCAAGTTATATTGATCGCCCCGGATTGGCCAAGAAGGGTATGGTACACAGATCTTCTCCACCTCTCCTCGTGCTCTCCGTTCCGTCTCCCTCTGAGGGCAGACCTCCTCTCGCAGTCGGAGGGGCAGGTTCTACACCCCCACCTCCAGAGCTTACACCTTCATGCCTGGAGATTGAACGGGGCAACCTGAATTCTTTTTCTCTCCCGCCTGATGTGGTAGATGTTATTTTGGCTGCCAGACGTCATTCCTCCAAATCCATATATTCCTATAGGTGGTCTAAATTTGTACTTTGTTGCGGAGAGAAGTCCATTGATCCTTTGAAGGCTCGTCTATCTAACGTTCTACAGTTTGCCCTTTCTCTTGCTCAGCAAGGCTTTGCTGTGGCTACTGTGAAAGGATACTTATCAAATTTGTCGGCTTTCCTTTGCTTGCCGGATCAGCCGTCATTATTCAAATCACCTATTGTTCTTCGTTTTATAAAGGGCCTTACAAACAAGTTTCCTCCAACTCCCTTTATTGTGCCTCAATGGGACTTAAACCTTGTATTAACTTATCTTATGGGTTCTCCCTTCGAGCCCTTACACAAGTGTCCCTTGAGGCTGTTGTCCTTTAAGACAGTTTTCCTCATTGCAATCACCTCAGCAAGGAGGGTAAGTGAGCTTCAAGCTCTAAGTTCAAAACCCCCATTCTTGACCATTCATGCTGAACGAATGGTACTCAGGACTAGGGCTGCGTTTTTGCCTAAGGTGGTAACTCCCTTCCATCTGGGGCAGTCCATTACCCTTCCTTCCTTCTATCCTCCCCCTCACCCTTCCAAGGAGGAGGAGAGACTTCACTGCTTGGACCCTAAGAGGGTGGTGAGCTTCTACCTGGACAGGGCAAAGGACTTCAGGGTTGATGACCAGCTCTTCGTGGGCTTTGTTGGCTGCAGGAAAGGTCGAGTGGTGCACAAGCGCACCCTTTCCAGGTGGGTTTTCTTGTGCATCAAGATATGCTACTCCCTGGCTGGTAAGGAGCCTCCGGAGGGTTTGAGAGTTCATTCCACTAGAGCAAAGTCTTCCACGTCTGCTTTGTCTAGGGGTGTTCCTGTGGAGGACATTTGTAGGGCGGCAACTTGGGCCTCCCTCCACACCTTCGCAAAACATTATTGCTTAGAGGAGGGACGGACACTTTGCGCGATCCGTACTTCAGGACTTTCTGGTATAGAAGGGTGGACACCCTCCTCCGGGAGTGGGGACTGCTGTGGAATCTATTCACAAGGTGAGGAATCCACTGGCAGATGTATCCATCAGAAGAACAAGTTACTTACCTTCGGTAACGCTTTTTCTGGTGGATACAGTATCTGCCTGTGGATTCCTCACTGACCCACCCGCCTCCCCGTTGTCCATCCTTCTATACCTGTAATTCTATTGATGGTATTTCAAAATGTGTTTTTTTACTGTCAAAGGCATTTTGTTATTTCTTGTGCCTTGCTATTTATTCTCCACACTGTGTGTGTTGCTTTGCATATCATGTAGTGTATACTGTGTATATATTACTGTCGGTCCGTCCGTGTGCCTCGAAGGCACGGAAAAAAGGGCGGAACTGATGTTGTCGCGCCGACAAGGTCTTCTTATGGAGCCGGTGACGTCAGCGGAGTCGCGAGCAGAGCTGTGTCTCTGTGACGTCGTCTTCTACCTCATCAGCGTGGACTGCTACAAAAGTTTCCGAATGTTGCTGGCGCAGGGGATATTCACAAGGTGAGGAATCCATAGGCAGATACTGTATCCACCAGAAAAAGCGTTACCGAAGATAAGTAACTTGTTCGTCTGACACAGATTTTGTACATCAGGGTATGGATCCCAGACGTTTCCTTATGAACATATAAGGCAAAAGGACTTCAATTCAGACTACATTATTTTGGTTATATGTCTATATGTGTTACATGGTAAGGGAAAGACATTTGACCCTGACGAATGTCGCATTTGATGTTGTATCTATGTCATTAATCGAAGAACTTCAAAATGTCACAGTTCTTGGAAAGAGATGGTTTGGCGACATCTGCGTTAAAAGGTAGACATGACAGTGATTCCGCATAAATCATGGAATATGGCTGTGTCCATTGTCTAAGTTAAGGAAGATGTCAACCTCCATGGACTGAGTTGGACCTTATGGACTTTACATCACTAGAGGGGTTGATTGCAAAGACCAGAGGAAGTTAATAGAGGACTACTTACAGATAGACTTTCCAAAATGTGAACATATGAAACCTTTCTAAAGAATTCATATGTGTGCACAAGTTCCATTTAAACTTGCACAGAGAAATAAAGTTCATCCAGGAAACTTGATAATTTTTGTCTAGAACTTAATTTAACAAGATCAGATCTACTTGCATGGCCTAGGGTTCGAAACTTTAAAACCGCACTAGTCCTGGACTGCAAACTTAAGCTATGGTAGTCGGCAAAGAGTGTCCGATCTAGGTTGCTACGGAGCTTCTGACTCGAGACTGTCGTATTCAGAACTTCATTGTCAAATTTTCAGCACTCTGAAGTGGCTTAGATGAAAAGTAACTCTTATAAAGTGTCTAAATAAATAAGCGCAAAATCTAATCATGTGTTAGTAGACCTCATATACTAACTAGTTGAATCAACTAATTAAATCAGTAACAGATTTAGAGTTCCAGATGTATTTACCAAGGTGTATTTACAACAGCCAGTAAATCTGAAAATGTTTAAGTACTGTAAAACTTATGGGAACGTCTTACACAATCTTTGAAAAAGGGGAGTTGCCCTCCAAATGAGTACCATATTTGAATAGTAGATGTGATTGATGCTTTTTCACTGTGGAATGGAATTGAGAAAATTATGCAGAATACTTTTTCACCCCTTGGTTAGCTGGTTTAAGTTGTGAGATGTAACCGTGTACATTTTACATTTATAGCAAAGAATATATGTGGCAAAGCTACAGCACTGCACTATTTTTAGAAATTAAGTACTTGCTCTATTTATCATACGTATGAAATGCTTTGCTATGCTGGAAGTTAGAATAGTGATTCTTCTGTGCATGGGGTGAACTGTAGGCAGGTTTTGGAAAGTAGTGAGGATTTAGGTCGTAGCAAGCTGAAGCAATCAGAGTTGGCTGGTGAGTATGTATAAAGATACTGCACAGTGGCTAGCAGTAAGATATTGGTAAATGCAAATAATACTTTCTAATAGGATGATTTTTTGTTAGTGAGTTGTGACATCAAGGGCCTAAACATTTTTGAAGAGACAAACACTTTTTGAGAGCAAAGAAAAACATTACATGCTGATGTCTTTTATATGCAAGACAATATATATAAGAGCCACTTGTTTTATTAATAATCAAACATAGTGAATCCAGAAAGCCACGATTGACTTCGTGAACCATTTGGCAGTAGTTCATATTTAAAGTGGGAGCACTATTTGCTCCATCGGCGGTCCTACTCTTGCTGGGGGTGGGTGAACCTCCAATTTCCCAACGCAAAAACGTAGTGCGCTGCACGGTGGAGGGGTGAGATGACCAAGATTCAGGATGAATTGTGTCTATAGGATCAGTGTCAATATTGATGTGCATTGGTGGGTCTCTGTCTAGAGTGGCACAGTGGGCAAAAAACAATGAGTTGGAATGGTACTCCGAGCGATTGCCACTAGTTAGACTATTTTCACGCATTCATCCCATCTCCTTTTGGGTGTTGGATTACCAGTAAAGTGTAAAAGTAGATAGCAGGATGCCCAGATCGTACTAGCAAGCCAAAAATCAATTTGGGAGATGTCACACCCCAAGCAATCCCCCCTGAAGCGAAATCATTGCCTATCCTACCTCGGCATGGTAATTCTCCGTGGGAATTCATGACTATGGTCACATACAACACAACTGTCTGGAAATCCCTGCCCTGTGATTACTTATTTTAAATGTATTTCCACTGCACACACTAGTGACTTAGGCATATGTTATTCATGTCACGCCGCTCCTCGTGTCGGTCTCGTGTGCTGTTGACATGGAACACATGGAATGTCAGCCTCTGCATACGGTGTGGGCTCAGGACGGCCGCGGCAGGAGACGGGTTGAGGGAGCCAGCCGGTGGTGGAACCTCTGTGTTATGTTGAGAAAGTTTCCCAGTGGTAAAAAAGGAGAAAGAGGTGAATCTTAACATCACATCACACGCCTTTCAAATTTGCTGGATATGTAATGAAACAGTATGTTTGTCTTTCTCCAATTTTGGTGAACGTTTATAGGAATTTAATGTGTGGTCAACCCTGCATGGTATAGTCATCCACCTTTGGCATCTTTAATTGTTGGGGTGTCACGCATTTATTGTATTTGTTTTACTGCGTTATATTTTTGTTTCTAGATCAATTTTGTGTTACGTTTTGGTCATAAAGTAAGCAGATATATTGTGACTTAGGCGTATGTTATTGATGGCACGCCGCTCCTTGTGTCTGTCTCATGTGCTGTTGTCATGGGACACCTGGAATGTCAACCTCTGCATTCAGTGTGGGCTCAGGACAGTCGCAGCAGGAGACGGTTGACCGAGCCAGCAGGCGGGGGAACCTCAGTGTTATGTTGGGGAGAATAAACTACAATTTAACCTCATACTTGCAGGACTTGTTTCAACTACTACAACACTTTTCTTCATCTCTGCTACAAATAGCCTTGATGGTAGAGTTCTAAAATCGGTACTAGAAGGCAGGGCTCCATGTTTTTAATCCTCGTCTTTCACAAATCATTAGTGCAAAATCGATGGCCGCATGTACTAAGCCCAAGTTGCATATAGAGGTAGTAGTGCCAGCAAATTAATAGGGCAAGCCAATTCCGAGACAAGCTAAGTGTCTGGCTTGGTTGTAAGGGGCTGTGCAGGAGCCAAGCCATGAAAAGGTTTGGCATGTATATCGTGCCACAAACATTATGTAAAACTATGATACAGTCTCTTTAAAATAAAAAAAAGTTTATTTTATTAACATGCAAAGCGTTTCTCTTTAGTACACTGCATAGACAGAAATGTATTAGTTTGTAAACATGTACTTAGAACCATTAATGGCTAGCCCCCCCAACGACAATGCCTTTGGTGAACTAAGAGGCAAAGCGGTAGTTATGTAAACCCTAGACGTGTCCTAGATTATTATTATAGATGGATCAAAATTATAGTAAAATATATAAATCAAACTTAGGCGGTGCTAATACACTCCGCATTCTGAACTCAAATATTTAAAAGTGCTCTGATATGTGATAATAAGGAAAAAGGAGGCCCTGTGAAATAAAATATGTGTCTACAATCACTCAGTTTGGACTAGCAGGGAAACCAGTATTGATTCCAGTTTATTTGTTATCGCATTTTGAAATTCAGCCACCAGATGTATATCTCTCTCTCTCCTGTTTTACATCAAAGGTCACTGTTTTGTCTTTTATTTTTGGTGCATGACGGGGGAAAAACCAACACATACATAGCAGACCCGACTCGGGCCCCCAGACCCAACTACCAAGTCAAGAATGCATTTGTTTGAGGGGTGTCACACCCCAAACAGCCCCCTTCATTCTACACCCCTGATTGTGCTCTAATTAATAATCTTCCATTTAAGGATCCAATGTTGACTTTATAGGGAGTATAACATGTCGGGTAACTAAAATATTGAGCAAAGTGATAATTTAAAGGGTTAAAAAGGTATACATGACACTTGAAGTCTTCAGCTCACAGTATACGTCTATACCTCCACTATCCTTCTGAATCCTAAGAACTGACTAACATATCCTCCACTCAAATTACTTTCATATTTCACTATACTAATGCACCACTAATCCTTTATGGGTTCTGGAGTAGCGTGCTGATCGCCGAAAAAGCGCTTCGACGCCTCGTCAGGGGTATTAAGCGCTATATAAATGCAATTACAATACAATACTCCTCTAGCTCTGAAGTCTGTCCACCCCACGTTTTAATACTTGTCTATCTTGATTAATTTGAAAATTAAAATGAGGTAGCTTGTGATGCCTTATTAAATGCCATTAAAATATATACTCTTTGAAATCAATTTGAAACAAAATGCCCATTGGGAAGGCAGTAAGAGAAGTTGATCGATAGCCATAATGTGACTTGTTACCACATATATATCACACTAAGGGGTACGAATGATGGAGTAAAACAAAGCATCAGGCATCACTGACTCCAAATGAATGTAACTCACAAAAAGTGATGAGATGCTAATGTCCTAAAGAAAAATATGTGTGTGTAAGGAAGGGAGGCAAAGAAAATATTTCTTTTAAAGACGAGAACCCTCACTCACCCGAGGGTGACATGCTTCATCATTGGGTCCCCTCTTGCACACTGTAACCGCAAGGTATACAGTGTGGGCTACAACTCTCAAAAAAGGGGACAAGAGAGGAGCGTGAGGTGTTTTAATGGGGATATCCAAGGTGACAGGGGGAGTAAGGGGCAGAGTGTGAAATTAAACAGTGTGTAGGTAAATAAAACTAGCTACAGGGTAACAAAGTCAAATTTAATAATAGTTCCCATCAGCTAGAGTTAAAATGAGGTGATCTAGGATTAACAAAATATCCTAGTTATTGGTGGTCGACATGTTTCCACATCACAATTTGGGATTGCGACTACATACCGATTCACTGTTTGGAAGGGTCATGTTTAGGGCGTCCCTTCCAATTGCTCGCAAAACATTTAATATATTACCGACGAAAGGTAGTGTTAGGCCATTCACAAATGGGAAGGGGTCCCTTTCCCCTTTGAGTGCCAACTTTTTAAAAAATAAAATTAGTCAGTGGTCCACGAGATCACTGCTTATTCATAAACACATATTTGTAGATTTTAATTTTCTTTAATGCATCCCATTTCCTTTTAGGAAAGCGAGCTGCATTGGGTAAAAAAGAATACTTTATTGCAAAGTAATCACAGACATGGTGGTCTGCTGACACCAGCAGGGCACCATCCCTGTGATTGGAGCCAATCGTAGTGGGTCACAATTTGCAGCCTACCTCATGCATATTAATGAGGTAGGTCAGATTGCAGCCCCCTACGAATGGTGAGTTTCCGATTCGACCTATTAATGCATAGGTTGGTGCGCAATTTGAGACCTCATTTCCAAATAGATTAATAATACTGCCTTTAGGTCAGTTACTAAAATCTATCCTGAACATTTTGCCAAGCATCGCTTTGGGGCTGTCGGTCTGATAACTTCCATGGCAACATGAGCTTATATCTAGCAAAGACCATACTGATTTTATTAACATGACAATTACTTTAATTTGTAGCCCACCTAGAAAATTGACTTGTGGCAATAATTATACTGAACAAGGAGAACGTTTTTGAGCGCCATAGATGACAATTCATGTTGCAATGCATTTGGCAGGTTTCGGTTTTGGGCTGAATTTATAAGTTGGATTAAAGCGTGTTATTATGCACAAATAGCCTAAATTTGTCTGAATGGCCAAGTGTCATTCCTGTTGTTTTTTGGCTAGGGTATAAGGCAGGGCTACCCTTTCCCTTCTCAAATATTCACTGTTTGCAGCCATAGATTCCATTGATCTTGGGAAATAACAAATATTACCAGCTATACTTTTGCTTTTAAAATCTGTTCACGTGACTGTAAAGTTGCACTATCTGCTTACAATTTTGGAAAGACAGTATAAATAAAATTCGTCTGAGATTGGAAATAAGTTTACTGAATCCATCAAGAATATATATTTGAGTGTGTTGGAATAGAATGCACCCTTGTAGAGGAAGATCCTGAAATATTAGAAATTAAAGTTGTGCCGATATTTATAAAATCTTGATAAATTACTGTCACCTGCTGTTACAATAAATTGAGCTCTTGAAGAGCTGGGAAAAGCTGCTTTACAAAATGAATGTAACAAACATCTGTGATGGAGGGAAAGCGTAAATTAATTTCGGCCACTAGGAATCGCTCAGGTGTGCATTTCAGTGAGTTCATCGTTTTCCACCCACTCTGCCACCCTAAATAGTTACCAGCATATGCAAATCAGCCTTAGTCATGCTCCAGCAGAAACAGTTTAGTTCGAACTGCCAGGACAGGTCCCATCTAGATGAGAATACAAGCAGCCCTAGACTTGTTTTGCCCTGCTTGAATCTATCTCATCAGTGAGGTATAGCTTAAGTTCTGTGGCACAGCGAGCATGGGACCCATGGCTGGATACATATGCCAGTCACACTGAGGGTGCCTAGTGTAGCAATCAACAATGTGATGGAAGGAATGCTCTAGTTTATCTCAGCCACTGGCAATCACTCTGGAATCTATTCCAGTGCATTATTTTTCACCCACTGTGTCACTTTACACAGAGACCAACCATATGCAAACCGGTCTTGGTTCTGCTTCAATAAGCACATTCAAACCAGAACGTCTAGGACTGGTCCCCTCTAAATGAGAACACAAAGAACCCCAAGCCAGGTTTGGCCCATGTCCACCTCATTAATGAGTTACAGTTTGATTCCTGTGGCACATTGAGCACAGGAACCATGTCCAGTCATATCCATTGCACATGGAGGGTCTACAACAATGACTAACAGTATGATAGAAGCAATGCTATACTTAATCTCAACCACTGGCAGTTACTCGGGCCGCTTTCTAGTCCATCATTTTTCAAAATTAATTAGCAGTGCATTCATGTGAATATGAAGATATTACCTAAATGCATATATTTCTTTTTATTACCATCTCTTTATGCTATTCCAAAGATTTTAAGAAATGTGAGTTGAGTTGTTGTTACTTTGCAAAGGGGTTAAAAAGGCCTGCTAAGCTCTTTGATATTTTGAACTCCCTTTAATTAGGAGGTTGGGCTGTGCCTGTTTTTAGACTGTCAGTTGGGTGAAGTCACATGGTACTCATAGGGCATGTATTTGGCTTTTCCAGTTTCAATCTTTACCTTGATATAAGTAGACATTTCTTTAACTTTAATAGCAACCCAAAGTACTTGCAAAAAATCAAGCTGAAGGTCATGATAAGCTTCTGTGTCCTAGTTCGTGCACCAATCCAGGGCAACTCAACTATGCCTTTTGATTTGCAACAATTAATTTTGTATGGGACGGGAGCGAGATCCGCTCTTCCGTGTTTGTGACTGCTAATGGTGGAGACACTTTCAAATTCTTTGCTAAGGCTACCAGTGAATTTAAGCTTGCTAAGTAATGTTTGGTTAAGTTCCTGTATTTGAGAGACTATATTTCCAAGGGTAAACATTTTAATCTGTGTAAACACAGCTACACTTTAGTTTCCTCTAAGTGTCCTCTCATTCAGCGCTTTTTATATCGGGCATGAGCGTTATCTAGATTATACTCAAAGGGGCAGGTAGTAGCAACGGGATCAACAATTGCTGTAGGTCCTGCAGTACATAATCCAAGGGGTACTGATGAGGAGGACAATAAATGCCTTATTTTCTCTTCTCTCCTTGATGCTTCCATCAAACATTATATCCATCAGTCAATTTACAGTGTCATGTGACCATGATCTCAGTGATTCGAGCTACTCAAGTATGGATGGAATTTTCCTCCTGTGCAGTTATGTGTTCCCTCATCATACTCTACCAAATGTTTATTGGAAGTATTCTGAAGATTCAGCTGCATGTATGCTATAGTATTGATATTGCACTTAAGCAAAACTCATCGAATGGAATGACTGCTTTTGTTTAAAGACAAGAGAGGTAGGTGTTGGGGGACTACGACAGTCCATGTTCAGAGCATGCGTGGAGTTAGTGAACTGAGGGGGAGAAGAAATTACAGACATTCAGCTAATTTAAGAACATCAACATTAAAGTTAATTCATTGCGGTTGGCTGAAAACAGACTGATATTTTAGGGGAGGCTCTTATATTGAGAAAGTAATTCATGAAATGAAAACATATGACTCAAAGACGTGTGTGGTTTTCTTTTCATACTTCTGTTGATTTTCTCTTGACAGATACGCTTTTCTATAATGAGTAATACTAGTTAATGTAAAGTTTGAGTTCCCTTCTGAATTGGTGTGCATTTCTTGTGGTAAATACCACATGATTGTTGCAGCTACCATCCTGAGAAAGACTCCGATAGTGTACATTTGTTATATCCTAGAATGTCCTCCTTACTCTGGCCCTTGCCACCACAACTCCCCTTGGTACACCCCACTTGCTTCTGCTTTCCACATTGCCCACACACCTTTGATGTCACCTCTCACCCTTGACCTGTCCAGGACCTAGAAATGTACATTTAATGTGCACCTCATACAAAATGTCCTTGACACACTGAAATGTTTTTCAGAGGTCTATGTGCATAATTTTGATGATTTCTGGTAAAACTGTGCTGTCCTACATAGAAGGCCTACCAGTGGAAATGCCCCTCGACTAGCTGCCCTAGATTGGGTATGCCATTTCATTAGGTATCTTGGCAGCCAAATGGTATTCCGAATGGTAAAGGTTGCCTTCCTCTTCCCTCAAAATAGAGAAGCTGAACGACAGGGAAGGTGTATAGGATATCTGTCAAAATGCAGATGTCCTGTCACTACTGTCCTCTAAATCTCTCTTAAAAATGTACATTATTTGCTATGTTTATCAAGTAAAATAGCCCTGTTTGTTTACAGTGGGAGTTTTCTGTTCTCTTTTTACCTGCTCTCACAATGAATGGAATTCATATTTTTTACTTTGTTGAAGTTGTACGTTGAACATACTGTTTTGCTGTATAGTCAGTAAATCAAAAATACCCTATGTGATCCCCAGCAGCTCACCTCAGTGCAAGCAAGCATCATAGAGCCTAAACTTACTTTCCATGTCCTCCCAGCCCTCTCTTGGGGTGCCAAGTCTTAATCTTCATACCTGTAGACCACCAGCTCAAACATTAGTGAATTTGTTCAGGGAACATATGTGCATGAATGACTGTCCCACTAGCCTCCTTATTTCTTACTATCATCCTTTCATCTGTACTTTTTTTTTAACCTTTTGTTAGAAAACTTCTATCAGCTAAATGCTCTCTCTCTCTCTCTCTCAAGGTAAAAAAAAATATTTTAATGTGCTCATTTTATGTACAGAAATCAAAAATGCTATTTCGTTTGAGCAGAAATCTAAGAGGGTAAATTCGATCCCAGTTGCTGTCTGCTAAGCCTCCTGGTCAGCGGAAGTCCTTGCATATGCCTACTAGGTTAAGGACCTCCTGCTATATTGAGATATCCCAAGATGCCTGGTGAAGATTGTTTCGACCAAACTGCTCCAAACTATATATTTGACAATAAAAGTAATCAAACCAATATAATTCAGTTTATATATTTCCTTATAAAGCCTACTTCTCCATAAGCCCTCTGGCTCAACGAAGCATTTCATGGGAAAGGGGAAATGGAAAGACATAAATGAAATATGAACCCTACCTGCCTAAATCTTCTCCTCACCACTCCTCCAGGATATTGTCTCCTCACCCCCACGTCACTGGACCATCATCCACCCCATCCCGAAGGTTTGGCCTGAACACTTTAGCATCGAACAACAATGGAAGCTCATTTCAAGCATGGACCTAAACTTTCAAGACTGGCCTATGCATATTGGACCTTGGAAAACAGCACCCTATTCCTGGTTAATGTAGCCGGGTATGTGTCTGGAAATAAATGTCAGTCTTCTTGCTCATCAATTCATTCTTCCTCTGAATTGCCTATCTTAGAATTTGGTCCCTTGGTCCACATATTTACCACCAGCATTACAGTACTAACCACTTGTGCAGTGGCTGCCTTTTGTTTTGAGGCGTGCCTGTATGTCATCTTCACCGAGCCCTACTTGTATGATTTCAAAGAAGATTACTATGATACAGAACCAGGACTACAATTGATTGACCATTTTTTCTATTCCGTTGACCATCTGTGCTACCAGCACTGCCAGTTTTCTCTTCAGTGTCTTTAACTATTGTCTTAGTTACCCCCTTTTTCTTTCTTAGGTCAGAGTGGAGGGAGTTCATTGATCAAGTGTCCTTCCACAAGGTTTTCACTCCAAATGTTCAAAGGGTTCAACATATAGCTCCTTTATCCTAGCCTTGGATAAGGCGCCAAGATATCCTCTTTGTTTTCCTTCTTTGCTGCCATAGTCCAGACAGGAACTCGCAGTGGAATGGTAGAGCTGTCAAGCTCCAATACACTTTTTAATGTGGTATCCTTTTCCCAGCATACTGTGTTCAACCCACACACTTGGCGCAATGACTGATGGTGCCCCAAACAACCATCAAGTAGACCACAAACTGGGCAGATGTGCAAGCAGGCCATGAGTTCCAGACTAAATAGGGCTGGATTACAAAGGGCTACGTTTATCTGCCCCAGGGAAAATCCTCAATTCTCACAGATCACTCCTCATCAATGTGCTTCCACCTGACGCAGGGCAGCAGTCCATGGCCAGAGCTCTGGGAGAGGTACTAATAGCCTAATTGCTCTAAGCTGCATAATTACATGGTCAATAAACTTTAATGCTTGTTGGTTCGGGCAGTATCTCTTTTATTGACCCTCCACATCAGTGTTGTCTCCAGTGAAGCTTCCAACATTCCAATTATGCTAAATACTGTAGATTCTGTTTTTGCTCCTGTGTTAAATATCTTTTGTATTAAATATCATACATATATTGTTGCACAGATGACATTATATTTCTAGGATTTCTATCCTTTTTAACACTGGACTGTTTAAAATCTAATGCAATTCATTGATATACACGTAATCCTTGAATTTGGTTATTAACATTATTATTTTTCCGAATAGTGGAAAATGAGAATCACTGTGATTTTGTAAAGCTTCGAGAGATGCTCATTAGTACTAATATGGAAGACCTGAGAGAACAGACCCACGTGAGGCATTATGAGTTATATAGGCGCTTCAAATTAGAGGAGATGGGATTTAGCGACCTTGGTCCTGGAGACAAACCCGTCAGGTAAGGCTGTAATATCACTTTTTTCATGAACATTTTTGTACTTTAAAAAAATATATATATTATTGATTTTTAATGGTATCATGCATAACAATGGAGTCATGACATTTTGCATTATGCATTGCTTGGCAGTGTCGCATAAAAAGGAAAGCTTATATGGGAGAAGATCAGTGCAACAACAAATACAACAGTTATATGGAGTCATTCTGTGTTCGGTCCATCTCTGGGGATAAAATTTCATTATGTTCCAGAAGATATGCTGTGAGGGGTGCCCAGAAATCCTTTGGGCGCGACCTAGAAGGCAGTTCCTCCTCGTAGTTCGTTAGGGTATCTCCGCAATACACTAGATCAGTTATCCATTTCTTAGTTGTCGGTCGTATCGCACTGTCCCAATGTATAGATACTCTACGCTTCGCCACAAGTAACGCTATTGCCACCAGTTTTTTAGGTCTCGCCTGAGCCAGCGCATGCGCTGCTCTGCGAGACATTTAGTAGGTGGGTTTCCAACGTGCTGCCACAGGCTTTTGGTGGCCTAAGGCTTGCATGCACGTGAGCGTGCACGCGCGCAGCTGCCATCTGTATTTCCTTCGTTGATCGCGATCACTTTCACAGGCCGCGCGCCATCTGTGTTTCCTTCGTTGATCGCGATCGATATCACTTTCACTTTTGCGGGTCGCATGGCTGTGTCACTTTCACGGCCACGCGGCCAATGCTTGTTAATTAAACATATAACCTGGCGAGTGCCACACGTCCCTACGGGATGTCCTATGAAAGACTTCAAAGGCAGGGTTTGGCTTGGAGATGGTTACTTGCCTGACATAACCTCAGTGGACTGGTTTCACGCACCTACCCAAATAGATAGTTTAACCAGCACAGAAAGCAGTGAGGCTAACTCGCCGCTGATGGGAATGCACGCAGTGAACGCTAAACACATCAATGACTTTCGGTTATATTCGTCTCCAAAAGTACAGTAAATGCAAAAGACTGAGGGCAACACTGTCTTTCAGGTTATTACAAGCTTGTTCACTGTCTTTGGAAATGTGCGCACATCTTTATTGAAAGACTGGTGTCCGTGCTGAGGGGCAGTTGACAGTGGATCATAAATCCATTGGCCAGCCCCAGCCCTGCTGCATCCATCCATTTATTGATGCATTTAACCCCAGAAGAGGGCCACAAGTGAACTCGCGAGGACTGCGCAGTCTCACGGCCTCCTGTCACCCACATTTTATCTCTCTGGAATTTTTGACAGATGTTAACTCGAAAATGTTCATAGGTCAGTTACTGCGTATTCATTCATCCTTTGATTGCAGGTTTAAATCCTTCTTTTATTGTCTGTGTTATGACCCCGATTGTAGCCGCTGATCTGCTACTTTTTTTTATTTTAAATACCTTATCCCTTCCTTCTTCCCCTCTCCTCTTAGTCCTGTGACAGCCACCGCCTCCCAAACTTCTGAGCAATGCCTACAGGTCACCCCTCTTAATGCAGAGACGCTTCATTTATTCCTCCAGTTCTTTAGCATGTTGGTTGTGTTGTGAAGGAAACATATGGAGTGCTTTGTCCCCCTGAAGAGGTGGTGAAGGGCTCTGCTTTGGATAGGATTTCTCGGGGGCCCTTGCAGACTGTAGGTGCAAGGATATTCATGTAATGTGTCCTGTATGACAGACGCTGGCATAAGGCGCGTGAGGATCAGACATGCATCAGGCATTATGTGATGGATGTTGCTGTTCCATAAGCATGAGGTTGTGGAGAATGCGAGAACAGACCAATTCGCGCATACCTCCTGTCCAACTTATTTGGCTGATTCTCTGCATCTGGTGATTGGGAGGAGCCAGGTTTTTAGCGCAGCAGAATTCAAGACGATTGTTGAATCTTACTGGTGCAGAGATGTAGTTCCAGAGCGTAGCTGTCTGGATAGAAAACCAGCTCTAGCAGTTTGTGACATTTTTTAAATGTGTGACAGTCGAAAGAGAAACCATCTGGAATGTATTGTTATTGTTTGGTGATGGGATTGGACTTTCTGGTGAAGTAAGAGTGGTCCAGTGCAGTGAATTGCTGGATGAGCGATGCACCTTGTTTTGAAGGGGATACATCTGGCTCAAGGCCTCTAGTGTAAAGATTTGATACATGGTGTGATTTTACTCTGCATCAGTAGATAGAAAAGCTATCTTGCCGCTGCATTCTGCACTCTGTAATAATCGCCTGCGTATTAGATTGGGAGCTTCCAGGTAGATTCAGGTTGGCAATAATTAGGTGAAAAAGTAATTGCCTCTAAATTTGGCACTTTGGTTGAGTGTGATGGTTCATGAATTGCATCCTGGTATTTCCTTTTCTAAGGTGTTTAGCTTCAGGTGCTAATTTAGCTTTCGGTGGTCATTTGCTTTTAGGCATTGCCTGATAGTAAAGGAGTCAAGATCCAATGGATTTTTAGATTTTAGTATGATTTGTGTATCTTTAAAGTAGTTCTTGTTCTAGGTTCTGAGAGGAAACACGATGAGCTCAGGCAGCGGTCTAAATTAAACATTGATCAGGTGGAAAGCAGTACTTCTGTCTTGAATTTATATGGAGCCGAAGAGAAAGAAGAAAGTGAGGTAAGAAATCTGTTAGCGAGTTAAGAGCTTATCGATATTAGTACAATTCCTTGAGCTTCCGTCATCCTTTGTTTGTAGGAGCATAGAGTGATTAACTATGTCAAAAGTCGATGAAAGATCATTCGCCCCATGTGGCTTTTATTGCTGCTTGAGTACCACAGTCAGGATGGTACTCAGTGTCACTGTCTGAAATCAGGTTATTTTCTTCAATGAAAAAAGTTACTTGATGGAAAGCAGATGTTTCAAGAGTTTTCTTAAGAATGAACCATTGGTTGATTACTCTTTTTCTTTTTAGGAATAACTTTTATATAAGCAGTTTGTGGTTTACGTTAAGCAGTGGCTTTTCCCTGTATGGTAGTGCAGCATTTGAGGAGGACTGGTCAGCTGGTGATCCTACTAAAACATAGGCTTTTGCGGTATTGGTAAAGTCTTCAGGGATTAGAGGGTTGAAGAGGAGTAGCTTCAGACCTTGACATGTTTTGCGAGTTAGATGAGTGATAGAGGAAATTAGTTTGTCCTTCTTTTCTTAATGTCCATTTACAGTTCTTCACATTTTTAAATTAAGTGGTCAGTCATAAAGTCACATAGTTCCTGGGAGGGCTCAATTTTAGTTGGTGCATTTGGGGATCTGGAATTCATTAATGTTTGTAAACAATTGACTTGTTGCACAATTGGCTTCTGAGAAATGGGGCAAATAGTGACATTTTTTTACAGTGGCTCTTTAATGTGTGATGGTCTTTAGTGATGTAGGATTTCTTCCTCAATCTTTCAAATTGCTTTCTATTTGATGTTGTTACTTTAATTTCAGATTTCAGCCTGCCAAGTTTCCTAAGGGGTTTTGTGCTCTGGATGGATTGGATTGTCACATGGTTGTCAAGCACAGTTGTTAATTCGCGACTGAACTGTTATTCACCGATCAATCATTTGGGAAGTACTATGCGAAGCGCAAAGTTTAGTAAAAAGTGGCATCAGGAGTCACGTCTTTTAGGAGTGTTGTGAATTTTTTTTTTGTTTTGGCTTTTTAAAACCTATTCAAGGTAGACGGTCCGAAGCTGGGGAAGTGTTGCAAAATGAGAACAACATTCAGGCAGCTCTTTTTTCTTTAATCTCAAATAACGTTGGTGAGAAAATAGCCACACACTAGATTTCTAGATGGAATATACATGACATTGTTTTCTCTTAGAGTTATCTGGGTAACCTAATTCTCTTTGTAGAAAGTGCCACTGTACCAGTGCTGAAGCCTACTTCGTTGCGCGTGCATATTCCTTTGGGGCCGAATCTTGCATCGTTGCCACATAGAATCTTTGTTAAAATGATTCTATGCTGGTGGCTAGCAGCCGGAGATGGCGGACGTCTAGAAGACGAGCTCCGGGCCGGGGGCTTCAAAATCCTGTAATCCTATACATCTCTGGGAGCTGCGGCAGAATCCGGCTCCCAGGCTATGCCGCTGGAGTGAGGGGAACCGTCCGGTGTTCCTACGGCTGCTAAATAACTCGCCGCCGCCGGCTGTGACACTGTTGCCGGCGGCGCGCTGATCCGGGCCTGCTGTGGTTGCGGCGGGCTGCAGCCGCGGAGCTGCGGTGAGGACTGGGCCGGTGGACGTGATACGGCGTGCGGCGTTGGCCGGCACTGGACCCCCCAGTCTGCGGCCTGGGCCTGGCACGGATAGTGTGCAGACGACGAGGTGCCCGCCTGCTGGACATTGGCTGATGCATGCGGGGGCGTCCCTGTGAGATGACCGGGGTGTCCGGTCTGCCTGCACCCGCACTGTGGCCCCGAATAATCGAGGGGCGACGCTCGGCCTGCCGGGCCCGCCCCGGGCGGAGACACCTCTGAACACGCTGCACGCATTGCGACCTGGGGCGGCCCGACAGGAGTGCTGGTCCTGTGATATCTTCGCGCCAGGGCTCGTGAGTGGTGGCCCGAGGGCGCCAGCGACATACTCCTGAGTGACTGCTGTACCGGGGCGACGGCGGAGGGCTCCCTCCGGACGCCGCTGATTCCCCTTGGATGGGCGAAGCTGCGGGTGTCCCCCTGGAGCTGTTGGTGGGGTTCGAGAGGCACCATCTGCTGGGTGACGACCAGCATTAACGGCGACCGCCGAGGCGACCTTGGAACCCGTGAGTAGCCACCCACCTGGACAACTTGACTGGCCTGACGGTGGATGAAGTGTTGCTGCGGGAGGTGTGGAGTGGGGATAGCGCCGACGAGCCCTGCGCCGCATATCATTCTTGGGGGACTGCTGGTAGTGGTGTCTGGCTGAGCTTGGGGCCGGAAACCCTGCTTGGGAGAGAACGGTGCCACAGAGAATCCCCACACCCAAGACGACGTGGGAAGCCACGGACAACCTCACATCCTGTTGTATAGCTCGTTCCTCACGTCACCCTCCATACTAGCTGACGGAGCCTGCATATTGCCCGGACCGCCTGGTGGAGACTGGCGGCTGAACCGGGGGCGACTGTGGAGGTGCGTTTGGGGGCTTGGTTTGTTGCCCTTCCCTCTGCTTACCGCAGGGCATAGCTTCTGGAACGGGCATTAGAGCGGACGTGCTCGGACACCCTGGTTTGCAGGCCACCTTCAGCCTAAGCAAAGTTATGGGTAGGGTCAGGCTCAAAACTCCTGTATGCCCGCCCGGTGGGGGCACTATGTCCCGTCCCCCGATCTGTGCTGACGACTGCCCAGACCGATTATCAAGTGGGGAGCGGCCAGCTACCCCCCCCCCCCTCCCCCCCCCACCCCCCCAGATAAACTGGATATGATCCTCAAAGAGATCAGGGACACTAGCTCGTCGCTGGAAGGCCAATTGGGAGTCATATCCGTCGACCTGAATCTCCTGAAAGATGACCACCGGAAGTTGGCAGACAAGGTGCGGCACACGAACCAGACAGTGGAGCCCCTGGTGTCACAGGTGGCAACCCACACCGAACAACTCACCCGCATGCGCCAGGAGATCGATGCCCTACAGGCGCGTGCTGATGACGCGGAAGGGCGCGCGCGCTGCAACAACCTCCGGATAGTGGGCTACTCGGAAGGCGTTGAGGGCTCGAATCCCACGATCCATATTGAAAACTGCCTGAAAACGGTGGTGGCCCCTACTGGTCTCTCCCACCACTTTACTGTGGAGAGGGCGTATCGGGTCCCTACGAGGCGACCCCCGCTGGGGACCAACCCCCGCCCTCTACTAGCGCGTATCCTTAATTACAGGGATCGTGACCACCTCCTGCGCGCTGCCCGGGACTGGGGTCCGCTGCGTGTAGATAACACCACCGTCCTCATCTTCCCGGACTACACACAGGCGGTGCAGCGGAAACGCTTCTCCTTTATGGAAGTGAAAGGTGCGAGTACGCGCAGCGGGCCTCCCCTTTGCCCTGCTTTTCCCGGCCAAATTGAAAGTGGTCTATCAACAGCGGTCTCTCTTTATCGACACGCCGGACAGTGCATGGGACTGGCTGGACAGAAACTTCCCGGAGGTTCTCCCGGCTAGGAGGTTGCATTCTACGGCGCCGCGATCGCAGAGACCCCCACGACGGCGGAAAAAGACTATGCTAACACAGAGTACGTCCTCCGGCGCTCCGCCGCAGCAGCAAATTCGGGAGGGCCAGCCGGAGGCGTTGTGCTCGGCCTCCTCCTTTCACTCCACCCGACCCGCGATAAGTACTAGCCCATCCCCGGGGAACTTCACGGACTCTGCCACGGATGGAAATGTGTTACAACAAACAAATGATGGACGGAATGCTAACAATGCAGACATTCTCCCCCAGTCAAGAGATCTGGGTTAAATCCATCGTTCTTTTGCCCACTACACCACCCCAGTTTAGACATAGCCATATGCAAATCAGTATTGACCCTGTGCCTCATGGGAACAGTCCAGCCCGAACTGCCAAGCCATGTCTTCCCTGGACCGGAGTCAAGCATCCTAGGACCGGTTTCTGGCTATCAGCCGTCATCAGCCAGGATAGCTTGACTCCAGTGGCGTAGTGAGCACGGGTCCCACGTCTGGGAATACCCATCCCACTTAGGGCGAAAAGCGTTACAACAAACAAATGATGGACGGAATGCTGACAATGCAGACATTCTCCCCCAGTCAAGAGATCTGGGTTAAATCCATCGTTCTTTTGCCCACTACACCACCCCAGTTTAGACATAGCCATATGCAAATCAGTATTGACCCTGTGCCTCATGGGAACAGTCCAGCCCGAACTGCCAAGCCATGTCTTCCCTGGACCGGAGTCAAGCATCCTAGGACCGGTTTCTGGCTATCAGCCGTCATCAGCCAGGATAGCTTGACTCCAGTGGCGTAGTGAGCACGGGTCCCACGTCTGGGAATACCCATCCCACTTAGGGCGAAAAGCGTTACAACAAACAAATGATGGACGTAATGCTGACAATGCAGACATTCTCCCCCAGTCAAGAGATCTGGGTTAAATCCATCGTTCTTTTGCCCACTACACCACCCCAGTTTAGACATAGCCATATGCAAATCAGTATTGACCCTGTGCCTCATGGGAACAGTCCAGCCCGAACTGCCAAGCCATGTCTTCCCTGGACCGGAGTCAAGCATCCTAGGACCGGTTTCTGGCTATCAGCCGTCATCAGCCAGGATAGCTTGACTCCAGTGGCGTAGTGAGCACGGGTCCCACGTCTGGGAATACCCATCCCACTTAGGGCGAAAAGCGTTACAACAAACAAATGATGGACGGAATGCTGACAATGCAGACATTCTCCCCCAGTCAAGAGATCTGGGTTAAATCCATCGTTCTTTTGCCCACTACACCACCCCAGTTTAGACATAGCCATATGCAAATCAGTATTGACCCTGTGCCTCATGGGAACAGTCCAGCCCGAACTGCCAAGCCATGTCTTCCCTGGACCGGAGTCAAGCATCCTAGGACCGGTTTCTGGCTATCAGCCGTCATCAGCCAGGATAGCTTGACTCCAGTGGCGTAGTGAGCACGGGTCCCACGTCTGGGAATACCCATCCCACTTAGGGCGAAAAGCGTTACAACAAACAAATGATGGACGGAATGCTGACAATGCAGACATTCTCCCCCAGTCAAGAGATCTGGGTTAAATCCATCGTTCTTTTGCCCACTACACCACCCCAGTTTAGACATAGCCATATGCAAATCAGTATTGACCCTGTGCCTCATGGGAACAGTCCAGCCCGAACTGCCAAGCCATGTCTTCCCTGGACCGGAGTCAAGCATCCTAGGACCGGTTTCTGGCTATCAGCCGTCATCAGCCAGGATAGCTTGACTCCAGTGGCGTAGTGAGCACGGGTCCCACGTCTGGGAATACCCATCCCACTTAGGGCGAAAAGCGTTACAACAAACAAATGATGGACGGAATGCTGACAATGCAGACATTCTCCCCCAGTCAAGAGATCTGGGTTAAATCCATCGTTCTTTTGCCCACTACACCACCTCAGTTTAGACATAGCCATATGCAAATCAGTATTGACCCTGTGCCTCATGGGAACAGTCCAGCCCGAACTGCCAAGCCATGTCTTCCCTGGACCGGAGTCAAGCATCCTAGGACCGGTTTCTGGCTATCAGCCGTCATCAGCCAGGATAGCTTGACTCCAGTGGCGTAGTGAGCACGGGTCCCACGTCTGGGAATACCCATCCCACTTAGGGCGAAAAGCGTTACAACAAACAAATGATGGACGGAATGCTGACAATGCAGACATTCTCCCCCAGTCAAGAGATCTGGGTTAAATCCATCGTTCTTTTGCCCACTACACCACCCCAGTTTAGACATAGCCATATGCAAATCAGTATTGACCCTGTGCCTCATGGGAACAGTCCAGCCCGAACTGCCAAGCCATGTCTTCCCTGGACCGGAGTCAAGCATCCTAGGACCGGTTTCTGGCTATCAGCCGTCATCAGCCAGGATAGCTTGACTCCAGTGGCGTAGTGAGCACGGGTCCCACGTCTGGGAATACCCATCCCACTTAGGGCGAAAAGCGTTACAACAAACAAATGATGGACGGAATGCTGACAATGCAGACATTCTCCCCCAGTCAAGAGATCTGGGTTAAATCCATCGTTCTTTTGCCCACTACACCACCTCAGTTTAGACATAGCCATATGCAAATCAGTATTGACCCTGTGCCTCATGGGAACAGTCCAGCCCGAACTGCCAAACCATGTCTTCCCTGGACCGGAGTCAAGCATCCAAGACCGGTTTCTGGCTATCAGCCGTCATCAGCCAGGATAGCTTGACTCCAGTGGCGTAGTGAGCACGGGTCCCACGTCTGGGAAAACCCATCCCACTTAGGGCGAAAAGCATTACAACAAACAAATGATTGATGGAATGCTGACAATGCAGACATTCTCCCCCAGTCAAGAGATCTGGGTTAAATCCATCGTTCTTTTGCCCACTACACCACCCCAGTTTAGACATAGCCATATGCAAATCAGTATTGACCCTGTGCCTCATGGGAACAGTCCAGCCCGAACTGCCAAGCCATGTCTTCCCTGGACCGGAGTCAAGCATCCTAGGACCGGTTTCTGGCTATCAGCCGTCATCAGCCAGGATAGCTTGACTCCAGTGGCGTAGTGAGCACGGGTCCCACGTCTGGGAATACCCATCCCACTTAGGGCGAAAAGCGTTACAACAAACAAATGATGGACGGAATGCTGACAATGCAGACATTCTCCCCCAGTCAAGAGATCTGGGTTAAATCCATCGTTCTTTTGCCCACTACACCACCCCAGTTTAGACATAGCCATATGCAAATCAGTATTGACCCTGTGCCTCATGGGAACAGTCCAGCCCGAACTGCCAAGCCATGTCTTCCCTGGACCGGAGTCAAGCATCCTAGGACCGGTTTCTGGCTATCAGCCGTCATCAGCCAGGATAGCTTGACTCCAGTGGCGTAGTGAGCACGGGTCCCACGTCTGGGAATACCCATCCCACTTAGGGCGAAAAGCGTTACAACAAACAAATGATGGACGGAATGCTGACAATGCAGACATTCTCCCCCAGTCAAGAGATCTGGGTTAAATCCATCGTTCTTTTGCCCACTACACCACCCCAGTTTAGACATAGTCATATGCAAATCAGTATTGACCCTGTGCCTCATGGGAACAGTCCAGCCCGAACTGCCAAGCCAAGGATGGAAATGTAGCATTGTTCCCCTCGGACTCCACTCACCTTAGCAAAGACCCTCTGGAGAGCCTGCCGGGCTGATATTATTGCTTTTGTTTCTTATTGTATAGCTTGCTCTCTGGAGGTGCGCTGGGGTATGTACACCCCTTTACTGTTCATTGATGGCATCTCCTATACACTTCGCCCACCTCAGTGGGGCATTGGATCATATTGTGTAATCCGGTCAAGTATAGATAGTTCCCCGGCCTGCCCTGTCTTGGGCGCTTCCACGATTTGTACACGTTACTGATATCTCAGTGTGTTCTTAACCAACTCCCCCATTAGGCGATAGCACTGGTTTAGATTCTGTAATTATGTTCTGTTTACAGTTTGGTCGGACGTGGTTGGGGCGTTGGACCCAGTATTGGATAACAATGTTTTTGTTTACAGGGTTGCCACATGGTCTGGGAGGTGGGGGGATGGGGCGGAGGGGTGGGAGTGGGGTGTGAGGGGGGGAGGGGTTATCTCCTGTCACGATGACGGTCCCTAGGTCATATGTTTTGATATCCTGGAATGTGCGGGGCATGGGCTCCATTCAAAAATGCCACAGAATAGTAGCCCAGTTGCACCGTCGCAAGGCTCAGATAGTATGTTTACAAGAAACTCACCTGTTACATACCGAATCCCTGAAACTGCAAAAACGTTGGAGGGGTCAATTCTACGCCACTTCCTACTCCGCCTTCTCTAGAGGTGCTGCGGTGTGGATCCGCGCAGGGGTTCCCTTTTCCTTAGTAGAAAGCCGGGTTGACGATCAGGGTAGATATGTGTTGTTGCGGGGTCTACTGGATGGCTCGCCTGTGGTGCTGGGCTCCTTGTATGCCCCTAATGTGGATCATTCAGAATTCCTTTTCCGGGTCTCCGTAGCCTTATCTGACTGGAGTGATTGCCCATGGTTGCTTGGGGGTGATTTGAATGCTGTCTTTGATGTTGAACTGGATCGATCTCACCCTCCCTTGGCAGGTACTGCTGTGCGGGCCCGAGCTGCGGCCCTGGGTCAATGGGCACGGGGTTGGAATCTGCTAGCTCTTTGGAGATTGCAACACCCGGCGGCTAAGGAGTATTCCTTTTACTCTTTTCCTCATCATTTGCATACACGCCTGGATTACTTTTTGGGCTCACCGACATTGACCTCGGCGGTCTCCCAGTACACTTATTTGGGCAAAACCCTATCCGATCACAACCCCATCGAACTGTGCCTTGGGTGGGGCCAGCCCCCAGCGCTGATACCGACTTGGAGGATGCAGCCCCTCCAGTTAGAGGATCAGGTGTTCCGAGACACCTTGCAAAGGGCGATCACCACATATTTTACTATTAACAAAGGTACCACTTCAACACGCTCCCTAGAATGGGAAGCCTTTAAGTTGTCTATACGGGGGGTGTCCCTAGGATTCCTGGTGGGGGCCCGCATGGAGGTGGTCCGGGACCTGTCCCAATTGGAGGCTGCGTTCCAGGAACAGGAAGTAGAGGCCCAGCGGGACGCACAGGCTGAGGAATCCTTACAGGAAGCCAGAGTGAAATATGCGGAAGCTCTAGAGCGGCTTCGATTATTAGACTATAGGGCATACACTCAGTGCACACACTCGGAGGCTGATAGGGCGGGCCCATTATTGGCGCGACTAATCGCCCCCCCGACCTGCCCGACTCCCATCCTGGCCATTAACACCCAACAACATGGGCAGGTCCAAACCCAACTGGGGATAAACTCGGCGTTCTGGACCCATTATGAGACACTCTATGGAGCGCACCCAACGCCAGGCACAGATGCTGTAACTGAGTTTCTGTCGCAGGCGAGCTTACCAGAGATCTCTGCGGCGGAGATCCATGACTTAAAAGCACCAATTACTCCGGCTGAGATTAGAGTGGCTCTCAAGTCGCTAGCCCGGGGAAAGACCCCTGGTTCTGATGGGTTGCCCGCCGAATTTTACTCCACCTTCTCTTCCCTATTGGTCCCTAAACTACACCAACTCTATATGTCCTCACTCGCGGAAGGGAGGCTGCCCCCTACCACTCGGGAGTCGATCGTCACTTCCCTCCTCAAGCCAGAGAAGGATCCCTTAGATATGTCATCCTATAGGCCCTTATCGCTCCTCAACACAGAATATAAAATTCTTAGTAAACTCCTTGCTAACCGCCTACTTCCACTCCTTTCGCGACTGATCCACACGGACCAATGTGGTTTTGTCCCACGACGGAGTACATCGCTGAACCTCAGGCGCTTTCATGCCATCTTGCACGCCTCAGGGCCCCGCCCGGCGGGCGCGGTGTTCATCCCTAGATATTTCGCAGGCCTTTGATACGCTCAGCTGGTCTTATATGTTGGAGGTATTGAAGAAAATGGGTGCTCCCCCAGAACTATGTGCCTGGATCCAGCTGCTCTACACCACCCCCACGGCCAGGGCGAAAACAGGCTCAATTATCTCCTCAGCCTACCCCATCTTCCGGGGTACACGCCAGGGGTGCCCACTATCACCTATATTGTTCGTCTTGGCACTTGAACCGTTAGCCCAGACTCTCAGGCGAGCCATGGTTCCCCATGGCATCCTGATGGAGGGCGTCTTGCATTCGGTCTCGCTTTATGCAGACGATATGCTGTTGTACTTTCGTAATCTCCAGGCCGATATGGGGGAGGTGGTGGATCCTTTTCTCCGCTTTGGAGAGATCTCCGGGTTGCGCCTCAATGCCTCCAAGTCTGTAGCCAATTATTTCAGTGTCCTGTTCGTGGCGCCGGAGCTCCGTTTCGGGCCCTTGTCCTTCAGGGTGGCGCCGGTCACCTTTAAGTACTTGGGGATTAATATATTTCGTTCTGTGCCGGATGTCATTGCAGGCAACCTGGTGCGCACCATCTCTTCCATATGCTCCCAAATTGCATTTTGGAACACATTACCCCTCACCATAGCGGGGCGGGGCGGGTAACGATATCCAAGATGGTGATGTTGCCTCGCCTGCTTTACTATTTCGTCAACGTCCCGGTGGCATACCCCGCTTAGATCTTTCGTGAGTTGGATACACTGCTTATCTCGCTGATCTGGGGCCCGGGGAGACATAGGCTTGCGTTAGCAAAGAAGCGGTTACCGAATGGAGCTGGCGGGATGGGTGCACCCGATTTTAGGGCATACTGCATCGCTGGCCAGCTGCAGTGGTTGGCCTACTGACTGGCCGGTAAAAACCTGTTTGAAATTAGCTATACCCCGACCCAACTGGCACGAGGTGCCTTGCAATCGCTGTTGTGCCCCGGCGCCCCTAAGCCATTAGACCCACCGGCCTTGCTGAGGATAGCGCTCCATTACTGGACACGGGCATGTAAATACTCCAAAATCCATACTCACCAAACATGCCGCTGTGCGGCCTCCCCACGAGGCGGGGAATTTTGCGCGCCGGGCAAGTACGGTCATGGACACAACAGGGGGTGGAAACTATAGGGGCCTTTTTCCAAGAGGGCAACTTGATGTCCCACGACGATTTTGTGAGGGTTAACGGGGTACCCGACACCCAGTTTCTGCTCCACGCTGTGATCTCTCGGTATATTCGGACACACTGGCAGGCGACACCGGCAGAACCCTCCACATTCCACCTTTTGCGATCCTTCCACATAATGGGCCATGGACGATTTCTGGTTCGATGGCTTTACCGGGGCCTCCGGGAGCACACTCAGGTCTCTGTGGTTGCTCTCCGGACACAGTGGGAGACAGATTTGTCCCGGGCATTTAATGATACTGAGTGGACTTATATCTTGGAGTACCCTAAAAAAGTGTCCCGTAACTGCAGATTGAAAACTATTCAATTATTTGTCCTCCACAGGGCATACCTTACTCCCCATACTCTGAGTAGGATGTACAATGCGGCGGCTGCAACCTGCCCCCGCTGCCTGGCGCTGGACGACGACCTGGTACACATGCTGTGGCTTTGCCCGACGCTGTGGGGATACTGCGGTAGGATAACGCACGTCTTAAGCGCGATTGCTGAACGCCCCTCCTGGGACACTGCAGAGGCTTGTTTATTGGGTCTTTTACCGCTCCCCTTGAAAGCAAAACTGCTGCGCCATTTCGCCAACCTGGCATTAATGCTGGCAAAGCGCCTGATAACACAGCGGTGGAAGTCCTGCACACCGCCACATGTAGAGGCTTGGGGAGAGGAGGTGTTAAGATGCGCAGTGGCTCGGCCCCCCCACGCACCTCATGGTGGGGATCTGGTTTATCCATTTAGTTCCCCCTCTCATGCTGCATGGTCTGGCCTCCTTCCTTCCCCTTCCGTGGGCTTGGGGTGGGGTTGGCCTCTGCTCCGGCCAGCCCTCCTCCCCCCTCCAGGGGTATGCTCTGCGTCCCCCAGACTAAGAATGCTTTCTTTGTGGCAAGGTTGGGTACGGAGGGTGGGTTCCGGGTGGGATTGGGAGTTGTGGGACAGTTGAGCGGACACCGCTCCCCTTGAATACAATAGTTCGTAGGCTAGGAATGTAATGCACAACACTGTGCTGGACTGGTGGCCTTCCTAGCTGTCTTGAGACATTATTGGAATGTATAGTGGACAACGCTACATTTTGTACAAATGGCGCACAATGCCTGAATTGTATCCTATGCTCTCCGAATACGTAAAATGTTCACTGTAACGTGCATTATGCTGTACCTCCACATGAAAATCCCTATAAAGTTTGTTTTAAAAAAAATGATTCTATGCTACTTGAATCTGTGCTTCCCGCAATGCTTAGTACTAAGTAATGACTTGGATACTTAATTGTATCTAGGAATTTCCAGAATATGGGCATCTGGAGGGAAAGCAAATTATTGGTGTATATGTATGTGTGAAGGGGGGTGGTTGTGTGTGTGTGTGGGGGGGTGTGTGTGTATGTTTAGAGGGCAGGGATATGGTGTGTGCTAGAATGTATATGAGGGCTTGTGTGTGTGTGTGTCTCGGGCCTGCGTTGAAAAATGTATACTAATGAGAGGGCATCAAAACACATGCACTTCCCTAGCATGCTGAAAACAAAAGTAACCAGCATTGGCATAGCCAATAGGTATCGCCTTTCGGACCTTATAAGTGTTTAGCCATGTAACAGTTAATGTTGTTGCAGTAAGGATATTGTGCTGCATAACTAAATACTTATAAGGTCCCAAAGGTGAGACATATTGGCTATGCCAATGCTTGTTTTCTTTACTGCCGGAATCTTACAGAGAAGACCTAAAATGCACACCTGTATGGAGCACTCTAGTTCGCACTGTGTGACCTCGCGCAGGATTTTCACTACCTGTTCCCAGTAGACCCTAACTTTCTCACAACTCCACGCTAGATGAGCAAAGTCTGCGTCCGGCAACCTAAGGCATGCAGCATCTGTCCTCAGGCCCTGTCGCCATAATTTCTGAGGTGTATGGTAGGCCTGATGGAGGTATTTTAGATGTATTATGCATAAGTTACCATTGGGTGTCAGCATGTCAGTGAGGCTGCAGCAAGCTGTCCAGTCTTCCTGTGATAAGGGTGTGTCTAGTGACTGATTCCACCTTTCAAGTGCTCTAGTGCTGGCTTGGCACATTCTGCCTGCATTGTATGATACAATCGAGCCACCAAGTGCTTCCTGGTGGGTTCAGTCATTATCAGTTGCAGTGGGGCTAGAGCTGGGGGCTCTGCAGGGAAATTAGGATATAAGACTTTGATGGCCTCCCTAAGTCTGTGGTAGTTGAATCTAAACAGTAGTGTTTGATTAGTTATATAGTGTAGTGTGGATGCGTCCACAAACTGCATATCTGCGTATAAGTCACCGATTGTGCTTATGCCCGCTTCTCGTAGCATGGTAATATTTCCAGCATCCCGTGTCGCTGATAGCTCAGGGTGATTTGCGAGTGGCATGGCAGGGGCGTATAAAGGCAGCTTATTGGCCATGTTTCCCAGTTGGCGCCACACTTCCGTGGTAGCCTGTACGGGGTTTATTTCGGAGCGGGGGGACTTCCTTCCGCTTGTGTGGCGAAATGTAATGTAATGGTATGGGGTGGGTGTCCCCTTCCTCCACAGCCAGGTGGGGCAGATATGGTACCGGATGATACCAATAGTTGGCATATTGTGCCTGTGGGCATAGATAATAGAGTTTGAAGTTTGGGGCGGCGAACCCTCCTTGATTGTAGGGGAGTGACAGCGTGTCCCAGCTGATTCTCGCTTGCTTTCCCGCCCACACCATTTTGTTAATGTGTGTTTGGATTACTTTAAAGAGGTGGTTTGGTAGTGTGATCAGGATGTTGGTGAATAGGTAGAGAAATTTGGGCAGTATGACCTTTTTATAACGGCTATCTTATCCACCAGTGATAGGGGGAGTTTAACCCATTTATCCACCTGTCCCTCAAGTTTGTCGATTGCCCTCCCATAATTCATTCTGATGACTTCCACATTGTCCCTGTGAATCCAACATTTTTGTACTTTAGCCAGTAAAGCCGTCAAAGAATTAAAGCAGAACTATCCTCCCCCCAGACCCTATCGGGAGGAAGACCTGGTAGACCATGCAGCTACCGCTCCAGCTGCCTCCACACCTTGGCACCCTCCGTCCACACCCACTTCTCCTGAACTTCCCCTATACAATCTTGCTCGTGCCGTTCGTCTTTGTTACTCCTCTCTACATGCAGCCCCTCTATTTTCCCCCATCTCCTCGTTTGACAACAAAAGTTTACACACTCTACCAATTAATGGGTTAACTGGGACCAACATACTCTAACCCTGACACGGCTAATTTCCTGCGGTTGTAATATATGTATTCAAATGCTCACTCTATGGTAGTGTGCAACCTGAACTTCATATCTTCATGAAAATCTCCAGTATTGCTTGATCTGATTGTCTTGCTTATCCTCTTTTGTTCTTTAATACAACGCAGTTGTTTGTTATTCCCATACCTACAAGACCTCAATACAATTTTTTTTTCTAAAGAATTAAAGCAGAACTATATAAATCTGCTGAAAGCAAAATTCCGAAATTAATTGTTCACTAAACACTCATGTTTGTTTTTAATCTAGTACAGTCCATAACATTACTATGGAGCCAAAACAGGTATCTGGGTGCTGCACACGAATTACCATAAGCTAAACTAATAAAACAGCCAGAATGTATCCTCTTTTTAAAGCCGGCAATGCCGTCCTGAAATCATCTGATGGACTGTTCCGTAAGCCAGCCCGTTCTGCTTTTTTCAACAATATTAGGGTTCTGCTTTAGCCACATGCAGCAAACCTAACTCTCTAATTCTCAAGACCCTCCTTCTGCAGCATTCTAAAAACATTGCTAACGCCCACCCCTTTCCACAGTCATTGCATAATTTTTACTGTCAGACTGGCTTGTTCACAGTAACCCACATTTTCTACTGCACTAGGCACTTGATTTTGTATGTATGGCAAATTGTTGAATATGTTCTTTGGGGCACTTGTAAACATGGCAATGCAGTAATTAAACTGTAAACCAAGTAATTTTCTTCCAATGGCGGCTCTCTTTTTTCTTCTAAGAACGGGTACAGTTTATTTAAAATGTAATAAAGTGGCCGCAGGTACTAGTCAAACAAGTCACCTACCCTTCCAATATCATTTGTTTTCATAGCAAAAAGCCTAGGGAGCTAACTGTCTTAGACACCTATGGTGTAGGTAATTCTGGTTGGTACATTATTTAACTCTTACTTGGTGATCATTGAGCTGGTACCCACCAATATCCACTTGGTCTTGCCTGTCTTTTGTGCCATCCATTTATTATGCATTCACCATTCTACTACCCTCAAGATCATATTAAAATCAGTGATGTCATCCTAAACATTTCCACTAAGTTGCTTTCTGATGTCATCTGACAGATTGTTCCATAAGCCAGCCCCTTCTGCTTTCAGCATTTTACCACCTAATGTTCCTATGTGATAGCAGGAACAATTCAGCAATCCTAAATATGGCAATGTTAGTGTTCTGCTTTAGACACCCTTTAACGGGTGAATAGAGAGCACTAGGACGGAGTAACGTCAAACAGGTGATAGAAGATCACTTAGACATACAAGGCATTACATACGCAATGTGCGAATAAGTGAATATAGTCGGACCTGGTTTAATGACCAAATTGCTCTGAATTAAAACTTCAGATAGTGACACTTGGAGAGGTACCACTAGCACAATTTGAATTGTACTCTACTGAATAATATTTGGAAACTAATTTGCCCTGAAGAAGTAATTAATTAATCAACCACGTGTTGGCTTGTACTTTTTCTAGGACCTTGGTTAGAAGAGTGCAGCAATGGTTTCTTTAAAAGCCGCTCGAGCCAATCAAATTTCAAACAAATTGGAAAATTCTGTTAAGAAATGGAAGTATTTACAATCTTAGGAATGACATCTCACAGATATGATGCACATTCCTTTATTTTTAATTTTTTTATTTTTAAAGGTTTCATATAGCGCTGGCTGGACCCGGGGGTATCAGAGCACTTTACACAAGTGAAGATAATACAGTTGTTCAAATCATGGAGATCACATAGGTTCGATTGGAGAGAACAAGTAGCAAAATACAAATTAACATATGTTGCAGCGAGAGGGATAAGAAACATAAATAAATGGGTACAAGTGGTCGAGTAATATATAGTATCCTGAGATGGAGGAGGGCTGGGAGGTAGTAGGGTGGAGGGATTGGGGGTGTGAATGGGGGTAGAGAAGAATAGACAAAGGAGGGGGGTAGTAATTAAGGTGAGGGAGTACAGAATGAAGAAGGTGGAAAAAAAGGGGAAGGCGGCGAAGGAAGAGGAGAGGAAAAGGAGGAGGGGAGGGAAAAGTAGGGGAAGGAAAGGATTATGGACCCAATATTTCTTGAGCAAGTGCAGTTTGAGGTCTTTTTTGAAGCTGATGTAGAAGGGGTTACAGCGCAGGTCTTTGGGGAGGGCATTCCATATGCTGGGGGCATATCCAGAGAAAGAGCGAGATTGTGTGGTTTTCTTTTTTGTCAGGGGTGGGACGACGAGGAGGGCGTTGGTGCTTCTCAACGGTCGGGCGCAACCTGCTTTGTTGAGTTTATCAGTGAGATATAGCGGGGCTTTTTGGTGAAGGGCTTTGTGCGTAATGCATGACATCTTGTAGGTGGATCTGCCATCGATGGGCAGCCATTTAAGGGCCTTAAGAGCTGGGGAGATGTGGTCGAAGCGTTTGCAGTCAGTGATCAGCCTGGCCGCTAGGTTTAGCACAGATTTGAGTGGGGCCAGGTGAACTTTTGGGGTTCCGGAGAGGAGGGCGTTACCATAATCAATTCTTGAGAGGACAAGTGATTGGACGACTGATTGAAAGTCGTCAGCTGGGATGAAGAGTTTGATTTTCTTGAGATGGCATAGGGTGAAGAGTTTTTTATGTGGGCCTGGAGGGTTAGGCTGTTGTCAATGGTGATGCCAAGTGATTTTACTGAACCTGATAAGGTGAGCTGACAGTTGAGGGCATTAAGGTCAGAGATCCATGTTTGGATAGGAAGAGGGTTGTTTTTTGGAGAGAAGAGAAAGATTTCCATTTTTTTAAGGTTAAGTTTGAGATGGTTGGAGTGGAACCAGGATTGGATTTTAGACAGGGTGTTATTAAGGTGTAGAACGTCGGAGTGGGATTTGATCTTATAGTAAAGTTGGGTGCCATCGCATAGAGGTGGCAGTTGATTCCAGCTTGTTTTAGAATGAGGGTAAGGGGTTCCATAAAGAGGGAGGGGGAGAGAATAGAACCCTGGGGGACACCGAGGGAGACGGTGTGGGGTTAGAGAGACAATTGTAGATTTTGATTTGTTGTGTTCTGTGTTGTAGGAAGGAGGAGAACCATTTAAGTACCAGGCCATTAAGGCCAAATCTAACTTTGAGCGCATTAAGTAAGGCAGGGTGGTTAACTGTATCAAATGCTGCAGAGAGGTCAAAGAGATTGAGTAGGCAGGTCTCGCCATTGTCAAGAGAGTGATGGATGTCGTCAACAATACTTAGTGTGGCAGTTTCTCTACTGCAGCCTTTTCGGAAGCCGGATTGTAAGGAGTTGAGTAGGTTGAAGGAGTCAATGTGTTTGTCCAGTTGAAGAAGGGCACATTTTTCAAGAGCTTTAGAAAGGAGGGGGAGGTTGGAGATGGGGGGAGATTATTCAGGTCATTGGGGTCAGCATTGGGATTTTTAAGAATGGTAGTGATTTGTCCGAGGTGGAGGGAGGGAGGGACACATCTCGAGGTAAAGGAGGAGTTGATGATAGAGGTCCAGTAAGAAGCAATAATGTGCTTGAGCTCCTGAACAAGGTTAGCGGGAAGAGGGTCTTTGGTGTGTGAGGACAGTTTAAGTTTGGAGATGATGTTACAGACTTCGAGTTCCGTTATGGAGTGGAAATTGAGCCAGGAGGCGATGTTTTTAGGCTGTGGGTTAGAAAGGCTGGTATCTGGAGGGGTAGTGGCAGGAGGGAGGAAGGGGGGGGAGTTACTAGGGAGGTAGGTTGAGAAGTGGAGTCATCGATAGAAAGGGGATGAAGGAAGGATTGGTCTATAATGGCTATTTTTTCAGAGAAGAAGTTAGCAATTTCTTTGCATCTAACAGTTGTGGCCGTAAGGGTTGGAGGGGCGAGGAGGTTTGGGTTCAAACTATGTTGAACAGCTCTCTGGGTCGATTTTTCGCTCGATCGAGTTGAGTACGGAAGAAGGAGGCCTTTTCCGTGGAAATTTGTTTCTTATATGTGGCTCTGGCGGATCTGAGTGTGTTGTCTCCATGTTCTTTCTGCGAATATAAGGGTACGCCTTTCGTCATTGAGGTTGGAATTGAACCATGATTTAGATGGAATGTTTCTTAGAGTTTTAAGTTTGGATGGGGCAATTTGGTCTAGGACATCGATGACGGTTTTGTTAAAATGTTCGGTGAGTTCGTTAGCATTTAGGGAGAGAGGGGTGAGCAGAAGTTGTGTTTGGAGTTTAGATTCAAGTTCACCAGGGGGGATGTGATTAAGATTTCTGGTCCATTTTGAGGCTTTAATGTTGTTGATGAGGGAGGGTGGGTCCATGTTTGCGATAGAGAACAGAATGAGGTGATGGTCAGACCAGTCGATGGGGATGATGTTGGAGAGGGAAGCCAAGTCGTTGCTGGTAATAATGGCGTCAAGAGTGGCTCCTTTGGAGTGGGTGGGAGAGTGGCAGAGTTGTTTGAGTTCATTGATCTCAAGAAGATTGGTGAGGAGGTTGCCTGAGAAGTCATCAATCACGTTCCAATGGAGATTAAAATCTCCAAGGAAGAGATTTTTTGTGTTAGAGAGAGAAGATTGGTTAAGAAGTTCGGATAGTTCCTCGGCGAAGGGAATTGGGTCTCCAGGTGGGTGGTAGATATTATGCAGTCGAATCGGGGGAGAACCTTGAGACTCCAGTTCGGTTTCAAGGTATTGTAAGGTATTGCGGTCGGGGTTTTTGACAAGGGGAAGTTGGAGTTCATTTTTAAAAATAATCGCTAGTCCACCCCCTATTCTCTCTGTCCTGTCTTTTCTGATGATAGAGTAACCTGGGGGGAAAGTAAGTCAAGGCTGGAAGTAGAGTGGTCATTGAGCCAGGTTTCCGTGAGGAAGGCTATGTCAATGCCTTCGCTAAGAATGGTGTCTGAAATTTCAGTTGCGTGCCCGACCGCCGAACGGCAGTTCACGAGCATACAGGTGAGGGGTTTAGTACGGTCTTTGGGGGGAGGGTGTGAATGGATGGTGGTACGTTGGGGTGGGGTCTGGGGGAGAATGAAGAGGGGGGGATCTGGTGGTCCCTACTATGATGGGAATGTTGGAGCTAGGGAGAATGCAGGAGAGGAGTTTAGGGAAGTCTGTGGGAGGAGGGCGTGAATGGATGGTGGTACGTTGGGGAGGGGGAGACAGGAGAGGGGGGAATCTGCTGTTCCCCACAATAACGGGGATGTTGGAGCAAGGTGGGGGAGGAACGTTAATAGAGGAATTAGGAGGGTAGGAGTTACAGAGGGTATGAAGGTCGGAAGCGGTGAGATGATTCGATGTGCAGTGGGGCCTATGAGAACGGCTGCCATGGGGATTGGAGTTCCACAGTTGAGGATTCGAGAAGCGTTGAGAGCCAGGGTCGATGGAGTTAGAGCGGTTAGATAGGGACTTGGAGTAGAGGGAGTTGAAATATAGATTTTAGAATATCCCCAAAAATAGTACAATCTTTTTTTTTTTTTTTTTTTTTTTGATGTCGGTGGTTTGGAAATCGGCTAAGAGTGCACAGCGGTTATGAGTCCCGGTGCTGCTCTCTCAACTCCAAAGGTCAGGATGTGACGCACTGTGGTTCAGCCCCTTCACATGGCTCAGCTGGCCAATCTGCAAGCACATCCACCTCTATTATTCTAAGGAAAAGATGCAGAGATCACTTGGGCTCCGAGTGGGGATTACTGATACTTTACCATTCCTGTACTGTTTACTCGATCTAAGCCACATCCCCTTGTTTCCTGCCTTTAATATTTTTAATAGCTCTTTAAGGCAACTACCTGTAGCTGCCACACATTCTCTCTTTGCCTTCTAAACAGCCTACCAATATTCCAGTATTATTATATTAACAGTTATCCGTTCCCCAGCCCTTTTAACTTGTCATTTTGAAATCTTTGCTCACAGTTTGGCATCGGTCCTGTCATTTGTGAGCTATTTTCCTCAGGGCCTGGGCCATTCTCTTACCAGGGTCTCCTTAAGTGACTAGTTTGTCCAACAGAGTGCTCTAATGGAGGACGAACACAGCTCTCTGAAATTCTCTTCAGGTTTTCCCAACTAAGGCCCCCAGCCTTGTTGGTAAATTCTTTCAGATCCTGTTTTTTAGATTTAAACTTATGTGTAAGAGATCTGTCTTGCTAGTCTGAAATTCGATAAAAGAGAACACCACTGTGTTGGCTGACCTACATCCACAGACAAAGAAACTGCCAGTGTGACCAGCCCTATTCAGCACAAACAGGCACAATTGAAGACTCCACACAGATACGCAAATTCTATGCAGGCACTGTCATTACTTCTTGGCATTCCCACAATTATTTACAAAATTCCAGCAGCTGGCTCCAAAAAATACATAACTCAAACGTTTTCACTGCTTGAGTTTACTGGATTTCTAATAAAAAAAATAATGAGCCATTTGATTCGCTAAAGAAAGTTGTAAATTACGTCACGAGGCATGTGCGCCTATGGAATTTGCTACTGACTTGATGGTTTTCAAAGCGATCCGGCATAGTAAAAAATAATTTTAAAATGATAGTCTTCTACATGCAAGAACCTGGTATTCACATATATGTGAATAATTTGATGTAATTTTAGATGTGCAGAGGAGTTGAGTGTAACAAGTGTTTTTAAATACACACTACTGTGACTCTGTTCATATTAATTTCGACAGCATCCAATCTTTCAAAGATTCATATGCCTGAATCTTTACCCATCATCAAGTTGGGAGTACCTATCATTGACCATCTATACCTCAGAGGGCTGAATCAGTATTCCCCTACCCTTCCTTGTGCAGTCATGAGCAGGCGTTCCAGACACCTATACGGCCATCCCCTCTGGCTCCCCATCCTGCAACCCCCTGTCCCTAGTGACCCTCAGCCCTCGTCGGCCTTCTCTCTCCTATATGTTCACTCATTGAACTCGCTCGGGCTCCCCCTTTGTTGCCTCACTTACCTTTTATTCCTTTTTCTTCTGTCTTTTTCACTTATAACCACCTAAGAAGTCATATTATTGCAGCTCCACTGATTTGTTATGCATTTTGGGATTCATAGCTCAAGCCATGCTGTTGCACCTTTTGCTAATAATATCTTACTGACCATGATTGCCATAATTTATTCCACTTCCGATTATGCATCTCACTGTTCATTTTTTTCAGGGCAGTAACATGACTAATGGTAAATATTTTTCATTAGGTCTATGATGCTGTAATTGGTGCCTTTACGTACCAAAAAGAAAAAAAAATAACAAACAAATCAAGGTGGGAGTACCTCTGTAACATTAAAATAGAAGTACCATCAGCCTGAAAGGCTGTTAACCTGTGCCTCTTTAGCTGCACACTCTCCTCTTTGTAAGAGACACAAAGTTCATGTAATAAAGTGTGAGTGTCCCAGCCCAACCTTCACAGAGGACATTTCATCTCCGATTTCTACAGCACATAGTGCGGAGAGGGAGTACCAGAGCGCTGCTCTATTTTCTAATTTGGCTTCTGCCCTGGTGGTAGGTGGTTTGTGCTGAGATTTCCAGTACTACTTCTGGAATGGGCAATTTAGAACCTTGAGCTGGAAAAATAATCTTAAAAGAGCCTGTTAAGGCAAGTGACTCTTGTGGGAAAATTAGGGTGTTCTCTGATTACATTACAAATACATTTATTCACCCTGAACACGTAGCATGGTTCTGCAAGTTTTTCAGGACATTTTTAGCCAAGACCCTCACAGACAGCGAGGGAAGATTTTTGAGGTGGCTACAAAACACTAAATCAACTGAAATCCCTTTCTCAGTGGATGAATCTAACTCAAGTTCCATGCCCTCAAAGAAGAAAAAGGTGTTAAAATTAACCCTGGGCGTAGTTCGCGTAGTAGCGCTACGTGTCGCTACGCGAAGTGCACTACGCATTACGCGAGATACGTGTAGTACGCTGTTCACGATGATTGCACAGTGCCGGATGCAAACGGCATCTTGCACAGTGCAAGCGGTCGTTTTCTGCTGCTCGAGTAGATTTTTACTCGAGCGGCAGCTTTCTCAACGCGGACTGATAGTTTCTCATCGCGAGCGGTCGCGAGCATACGCGACCACTCGCAATGAGATACCTGACCTCCCCACATTGAGAATCTTGCCGGGAGGTTTATTTTCCACGCTCGCGATCGGCAACGTGATGTTGCTGATCGCGAACGAGGAAAAAGTCTCGACGGGATGTCATTTTGCTCTCTCGCGGTCGCCAACTTGATGTTCCGGACTGCGAGCGAGCAAAAAATGCCAACTACGCTACGCGATTTTGCACTGTGCTACGTGCAATTCGCATGGCGCGAAGTAGCACAAACTACGCAAACTTCGCGAGCGTAGCGTAGATGTCCGCCCAGGGTTAGTTAAAATGCCATATGGAAACAGCTAGGACTGTGGGGTGGGGTGGGGGGGAGTTAGCACTTGAGAGCTCTATATTCCCAAAAAACAGAGCTTGAAGAAAAAAGTAATGAAAAAAGCTCTCTCGAAATATGTACGAACATCATCTCCACCACTTGAGTGAGGGCAAAAGAAGATGAAAGCATTACCAATGGTGACGCTGCCACCATCTTCTAAAATAAAGAAATCAAGGTCTGTCAGTACTGTCTGTCTCCAGTATCAGGAACACCAGTTGACAACCCATCACCATCGAAAACCCATCAAAGACTGTTCCGTCAACAAAGTCAAACAAACTAAAGTTGATGGGAGGTATGGTTGCAATTTGTCTAACCACCCGCGGATGTTCAAGGTAGCATCCCATCCATCATTCTTTGCTCACTATGCCACCTCAGTTTGGACCCAATTATATGCAAATCCGCATTGACCCTGTTAGTTTTGGAATAGTCCAGTCGAACTGCCATGCTAGGTCCTCACCTAACCAGAACACAAGCAGCCTAGGACCGGTTTCACCCTGATGAGAGCTCCTCAGCCAGGTATAGCTTGATGGCAATGGCACAATGAACCAGTGTTTAGACTTATTTAAGCATCCTCCCATCACCTTTTGTGTGTTTGAGCTAGCACCTTAAATGGCCACGGGTATGATCAGACGTGGGTCCATTGCTCACTGTGCCAGTGGAACCAAACTATATCCGATTGATGAGCCCCTATAATTTTTCTTTTCAGTAAGGAACTGACTTGCCAGTTCGCGCTAGACTGTTCCTATTGGAGCAGGATCAAGACAGATTTGCATATGGCTGGGTCTAATTAGGGGTGGGGGTATATTCTGCACCACTAGTGGAGTTTGCGGAGTTTTGCCCTCTCCGCCTTCTGCTTGGAGTGTAAAGTTCCAGCAACACTCTGCCAACCGTCATGTGGCAGAGGTGTTTTTTTCACCCGAGACTCACCAACACTAAGTTGGCAAGAGTGATTGACAATTTGCATCCTCTGGTGTGATATTTGGGTGCTAGAATTCATCCTGGTGAGATTTCTCGATGCGGGTGGACATGGCAGGTCGCAAAAGCTGCCACTCAAGTAGAAAATCTACTGAAGTGGCGGGAAGAACCAGCTCCTTTTGGCTCGCCTCGCGGTGCCGCTCGCGCTAATATTATAGCACATAACAAGTTCCCACATTTTTCAAAACCCTAGTCCTTACACTAAACAAAATACAAGTTGTGTATGCAACCGGCAATGAAAACCCAATTCCTGGGAGCTAAAATAGAGACCTTCGGCACGAAAGCGCAACCATCTCAGGAAAGACAGCAAGCTCTCAAAGCACTAGCAAGCCAATTGCAGAAACTTACCAAAGTAACAGTATGATTATGTTACCTGAATAAGACGAGCTAGACAAGCAATGTAAACAAATAAGTGGGTTGGTTAATGATTTGAGACTGATCCTAAAATTTATGAAAGCTGCGCTTCCATGGTGAACTTCGGTAAAAAATAGAGTAGGCCTGTCATTTCATCCATCTCAATCACTTCTTTAGCTCCGAAAGTTGTATCAATGGAAGGATGGGAAGCCCACCTTCAGAACTCTCTGGAAAAAGGCTGGGACCAATGCAAGACAAGACATCACATTTCAATGTACTGGAGTCAAGAGCAGCCAAGAAAGCTCTTCTATTATTTCTACCAAGGTTTCACCTCTCATCAAAGTTGATCAGAACAGATCACTAAACAGTAAAGTTTTATATCAGCAAACTTGCTAAAACAAGATCCTGCATATTCTCAACAGAAGCACAGGAGCTCTGGACGTGGACCATGAGGCATTAAATCACAATAAAAGCACTCCCAGTGGTAAAGGAGAATCCAGCAGATTACCTCAGCAGAACATCTCAGGCCTGCCACAAATGCGAATTGAGCGGAAAACAACTCGATAAAGTGTTCAGTGCATAGGGATAACCAAACATTGCTTTTGATTGACTGGTACAAAACATTTCAAAAGGAAGAGATTAGGGAGCTCTAGATATGCGGTGTTGGCCTCTCGAACTTGGAATTCCCTTCCCCCCGAGATTATATCTCCCGCGAATTACATGCATTTCCTCAAACTCTTGAAGACTTGCCTCTTTCGACAAGCCTATGATTAATTATCTCTTGCCATATGCTGTCTCCTACTGTCCAGTGTCAAGGAACCTCCCTGGTGAACAAGTGCTTTATAAAACTCCTTTAATATAACATAACATTTGCATACTCTTTTCTTCCTCTTCCCCTCCATCCCAGAGTTGTTGCAAAGCTAAACAAGCATTAGCATAGCCAATAGGTCTCGCTTTTGGGACCTTATAAGTATTTAGTTATGCAGCACAATATCCTTAGTGCAACAACACCAACTGTTGCATGGCTAAACACTTATAAGGTCCCAAAGGCGAGACAGTGCAAAGGCGAGACCTATTGGCTATCCCAATGCAGTCAGTGAGAGAGTCAGTGAGTCAGTGAGAGAGTGACAGTCAGTCAGTGAGAGAGTCAGTCAGTGAGAGAGTCAGTCAGTCAGTGAGAGTGAGAGAGTGAGTCAGTTAGTCAGTGAGTGAAAGTGAGTCAGTAAGATAGTCAGCGAGAGTGAATCAGTCAGCGAGAGTGAGTCATTCTAATCTTGTGTGGAATCTTTTTTGTGAGGCGTATTCACTGTTTTACTGTTTGAAGTGTTGCACAAATACTTTATGAAATGAGAAGAGTGGTACTTGCACGCCTTTGTTTTTTGTTTTAAATGTTAACCAAGATCTGCGTGCATAAAGGGTATCGCCCACAGGTCCACGGGCGTGTGAAGACAAATGAAGAAAAAGCGTCTCCCCACCAGGGAAACATCCGCATATTGCACCGCTTAATATGTCCAAATGAATGGATTTATCACGTTAAATAGATTCCAAACCAAAAATCAATCTGAATAATTTCATTAATGAAGGATTAATTTTGTCATCCTCATGGTATTCTGGTTATGCACAAATGCATTAATAAATTCAGTTCCATATGGCAAAACATAATACATGCATCATGGTATCACAATGTATCAGACCCAATGTATTTCGGGCAGGATTGGCCCTTCATCAGGGGAACTGTTAATCTCTGTGAAATGAAGCGCAAAAGGAAGCTGGGTTACCAACCATGGCAGCACCACATGAAAAAATTAATAGTGATCAACTAACTCAACACACTTCCGATATGGTGGAAACATCTGTACATGTCATGCTGCATTCAAGACCTACTGCCATCTAGTGTATCATCTGTTGCCGTCGCAAAAATAGATTTTTTTTTTCTCCCGGCGGGGCGTTTTCGAAAAATAGACCCGTGTACCGACGGTCTTATTTTGTTTTAAGCTTTTGCTCCAAGCCTCCACTTTTCACGTACTTAAAATTTTTATTTGCATTAAAATTAAGGCTGTGTCTGTGTGTATAGTACCCGCACTTCCGTATTTTAGCCACAATTTCTGAATTATAAATGCAACATATCTCCAGGTTTTGGTTATCGATGACCGTCATTATGAACAGTAACACACGCGAACAAAAATATCGAGGTGACATAGTTTTTGCTCTTTTTTTGTACTGCTCAAGATGTGAATTAGGCACGCATTTCATTCATAAGTAAACAAATAATTTTTTTGTCATGCAAGAAATTCATGATCATTTTAAGCTGTTTTTGGTGGAAATTATCAGCTGCTATTTGCATGAGGATGACTCAACCGCCTGCCTCCGTCAATCTAGAAAGGACAGCGCTGCACTTCATCAATAATTTAGACAACGGTTTCAGTAATAGGCGTCCGTGACTGAACGGCATTTAAAATTCAAATCTGTCATTTGATGAAGCGAATTTCAACCTAGCCCGTCCGAACACGACAGGCAATGTGTGTGTGTGTCTGTTTTTTTACTGCAAACCTACTAAGTAAGAAAACTATGTCAGAGCCACGGACTTGGGCACATGAACCAAACTCGATTTCTCTTGGGCTCTCTACTTTTGAAAACACCACCTCACACTTCACTAGGGGGTGGGGTGCTTTAGTCTCGTTTTCAGTGTTTACTTCATGTCAACTCCGCACCCCACATGGCGTGGAAATATTTGGATAATATGGTAAACATGACCCACGCTGTCGAGCATTACATTTGATTTGAAGGCATAAAAAAAATTGAGATTATGACGCTGGTAAATATAAAGCACTTTACCCCACAGGAAAGATTGCAAAACATGCAGCGTCCATTTCAGTGCCCTCCATTCTGCAGAGGGTAGCCACTCCCAATGTACAAACAAGAGGCCGTGCGGCTGCAAAAGTGATTGCGATCAAACATCAAAGCGGCCGAAAGTGAAAGTAATCGCGGTAAAGTGCGGCGCACGCGCCCGCGCACATGCACTGTAGCTCTAGGCTGGTCTGGTAGCACTTTTTGTAGCCCTCTCAAAATGTCTCGCCAGACCAGTGCATGCGCTGGGTCAGGCGAGACCTAAAAAGGAACCATGCAGATTAATTTTAATCCCCCCAATATGTCAGCAGCAATATTGGTTCACAGATCTTGACCAATAATAAAGCTTCTAGGTGGATAAGTCTGACACACTTTGTAATGTAAAAAGATATTCTTTCAGAATAGGGGAAATATTAGATAACCTCACCTAGTCAAGGAATGACCACTGGTCAGTAGAAGGCTGCAACACCACTTTGCACTGGTCAGGCAGAGACAGTCATGAGGCAGTGTGTGGGCCAAGAAAAGTAACACTAAAGGGTAGTGAGGACTTCATGAGTGTGCCTTATCTTTCTTGACTTCCTAAACTATAGTTGCCTGTGATGATGAATGCGGGTTGTCAGAAAGAGCAACTGACTTGTACGCAACTGGTGGTGCTCCCATCTGGTTTCTGTAGTTCTATTGCTTAACTCTTCTCCGATTCTCACTCTCCCGTAAGTTTCTACCCCCCCCCCTTTTTAAATTGGTTTCTTTTAAATATTTGATTTACAAACTAGTACATCGGTGATAAGATTTGAGATTGGTCAATCAGTATGCATACGTGTTATGTAGGAAGTTAGGGACCACTAGCATTTTAGTATTCCTGACATCGATGATCTGTTCTGGGTAGTGTTTGTATTGTGTACAGATCTTCGTGTTATAACACAAACAGAAAAATGTCTCCAGGGCTCCTCGTTATTTTAGAATTACAGCCTGCTCCACCTTCACTTGTGCGTGAGGGTCCATCTCCTGTTTCATTTTCCTAAGGCTGTCCATCCTGTTGGCAGCTCATAAAAGGGTTTGAGATGTACAGTTCTAGAGAAGAGTTGCGTCACGAGCCTTCTCACTTTGACAGAAGTACTGACACACCTGGCCGGAGGAGTGAAAATCGAAATCTAAACCGGCGAAGTGAAGGTATACACAGAAAAGAGCTCCCTACTGACTGGGACTGCAGTGCTTCAACGGATTGGCATACTTTGTCTCCTTTTGTCAGGAATAGAAGGAAACATCACAAGGAAACTAATAAGAAATGTTGTGGACCGGTTTCCTCAATTTAATCCCTTGTATGAAATCAGAAGGGGCACATACATGGGAAATGTGGAAAAAAGGAATGTGGAAAGTAGCTAGGTAAACGTAGTTTCATTTCTGGATGGGGTGGAATTTCTTGGGGTTTAGGGTAGTAGCAGTATATAAGATGCTCACAGACACTGAGTAGGTTCATGGCAACATTTCTGTTGTTCCTGCATTTTTGTTTCAACTAGTTCGTCGCACAGTGTTGCATCCCCACACTTTTGTTTTTTACTTTTCGGGATTCTCTCGACCTCTTTCCTGAGTATTGCTCACCTCAGTGTAACACAAAATTCATTCTCAGCCAGATGCCCTCCTTCCCTTCCTCCCATTATCCGTGCATTGGATCGTCAGCACACCACCTCCAAGGCTGTGTTGCCACTTCTCCGTGTCTGCAGTACTGCCCTCCTCTCCTCAGTGTCTTTGACTCTGGGCCTCAATAATGGTAGGACTGAAGCTAGTTACTGTCTTCCCTTGCCGAGCAAGAGGGAAGCTTCTGACTTGCTTGATGCACGTAATTCTCTTACAACATTTATTTTTTACCAGAAGCCACAATTGTTTTTGTTCTGTATTGTGTTTGTCAAATATTATTGAGAGGCGGTTCTAAGATGACCTGAGGCTGCTACTGGCCCCACCCAGAACCAGTGCCTCTGGATTCATACCCTTCCCTGCATTTTTCCCTTAGTTTCTAATTGGGACATTAATATCAGTACTGTCCTTTGAGGACCTACTCCTTTAAACTTAAGCTGACAACTGCATATTTAGATTCCATTTTGTAAGGATTCTCTCAGGTGTATGATCCTGATGCTTTTGACAACTAATTCAACACAGTGGCAAAGAAATTTACTTTCACACAACTTCTTTGGAAGCTCACACTTTTGTCATCTTTGACATCATCCAGATGAAACCAGAGGCGTGTCCAATAATAGTACCTGTTCTCTTGGAGCCTCTAATGGTCACATTTACGACTCCATTTTTAATACAGCTTGTTGAGGTATTTTAAGAACAAATGTTGACTTTCTGTGAAGAACTCTACATTCCTTAAGGTATACTTATAGTTACAGCTGTCAAGAAGTAGCTTAATCCATTTGGTTCTACTAATCCACCATAGAAGAGCAGATTATGGCCTTCTTTGAGCAGAAAGTCCGGTCAAACATTGGCTGGCATAAGAATAGCTGCAAAGTTTATCTGCAGTAAGGTTTACAACCGTCTTTTTAGAGCTGCATGACCAAATTTCAGGAATTTCTTCCTAGAGAGAAAAGAGAAAATTTCCAAGAGATCATCAAGAAGGGCATAATCACATCAGACAACATGATGGAGGCACCCTGAGGCACTGCTTACCTCACCATGGCTGATATGTGCCTGTTTGCCTGTCCTCTTGGTTGCAACTTGCATCTCTCCTACCGTGGCTTCAACAAAAGATTTTGGAGCTGCCTTTCAGTGGTTAGACTCCCTTATAGTCTCATGCCGATGAGAAGATGCAAACGATTAATACAGAGGCTGTGACCCTAAAATCAGTAGGCCTTGAGAAATGGAAGGAATTCTTCGGAGTACAGTTCCGAAGCTTCAGAAAGGACAAGCAATGTTTCAATATTTCTCATTGAGATGGGCAACTCCAGGCACACCAGCAGCATCATGATCTTTTTCAGAACCAAAATCCTTCAGTTGCATAGGCATTGGTCATCAAACGTCACTCCACCTTTCTTCCCAAACTGCTGAACAGCAGCCTAGTAGGAGGGAGTATTCAGCGTGTCAGAAATGTTCAAAGTTCAATAAATAATTTGCTGAGTGGGTACATAATCAGGTTTTTCAACTCACCTTTTCAAATATCTATGAAGGTACAAATCCTGCTATGTTGGACCGGCTGGTCAAGGAACAACAATCTGTGAAGGAAAAGAGTGCTAAAGAGACTGTTCCAACTAACCAATGAAAACTTGTGTTTACCAGGTTATCTTCGTATCAAAAAGAAGGGTACCAAATAGGAGTTTTTCCTTATTTTATACCTTCAGAAAGTAAATAATCGACCCAAAATGAAATATTTCAGGATGTTTGTGCTTCACCAAAAATGTTTCTTATCTTTAGCATGATCTAATCTGTACTGTATATATGTAGGATGCATATTTTGATGTAAAGATTTGTACAAGACACGTGATTTTTCTCCATTTCAAAGTCCTGGCTTTAGATCCAGCTTTTCTTCACCAAGAAGGAAGTATTCATTTATTCTTATTTAGATGACTGGCAGATCAAGGCTGCAATTTATTAAAGACTTCTTCAATATTCTTTTTTACCAGGGTCTTCATCTGAATGGCAAGAAATCCAAACTGTAATCGGACCATTTCCTTATTTACCATTTGCGTAAATCCTACCTCTCTAGAGGAAAGCGGATTGCATACTCTAAATGTTATTAGAACATTGGAATGTGGAGCACTCCATTGAATACAATGGAGTGCTCCGAGCTTCTACGGGCCGGTAAAGGCTCGCAAAGCAACATTCCAATGTTGTTTGAACAAAGGCCTCTCGGAGCCCCAGGGGATTTAAATCCCTTGGGCTTCCGAAAGGCCTTTATTTTATTTATTAGAACATTCTGCCCTCTAGTGGCAGAGTTCTTATAGCACTTCGTAGCTGGGCTATACCGGCTATTTAAGTCCTGCTCCCTTGTTAACCCCTTCAGTGCCCATGACGAGCTGGACTCGTCATGGGCCGCGGTGGCGCTGTGCCCATGACGAGTCCAGCTCGTCATAGACCCCGCCCGCTAATGCAACGGCCGGCACAGGGCGGGGAAAGGGGCGGGCACTGAAGGGGTTAAAGGCCCTCGCCGAACACTGAAGCGGGCCTTTAATAGCCGGTATAGCCCGTTACGGCAGGCTATAAGGCTATAATAGAGCTCTACATTGCTATTGAGAGATCAAAGAAATTTTAAGGGAAACAGTTTTTGGGAAATTATGGAGATGTTCGTACAGGTCTAGTTTTTTCACAAATAAACTATTGCCAGACGGATAGTCTCATGTAATGTAACTTGTTTTAAGAAAGATCATAGGCCTTTACCTTGTAAGCCGAGAGCCCATTGAACAAAGAGTCCCCTGCTGTTTTGTTGAGAAATGTCCCTATTTCAGAAATGTATATGGCTGCTATATATCAATTGATCCATGCCTTTCCTAAGTAATGTTAGAACGTTGGGAGCTTATTTGAGGAGAATGGAATGGCTCAGGGACTTTAATGACTGGTATGGACGTTTAGCTCCAACTTTACAATGACTATGTTTCCTTTTCTTCCTTTTTAATTTAGAACATTATTCCCTTAGTAGATTGAATGTTCTATTAGCATTATAGCCCTTCCGCTTGGCTACACAGGTTGTTACAGACCTTCTCCCTCGTGAGTGGCTATCCTTGATGGCTCAGGTTTGTAACTCATGAGCAAGGTCTTTAACAGGACAAATACCCCTCTGCTTTGGGACATAATGGATTATTAGTTCGAGTTGGCCTGTAAAACCGGAACATTGGTAGCCTGGCTTCGTTAGGAGATTTGCTTGCTTAAGAGTTTTGTTCAAAATGTGCCTGTAGTGAGAAACAACTGTTCTATAGCTGAAATCGGTCATACGGTCACTTATTTTGAATTATTCAGCCAACTAGTTGTATTCAGAATGGGTTCAGAATTGTTGTCATTGATTCTAAGGCATATCCATAATCTGAACCTGTTCATAATATCAGCCATGAGGGCATTGGGCTTTGCAATGGATAGGAAATTGTGATACAAATATTAATACAAAAGCAGTACAATACAAAATGTATTACTCTGCAGTTCAACTGTCGCTGGAAAGGCCCACTTTCAGGTTTGGTTCAGAATACTGCAACAAGTTTGTGGTAATGACCGACACATAGGAGTTTGACAGATGCTGGTTATCCACCAAAGCCTGGTGGATGTCCTGTCTGCCATCATCCAACAGACTATAAATGCTGGCCTTACAAGGCAACAAATGCCTTCCTGTTGAAAATAAGGTTCTTTGTTGCACTTGTAGAAGATTGCCATTCAGATACACCAGTGTTATGTGTGAATATGTTTTTGCCAAAGGAGTCTTGAAGAAACATTTATTGCCAGTGTCTCTGAAGTAGCAAAATACAAGCAAAAATCTGGCATATCAAATAATCACAAACACTAATTAAACAGTGTGCCCCATCCTAACATTTCACATCATTTAGTTTACGTTACGCGCTCCTCTTACTAATTAAATAGGTATGACAAAAAGAAAACTCCATTACCTTACTAATGAAAGTTACTGCATGAAAGATTTAACCAATAGAAAAACTCTTTATGGAAGAGAGAGGAAATTTGGTGCAATGAGCTATTCATTCTTCTTCAAGAAGGTTGAATTCTTGAGTAATATAATGTCTAAAACGAAATTAGTACCAAAACAACCTGTCATTTTCTAAAAGTTGAATACATAATTTTTTAACCGTCTTGCTGCTTGAAAATGGCCACAGTGTTGGAGAAAGTTTTCACTAGCTAGATGCATAATAGGTATTCGGGTACAAAAAGCACATGAAAGAACCAAAGGGGAAAACATTTTGGTACTTGGTCAAAAGCAGCAGCTTCTAAACATTGTCTTTTACTGGCCTTTTAGCATCATATAACAGAAACTAGTAAGAATTTCGTTTAATTCTGGTAAATTAGGCTTCGACTTTCAGATATTATCCTGTTTAATAGATATAATGCCTCTGTTAAGCAGCCTGGCATGTTACACAAACACACCATTGTTTACAGGTGAATCACTTCATTTTTTGTTACTTTGAAGTAGATGATGTGCTGTGGGCATTTACAACGTGGCTATTATGTCCACCCGCTTTGAGAAACTACGGCTTAGTATCTACCTGCCAAGATGTGATTTACGATTTTGAAATTCCAGTGCATAATCCGTTTTTGTTAAGGACCAGGTTTGCAGTGGCTGAATATAATAATATTGCACACAAGCTTGAATTGCCTTGCATTCGCAGAATACTGTTACGGTCTTTAGTCTTATACATACCAGAGGTTCCAAAGTGCTTTCACCTTCTTAAGGATCATCGACCTCGAAAAAAATAGAGACAGCCAAGTGCTGGACCTGTCTGAAAAGAGGTCTGTTACCGAAGATAAATCTTCCCAAAAAACTAGGGGATAGAGGACAAGTTTATGTGAGCGGGTGTAAACCAGACTATTTGAAAGACATTGAGAACCCCTTAAATGTGAACTTATTTGAGAGATTAGATTTGGATACACCAGTGAACAAATCATGCGAGTTAACTGATTCAGACTCTAAGTGTGCCAAACTGATTTAAAAAGACTTCCCATACAGAATTATCCATGCAGACAACCAGCATCTTTCTTTAGATTTGTGCTGAGAACACCGCAAATGCTTTTGACACATAAATTAGTTCTTTCCAGGTGGAGTAGAGTACTGAATTTCTTTCTGATTAGATTACAAACCTTGGACTGAGCGATTCCCTAGAACCTCCCCCCCCCCCCCAACTATGCTGCTGGTATTAGTTGTGAGAATTATCGGACCTAAGAGAGAAAACAAAGTCCTCTGTTCTAAAGTTGAGGGAATCGTTCACTTTGTAAACTGATCTCAAATACATTGTGTGGTTGGGATGGTAGTCTCTTAATCCTCTGAGCTCTGCAACCATCGCTGAAGGATGTGGGAAAACACTTTCGGTAGAATTGATCATGCTGCGAAGGCTATATTACTTTGCAAACATACCTCTTCAGTTGCCCAAAAGTATTTTTTTTTATACTAGATGGCATGATGGGGGACTTATTTTTTAACAGTTGGTGACACAGAGTTGCTGTGTCCAAAATGAAGCTCCGTACAGATTTCAGAGGCCTCAATGACCCAGACTTTGAGCACTAGTATTTAGCGACGCAGCTTCAATGGCGCTCTCGTTTGCTGGTCGGTAGATTATTTTCTGAAGTGGGACTCCCAGTGCAACACAGTGTCATATATCTAGTTTGTGAACTCCTCCTGCCAAAAACTGCACTGCCTAATTTTTAATTTTTTTAAATAAAATACTACACATAGCCCATGATAATTTCCGTAAGCCTTAAATGTTTTGCTTGCAGCCATAAACTATGCTGCCGGGATCCCCTTATGTGGGTTCCATGCTTCAAATCAAGTGTTCCACCCAACTCAGTGGAGACCTGGGAAATCTCATTGCTCCACTGTGTCATAGACCTATTCCAAGACTGATCCCTCGTTCCTTTCGACTTACTGGTGGAGCAATCTGGCCTCCCTGCGGGTCAGCTTCTGACACACAGATGCCTTACAGCTACCCTAGGAACTATCTGGGATATAGTTAACAAGGAGCTACACATTTACCATTTGTTTCAAACACTGTACACAATAGGTGCTGGTAAAAGATTGATTGCCTTGCTCTTCCGATCCATCACTAACTGGCCCAACCCCCCAGTGATGGAGTTAAATGCAAAATGGGAAGCAGATATAGGATGTGTATTTACACAAAAAGTATTGTATGCACTCCTCTCCTACCTCACAAGATTTCGCTGAATGCCAGATTGCAAAACATCCAATTTAATATATTGTGCCATGCATATATAACCCCAGCACACCTGAGTAAAATGTATACTACTACAAGGTCCAACTGCTCTTGCTGTCATTCCCACAATGCCGACATCAAGCAGAAGTTCTGGGACTGTCCCGCAACCACAACAGGGAGATCACCGTAGTCCTCACAATTGTCGCTGGTAGACAAGATCTGGATGAACCAGAATGTTACATATTAGGATTTCACACCTGCCTAAAAACCAGCAAAGTTGGTAGTAGATTTCTGGACCGCGCCTTCCTTCTGGCCTGGAGCTTAATCACAATGCATTGGAAAGCCTCCTTTCTTTCTAGGACTCTTCACTGTCATGCCACATTACTACGATGGGCAGAAGTAGAACCTGTCTGTTTGTGAATGGAGGTAGCTATAGGATTACTCCAACACCCAGTTGCTCTTGGGTGGGATGACCTGGGATGGCTTCTCTTAGATGTATCACTTTTTGCATTTCCCCATGCCATTTCTGCCCTTGGACCACCCCCATGCATTCCTACTGTATAGTTGGATCGACATTTTAGACAAAGCCAGAGTTAGTCTACCATTATCCTCCCCCATACATTAGAGTAGACTACTATATTATGCGAATTCAGTGTACCTACATAAGATGCATCCTGCTTGCGTTCTCATTCTTAGAAACACATCAGTGTTTTTAGCCTTTAGACCAGGCATGCTTTGATTATGCTAGGTATTTTGTATATTGCCACTGCTTTTTATACTTAGTGTGCTTTCCTTGTGCAGACTTCTTAACTGATATATCACATCACTGAACCACTCTTTAAAATGTACTATATACTAGTGGCTTTATGCCTTTTTTATGACTATATAATCGTGACGCAAAAAAAGATCCGACATCAGGGATCAGAGAACCTAGCTAGATGGGAAGGGAGGGGTCTACTTAGTGAGTAAGACGCACCTCAAATAGAGAAAAGAAAATACTTTTCTTGAGTCCCCTCACTCGCCAAAGGTTTCCCCTAGGTGACATGCTTCATCATTGGGGCCATCCCAAGCACCTACTGCTTGGGGCGTGCTGCGACTTGCGACAGTTACGTAGGAGCACTATTTAGTGAAGACTATGTGTAGTGCAGTGAGAGGGGAGTGGTGTGGGTTTAATTAAAGATTACCTAGCTAGTGAGCGTAAATGAGTTTATTTGTGCTCCTAGTTGGTAAAGGATAAAAAGGGGGGTTAATAAAAGGGAGGAATTAGGTAATAATGTGCTAATAGTCCCTACTATTGAAAGCCAACATGTTTCGAGGTTATCCCCTAAACCTCTTCTTCAGGACCGCATGGGGACCAGCCCCATGTGTACGACTCCGTGCAAAGACCTATAATAAGGTGATAAAGTAAAAAGGAAAAATAAACGCGCACATTAGTGTCAGCGTAAATCAATTACATACGGTTAGATTGAAAGCGTAGTATCTGGAGAAATACGAAAAACATACATGTTAATACGCTGCCTGCCCAACGATGTCGTGGGCAGGTGATTCATCTAAGATCAATTTCAACCGTAGGTGATGGTGCTCATGCCTGTAACTTAGAATAGGTGTAGACATCCAATGTAGTCTGGTAAAACACATATGAAAAGACATTACACTCGTGATGGGACATCCGACATAACAGACACAACATAAAACATATATAGTGGCGTTTGGACCTACTTAGTAGTTAATCAAAATTTGCCTCATGGTCTGCCGGGGTGGAGGAGCCTAAATAAACCTAGGAGAGAGTGGGGGTTGTAAAGCTTAGAGTTGGTATGGCGTTACAGCCCTGCAGAATGGACAAAAGTTTAAGTTAGTGAAAAAAAGGAAAAAGGGCTCAAGGTTTCAAGTTAGCCCCAGGCGCAGGAGAGAGAAAACTTACTTGACTTGGATTGCCTCCGTCAAATTGACCTATTGGATCCCATCGGCGGACCGCATCTTAACGTGTCCTGGGTTCCAGTGGTTTAAATACTCTCTGAGATTGTTAGAAAATGCTTAGTCACCGGCTTTTGGAAGAGAAGAGCTGGGCCGCGTGTAGCGCTTCGTTTGTAGCGGCCATCTTGAGTGTAGTAGGCAATGCGTTTTAGGTCTATGAAAGTTGGATAAGGATTGTAAAATAATTGTGAAGGGTGCGGAGCACACTAGCATTGAAGGGGAAGAGTTAGAGAATTATTAGGAAAAAATTATTGAAAGCGGACAATGACGAGTCTCGAACCTGGGAGGTCGAGAGGGAGTTGTCTTAGTAGTAGGAGGAAACACAATAATGTGGCGGCCATTTTCGCCTAGTCGGCTAAGGAAGGGAAAGATCGGGAAATACATAGTCCCAGGCACAATTGAGAAGGGTGGGCACTGGCTCATAGCTAACAATGGGAAAAAAATGACTAATGAGGAAAAATTGAAGGTAACAAAAGAAAAATTAAAATTAAAAAATAAATGGAAAGGAATTAACGGCAAAATTAATAGAATTGAGGACAAAATTAGAATGATGCAAGACATTGGCAACAAAGGTGTAAAAATGATGCACATGGTTTTCTTAAAGTAAAGATTATTAAGCAAAAAAATTAAAAACGGGTAATAAAAATTAGGAAAAAGGACTAGGGGTTAGGCAAAAATCAGAATATACAACAAGTTAAAAAAGGAAAAATGAAAAAAGCAAAATATGTCCGTGAGGTTATGCCTGTTTATGTGACAAATTGGCCCCACAGGATATTGTCATTTAATCCTTTGGTATCGGTGCGCAGTTTGAAGACCCAGTGTTGTTCTTTTTCTAGCAGTCTATGCTTGAGGTTGTCACAAGGCTTAATATGCTCCAGGACCACCCACCTCATGTCATTAGGTGTGTGTTGCATGTCGTTTAAATGTGCTGTCATTCTGGTACTTGCTCTGTGGCATCGGATGTTGCTGCGGTGTTCACAAATCCTTGTGCTCACCTTCCTAGTTGTCATGCCCACATAGTGGAGATTGCAGGAGCATGTGATCAGGTAGACTACACCCACTGTGTTGCATGTCGTGAAATTTCTGAGTTCCCATGTCGTGCCTGTATTGAATTGGACCGTTTTTGTGGTTGAGGTCAGGTGGCACACACTGCAGTTATGACAGGGGTGATGGCCTATAGGGAAAGTGCTTATGGTCTTTTGCATGTTCCTCTGGTTCGCTTTTGGTTGTGTGTGTACCAAGAGGTCGCGTAGATTCTTTCCCCTCCTATGTGAAAACATGAGTGTTGGGATATCAAGGGTGCCGCTGTTAAGGATCCTCCAGTGTTTTTTTACCATCTTGGTGATTTTGTCCGACGCTGTGCTAAAAGTGGTGATGCAGATGGGTCTCCTGTCTTTTTTTGGTTTCCTGTTTAACATAGGTTTCTAAGAGGGCATCTCTGTTGTTATTTTTTGCTCTCTTCTTTGCTTTATTGATGACATGAGAGGGATACTTTCTGTCTTTCAGTTTTTTTGCCAGGTCTCTGGCCTGTTCCTCATAGTCGCACGTTTCCGTGCAATTTCTCCTTAATCTGAGGAATTGGCCAAATGGTAGGTTCTCTTTGAGGTGTCTTGGATGGAAACTGTCGTAGAGCAAGAGACAGTTCTTTGCAGTGAGTTTAAAATTAGTAGTGTTTTTTAGGTGTCCTTCCATAAACGGTTGGAGAACCCCCCGGGACGTCCTATAGTCTCAGGTATCGGTTCCATCCTTGAACCACTATCAAAATTTGCGGATGCTTCCTTCTGGAAAACACAATACCTCAGATTCTCTACGACACGTTGTGAGTTGAGGAAGTCTCCCTGCACTCTGCTTAGCTCAAGAACATCTTTAATCTTCAACCTTTTTGTGACCGATGTTCCTTTTTTATCTTAAAACAGCATTCTGGGGGCAGTATCTGGCCACAAAGTAAGATGGCTGCTTCTGTTTAAGACTCCGAGGGCCTGCAGGAGAAGGAATCGCCCAAATGGGACTTAATGTGTACCTCACTGCTCCCCAGCTGGAGGCTGGTACCAATAACCTGGTTAATTAGTGAGGAGGGCTACACCTAATCCCGGCATGCCTCCCTTCCACAAAATCCAGTGAAGTGAGCACATACGAAAATATAAAATAAACCACAATCCTGGGAGGCCCACTAGAACTTTTCACAGAATCCTAGTACTTGATTAGGGGACAAGTGGCTTGGAAATCACAAGAATGTCACCACGTGATTCCTCGTCAACCTCTTGTTGTGTAAGAGATGTCGCTGAACTACACAGCTTACTGGAGCAATACACAATGTTGCCCTGGTGTTTACCCTTGGGGCATACTATTTGCATAACGGGCTACCCCCCTATTATCAAAACAAAACAAGCAGATATGGGATCATTTCACTCCAAGGTGAAGGGTATGGAGAGACGGATGACCTCACTGGAAGACCGACTGGGTAATGAAGAATACTGGAGTCCTGATGATACTTGAAATAGAAAGTGATTGATCGGTAAGACAGAGTGAGACGTGACAATGTCTGATTCTATGAGATTCCAAAGAAGATGGAAAATGATGACATGTGGTTTTCTGATACAGATGCTCCATCTCCTCCTGGATATAGACTTTACTGCAGCAATAGAAGTAAAGAGAACCCACAGAATTCAAATGCAGAAAATGAGGAAAAATCCAGACCGATCACAAGCTTCTTCCTACGACATGAACGGGCCCAACAGATTTTGATAGTGGTTTGAAAGCATGATCTGTATGAGCTGGAAGGTCACAAGATGCAGATTGCTACCGACCTTTCAGTAGAAACCAACACTAAGAGGAAAGCCCTTCTGTCTTTAAGGACCAGACTCCAGAAATGGGTGGACTTTAAATATGGCCACCTGAAATCAGTAACCAGGTAGGGGATAATGAATGGGAAATCTAAAGACTATAAAGAACTACTAAAGGAAGGCAGACCCTCTCAATGCTGTGCTCTTACCTTGCTGAGTTGCCCTGTGGCCTGCTGTTCTCCTGCCTGGGTGAGATGGACTGGACCTGCATCACTTGACTCCAGAGTGACTCCAAGGACTTGCTGGCTTGCCTCCTGTTCTAAGTTTGAGGGATATCAAAGACTTCCGCTACCTGCATCTGGACTCTACGAGCTGTGAGTCTGCCCTGCCAAGTGGTGCCACCCCAGTCCTGGACTCTTGGAAGTGAGGCCTAAGGGGCCTCTACATCCAGAACTCATGCATCCTCAACTGCATCCTCAACTGAGCAAATTCACCTTTGCCTGAGCCGGAACCAGTGCATCCTCATTGTTGCATGGGCCGGAACTAGTGCATCACCTTCCAAACCAGCACATTGCCTTTGGAATAGAAACATTGCCTACAGCGGGAGCATCAACTATGCATCACATTCGGAACCAGCGCTTCACACTTGCAACCGATGCATCGCCGCAGTTGTGTGGAGAAAATTGACACCTCGTGTCCCTGCATGACTCGACACCGACGCATTGCTTCAGCTGCATCTAGCATCTTCGTTGACGACGACACATCCGGATCAAGGTACTTTGATTCAGAGGGCCCAAGTGAGTCCCTGTGTCCGGCCCGTCCTCCATCACGGTCGGCCTGAACTTTTGCCTTTGCCCCCGTCCAGCACAATCAGATAACCCATTTAAGAGCTTATTGCTTCTAATTGCTATTTTCACATTTATTCTTAAAAAATTCAGATCTTGACTTTGTTCGATTTCTGTCGATTTGGTCTTGTTTTATTCATAAAATTAAGCTCTATTGTTCTAACCGAGTGTGGAGTCTTTTTGTGGTGTTTCCACTGTGTAATTGTTTGAAGTGTTGCACAAATACTTTACACATTGCCTCTTAAGTTAAGCTTGACTACTCTGTGCCAAGCCACCAGAGGGTGAGGACAGGATAATTTAGGGTGTGTTGCGACTTACCCTGACTAAGATTGTGGTTCCTGCGTGGACAGGGTGCAAACCTCTGCCAACCAGAAAACCAATTTCTAACTTAGACACACGCCAGCAGCTTCCATAAAGATATTCCTGTACGCAGATGACACTTACGTTAATCATTTCAGATTCCTCTGTGATACCGGGCTATAGAGACAAATGGGCCAAATGTGAGGCATCTTCATCATCTCATGTCATGACAAAGACAGTTAGAGAGAACTATAAATTCCAGTTGACATCTGACTGTCTTAAATACCCGGGCGTGTATAATCATGAGGGTGATGGAAAAAATTATCTTAGGCAATTTAGAACCGCTTATTGCCAAAACGAACACAAACTACGCAAAATACTGCTGAATCTGTCACAATGGGGCAGGGTACAGGCTGTTAAAATGGTAGTGGTTCTGCCAAGGCTATGAATTTCAAAATTGATAGCCCATAGAAAATGTAGTGGCATGAGTTTACAGTGCATGAACGCTATTACACATCACTCCACTTGTCCCAGCTGGTATATGTGTGAGAGATCGGCATATCTTTATGGGTTAACATTAAATGAGAGATCACACACAGTGGACTGGATCTTTGCCTATTATATAACTACAGCTCCCCAGCCTCGAGACCCACAAATCTCATGACTCAAATTATGATAAAGATATGGCTACACTCTCATTAACTCTTCAAGAATGATGCTCACCTACTTAAGCATGCACCTTTTTGGATCAACGCAAGTATTTGTGTGGGTGGGGTACGGCTCATTTTAGGAAGCCAGAAGATAGGCTGATCTTCTTACAGTGGACCAGTTAGTGTCACAAAGGGAACTTAAACCTTTTGATACACTATGAGAGGAAGAAATGGATGTACCTACGAATGAAGCACTCCCTTCATAGTTGACTAGTAGTATTCCATGTGAAGTTCGGGATGCCCCATACTGCAATAGTTGAAACACTGGGAGTTATTCAAGGAAGTTGTATTCACCAACCTCACTCCCATCCTCTCTTGCTGCACCTACATGCCAATTGGTAAAGTCTACTGCAGATCGACCACTCAGAGGCCGATTGGGCAGAAGTGATGGAGAACCAAGACAAGGAGGTCAGGGAATCTAGGATGAATTTCAGTCTTTTACATCCCTCCAAGATTGGAAATGGACTCCTTGAAAAAGAATGACTTCATGCCTTCTGCTCCACACAAATTGCTGGAGGTGGGGCCAACCAGGTTGTAATACTCCACATATCCTTTACAAGGATGTTTGAGTACTGGTCCTCAGTCAGAAATTCCCTAAGCAGGACCCTGGACTTGTTGCTGCCTTTTACTAAAACACGTGTCCCTCTGCGCAACATGGCTGATCTCCAATCCTTAACATGCCATTTGTGATGCCTATTGACAAGTGCCATAACTACTGATACATTTTGTATCTTACAACATTGGTGTTTATCTCAATCACCCACCCACGATGAAATGTTCACCGAAATGTATAAAACTAAGTCCTATGAATGGGTATATATATAAACTGCAATATTTTACATAACATACTTGCAAACAGTTTAGAAGAGGAAAGAAGGAGATTCTTAAAAAAAATATTTGAAAGAATCTGTTTCCCCCATTGACGAAGAAGCAATTTCAAGCTGGAGACAGACAAAATAAAGCTATGTTTGACTTGAAGGGATTCTCCCGCCTGAATCAGGCCCGTTTGCATGTATGTGATAATCATGAGATGTGCAGGGTACAGCATTCTTACATATGTACCTTCACTCATGGGTATCACTCTTCAGGTAGCCTTGAGCCATATAGGAAGTCCTTCAACACCATTAAGTCAATCTCGTTATCGTCTACAGGCGACATACAACTTTGACCTGCTACCGAAATTATAGCTAACATTTCGTTATCACCAATCCATGAAGACGATGTGTGACGTTTTATGTAAAAGTGTTTTGACACACATAATTTTGGCCATGTGACTGATCTTTCAGTATTGCTGTAATCCTCTTATTGCTCTGTATAAGCAATTGGTTAAAGTGTTAATGTGGATTATTGCATACGGTGTAGGTCTACTGAGCCTGTATTTTGAATCTGTAAGATTCTATTAATTCTCTACTCTGTCTCGCTCACTCTTTTCTTTATATTATTCCCTCCTGCATTCCTTTTTTTACAGGTTTGTTGCCTTTTTTCTTTTCTGTTCTCTTTTCTTTTGCTTCTTCTCCCATCTCCTTTTCTCTCTTCCCTTCTGGTTGCATTTACTATATTAATGATCCTAACCTACTTTCTCAGTGAACCTCTACCCAGACACTTAGCCTTTTCCAATATCCTTCCATTATATGGCAGATTATGGGGTAATTGTCAATATCATTATTTCATTTTTAGTCCGCCCGTAGAATGTCTTTCTCTGAATAGTAACCATACTAATATGCACTGTATGGAAGTGCCATGTCCACTTCTTGCTTTGACAAATGCAGGGACATTAGTTCTTGGCTAAAGTGGGTATGATTGTGGCTTTGTAAAATACTTTATTGTTACCATGGAGGATAATTATTGCCTTGTAAAAAAAATGTGGGTGCCAACATATCAATAAAATTGATACAATAAAAGCATTCTATCTTCACTTAACTGTAATTCGTGACACAATGATAGGTCAGTTTCTTCAAAAACTATCCTTTTCTTGCCTTGTAGCACCCGAGAAAAGCGAAGGATGCATTCACAAGACCCCCCACAAGAAATGTTTTTAATTTTTTAATCCCCCTCACAAGGTTAAGCATTGTAGAACCTGACCGACTTTTTCAACAAAAACTCTTCAAGACAGAGAAGATCGATTTACTATTTAGGCTTCAAAAGGCAAAGATACTCCCACATCAAGGATAAGTATGAAGGCTTCTGAAAAATGGCAAAGAAAATCATAAAAAGGTTACATTCAGATAACCATCAAAACAACATGCTTAATGGATGGCATCAACATCCATGGAAGCACCATAAAAGGTACAGAAGAAATTTGAAATTAAGCCTTACAGAGGCCAGATTCAAGCTTCAGAGGTGTTTGAATCCTTGAAAACAAATTATTACCTGATAGACCAAGATCTGAGCCTTCACCATCATTGAAAAAAAGGGCATCCTACAATTAGGACCACAGTCAAAGTGTCGTGTAGTTCCTAAAAACCTGTATAGGATCTGCACGTTTAGACAACATAGACTGTAGGACTGGTGTCCAGACTGATTCCAGACACCCCCACCGGCTTTGTCAGCCTGCATACCAGCTAACTCACAGTGCCACTAGAAACCCCTCTTACCAAGGAGAGAATAGTTCTTGGCAACTATCGAATATGACAACTGTGTCCCATCAGGAATCGTGGAAACAGTGCGATACTTTTCGCTCTGTCACTCGTGCTCACTTTGTCTCAGCGATATACGCAGAATAAACTGTATGGGCATTTCTCAATTATTGAACCAGCGGCATTCTAGTGTAAAATAGGTGTGCTGCAACAACCATTAGACAGAAACAGATATAAATGATTATAAGCACCAACAGAATACAAGGATGGTAGATTCTTACCATAGGGCTAAAACAAATAATACAGGCAGGTATATAAAATACATGACAGTAAAAGTGCGAACTCCTACGATGCAACCATAACTAGATGTACCCAAGTGTGCATAGCATGTATGTATGTGTGTAGAGCCAAGAATCCCTCTAGGATAAAGTCCACCCCATTAACTGAAGTGAGAGACTGTGGGACCCCGTCTTGGTCTCGAGATGGACACCCCGCGAGGGATGTCAGCCCACTGCGAGCTGGAGTGTCTGCATGCAGGAACCTCAGCGTCTCGCGTCAGTGTGTCAGCATGGGAGCCTTTTTTCTCCTCTCCCTTACTCCAGCAAGATATGGTGTTTATATACCAAAAGTGTTACCCTCAGGGGTTCTTCCTTACTGTGTCATGTCAGACTTAGGATGACGGAAGAAATTACCCTTATACATAGTTATTATGCAGGGGATGGTAGTCCTGCTGAGTTTTGCCAAGAATCTTCATGCATAATGGATGAGGCTAGGTTTCAGGGAAAACCCCACACCCTGTAAGCAGTACCGTAACTAGGTAAAATGTCAGTCCCAAGAACCGTTATGTAGTAACGGTAGGGGAGAATATAGGTGAAAGGTTATGATGCTACCCGAGCCTATATTGGGGTACCTATATTGAACATAACAATAGTTGTTGACAGCAATACAATTAACAGAAACACTGTTGATCACAGCAAAACCATTGCTGAAAGAACCATCAGCAAAAAGATGTGTCTCCACTACTCACTATGGCTACGTCAGCAGGGTCCAAGCAACCGATGACCGCTCTGTTGATGACTCCATTGAAGACAACTATATCATTGATGATACCATCTAAAGCACTGCCAATGAAGCCACAAACATTTCCTTGATTCCAGATAAAGGGATTCTAGACCCTTTGCTTCCGGAGCATACCTTCCCTGTTAAGGTCTCCCCATTGCCTCTTTGTCACCTCCTGAATGCAGAGGACATTCATGATGAAGGTCCCTTTGTGTCTACTTGTAGCCCAGCACAGCTTGAAGTAAAATATTAAGATGAGGAGTGCTTGAAAAGTGATTACATATCTCCAGTACACTCAGAGGCGCATATGATGCAGGTTCCAGCAGCATTAGTTACAAACCTGCAGCACATTCTTTCGGACTAACATGCAATATTTAGTCAGCAGAGATGTGCACCCAGTGCGTAGATCACCACCATCACCTTTGCTGCAACCCAGACCCAGTCACCAATGCCACATGCACCTAATCCACTTGCTCCGTTAATGATTCCAAGACTACATCCATCACCACAGTCTCTTCTTCCAAGAGAACCTGTAACCCAAACTTGCGACAGCATGTACTCAGAAGATGACCTTGCGGAAGGTAAATTACATGAGGCTATGCCTCAATATTCAGGGCCTGCATGGGATGATTATGTAGAACTAGTGTTGGCACCTGTTACCCCACGTCCCCATCTGTAGAGGAACCAGTGGAATCCTCTACAGATGATATTGGGGGATTTCACTCCCTGCTGGAGAGATCATCCAAGACATTCAACTTACCAATTACTGTAACACAATCAGAGTGTTTCTTATATGACTTTAAGAAACCTACTCATAAACAATACCAATTATTAATTAAAACTAACCTGTCAACTGTGGCAGCTGTTTTTGAATGAGACTCCGCAGTTCGTGGTAAAGCCTCGATGAAAATACATGACCTAGAAGGCAGCAGGAAATGTTCACTGGAAGAGACCTACATCCATAGCAATCTGCTGGAGTTCAGAGTAGTAGCCTTAGGTCTACAGTCCTTCTTCCCAAGCATCACACAATCCTTAGTACCATTATGTATAGACAATACATAAACTATGTGCTCCACAAACAAGAATCAACAAGATTGCATCTGCTTTCAGAAGCAGCATTATGGACTTGGCCTTCTCTGTAGGGTCACCCCCAAATGTTTTACCTTCACTTCTCCTGTTTTGCTTAGTTCGTTTTTGTTGGCTTTAGGGATCTACACTCTTTACCCCTGCAAACCAGTGCTAAAGTACTTGTGCTCTCTTCTTTAAACATGGTAAAATTGTCTTACTCCCAAATGACTCCTTTAATTTACAAATAAGTTCCTAGTGAAGTGGTACTACAGGTACCTAGGCCCTGTAAATTAAATGCTACTAACTGGCCTACAGCACTTATTGTGCCGCCTAAATAGACCTTTAAAACATGTCTCAGGCCTGCTGTTGTAGCTTGTGTGTCCAGTTTTAAACTACCATTTCAGCCTGCCAAAAACAACCTTTTGCCAGGCCTAAATTTTCCTTTTTAATACATATAAGTCATGCCCAGGTTAGGCCCTTAACAGCCCATAGGGGAGGATGCAGTTGCACATTTACTTTTAATTTTTACATGTCCTGGTAGTGAAAAACTCCCAAATTAGTTTTTCACTGCTGTGAGACCTACCGCTCCCATACTATAACAGAGAGTTGCCTTATTACATATTTTAAGTGATACCGTTTGATTGGGAACAGGTAGCAGTACCATGTTTACACTCAAACAAATTGTAATTTAAATCCCTATTTAGCAGTAAAGTTGTATTTTAAGTCACAATTCTGAAAATGGCACTTTTAGAAAGTTGGCATTTTAATCCTACCCATTTAGTGCCTGCAGCCTGTTTCCTGGCTCACATGACTTTAAATGTATCTTATGTCCTTAATGCGAGGCTTTGCCTAGCTCTGTGTTGGTTCAGATGAGAAGCTGCGAGGTCTGTAATGTGAGGTCCTATGTCGAGTTGCGTTGTGCTGCGTCAGTTCCAATGAGAAGCTGGGAGGTGCTACGATTAGAAGTCCTTCATTATGATGCGTCACGCTGCGGCAGTTCCAGTGAGGACGTTTATCAAGAGCTGCGATGCAAGGTCCTGCGTCACACAGTTTTGAGATGCAGCACGCTGCTACAGGTTGCATCATGCTGCGGGATTCTGAGGAAGCCCATAGTTGGGCCAGGAGGAGTATACTCTGATGGCAGCCAAGGTTCCAGGGCCGAAGGGGCATCTCTTGGGCATCAGGACTCACCCCAGCACAGGTCAGCAGCAGGACATAGGCAGGGCCAGCTGAGTCTGGACAGCAGGCTGATTCCAGACAGGTCTCTGGAGCTTGTTATGTCCCTTTAGCTCAGACCAGAAGGCCAGTCAGCTAGGCCTTGGAGTAAATCTGGTGGTTCTGGCTTCAAGGAGCAGCTCCAGTCTTCCTTCCTCAGGAAGCAGGGCAATCCTCCTTGCAGCAGGGCAGTCTATCCAGAAGCAGGGCAGCTGAGTTCTTTCACAGATCCAAAAGTGATCTGAAGAGTGGGCCTGCAAGTTGTAGCTTTATACCTTGTGCTCACTTTAAAGTGGAAGAACCTTCTGGTATTTTCCCCCTACAGAGATATCTGGAATTTCCTGCCCCCCTGCTCTGGTTCCAGGATGTCTGGAGTCACAGTGGTCTTGTGTGAAGTTCTTTGTGTGGGTGCGCTAAGGCAGAGTTAGTAGTGCAAGTGTGGTAGGTGACAGCTCTACCCCCTATCAAGTCTGAGATGGCTAATCCTGTCAACACCCAGACCTCCTCTTGCGATGATTTCTGGTAGGAATATTCAAATACCAACTATGCCTAGTCATGTGACCCAGTAGCAGGCTGCACACACCAAATGGTTAGGACAAGAAAATGCCAACTTTCTAAAAAATGGTATTTTCAAAATATGACCCAAAAATATTTTACCATTAAAGGGGATTTTAAATTACAATTCCTTGGACACCAAACTTTACTTTGCTACCTACTCCCTATCAAAAGTTAGCATGTATTATTTGTAATAAGGTAACCCAATGTTATACTATGGGAGAGTTAGGCCTCACAGCAGTAAACACAAATTTTGTGAAGTTTTCACTACTAAGACACGTAAATCTTAAAAGTACATGTCCGGCGTTTTAATAACAGCCCACCCTGCCCTATGGGCTGTTAGTTCCTACCTTAGGGGTGACTTGTATGTAATAAAAATTGAGTTTTAGACTTGGCAAGAGGGTTATATTGCCAAGTCGAACTGGCAGTTTAAAACTGCTAGCAGGCTGCAATAGCAGGCATGAGACCTATTTTAAATGGCTACTTAAGTGAGTGGCACAATAAGTGTTGTAGATCCACTAGTAGTATCTAATTTATAGGCCCAGGGTATATGGTATACCACTTTACTAGTGACTTGACTGTAATTTAAATAGGTCAATAAGGTGTAAGCCCCTTTTACCATGTTTTAGGGAGGGAGCACAAGCACTTTAGCACTGGATAGCAGTGGTAAAGTGCACATAGTCCTAAGGCCAACAAAACAAATTAAGAAAAGTAGGAGGGTGAAGGCAAAAGTTTTGAAGGTGACCCTACAGAGAGGACCCAGTCCAACATCTCCGTTTTAAAGATATTCTGAAATCCTACTTTTGGGCAGAGATATTGACTGTAGATGAATTTAATGAAGATACCTTTGATCGAGAATTGGTGTCACAGGTTAGTTTTTTTTTTCTAAAATCACTTTCTCCATGCAGGGACTACCATGACTCTTGAAATTCGAAAAATCTTCCCGAAGTTAAATGATACATGCCCCATACAAATCTCAAAGTAGAAGTAGATTGTTTGGTGCTTGCTTCCTTGCATTCCAGTTGCATTACAGCATATTTTCTCCAAGTGAGTGAGTTATGTTTTAAGTCTAATCACTCAAGGATCAAGGTGAGTAGATACTTTACAAATTGGATGTCAGAAAAGCTGTACAGTTCTATTTACTGAGCACTGAGGCTCGTAGAAATAGCTATCATTTTGACACATGACCAAAATCCCCCTGTAAAGGGAATATTATTTGTAGAAGGTATATTCTGTGATCTCTGTCCCAGATGGGATCTGTACCCATTCTTCATTCTCTAAACTAGCTATCAAATTCTGTGTTTGTAGATTTCAGCTCTGCCTTTCATACCTTCCCCATCAATCTTGATACAGTGCTGGTTTGTCTGTGGTTATTGTAATCTGACTTGGGTACAATTCATTGGAACAATCTTTTGAGGCTGGTTACGGTGGGGTATAATATGAAGGAGGCAGTGTGGTACTTGCATGTCACTATATTGGTCATGATAAGGGAAACTGTTATTTATTTGTTATTCTGTAGCTACAGTAATGTACACGGGCGAAGCAGCCTTGATCAATCGGACCCCCAGAGGGTCTGCAAAATCAGTTGAACTGGCTTTAGTTTTATACTGCTAGAAATCAGCTAATAAACACTAAAAATCAAACGCTTGGGAAGTTTGAGAGTGGGTAATGTGATTATACTATTTACCATTTGGGTATAGCTCTGCCCCATATAATTTCTGGAGCAGAGTTGTGAAGTGACAATTCCATTGAGATCATTAAACTCTCAGAAGGGGGGACATGGTGTGCAATGCTTTCCTTCCCACCAGGGACCCCTATAAAAGTTATGAAGAGTGGGTTGGACCTCCTTCCTTTTCAGTTACTGCTGCTAAGAGCTTCATTTTGTTTGTCATATCACATTACAGAAAAGAGTTGTTGACTCTGGCAGGGTCTGCTTTTGTTGAATACCACAAAAGGAAAGTAAATGAATTTAGTATGAACTAGTACTTACTTTCATATACAACAAATTGTTTACAGCAAGTAATTTCTTATGCTGCAACTAAATGACATTGAATATACACATCTATACATAAAAGTAATGTTGGGTATGTTTACAAAGCCCTCTTACTGAGGAATCTATTTTTAAAAAAAGCTCATGAAAAAAGGATGTGCTTGTGTGGGGCAAGGACACTGGGAACATTATTTCTATGGATCTTTTAATTGTCGGTTCCTTAATGACTGAGTACATGAGGTATTTGATAACCGGTATCTCAAGAGAAATAGTTTGTCTCTACATTTTCTTTTAATGTACTGTCTGTGCCAATGTCAACTGATCTTTGCAGTGATTAACCTAATGTAGTAATGGAATAAATACTAAGGGTCTGATTGACTAAGATTTTGCAATGGCTTACTCTTACAGTACTTCTGAATTAAAGGAGTAAGCTGCAAATCACCATGGCTTAGTCTTCAAGTTCGCGCAAGCCATAGTATTACACGAGTAAGTCGCAACTGCGCACACACCAATCTTTGTGAATTGGGCACATATAAATGCGTTTGTCTCTGCCTTCGATGGAAATAGTATGTTAAATAAGAGATTTATTTTGAGTAATTTACCTACAGTCACAATGACTTTTCTGCAAAGTTATTTTTAGTATAAATAAACGTTACATATAGTCACGGTTTGCATGGTGTCATCAGAATCTTTCAGACTTTGTTCCACAAACACTTTTGCTGCTTTGGCCATGTGATTTCCGTCAGTTTTGTTTAGTAGGACTTTGACTTTTTGTCTCCATGTGCACGATACAGGAATTTGTTGGTTCTATGCTGAAGGAATTTATGTTGAAAGAAAGGTTGTGTCTGGAGCATGGAAAATGTGTGTAATTAAAAAGGATTCTTCATTGATTCAAACCTGTATTTGTCTATACTTGTGTTTATTTGGTTTGCATAGCTGTTTACTGCATACCGTTTTTGCTGCCAAATGCTCTTGCGAGAGAACATGTATTTGTCAAAGCAACTTTCTTCTTTTAGATGTTATGTATCTAATATTTCTACTGCAAACTTCTTCTGACATGCTAAATTTGAATAGGGTATATGATACATTTCAAGCAAAACATTGATTTCTTTGACTTTAGTGTACAGGAGACCTATGAAGCAAAACGAAATGAGTTTTTCAGTGAACTGCAGAGGAAAGAGGGAGAAGTGAGACAGATGTTTGTGCAGAGAGTCCGAGAGAAAGAAGCAGTAATGAAAGAAGCTGAGCGAGAGGTAAACAACCCGAGGTTTCCTTTGTCTGTGGTAACATTTCTATTTATTGTTTAACTATGTATAACAAGTACTGTAGCTACCTTTTTAGACCTTTCCCTTCCTATGTCGAATGTACATGTGAAAGTTTAGTCAGACTGGAATTCGCTGTCTATATACTATACAGAACAGGCGCTGATGGCAAGTCATTTTTCCTTAACACGTACACATTCCAAAGTTTGACTCGTATTACTGAACACCTTCAAAAAGTATCAAAATACCACAGGCATGCGCCCTGAGTCAACCTAGCACCTTTCATTTATGCGATACAGATGTCACTGTGAATTCAAATCTGTCGTCCTCATGTGCAGTACTTTCAGAGTAGGGGTGATATGGTGGGGCTGCAAAGAATGGAGAGAAATAGACACACAGAGAGGAGAGAAAGGGGACAATGAAAACTGCCACAGTGCACATAGAGAATGTGGAGAGATGGATCAGAGGTGACTAACAGAAAGATGATGGTAAGATGAGCACTTATTTTGGTTTACCATGGAATCTACACCACTCCTTAACCACATACTTTCTCATACGGTGTACCTTGACACTAAATGCATTGGAATATCACACATTCATGAAAACAGTGAACACTTATTGAAATACCAGAGCCCTATATTAAAAATATATCACCTTTTCAGGGGGGACATGCAGACAGTCAATCCGCTTATGGGGCACCCATGGCTAAAAGACATTCACATTGACAAGGCCAGTAGTTCGGGCATTGCTGAGACCTATTGACTTTTCCAATGCTTGATGGTTTCTGTCATGTTGTTTCTTAAGTGGTAAGTGATTGACTTTGTTTTATAGCCTTGAGTCCTTTTTATTTAATTGCACATCCTAAAATATGTCAGAACTGTCGTGCGACGTACACCTCACTCTGGTACTTAAAACCTTACGATCAGCTAAAAGGCTCTGAAAAACACTAGGGTGGTTCTGGCGCTTAAATTACGCCACCAATATTTCTAAACATCAACATGTTGTGAGTGATTATAAAATGTTAGACATGACGAGGCCAAATATTTGAAAAAATTTTCATTGCTAGTAATTAATCTAAAGATTGTTAAAATCAAGGAAGGACCCTTCCAGCAGGAGCCATGCTTTTGCTACTTCTCTGTGACTCCGTCATTCTCTAATTAGTTCTACACAACAGTCTGTCAATGGACTATTTTGACATTACCTGAAAACATCTAAATGCCTTTTCAGAGAATGACTGCAGCGGGCAAGCTTTACCTCATACTTTCTTTGCTATTCTGGTACAAAAACTAAAATGTACAATCTCCTCTATTATGAAAGTTCTCCCTATGATCTTCCTATTTGTACACAATTGGCACTCAATACTCCTGCATCTGTTCTCACATGCTTCCATAATTCTTCCATACTCTCTTGGTCAATCAATCAATCAATACTTTCTTTATTTGACCGTCAAGGACAATCATAAAAGATGCATGCAAATATTTATGCAGTTTAAAAATCATATAATACACAGAAAACAGCAAACCGTTTTAAAATATGTCCCCACCTAAAAATCAAGACTTTTACGATGAGATGCAACTGTTTTTTAAAAAGCTACCCAGTCTAAAACATACGTCAACACTGGGTAACAATTGTAAAAAATGAAGGGAAACTCTACATTGTTTAAAATTGTACATCCGAAAATAAGGTAATACAAATTGAGTTCTAGAAGTTTTATGAAATTTACAGAATAAGGTAAAATCCTGTAGAGACTAGGATGTGGTATTGTAACGAATAGATTTTCCCCTTCCAAATCACTAAAGTATTCCAGAGGAAAACATAGCATATAACAAATAGTCCCTGCCCAGAATCTTAGCAACAAAGCTCTCTCCCAGTATTACACACATAAGACAAGTATGCCTCTACATCAATGTTAGTTTTTAGGGCAACATAATTCCTAACTAAGGGCTTTCTTAATTCCAAAGCCCCAGGGAAGTTCCACTCTGAAAGCCATAATAAAAGAGGCCCTAGCATTATAGAATCCTCAAGATAAGGCAAGGACAATTCCTCATGGCAAAAATAATGGGAGGTTCATTGAGGGAGTAAGAGGAGACTCCTACAAAAGCAATTCTCGTCCACTATACAGAACAATCTTATACAGACATCTAGCCGCAGATTCCTTACCTTTGAATTTCCCAGGCGGCAGACTGGATCTGGAAGATTTTTCTTTGACAAAACCCCAGCGTGCCTGTAGGTGGCATTGATTGGCTCCGCGTGACGTCATTGGCGCTGTCCATGCCGGAAGAGACGTCCGTGTCACCTATATAGGCGCTACCTCGGCGCACTGGTGTCCGTTCTTTTTTTCTGTGCCAATCTTGCACTGATCCATGAAGAGAGCTACCCTCTGTCACTTTTTGACAGGATTTTTTTACTTTTTGTGGACCAGTTTTTTCTCGGTGTGTAGGACTCCTGTCTAGGAAGACTTCAGGATTCAAGCCACGTAGCGCCTGTCACTGCGTCATGCAGGTGACTAACCCACATTTAGTTTGTTTGTGGAGTCTGGAGCACAACCATGACTCCAAGTCGGGCTCCGACTGCTGGACCATGGCTTCAAAAGCTTTGAGGGAGCAATCCCTATAGCTGTTTGCAGCCCAACAGGTCTCGGTCCCGATCAATAGGAAGGTCCCGGGCCTACTCCAGAAGTCCCAAGTCCTTTTCGTCCCACTCATAATAATCAGGGGTGTTTGCCATTCGATGTGGCTGAAACACAACCAACTCGCTGGCCAGAGAGATTTCTACGGCTGTGGCTGTTAGACACCACTCCTGGCGTATAACACCTGGCTTATCGGGGGATGTCCAGGCTTTGCTCACGGACATGACGTTTGATGGCACCCGTCTCTTCGGAGATGAGGCAGACAGCGTGGGAGCGCTTTAAGGTCTCACAAGCTATGGCCAAATTCTTGGGACCCTTAGCTGCCTCCATTCCCCAGCCTGCCTTTCTCTCCTTTCGTGGCTATGGAAGCAGCTTTCAACTGCACCACGCCCCCCTCAGCCACCGAGCCTTGCAAGTTCCACAACCCCTGGACGGATAAGGCTGCAGTTGGATCCAACCCTTTGGGTTGGGTAGCCAGAGATCCGGTCAAGCCCCCTCCCTCCCCTAAAGGCAGCTTCCGCCTCCAAATCCTCATAATCTTGCCGTTCAAGAACATGGACATCCAGTTGGTGGCAGGATCCGCCATCATCACCACTACTGGCAAACTATTACTTTTGACAGGTGGGATGGTCTCAAAGGGAAGACCATTCCTCCCTCCATGCCTCCATCCTTCGACTGGCTGATAGAGGATCATCTACTTTAGCTCCAGGAGGAAGTCCTTTCTCTCTTGGCCAAGGCAGCAATAGAGAGTATTCCGGCGCCAGAAGTAGACTGTGGTTGCTTTTCCCACTACTTTCTGGTCCCGTAGAAGACAAGACCCTTCGTCCTATCCTAGACTTATGGGCCCTCAACTACTTCCTAAAAAAGGAGAAATAAAAGATGCTCACATTGGCTCAAGTATTGTATGCCCAGGACCCAAGAGCCTGGATGTTAGTGTTGGACTTGTAGGACGCCTATTTTCACTTCCCCTTCCTGCCTGCCTGCCTACAGGTGTTACCTGCAAATCACGGTAGGCAACGAGCACTTTCAGTTTGTGGTGCTCTCTTTTGGCCTTACCAGCGCCCCTCGGGTGTTTACCAAGGTGATGGCAGTGGTCGCAGCTCATCTGTGGTTATCAGGGGCATCGGTCTACCCCTTATCTCAACGAATGGCTGTTGAAGATGGTCTCGCCCTAGGCTGTCTTCTCCCACCTCCAGACTACGGCGGACTACCTGCATTCACTGGGGTTAACTATCAACGTGCCAAAGTCACACCTGACTTCCTCTCAGACGTTCCCTCTCATCTGAGCTGTTCTGGACACAGTGCAGTTTCCGGCCTATCCTCCCGAACAGTGAGTCCAGGATATTCACGCTACGATACTGATGTTTAAGCCTCTATCCTGGATTTCGGTAAGAATTACTCTGAGGCTGCTGGGCCAGGCCTCATGGCCTCCTGCATCCTGCTAGTCACACATGACGGAAGGCATATGCGGGCTCTGCAGTGGGACCTGAAATTCCAATGAGCGCAGCATGAGGGGAATCTCTCTGACATGGTCCAGATCTTGGAGGGAATTGCACGAGATCTGCAGTGGTGGCTGATGAACCACGATTGAATCAGAGGCAGACTCCTCTCCCTTACCTAACCAGATCGCACAGTAGTGATGGATGCATCACTTGTGGGATGGAGCGTCGAACTGGGGGAGGTGAAGATCAGAAGACTCTAGTCTCCAGTGAAATCCAGACTCCACATCAACATGCTGGAGCTCCGAGCAATCCGACTGGCACTGAAAGCCTTTCTACCCTCCTTTAAAGGAAGGCTAGTTCAAGTGTTCACTGACAACACCACCACCATGCGGTACTGCAACAAATAGGGTGGACTGCGGTCATGGACTGTTTGTCAAGTGGCCCTGATTTTTTTACCCGTGGTAGTTCAACACCTGGCAGGTTCCCTGAATTGCAGATCGGACAAACTCAGCTGTCGATGCCTAGTAGATCACAAGTGACATCTCCATCCGGAGGTGGCACAAGTTCTCTTTCAGGAGTGGGGAGAGCCCTGGTTAGATCTGTTTGCCTGCGCAGAGAACGTGCAATGTCAGCAGTTTTGTGTATTGGAGTTTCCAAGGCAGCTTTCGCTCACAGACGCTTTTCGTCTCAAATGGAACTTGGGCCTCCTGTATGCTTTTCCGCCTGTACCATTCCTGCTCAGAGTTCTCAAGAAGATCAAAAACCACTGGGCCCAAGTCATCCTTGTACCTCTGGACTGGGCACAGAGAGTCTGGTATTCCAAGCTTCTGCAAATGAGCATCGATCCTCTGATCCAGCTGTCACTTTGGGAGGATCTTCTGTCACAGCAGCAGGGGAGGGTCCTCCACCTGAACCTGTCAACTCTACACCTTCTTGCCTGGAGATTGAGCTGCGGCAGTTGATACCTTTCAACCTTCCTCCTGAAGTTTGTAATGCTATTCTGGCAGCCAGGCTTCACTAAGGCGGCATACGCCTGCCGGTGGAAGACATTTATAGTATATTGTACAGAGAAGTCTATTGACCATCTTTCTGCTTCCCTTTCTGATGTTTTACAGTTTATTTTGACTCTTTCCAAGCAGGGATCTGAGCACCCTCAAAGGGTATTTGTCTGCCTTGTTTGCTGTCCTGAGGCTGCCAGACCAATCATCTTTATTTAAGTCACCCACAGCACATAGATTCCTAAAAGGCCTAGTACATATGATTCCACCTTCTCCCTTCATTATGCCTTTGGTGGGACCTTAACTTGGTTCTTTTTAGTGGCAATTACATCTGCCAGGCGGGTGAGCAAGCTGCAGGCTCTATCGTCCTAGCCTCCCTTTTTGGCAATATTCCCTGACAAGTTGGTGCTTCGCACTAGAGCCTCTTTCCTTCTAAAAGTGGTAACACCTTTCCATGTTGTACAATCTGTCACCCTGCCTACTTTCTACCCTCCTCCACATCCTTCTAAGGAAGAGGAGCAACTCCAACGTCTGAACCCAAAAATTACGCTGTCGTTCTACCATGGCCGCACGAAAGAGTTCCAGGGGGACGACCAACTGTTCGTGGCGTATGTCAATGCACATAAAGGTCGGGCGGTTCAGAAATGGGCCTTCTCATGATGGGTGATTCTCTGCATCAAGATCTGCTATGCTATGGCAAAGAAGCAGCCTCCTGAAGGCTGAAGAGCTCATTCCACCAGAGCTAAAGCTGCTACCACTGCGTAAGCACATAGTCCGAGGTCTGGAAATCTCAGACAGCAAAGTGGGCATCCCTGCACATGTTTACCAAGCATTACTGCCTGGACAGTCGGGTCCGCAGGGACAGCCATTTACCTGTTCGGTCCTGCAGGACTTTCTAGTGTGAAGCATGTCCGTAGTCCCTCCTCTGGAGATGGTATTGCTTGGGTATCTATTCAAAGGTAAGGAATCTGTGGCTAGATGTCTATATCAGATGGACAAATTACTTACCTTCAGTAATGCCTTATCAGGTAGAGACAGTATCTAGCCGCAGATTCCTTACCTACCCACCCATCCTCCCCTCATTGCAGACTAGTTTCTAGGGTCAAGGTTGTTCCCTTTCAGGGTCCTAGTTTTTAAACACACCAATTTCAGTACTCTTCCTAGCTCCGCGCTTCTAGCATGGATTGTCATGAAAAGTAAGTGACGCCAACATGCCAAGGTGGCAACTATATAGGTGACGAAAACGTCAATTCAGGTGCGGATCACGCAGACTACATCACGCGGAGCTGACTGATGCTACCTACCAGTGTGCAGGTGTATTGCTCGAAGAAAAATCTTCCAGATCCGGTCTGACACCTGGGAAATTCAAAGGTAAGGAATCTGTGTCTAGATACTGTCTCTACCAGATAAGGCGTTGCCCGAGGTAAATAATTTGTCCGTTAAACAAAACTTGAATCCACTGGCAACAAAGCAAAGCTATGCCTGATCCTACACACCCCACCAGAGTGCATTAGCGGAGTACCATGAAGGAGGTGGGAACTGGGTGCAATCTCCTGGGTGGTATGTTTATTACCAGAGAAATCTAACACCAGAAGTATTTAATGAGTGTCAGGAGGCTGCTGCTTCTTTGAGCCTGACTCTATACACTGTTCGGTTTTGTTTTATACTTTTGTTACCCTTCTATGAGTGACCCCGCTGCACGTGAATTTTATATTATCCAGTATTGGGTTATCTTTCATAGATTCAGATGCTTGAATCATTCCCCGTCGCCGAGGCGGGAGTCCCACGGTAAGTACAAATGTAGTGCCAAAAGTAAATAACAGTAGTAGGCTAAAAGAAAAAGCCTAAGGCCTACATCTTAGTAGCCTATCTACATCATTATAGTAAAAAGAACCAAAAATTGGTTCTAACCAATCTGCTACCAGCACCCTCTAGAACCTTCCCAGCAGAGGCATTTCTCTTCCGATTTTCACCGCACGTCGTGTAGAAGGGAGTCTCCCTGAGTGCCACTCAGTTCTTCTAATTTTTTCTTCAGACTGTCTGACAGGAAAGCTCTTTTCAAACCCTGCAGGACCTGTGATAAAAAGAGGGTCCATGTGGATGACCAACATAAGGACTGCATTTTATTGCCTTTATCCCAAACATGAGGCAAAAATTGCAAGATTTGCCGTACCTTCCCTACCAAAACCCTTAGGGATAGAGAGGCAAGGCTGCTCTTGTGGCTCAAATCTTCTTCGGCTGAAGAGGATGACAGAGCGTCTACTTCCAGCAAAAGAGCCAGATCCCATGACAGCTCTTCAAGTGAGGGAAGAAAACACTTGAAATCATCCCATGGTGTTTCTGACCCTTCACCGAGGTCACCAGAACTTTCCTCTGGGTCAACGCTGTCTCCGTCATCCACAGCAGGACTCAAAAAAGGCATCTACTTCAAAAACTGTAAGTAAAAGCCATATTAAATCTGTCACGGTGACTACTTCATCTACTATCTCTGTGACTTCTTCTTCTGCCTCATCATCTATGGCTACTATTTCAACTACGACCATTCAATCGTCTATTCTGTCTACAAGAATCCTTATCTCTACCAAGAAAACAGTTCTTGAGGAGTCGTCGACGCGAAAGTTGAAATCACTGTTGTTGACCGCATCGACGTCAAGCTCATCGATGGTACCGTCGACGAAGTCTCCGCCGTCAACGAAGATCTCATCGTCGACGAAGTCCACGCCGTTGACGTCTGCCTCGTCGATGACGACGGCACCATTGAAGATCTCATCGATGACGAGCCCGTCGACGAGGAGTCCGTCGTCGACGAGTCCGTCGATGACTAGCACGTCGACTACGATCCCGTCGACGACAGATTTACCTGCTCAATCCACAGTTTCTGCTGGGTTAGCTCTACCTGCGCAGTCAATGCCTAGGTCATCCAGTTTTTACCAGCTTAAGACTTTTCAAAGACAACAAGATTACAGCAAGAACTCACCACTTATGCCTTCACATCTCCTAGACACTTACACTGAAGATGATGACTATGAGGATGAAGATGATGGACTCTTTGGTACAGCTCACCATCCTTCTGAATTAAATATCGAGTGTCAGGATGACAACGAAGATGACGACTACCAGGAGCAATATTATCAAGAAGATATTATTATTCCACATCATAGATTCCATCATCGGGAAGGACGCCAGAGGGAAATGAGTCACCTCCCTCCAACGCTCATTAAGGATTTACAAGCCATGCTGGCGGATTACCGACAAAGGTTTCCCCCACAGCAGACCGTTTCAGAGAACCCACCCATTCCAGCGGTGGTTCCTGTCCCATTGACTCAACCTGAAGTTCCTGTTACACCTGTCCCTCCTTCAGGTCAAACGGAAGGGGTTAAAGATGACACTCTCCCTCCCCTCCCCCCCCCCCGAAGAAGAGGTTGAAGAGGGTGAACTACCTGACAATGCTAATATTCCAGACCCCTGGGATGACTATGTAATTCCAATGCTATCTCCGCCTCTTCCTCTGCCATCTGATTCTCCACCCGAGGACATCGGGGGCTTCCGTAATTTAATGCAACGGGCTGCAGCCAGATTTCAACTGCCAGTAACAGTCCAGCGCTGTGCCTAAAATAGACTATATATGGAATGAAGTGGTAAAAATCATGAAAATGCCTGCATCTATTCCGGCGGTACTTCAGCGCATAGAGAAAAAATATTGTGCCCCTGCCAACAGCCCATCTTGCCTCATTGGTCACCCGCGACCAGATTCGGTGATTTCACAGGCCGCCCAACAGCAATATAAGAATCCTGCAACACCTATCACCACACCACCTGATAAGGAAGGACGTCATCTGGACCTGATAGGCAAAACATTCTCTACCATGGCAGCGGCCTCTATCTGAGCTGCCAGTTCTCTAGCCATTATCGGACGTTATGACCACCAAATATGGTCAGACATGGCGAGAGGCAAGAAAGATTCTGCAGGAAGGGGAACGTACCGTATCAGAAACTATAGACTGCGCTTTGGACATCATAACACCAACTTCCGTCAGCTTGCAGCAGCAGCAGTGCTTCGGCACCAGGCATGGCTTAAGGCCACCACTTACAGCCCTGAGGTGCAAACAAAGATTCTGGACATGGCTTATGATGGAGAGTCTTTGTTCGGGAAGCACCTTGATGAGGCCCTCTTAGCCATAAAGACTGACACGGATACCGCACGATCATTGGGCACCCTTAAGTACAGGCGTGGAAATTTCAGAGGAGCAAGAGGGCGTGGTTTTTCATCAAGAGGAGGATACCAAAACCAGCAGAACAGGCAGTATCATTCCCACTATAGACAGCCTTACAGCCAGTCTTCATACCGCCAATTGTCCACGGCTAGTTTCTCTCGTCAAGGTGGTCGGAAGAGGTCACACAATCAAGGCAGAGACACTAGCAGGAAGCAGTGATCTCCACAGGGCGCCAGCCATATTACCCTCCTTACCCGTGGGTGCCAAGATTTCAGCTTTTATTCACAAGTGGCAAGAAATCACGTCAGATCGATGGTTTCTAGACCTTGTAACCAACGGCCACACCCTCTAATTCATCAGACAACCACCTACTACTCTGCCCAGGGGTCCCCCCTCCCCCTCGTCTTCACTTATTATTCAAGGAAGCCTTTACGATGCTCCTCAAAAATGCCATAGAGAAGGTTCCATCATCTCAGAAAGGAACAGGTTTCTATTCTCGTTTCTTCTTGATCAAAAAGAAGTCAGGGGAATGGCGACCAATTTTAGACCTCCGCAAGTTTAACAAATTTCTCAAGAAACAAAGTTTCCGAATGGTCACGCCTGCTGAGATTTTAAGTTGTCTAAACGAAGGAGATTTTATGGCTTCTTTGGATATGGAAGACGCTTACTTCCACATACCTATACACCCCAAACATCGCAAATAACTTCGCTTTACAGTGGCTGGCGTCCACTATCAGTTCAAAGTACTCCCTTTTGGGCTGAAATCGGCTCCAAGAATCTTCACGAAGTGCTTGGCACCAGTAGCAGCAGCACTGAGATCCTGAGGAATACAAGTATTCCCTTATTTAGACTATTGGCTGATCAAAGGTCCTTCAGAACAAGATACCAAGGTTGCCACAGAAGAATGTTTACATTTATTTTCTTCTCTGGGACTGACCCTCAACCAGAGCAAATCAGTTACACCCTCTCCAAGTCATACCTTTTCTCGGAGCACGGTTAGACACGGTCCAGTGCAAAGCATTCTTGTCGCACGACCGTCAGCTGCGTCTTCAGAAGTTGGCAAAGCTAATTGCAAAAAGAAAGTCAGTTTCAGTCCGAATGTATGCTTCGCTCCTCGGAATGTGCTCTTCAGCGATACATCTCATTCCCTTAGCACGGCTCAAAATGAGACCTCTTCAGGAGGAACTGCACCTTCAATGGCAATTGGCCATAGGTTTGTTCGACGATACTATCAGGATCACACAGCGCATGATAAATTCTCTACATTGGTGGTCACAGACAAATCAGTTGTCAGTTGATCAAATCAGTTGTTTAAGCGCGACTACTCACGTGTAAGGGTCTCAAGGCGCTGGGGGGTGTGGGGGTAGGCTCGCAGGTATCAGTCCATCAAGGAGGGGGTCTGTCGAAGAGCCAGGTTTTGAGGTTTCTTGCAAAGACGGGGAGCGATGTTATCTGTCTGAGGTGAAGCGGAAGGTCGTTCCAGGCTCTGGCCATGCGGAAGGAGCTGCCTCCCGATCTGGTCTTTCTGGTGCGGGGGACCACGGCGTAGGAGAGCTGGGATGATCATAGGGTCCTTTGGGGTGTGTGGAATTTGAGTCTGCTATTCAGGTATGCTGGTCCGGTTAACCCAAGGCCTCACTTTTCTACAGACCATTCCAGACTTCGTTTTAATGACCGATGCCTCAATGGAAGGATGGGGAGGTCATCTGCAGGATTTGCAGATTCAAGTAAGATGGTCTCAAGTTCAAAGGCAACAGCATATCAACAATCTGGAGTTCCGCACCATTTTTCTGTCTCTGCAAGCGTTTCTCCCAAGGATCGCGGGATCCTCTGTGCTGGTCTATACCGACAATACGACCAGCAAGTATTACATCAACAAGCAGGGAGCAACAAAATCAGCTACACTCTCGAAGGAAGCTCAGGAATTGTGGGAGTGGGTCACATTCCACAAGATAACACTGAGAGCCGAACATGTCAGGGGTCTCCACAATACCCTGGCGGACACGCTGAGCAGGTCTCTATCGGACTGTCACGAATGGGAGCTAGAGCAGGAGCAAGCTAACACAGTGTTCTAGGCTTGGGGCAGACCAGCTCTGGACCTATTTGCAACGAGGGAGAACAAGAAATGCCGATACTATGCCAGCAGGTTCCCTCAACGGGGATCAAGAGGGAATGCCCTGTCCATGCGATTTCTACTATTGTCCCAAGACAGGCCCATTCGCATTCTTCCAACGCCTACAATGTTATCAAGGGACAGAGGGCAAGTACTTCATCCGGACCCACAGTCCCTGCACTTGCACGCATGGCTCCTGATATCTTAGAGTTCAAGGATCTCAACATTTCACAGGACTGTCGTGAGATTTTGGCCAAATCCCGTGCCCAGAGCAGAGTTAAGACTTATCGCCTCAAGTGGAAGCGATTTTGCTACTGGTGTGAAGCGAATAATATTCATCCAATTCTCCAGTATTGAATCTTTCATAGATTCACATGCTTGTATCTTCCCCGACATTGTGGGTGTCTCACGGTAAAAGAATAACCATAGCAGTAAAAGAAAAACTGCCTGTAAACCATAGAGAGTATATCCTTGTGTAACCAGTCATCCTCATTATGTGGTCCAAACAGCCAATCAGCAGCCTGCCCTGAGATACACCATCCCCAGCAGAGCCACCATACCTCAGATTTCCAACCGCCACCGTGTGAGAAGGAGTCTCCCTTAGCCTAGTTCAGTTTGTTTCTTTGCTGAACTTTTGACCTTCAACAGTTGGCAGTGAGGTACTGATATTTTTATTCTCTAGTTTATTCAAGATGTCTGAAAGCTCTAAAAAGAGACTCTTCAGATCTTGCAAATCCTGTGGAAAACCCAGATTATTTTCTGAGGATCCACACAAGGAGTGCTTGTACTGTCTGTACCCCAAGCACGTTCCAAAGGAGTGCAAGCATTGTCGTACCTTCTCTGCAAAGACACTTAAGGACAGAGAAGCACGCCTGTTATTATGGCTCCAAAAGATGAAAACCACAGACTCTGAGTCTGATGGAGATTCTAAAGGACATTCCTCTAAAAAGCACAAGTGGGAATCTTCTGAGGAGAAAGGAGATTAAAAAAAAGGCAAAAATCTGGAGGATCTAAAGAGAGTCATCCTCTTCTTCTTTGCTTCAAACTCCACACAGAACTTCCTTGGACACGAAGGCTCCGTCGTCGTTGCCGTCGTCGAAGTCTGAACAAATTCCTGTCAGCTCGCCGACGAAGGCGTCGACGACTCCGACGATGATCTCGTCGACGACGACCATCTCAACGACGACCGCGTCGTCAACAGCGGTTACGTCGACGTCTCCGTCGACGGTGAGTGTGAGGCCATCGTCGACGTCAACATCTACACCGGCGACGATCCCGTCGATGATGGAGCCGTCGTTGAGCAAGCCGTCGACGGTGACTGTTTTTAAATCTCCGTTTACGAAGTCCTCCACATTCATCTCAATTAAACGTTTTGCTCGGGCAAGAAAGCAGAGTTTCTTCCATCTACTATTCTGGATTGTCAGGAGTCTGAAGACGAAGGGCCTTATGGTGTAGCCTATAGTCCCTCTCAATTACACATTAAAAGTCAAGAGTCAGATGAAGAGTTCCAGGAAGTTCAGGAACATTTCTCCTTTAAAGATCGTCCGGTTCAAGGTTCTAAACGTTACAAATCTTTCCATCAGGCTTTTAATTATGAGGAAGAGGATGAAGTGAATCCCAGTGTCCAGGAGGACTCTGTCAGTGCCTATATCCTTAATAACTGATTTAAGGCACATGATAAACCGCTATTATCGGCGTTTTCCAGAAGATAATGCTCCGGCTTCCACCTCAGCAAATATTCCTCAGACATTAGTTCAGACACCAGTGGTTAAATCTCTGCCTCCAGTGCACAGAGTAGAAACCCCGAAAATAATAACTATTTGGGATGATCTCGTGGAGAGTGATCATGAAGACCAAACAGAGGAAGGAGAGATACCCCAAGATGACATAGTAGGAGATAAATGGGATCCAATATATTGTTCCAACATCAACTTCACCACCGTTACCTCAGGCGAGCTCCCTACCAGAAGACATTGCCAGTTTCCATGATCTAATGGAAAAAGCCTTGAAGAGGTTTGAACTTTCATTACCTGTAAAGGAGAATGAATGTCTTCTTTATGATTTTAAGGAAACATCCTGAAAATCTATAAGAGCTATCCCGATTACCCAGCATAAATGGGATGAAGGTCTGAAAATAATGAAGAATCCGGCCTCAGTTCAGCCTCAATTCATAAAATTAAAAAGAAATACCGTGCTCTTGAGACTTCCCCAGCGTGCCTGATTGGACATCCACGCCCTGAGTCCGTTGTTACGCAGGCAGCTCAGAGACGATCCAAAAATCCAGTCTTTTGCTGTTCGGTTCCCCCTGACAAGGAGAGTAAGAGGTTGGATAGCGTGGGAAAGCGCTTTGCTGTAATGGCAGCAGCTTCCATCAGGGCAGCAAACGCTCTAGCTCTCATCAGCAGGTACAATAGACAAATGACAAATGTGGTCGGATATAGCACCAATTCTGTCCCACCTTCCGGACGGCAAGAAAGAGGAAGCAACTACAATTCTCCAGGACGGAGCCAGAGCAGCCTCGGAGTCCATTGATAGAACGATGGACATTGTGTCAGTGAGCTTCAGGCAGATGGCTGGAGCGGTGGCGCTTCGCAGGCAAAGATGGTTGCAATCAACATCTTTCAGACCTGAAGTCCAAGCAAAAATCATGGACATGCCTTTTGATGGGGAGAGTCTTTTCGGTAAACAAATTGATGAAGCGCTTCAGGGGATAAAGGCAGACACTGATACGACTAGAGCTCTGGGGTCCTTACAACAGGGCCGTTTTCAATCTTTTCGTGGCAGAGGATCGAGAGGACAATACCATCAGCGTTCCTCCTTTCAATCAAACAGGTACCAACCTTAGCAACAGCAGGGGTACCGCCAATTCTCCAACAATCAGCAGTATCGGTCTTCTAACACCAACTATCAGCAGCAGGCTAGTAGGAAACCTGCTACGAGAGGAAAGACACAGGATTCCGGTAGGAGGCAGTGACGTTCTTCAGGCGCCTCCAGCCCCGTATCACATCAAGCAGATCCATTACCTCTCTCGTTATCTCAATCATTGGCAGTCAATAACATCGGACAAATGGGTGTTGGATATTATAGAACAGGGACACACCCTAGAATTCTTGCAAAAACCTCCATCTCAACCTTCTATTCACAGAAAGATCAACTATCTTTCAGCCCTCAAGGCAGAAGTCTTAGCTCTCATTGTGAAAGGAGCAATAGAAGAAGTTTCCCCAGAACAACAAGGGAAAGGATTCTATTCACACTTTTTCCATTATACCAAATGGAGGCAGGTAATGGACCTCAGGGATCTCAGCAAATACATAAAGAAAATTTAATTCCGCAAGCTGTCTTTGCAAGAAATCTTCCTTTTACTACGCAGAGGAGATGACATGACATCTTTAGACCTCTTGGATGCGTACTTCCATATCTCAATTCACAGAAAGCACAGACAGCATCTGCGGTTCGTGGTGGCGGGGCGCCATTACCAATTCAAAGTATTGCCCTTTGGCCTCAGATCTGCACCAAGGGTTTTCACAAAGTGTATGGCGCCGATCGCAGCACACTTGAGGCAACAAGGTCTCCAGATTTTTCCATATTTGGATGACTGGCTGATAAAAGGCGCTTCGTACCAGGAAACGCAACGGTCCCTAATAAGTTGCACGGATCTATTCCAAGAGCTAAGGCTTCGGATAAACAAAGAGAAGTCTTCCCTTATTCTGGCACAATCACTTCAATTCCTTGGAGCAATGTTAAATACTCGGGAAGCGAAAGTATACCCTTCAGAAGAACTAATACAAAAGATTTAGCGTTTAACAGCATCAATAAAATCAAAAAAGTCCACTTCAATCAGGAACTTCAAATCTTTGCTGGGAATGATGTCATCCTGCATCCCATTGGTTCCCAACTGTCGTCTGCGTATGAGACCACTGCAAGAATCTGTAGACAAGCAATGGGTTCAAGCCCTGGGTTCATTCGAGGACACACTCAAAATCAACACCCAGATCAAACGCGAACTGTCATGGTGGGGCATCAGGAACAACTTAACAAAGGGTCTCCTCTTAGAACCTCAGTCTCCCAGTTACGTCATGACATCAGACGCTTCCTTACAAGGTTGGGGAGCACATTTAAAAGACTTAGAGATTCAAGGTCATTGGTCAGCTCAAGAGGCAACTCTACACATCAACCTATTGGAATTAAAAGCAGTATTCCTGGGTCTTCAAGCCTTTCTTCTCAGAATTCGTGGCTTGCCGGTCCTTGTCAGAACCGACAGTACAACAACAATGTTTTATCTTCTGAAGCAAGGTGACACGAAGTCAAATTCCCCGTCAGCTCAGGCCTAGGAAATTTGGAATTGGCTCTTACTGCACAACATCGCTCTGCAGGTAGAGCACGTTCCTGGAGTATACAACACAATGGCAGACTACCTCAGCAGATCACCTTCTATTTGCCACGAATGGGAACTGAATCACGATCAACTCCTACAAATATTTAGTCTATGGGGCAAACCGAAATTAGACTTGTTTGCGAATCAAAACAACAAAAATATGCAAACATTACGTAAGCAGATTTCCGCAAAAAGGATCAAGAGGAAATGCTCTACACCTTTGCTGGACAGGGATGTTTGCATATGCGTTTCCCCCATTCCCTCTAATTCCGAGGATTCTAAGAAAAATAAGGTCGGAACCATGCCACATAATTTTGATAGCTCCGGCTTGGCCGAGACAGTTCTGGTACACGGAACATCTCCAATTGTCAGTGAAACCCAAAGTGCAGTTTCCAATAATTCAGGATCTAATCTCCATGAAACAAGGACAAGATTCTTCACCCGCAATTGACCTCTCTAAAATTGTCAGCTTGGAACCTTATGAGCATGAATTTCAATCGCTAGATATTCGTCAAGAATGCAGAGAGATACTAGCAAGTTCTAGAGCAATTTCTACTAACAGAATCTATACAGCAAAATGGAAGAGATTTTGCAATTGGAGTTTAACAAAAAATTTGCATCCTTTTTATTCTTCTCCAGAGCAAATACTTCCATATCTACTTCACCTAGCCAAGGCCGGACTTTCTCATGCTTCTATAAAGGTACATCTGGCGGCTATCTCCAGATACCGCAGAACACCAATTGTCCATAGCTTTGGTTTCAAAGACTGATTAAAGAATTCCTAAAACGTTTGTTCAGACAGTTTCCACCAATTAAACATCCACTGCCTCCTTGGCAGCTCAACACGGTTTTGTCTCAACTTATGAGGGCTCCGTTCATACCGATTCACAAAAAAGCTGAATTGCAGTTCACCTCACGGAAAGTAGCTTTACTTCTTGCCCTCACTCCGGCCAGGAGGGTCAGCGAGATCCAAGCATTTTCGGTTTCGGAGCCATTCCTACAATTCAGACAAGATCAAGTAATTCTTAGGACAAATCCAAAGTTTATTCCTAAAATTCCTACGACTTTTCATCTCAATGAATCAATTGTGTTGCCCACATATTTCAAGAACCTTTCCACTGCAGCAGAAAAATCTCTGCACATGTTGGACATTAAGAGATGCCTCAAATTTTACATAGAGAAAACACAATCTTTTCATAAAACTAATCAGCTGCTTATAGCTTATTCTGGGTCCAGGAAAGGTTTGGCTCTCTCGAGAACTTCCATTTATAGATGGATTGCATCTGCCATTGTTTTATGTCATGAAAGAGCAGGAAAACCTTTGCACACGAGAGTGCGCCCTCATTCCACTCGTAAGATGGCAACTTCAACAGTGTTGCTGGCTGGCATCTCGCTCCCCGACATTTGCAGAGTGGCAACTTGGACAAATGTACACACGTTTACCAGACATTATTGTCTGGACACACATTGGAAAGCAGATTCAGCAGTGGGTCAAGCAGTCCTGCGGCACCTGTTTCACTAAGGTACTTGTCTTTCTCTATATGGTTTGTTTAATATATAAGTATGTATATATATATATATATATACACATAGCTGTTAAGGTCAGTTTTGTAGTTCTTAATGAATCTTTATCTTACAGCATTTTTCTATCTATGCAGTATAAAAAAAAAACAATGCAGAGCCCTGGAGACAAAAGGGTATATCCTAGAAACGCTATATAGGATAAGGACTGCTATCTATTCTCATACAAGCATGTGAATCTATGAAAGATTCAATACTGGAGAAAAAACGAGTTACTTAACTGTACACTATGGTTCTCCAGTATTATCTTTCATAGATTCACATGCGGCCCACCCACCTCCCCGTTTCTTCTTAGGTAGACTGCCTTTATCTCTGGTTTCATCCGTAGCTCACTCTTTTGGAAATTTGAGGTATGGTGGCTCTGCTGGGGATGGTGTATCTCAGAGCTGGCTGCTGATTGGCTGTTGTTTGGACCACATAATGAGGATGAGTGGTTACACAAGGATATACTCTCTATGGTTTCCAGGCAGTTTTTCTTTTACTGCTATGGTTATTCTTTTACCGTGAGACTCCAACCATGACGACGGGGAAGATAAAAGCATGTGAATCTATGAAAGATTATACTGGAGAACCATAGTGTACAGGTAAGTAACTAGTTTTTTCAAGCTCCTGCAGAACAAATACTCCCGTATATGCTTTCTCTTGCCAAGTCTGGGCTTACTTTCTCATCAATCAAAGTACATCTTGCTGCTCTTTCCAGATTCAGGAAATGCTCAAAACTTCCTTCTCTTTGCTCGTCTTCAGTGGTCAAACAATTCATGAAAGGACTTTTCTGAGTTTTCCCTCCAGTGCGAGCACCCCCTCCAGAGTGGGAACTCAACACAGTGTTAGCGCAATTAATGAAGCATCTATTTGAACCGATCCATAAAGCGGATCTCAAGTTCCATACTTGGAAGGTCGCCCTTTTATTGTCTCTTACCTCTGCAAGAAGGGTTTGTGAGATCCAAGCTTTCACTATCAAGGAGCCCTTTTTGCAGTTTACTAGTGACTACGTAATCCTTCGAACAAATCCCAAGTTCATCCCTAAGGTACCGACACAATTTCACTTGAATGAACCAGTAAGATTAAAAACATTCTTTCCGGATCCATCCACTCCAGCTGAAAGAGCATTACACTCCCTGGATATTAAGCGCTGTTTAAAATTCTACCTACAGAAAACTAAAGACATCAGACGGTCTAACCAATTGTTCGTGGCCTATGGTCAAGCAACTCTTGGGAATGCAGTAACAAAGACAACTATAGCCAGATGGCTGGCATTTGCTATTCATTTCTGCCATGTCAAGGCTAATAAGCCTTTGCAGAGGTAAGTCAAGGCTCATTCGACAAGAACTATTTCAACTTCTGCGGCTTTGTTCGCTGGAGTGACTCTGGAAAATATCTGTCGTGCTGCGACATGGAAAAATGTCCACACGTTCACGAAACATTACTGCCTTCAATCTTCGCATCAAGAAAATGCAGCGGTTGGAAAGGCCATTCTACACCATCTCTTTCATTAAGGTCCGATTCAGGTACTTTCTCTTTTATGATGAATCCGTTACTTTTAATATTTATGCATATATACAGGCTGGTATGTCTAAAAATTGGACTTATATATATTCACTTAAAAAACCATAGGTTTCACACATGTTATAGTTAGCTGGACATTTCACTCGTAAAAAAACATTGAAATTCCCCCGTTATAGTTAGTTCAGATAACTATAACTCGCGCGCCCGCAATCCACTGCTCATGACGTCACATATTACATCACTCATGACATGGTCAGTGGCATCACTCATGACATCACTGATGACATTATCCTTGTGATAGAGTGGCAGTCGCGCGAGTTATAGTTATCTGAACTAACTATAACGGGGGAATTTCAATGTTTTTTTACGAGTGAAATGTCCAGCTAATTATAACATGTGTGAAACCTATGGTTTTTTTAAGTGAATTTGCAAGGTTTTTTAAATGCTAATTCCTAACTATAACGTGTGTGAAACCTATGGTTTTTTAAGTGAATTTGTAAGGTTTTTTAAATGCTAAGTTATGTATGTATTATTATATTTTTTATATATTTATTTGACTGTATCCTGTAATATGGAATGGCTCGTTTAAAATGTTGTTTTTTTGGAGGTTTTTTTAAGGTTTTTCACCGTGCGCGCACCGTGCGCGCACCCCGCGATTTTTTTGAAAAAAAAAAGTTTTTTTCACCCTTCGGGGTCCTTCAGGGACCCCCTGACAAAGGCTAGGGGGTCAGGAACTCTCTACCCTGTCCCCTTTTCACGTTCTCCACCTTTCTTTTTCACTGTCACACACAAAATGGCGGCTGACACTTCCTGATTTCGACCGATTCGAATGTTGACTGTCATGTAACCACCAATCAGAATTACGCTCGCGCACGTTATGGTGCGCGCACGGTGCGCGCTTATAGATATTTATGTACTTTTAACCGCAATTTTCTCAGGAACTACTGAACAGATTGACACCATATATGCAAAAGGCACATGCCTGACCTGAGGACTACCTCTTTGCCAAATTTCAAGTAATTCTGTTCAGCCGTTCGGGCTGTACCTTCGACTAAAGGTCCTATGGGAAAAAGCGTGGGGAAAAAGCGTTTTGGAACACCCCTTTTTTCTCAGCCCCCGCTTGACGAATCACCCCGAGACTTTCAGGGTAGGAGCTGAGCGGAGCGCCCCATTAGTTTTGAAAATTTCGCGAGGATTCGTCAACTGGCGCCAAAGTTATTCAAAATAGAATTTTCAGATTTCCTATGGAAACTCGGTCCTAACTATAACTATCTACTGGCGACCGCCAGTAGATAATATATATATATATATGTATAATGTATAATGTTTTTTCTATAGCTTTTGCTTATTAAAGGATTGTTAAAAAATATATATATATATGATGATTTCAACCTTTGTGGATGAAATTTGGGAGTTTATGAGTACGTGTCTCCCACCATCCGCGAACGACAGTATATTGGTATACTGCTTGCTACTCTGATTCAGGCATGTGAATCTATGAAAGATACCACAATACTGGGTAAGAAAACAAGTTACTTACCTGTAACTACAGTTATCCAATATTGGTATCTTTCATAGATTCACATGCACCCACCCTCCTCCCCAAGGAGACAGTTCACTATATCTGGCATACTTATTTCTCACTTGTGCTAGGAAAATCTGAGGAGAACTGCCTCAGCTGGGAAGTTTCTAGAGGGTGCTGGTAGCTGATTGGTTAGAACCAATTTTTGGTTCTTTTTACTATAATGATGTAGATACGCTACTAAGATGTAGGCCTTAGGATTTTACTTTTAGCCTACTACTGTTATTTACTTTTGGCACTACTTTTGTACTTACCGTGGAACTCCCTCCTCGGCGACTGGGAATGATTCAGGCATGTGAATCTATGAAAGATACCAATACTGGATAACTGTAGTTACAGGTAAGTAACTTGTTTTCATTCTGTTTTTTGCCATCCCAGTTATCACGCTAATCTAGTGTGTATTCTGAGGCCTAAGTCTGTACATGGCAATGCCAAGGTCCAGAAATGTTTCTGTGACCTTGAAGAGCACACCAAGTTTGCCTACTTTTTAAGGACATGGGACTAATTTTCGTGTCCTAGAGTGTTGACTTGAAAGGTGGTGGCAGGGTTCGCATTATTGTAAATTATTAGTGCTAACCATCCCTTTTTCCCATGTCCACAAGGAGTGTGGTCTTCTAGATGCACTTGTTAAAAAAAAAAAAAAGTTCTGCTTCAATGTTGCACCCTTGCATTGACCTCCAAGGTGTATGTACAGTGCAGTGTATAGCATGTGTGTGAGAGACATACATGACTGTGAGACTGCAATGTGAATATTTTTACTGAGACTAGTGGGGTCCATTTTAGATAGCCCCTGGTTTGGCATGGCACAATATGAAGGAGCGATGCTGCTTCTCCAGACAGTGGACATGTATTTCTAGCATTCCTCAAGCCAGAGTGTGAAGACCCAGACACTGAAGTTAGGGATGATGGAGTTAGAATTACCCCTTGAAATTCAAGGAGGATCTTTTAGTGAGGGAATGATGATTACATTTTACTGACAACTGCCATTTGGTACATGCTAGGGGCAGGATGAGTCAATAAGTTAAGTTGTTAAATGTGAGTAAGTTCCTAGGCAGTGCATGCCCTTTTGTCTGCGGCTGATTGCTGCTTCAAGAAGGGTGATGACAGCAAGTGCAGAGTTTTCACACTTCATTGTGCCCATATTTTGGACAAAATCCTACTTGAAGCCAGCCTCATCGTACTCACAGAAAGCAGGATGAGCCAAAAACTCACACTGTCATGCAGTGCTTCCATTTTAAGGGTGGTGGATGGTGCCTCATCAACTGGCCAGCCAAGGCTATTTGCTAGCATGCTCAAGTCTTCTAAGCAAATTTCTGGAATAAGTGTGAAACAGAAGTGGGGAAGGAGTTTCATGATACATAATAGGACAGGATGCTGGCTCACTCCGAAACAGTATCCAGACAGTGGTGGTTTAAATGTATCTAGTTCTATGTTCTGCACAGGGCTTATCTAACCACCTGCCAAAATGAATGAATAATTCCCTGGAGTCAGTGCTTGTTGCCCCTGCTCTATACAGACAAGCGCAGATCTCCTTAGCATGGTGTTGTCCTGCCCTCCTTATCCTATTATTTGTTCAACAATAGTGACACAGGAGCATGATGGCCGCGTTGTAAGGGAGCTCTGCTAATACCTCGATTTTCCCTACAAATCCACCAATCCTATCCGACTCCCGTGTACTGGGGGGGCACCAGAGGTCTTCAGCAAGCCCGCAGCGGCAAGGTCTGGCATCGGGGGCCCCCTGAAGCTCAGCGCCAGCTACATTGCCACTGGGCCTTAGAGAGTTTCGAGCCGGGACCTGCCGTGGTGAAGGGGGCGGCGTGGCGACGCCCTGAAGGCCGTATCTGACGGATGCAAGGCCACGGCTGGTGGCCTGTGCGGGTGGACTGGCTCGGCGTCAGCAACGCGGCACCGGGGGAGCCTGGCTTGACTAACGCCTCAGCGCTGTGGGTGGAGCGCTGCCGCCGGCTGTGAGGGACACCATCGGTTTGCACCGGACTTGGGGAAGTTGGCTGCCCAAGAGAAGGTGAGAGCATCTGCCTACGGGGAGCTCCAGGCCCCGACATGGATATTCCGGAGGGGGCCCACGTGCCGTGCTGAGGTGCGGCGCCCTGACCCTGAAGTGCCGTTGTGATACAACCCTCTCTGGGGCCCTCCAACAGCGGTGGGTGTGATGGCGGCCGGGGGGTCGTCATCACCGCGGCCCGGGCGTCGCACTCACGGTGAGAGCAGCTGGGCTGGGCAGTCACCATACAGAACAATCCATGAAAGCCTGGGGGCCTGCCCTAGGACTGCCCTGGAAGTCCTCCCCCTGTGATAGCGGTTGACAAGGCCTTATGGGTTGTGGCTTGCCTGATCATCACTTCTTGGGCCTGGTTGTATAACGCAACTCTGGCGGACTGAAGCGGCGCTCTAGGTTTGGGGCCTGGCCGCCTGCTGGGACTCGAAGAACGGACCAGCTGTTGGGAACGTCAGCAGAGTGGGCGATAACATTGCCTCGCCTGGCGACTCCCTATTCCAATGCTGCAAGACTATTTGAGAATTGTGGGCCGCCACCCCTGATTGACTTGGTGTACGAACAAGCCAGAGACATCGAACTGTGGACATGTCATGCCCCAAAGGCTCAAGGGTGACCCAACAGACCCGACTGGACAAATTCACCCTGCCAAAACCTGCGGTCACTGAATCCCACCCGAGAAGCAGTGTGGTGGCGGGGCCTGAAACTGAACACAAGAATTGACCCTACAGGATGTAATGGAGGCTATATCGGGAGTCTGTGCATCTCTTGAACAGCGAATGGACACAATCTCCACTGATGTAACTCCTATTGGGGCGGATATGTAAAAAAAAACAGCGAAAAAGCAAAACAAATGGAGATTGTCACTTCCAGCCTCCAGGGTGACACCGTGCAATTGCAGCAGGACGTCAAGGAACTCCAGGAGTTTCGGAAATACGCCGAAGATAACCTCGACTACTACGAAGGTAATTCCAGGAGGAATAATATCCGCATAATTGGGGTACCCGAGAAGGCGGAGGGGCCAGCTGCGCACCTCTTTGTAGAGGACCTGATTCTTAACCACTTGCAACCCAAGGGCCTCTCCAAGTTCTTTGTGGTGGAAAGGGCCCATAGAGTGCCGGACGGTCACGACCGGGTGCGCTGCCACGCCTCGTCGTTCTCCAAACTGCCAGGGTGGCTCCACCTCTCTGCTATCAGAATGCAGAAATTTCCCTCTTTCCTGACTTCACCCTAAGAGTGCAAAAATAACGGAGGTCATTCCGTGAGGTGACAAGGGAGCTACGCGACAGAGGGTTGAAATACGCCATGCTTTTCCCTGCCGGGTTGAGTGTGGAAGCGTGGTTTTTTTGAACGTCCTGAGGAGGCAGCGGACTGGCTGGAGGGCTGGAGAGGTGCGAAGGAACACAATGCCAGATGAACAACGTCCAGGACTGTTTCTCGCTCGTCTACTTCTGGGAGGCGGTGGTGTCTTAATGGGCATGTCAAGTTTAACTGTATGTATACCATGGATGGGGGTGGGGGGTGGGGAGGAGTTCTTTCCCGCGCAGGCACTTAGCCACGGTACAGGTTATCCTTTAGTGTCCTTTTTCTGTTGTGTCTCCCGTCACCGGGAAGATACGAATAACTGATCACTGGGGGATCGAGGTGGCGGAACCTTTACCCCCGCAGTTTACTTCTTTTAGTTAATGTATGGGCGACAGGCACTCTGCATAGGTTGTTTGCTGGGCAGGTTGGGGCCCAGAGTTCAGAGAAGCAGGGAGGGGGGTTCTTGGGTTGGGGGGGTGTTATTGGGTTTTTCGATGTTCAGAGATGACAGCATTGAATCTTAGTAGACAGGGAAGGGAACTACTGGTCCACAGGTATGCAACCGCCCACACACTGGGATAAGGGCCTTAGGCTTCTAAGCTGGAACATTAATGGTCTGGGGGATAAAGTGAAGCGTTGTATTGTCTTACAGCACATTAAAAGGCATTCCCCGGACATAGTGTTCCTCCAAGAGTCAAATCTTGTGGGTAATTCCTGTCAGGCCATGAACAGGTGGGGGTACAAACTGATGGCTCGGGGTTTACTTTGGGTTCCAGGGGTGTGGGCATCATGCTCAAAAAGTATTTTCCACTTTCAGTACAGCACACATGGACGGATGACTTGGGCAGATATGCAGCTATCTCCGGGCAGTGGGAGGGCAGAACGCTAACGCTGATGACAATATATGTCCCACCAGGCCTACTAAACCGTACCTACAAAGACTTGAGGGCAATAATTTTGTCGCTCCCGAAGGGTCATCTCATAGCGGAGGGGACTTCAACTCAGTAGTATCGGGCACGGCAGACCGCAATCCTCCACGTGACATTGATCCCTTGCAAAGATGGCTCCCAGATTTTATTGACGTGGTGGGCCTTACAGATGTATGGCGATCGTTTCACCCCACTAATCGCCAATATATCTTCCACTCGGGGGCGCACAACAGTCTCTCCCGTATCGACTACCTTCTTGTGCTGGCTCCCCAGATCAGTTGTGTTAGGGATGTGCGACATTTAGAGAGGGGTATATCAGATCACCCCCCCATCTGGCTGGAATTCGTCTTGAATGAAAAACGGGTGGGCAAGATCGCGCCCATTAACCCCTGGTATCTGCGCATTCCGACGGGTAGAGAGCTCTCCTTTGGGTCATAGACCACTACTATTTGGAAAATATAGGATCGGTCGCATCGCACCAGACTCTCTGGGAGGCCTTTAAGACGGTACTAAGGGGACAGGCTCTCTCACTAATAGCAGATGTCCAAAAGGAAAAGGCAAATGATCTGGTCCAAGTGGAAACCGATATCCTCCGGCTGGAGGAAGAGTGGGACATAGAGGCCACAGACGATACGCAACACGCACTCAAACTCAAGAGGGAGGAATACAGGGCCATCGCCACAGACATGGCCAAACCTCTAGGCAGAGAAAAGGAGGGCAGGATCTACGATTTGGGTGATAAAGCTAAGCTCCTTGCCTGGCTTGATTGGAGAGACCTGGCAAACCGCCTGGTTCCAAAGCTTGTAAACGAACAGGGGGGAGTCATAACAGACCCGCAGGCGATTGCAAATGCGTTCGCCGACCATTACCGCGGAGTGTACCGCTCAAGCACTGATTTGCCGGAAGCGGACTCAGAGACTCTCGCGGACATACAACTCCCTACCCTGTCGACCGATCAACGGGAATCCTTAAATGGTGCTTTCACGAGTGACGAGATCGCTTACCAATAGAACTGTACAAGCTAAAACCGGACTCCATTGCCCCATACCTGCGAGCAATGTTTGAAGAGAGTAGGGAGAGGGGGAGACTTTCGTATGATCAGCGGGTAGCTACCCTAGTGACCATCTATAAAGAGGGAAAGCCAAGGGACAGGTGCTCATCGTATAGACCTATCTCTCTGCTAAATGCAGAACCCAAGATCTTGGCCAAACTGTTGGCGACTCGATTAACCCCAGTTCTTAGTAAATTGGTACACCTGATCGGTCGGACTTTATGCCTCATCGATACATCGCCCTAAACTTGCGACGGCTCCATGGCGTGCTGGGCAGGATCAACACGGTCCAAGAAGCGGCAGTGGTGGTGTCGCTGGATTCCACAATGGCATTTGACACCGTGGAATGGGCTTATCTCTTCGTGGTGCTGAAAAAGCTAGGTTTCTGACCCAAATTCATTGGGTGGGTGCGGCTGTTGTATGGCGAGCCCTTGGTTCAGGCAGTGGTCAACAACAAAAAGTTAGTCACAGAAAAAAGAGGGGATCGAAGTACATGAAACCGCACCAGTCTGAACGTCTCAAAAAATGTTTTATTTTATAACAGCAACCAAGGTGCAAAGGAGCCTGAGACACAATCCCCTATGTCCCAAAATTAGGTAAACCAGGAGGGAACCAACAGGATACACTAGAAACATACAACGAGAAGTGGCCCTGCACACTTGCAAATATTTGATTTTTCAACAACCCACAAAAAAGTACAGTAATCATGAAAATGTATGCTTATACAAAAGAAATAACGTTATTCAGTTGGAGTTGGTTTTTTCATCTTTATTCATTTATGTAACCGCCAACGCGTTTCGTCCAAACATGGACTTCTTCAGGGCTACAAAGATACATGAAAAAAATACTATTTACAAACAAAATACATATATACGTTAAAAACAGTTTATACAAAGATATACATTGTCATTCTAAATTTGTTATAGATTTCTTTTCTTAAGCATACAAAAAATAAATAAATACACATCATTATATGGCAAGTGTAAAAATACTATCCAAAATTTGATAAAAGGATCGTGTATTACAGAGACAATAATATAGAAGAGAATAATGGAGAAGCAAATGTCTAAAGAAAGATACTGCCTTATCTTTATTTTCTTAAGCCAAACCTAATACATTATCTATTATTATATTTGATTTAATAATAGCTCTAGTGCATAACCAAGTAAAATTAGTATTAATTAACGAATCGATTTTTAGTCAAACCGAAACAGGTAAAGTATATTTAATCACCATCTTGTAATGGTGCTAGTTACGTAAAAGCATGAAGGACAAAGCCAATAAAGGACATAAGCATACGCATCATTTTAGAACAGATTGAGAGTATATTGAAGCACCATCTTGCGAAGGGGCAAGTTACACAATAAGATAAAGAATACAGCCAGTAAGGGACATAGACAAACGCGTCATATTAGAGACGAGTCGATTCGTAAGAGAAGAACCATATATAAAACAGCTATATGATTTGGCAGATGTGAAATTATTTATGCACATATTTGTTAGTAACTTTAGTATAATATATACTATATACCTCAATTTGCAAATCCATAGATACAAATACAGTAAGATATGTGTGTCACACTAAGATAAGGTAGCAATATATTGCAGATATTCAACTGTCATGCTGAGTAAGTCTGATCAAAACTTTCATTTTCGTATTTTTATACACAAATATTTCAGTTAGCCCACGAAAACCATATAGGGGAAAGAAATCATATTACCCCTATATTGCTATGTTACGATTAAGTCTCTAATATCGATTGATGTCCTGTTATAGGAAATAATGAAATTCCCTATATATGATATAACCCAGAAATAAGTTTGCATCATGTAGTGATACTGTTCACAAGAAATAATGAAATTCCTTGTGAACATTCAAGCCCAGGGACACATAACGCAACCTGCAAATCCAGCGTGCTTCCATCAGCCTAAGTTGTAAAGTTCTGTTTCCTCCCCTGATATTAGCATCAATATGGTCTATAGCATGAAAAGTAATCTCCCTTTCATCGGGATGGTCATTTGCAATATGTTGGGCCACCGGATTTCTTATATCACCATTTTTGATCTCCCTTGCATGTTCTTGAATCCGAGTTTTTAGATTCCTAATACTACTACCAACATAGATTTTTTTGCATGTACAAATAATTACATAGATAGTGTATGTTGTGTTGCAATTGATAAAAGACATAATCTGATGTTCTTTTGGGCCATTATATTGGAAGACCTTCTTTTTATTCAAACCGTATTTGCAAACGGAGCAGTTTCCACAAATGTAAAAACCATTAGGTTTTGCTGGTAACCATGTTCAAAGAACAAATTTTGGTGTCACAACATGGCTAGGGCATATCATTTTCTTTATAGTAGTCCCTTTCCGGTATACTATTTTAGGTTTTTTTGAGACAAGATCAGGTGGAAGACTAGCAATTTTAAGCAAATGCCAATTTTTTCTCAGTATGTTAAAAATATGGTTGCTATATATCCCATATTCTGTAATAAATGCCAATTGATCATAGCTATTCCTGTCCCTCTCTCGTTTTTTATGTGTTAGAGTATCTTTTCTTTTTCTTAATCGGATTTTATTTTCAGCTTTCCTTAAGCAATTAGCATCATATCCTCTAACTTTAAAGTCCCTTTTTATTGTACAAATGTGATTCTCAAAGTTGATGTCCTCACTGCAGTTTCTGCGGATGCGTACCATCTCACAATATGGGATGGCCGCAATGGTAGTCTTAGGGTGACAGCTAGATGCATGTAACACACTGTTACAGGCTGTAGGTTTTTTGTATAAGTCACTGTGGATAGCACCCTCTTTTATGTAAAGCTTCAGATCTAAAAAGGTAATTTAATGCTTCGAGCTATTCACAGTGAATTTAATGTTCCGTTCATTGTTGTTAAGAAAGAAAAAATAGTCATTCAGTTCAGAAGTGCTGCCTCTCCATATCACAAAAACATAATCGATGTATCTAGTATAGAAGAGAATATTGTCAACCCATGCTTTAGCACCCGGTCCCCAGGCATGCTCCATCTCATACAAACCCATGAAAAGGTTGGCATAGGACGGAGCAAACCTGGAGCCCATAGCAGTGCCTCGTTTCTGGAGGAACCAGTCCTCCCCATGCATAAAAGCATTCTGCGTCCGGATCATTTCTGACATATCAAGCAACATATGGGTATGTTCCAAATGGCAGGCAATCCGTTTAAACAAAAAATGTTTTAGAGACCCAAGTCCATCTTCCAAACCAATACAGGTATATAAACTTTCTACGTCCATAGTTACAAACGTGAAAACATCCTCTTCCCATCCAAAATCTTCACAGTAATTCACTACTGTCTTTCAAATATGACGGGAGATTTTGTACTAACGGCTGTAGAAAAGTGTCAACATATTCAGCCAGATGTTCAGTGGGGCCACCGTTACCCGATATTATAGGTCTTCCTGGTGGGAATGATCCCCCTTTGTGGATTTTTGGGAGTGCATAAATGCAGGGATGTCTAGAGTTGGTAGCTGTTAGATACTTCTATTCTAGGTCAGTGATTAGACAAGATTCGTGCCAGTCACTTAGCCTGCTATTTACAAAAAGTTGTAGGTGTTTGAGTAAAGCCGTGGGACACGTCAGGGCTGTCTGTTGTCCCCACTACTATTTGCGCTCTCCCTTGAGCCGCTAGTAGCATGGATCCGTCGAGATCCGACAATCCGGGGCCTCCAGTGGACAGACTCATGGGAGGACCGTATCTCCCAGTATGTGGACGACATTCTCCTAAATCTTGCCTCCCCGAAAGCCTCGCTTCTTAACACCATTAACATATTTACAAACTTCGGGAAGAACTCTGGTTACTGGAACAACTGGGCCAAGTCGGTAATCTATGTCCTCAGCAGTGATCCCCCAACTCCCCTAAGGAACTGTCCAATCCAGGTGGCCTGAGACGGCTTCCGGTATCTGTGTGTTTTTATTTCAGCAGACCCAAAGACAGGGCGTGCACGGAATCTGTTCCCCCCTCTACAGCAATTAAAACGGGACGTCGCACATTGGAGGGCGCTCCCGCTATCTCTGCTGGGACGAGCAGCGCTTTTTAAAATGATGCCTTTGACCCATATCCTGTATACAGAACTACCCGGACCCAGTACGATATTTTAAAGACCTTGAAAGCCTCCAGCAAGAGCTGCTCTGGGAGGGCAGGCCACGCATAGCCTTACAAAAACTGGTACTATCATGGTATGATGGAGGAATAGCTCTCCCTGACATAAAAAAAATATTACTGGGCTGCTCACCTGGCTGCAATCAATCATTGCACGTATCGGTGCTGGGATGAGCCGGAGTATAGGATGGACAAATGGCAACTTCCCGGAGGTAACTTTAACAGAGCCATCTACTCCAGTGCTAAAAAGATCCCACTCACTGGACCTACCCTAAACTCAGTACACGTCTGGAGAGCAGTGAACAAAAGTTTGGGGTGGGACCAGAGGCTCACGCAGGCCACTCCATTATGGGATGCCAAGCAACTGGGAACTCTGCGGACCTCAAAAGGGTTTGAAAACTGGGATCTGATTGGGATCTCAAGAATTGGGGACCTGTGGCAGAAAGGGGCAGTGCTGTCCTTTGCCGCCCTGCAATAAGAGTATGAATTAGCCGATTCAGAATATTTCCGCTGTTTGCAGGTGCAGCATGCACTAATGTCGAACTTGCCCAAAGGGGAATCTCGCCCGGAATCGTCGCTGCTGGAAGACAGGTTGTTGGATGGCCACATGCCCACAAAAGCGATCTCCCTCACATACAAGAAACTAATAAACAACACCTCCGATCCACTCGTCCAGACCAGGGGGCGGTGGGAGAGAGACGATTAGAACTTGACGAAGAAGAGTGGCAGGAGGCATTGTCATCCCGAGAGAAGTCGCAATCTCTTCCAGACTCCGCCTGGTTCAATTGAAGAAACTATTTAGGGTTTATGTGTCGGGGGCCAGGCTTGTTAGTATGGGAAAAGCGTCTGATGGGATGTGCAGGAGGCAATGTGGTCAAGAGGGCACTTTAATGCACATAATATGGGAATGATTAACTATCCAGAGCTACTGGAAGGGGATACACAAGTGTATAAATCAGGTCAGAATCTCCAGAGACGCTGCAGCGGAGCTGACTTGGTGGAGTGTGCAGGGCAACCTGTCTCAAGGAAAACCCTTTCAGCCTCCTCCACCGGTGGCCACAGTGATCATGGATGCCTCCACTCTAGGGCGGCATGCTCTTCTGGGGGATCTGGAGGTCAAAGGTCTTTGGTCTCCGGAGGAAAGGTTGCTTCATATCGACCTTCTGGAATTGCGGGCGATACGTTTTGCAGTAAAGGCTTTCCTTCCTTCCCTTCACGGTCAGTCAGTTCAGGTCCTGATGAACAACACTACCGCAATGTAGTACATCAACAAACAGGGAGGTGTAGTGTCGTATCGCCTCTGTCGAGAGGCTCTGCGACTCTGGTCCTCGGCTCAGGGCCATCAGATTTGTGTGTTTTCAAATCATCTAGCCGGTGTGCTGAATGTTCGCGCGGACAGTCTCAGTCGGCGTTACTCGGCAGATCACGAGTGGCGGCTTCATCCGAAGGTGGTCCGTCGCATCTTTGCGATGTGGGGGTTTCCTCAGTTGGACCTATTTGCCACTCACGATAAACGCGCACTGCCCGGTGTTCTGCAGTCTCCAGTATCTGATGCAGGGGGCGCTGGGGGACGTGTTTCAATTGGATTGGAGCTTGCAACTCCTTTACGCGTTTCCTCCCATACCCTTGATTCCTCTGGTTCTGAGGAAGATTCGCCAAGACCGGGCCCAAGTCTTTTGATCGGCCCGTATTGGGCAAGAAGGGTGTGGTACACAGATCTTCTTCACCTCTCATCGCTTCCTCCGCTCTTCTCCCTTTCAGGGCAGACCTCCCTTCGCAGTCGCAGCAGCAGGTTCTACACCCCCACCTCCAGAGCCTGCACCTTCATGCCTGGAGATTGAATGGGGCAACCTGAGTTCCTTCTCGCTCCCGTCGGATGTGGTGGATGTTATTTTATCATCCAGGCGACACTCCACTAAGTCTATTTATTCCTCCTGGTGGTCTAGATTTGTCAAATGGTATGGAGAGAGGTCCATTGATCCTTTGAAGGCTCACTTGTCTGATGTTCTTCAGTTTTCGCTTTTCTTGGCCCAGCAGGGTTGTGCTGTGGCCACTGTTGAGGGCTATTTGTCGGCTTTGTCTGCTTTTCTATGTTTGCCGGATCAGCCGTCTTTATTTAAGTCCCCCATTGTTATGAGGTTCATTAAGGGACTTACTAATAGGTTTCCTCCCACTCCTTTCATTATGCCTCAGTGGGACATAAATCTTGTTCTTACCTTTTTAATGGGTTCTCCTTTTGAGCCTCTTCATAGTTGCCCATTGAGGCTTCTCTCTTTTAAGACGGTTTTCTTGATTGCCATTACCTCGGCTAGGATGGTAAGTGAGCTTCAGGCTCTTAGTTCTAAACCTCCTTTCTCGACCATTCATGCAGATACGTTGGTTCTTAGGACCAAGGCTGCATTCCTTCTTAAGGTGGTTACTCCTTTCCATTTGGGACAGTCCATTACCTTACCTACCTTCTATCCTCCCCCTCACCCTTCCAAGGAGGAGAGACTTCATTGTTTGGAGCCTAAGAGAGCGGTCCGCTTTTATTTGGACAGAACAAGAGATCTGAGACTGGACGATCAGCTCTTTGTGGGCTACGTTGGGCAAATGAAAGGCAAGGCTGTGCACAAGCGGACTCTCTCCAGGTTGATCATCTTGTGCATCAAGATTTGCTACGCCTTGGCCAAGAAGGACCCTCCTGAAGGTATCAGAGCTCATTCCACCAGAGCTAAGTCTTCTTCTTATGCTTTGGCTAGAGGTGTTCCTGTTATTGATATTAGTAAAGCAGCAACTTGGGCCTCCCTCCATACTTTTGCATAGCATTACTATTTGTATTCAGAGGTTAGGAGGGATGGTTATTTTGCTTGTTCTGTTTTGCAAGATTTTTTGGCCTAGTCAGGTGGACACCCTCCTCCGGGAGAGGTACGGCTTTGGGATTCTATTCAAAAGGTGAGGAATCCACAGGCAGAAGTATCCATCAGAAGAACAAGTTACTTACCTTCGGTAACGCTTTTTCTGGTGGATACAGTATCTGCCTGTGGATTCCTCACTGTCCCACCCGCCTCCCCATTGTCCACCTGCTTCTTCCAAAAAATGCTTTAACTGTTTGACATGAATGTTTTTAATATGTTTTTTTCATGCTCATGTTTAAATAATGGGAAATGCTTGGTCTGCTGCTCTTTTTCCATGCTTTTATTGGGTATACATGTGAAAATGTGTCGGTCCTCCCGTTTGCCTCGGTGGCACGGAAAAATGGGTGGAACTGACTTCTGATGGATACATCTGCCAGTGGATTCCTCACCTTGTGAATATCCCCTGCGCCAGCATTCCACGGAACTTTTCTTCCCCAGCATTCCACGTCGACGTGGGCGACGTCACAATACATCGGCTCCGCACGCGACTCCGTACGACGTCATCGGAGCCATAAGAAGCCCACGTCGGCGTGATGACGTCAGTTCCCTTTTTTCCGCGCCGTCGACGCGCAACGGTTTTTCCCAGTGCTCTCTAGATACTTTGTAATCTAGTGGTGTATTTTTGTTAAAATCGGTATGTCTTCGACGAGGAAGTCGGGCTTTAAGCCCTGTAGGGAGTGCGGAGGCCTGATGTCCATGACGGATCCGCATCAGAACTGTTTATGGTGTCTCTCCTCTGATCATGACGTGGATGAGTGCGGGTGCTGTAGGAGCATGAATCCTAAAGCGCTGAAGGAGAGGAAGACCAAACTCTTCATGAAGAAGATCGGTGAGGAGAAGAGAGGGAGGAAAAAGGAGAAGTCCAGGCGAGAGTCTTCGACTTCGAGGTCGTCGAAGTCGAAGAAGCACCATAAGAAGAGGAAGCATTCTTCTCGGCGTCGGTCCTCGAAGTCTAAGAGGTCGAGGTCGGCTTCGCCTCGTCGACGTCAGAGCAAGGTCTTGTCTCCTTCGCCTTCTCCTGATAAGTCTTCGAAGTCTCCCTCTCCGAAGCGGACTCCAGCTCGTTCCCCGACGCCGTCTCCGGCGCCGTCCAAGGCTTCGACTCCGGGTCGGGTGGAATCTGATGTGGAGCAGGAGCAGGAAGAGTCTGTTCCGGTGCCTGGTGACTCCGCGGCTCCGGTGGAGGATTCTGAGGAGCCGGTGACTCCACAGGAGGATACAGGGGCAGTTCCTTATCCCCAATTCCCGGCTCCAGGTACGGATCCTTCGGGATTTCTGAATGCCATGTATGGCATTTTTCAGAGAGCATCCTTCCCATCCGGAGCACCAGCAGGTCCCGTGGGTCCGATGGCGTTTTCTCTGGGAGTGCCGCAGCAATACGCTCAGGCTCCTTTTCTGCCTTTTATGCCGATGGCGCCTTCTTGGCAGTTTCCGGCGCCGGTTGGGAATCCGGCTCGACCTCGGATGGATGGTCAATCTTCGGAGCCTTCTCTGACGCCGAGGCCGACTCCATCGACGCCGCATCCGGCGCCGCCGACTCCACCTGTGGCGCCTCCGACGCGGTGCCTTTGGCTCCACCGACGCCGCGTACGACGTCGACGACGCCGGCTCCCCGGATCCGATCGAGGCGGGAGGCCCAAAGGGTTTTGGAGGAGGAAAGATATCGGGCTGAGGTGGAAGAAGGTGAAGTCGACTCTTCTTCGGATGAGTTTGGAGGTATAGAGGTAGCAAGTGGTTTGGATACCACCCCGGAGTGGGAGCATGGTTCTGCAAGGTCTTCTCCACCACAGGAATTGGCGCCCTACCATGTTGTGATCAAGAAGGCCGCGGAGTTGTTAGATCTGCAGCTGCCCTCTGTGGAATACAAGTCCAATCTGCTTACAGAGGTGTTGCACTCTCCGACGTCGGCTTCGGAGCCTTTGTTACCTTTCAATGAGGCTCTCTTGGAACCAGTGTTGGAGGTGTGGAAGAAGCCTCTATCAGCTCCGGCAGTTTGCAGGCAGGTGGCAAGGAGATACAGGGTTGCGCCAGGAGACCCGGATTTTTTATCCACGCATCCTTCTCCGGAGAGCCTAGTGGTGCAGGCTTCATGTTCTAAACATGCTTCGGGTGCTTTCCCCCAATCTCCTGCTGATAGGGAGTCAAAGAAAGTTGATCAGGCGGCCAAAAAGACTTTCTCCTCAGGAAGTATGGCGTTGAAGTCATCAAATGCCACATGCTTGCTGGGGCGTTATGTTCATGCCCTGATGGACTCTATAAAAACTTTGGCCCCTAAGTTACCTGAGGGGGATAAGTCGTCCTTCATGGAGGTTGTGGCGGACACTCAGGCAGCTGCCAGGCAGGTGATCCAGTCTGGGCTGGATACGGCGGACTCTGTGGCGAGGATTATGGGGTCGTCCATTGCCGCAAGGAGACAGGCTTGGCTCCGTTCCTCAGGGTTTTCTGCAGATGTCCAGGCCACGCTGGTGGATCTGCCCTTTGATGGACAAAAGTTGTTTGGGGAGAAGGCAGATTCTGCCCTTCAACGTTTTAAGGACAGTAGGTTGACGGCGAAGTCCTTGGGTCTGCAGGTTCCTGCTAAAGGTTCAACTTTCCGTAAGGCTAGGGGATTCGGAAGATCATCCTTTCGTTCCTTCCGACAGCCACAACAGCAGCAGCAACAACAGCAGCAGAATCCCCTCTATCGCTCCTATAGAGGGAAGCAAAGGGGTCGGAGAGGTTCTGGTCGTAACCCCTCTTCTTCCTCCTCCTCCTCTGCTCCAAATGAGGCTTCAGGGAAGCAGCCCTAGATCCCCCATCCTGGATCATGTAAGGCCTGTGGGGGGTCGGGTGTCCTACTTTCTACGGGGTTGGAAATCTGTTACAACCGACCTTTGGGTTTTGAACCTCGTAGAGACTGGGTACGCCCTTCCCTTTCGGGAGTTTCCTCCCCCTTACCCTCCTTGCCAAGGTTATTGCTCGGAGGACCACCTGCTTCTCCTGCAGAAAGAAGTTCAAGCCTTGTTTCAGAAGGGCGCAATAGAGGTGGTTCCGGAGCAGGAAAGAGGTCAGGGATGCTACTCCCGGTATTTCCTGATCCCCAAGAAGGACGGCAGATTGCGTCCGATTCTGGACCTCAGAATCTTGAATTTTTACCTGAAACAGGAGAAGTTCAAGATGCTGACCCTTGCGCAGGTTCTTCAAGCGTTGCAGCAAGGAGACTGGATGGTGTCGCTCGACTTGCAGGACGCGTACTTCCATGTCCCAATCCTGAAGTCGCACAGGAAGTATCTCCGTTTTACGGTTGGGTCGCAACATTATCAGTTTGCGGTCCTCCCGTTTGGTCTTACTACTGCACCTCGAGTCTTCACAAAGGTGATGGCAGTGGTGGCTGCTCATCTCAGGAGGTCGGGGATTCCGGTTTTTCCCTACCTGGACGACTGGCTTCTGAAGGCAGAGTCCCCGGAGATGGTGCAGCGTCATCTGCAGGTGACAGCTCAGCTGTTGTTCGACTTGGGTTTTTCAATCAATGTGCCCAAATCTCACCTGGTGCCCTCTCAACGCAACCTGTTTATAGGGGCAGTACTGGACACTACTGTGTGTCGAGCATTCCCTCCTCCTCAAAGGATTCTCGACATTCAGGAGATGGTCCCTTTATTCCACAGTGGAGCGGTTGTTCCAGTTCTGAAGGTCCTTCGCCTGCTCGGTCTGTTCGCTTCCTGCATTCTGTTGGTCAACCATGCACGCTGGCACATGAGGGCGCTCCAGTGGTGCCTCCGCAAGCAGTGGTATCAGCACAACGGGGATCTCGGGGAGTCGATCAAGATCTCCGGAGAAGCTGCAGCGGATCTGTCTTGGTGGAGCGTGGAGGGCAATCTGTCCCAAGGAAAGCCTTTCCATCTACCTTCATCGGTGGCCACAGTGATAACGGATGCCTCCACCCTAGGGTGGGGAGCTCATCTGGGGGATCTGGAGATCAAGGGTCTTTGGTCTCCAGAGGAAAGGATGTTTCATATCAACCTTCTGGAATTGCGGGCGATTCGTTTGGCACTCAAGGCCTTCCTCCCTTCCCTTCGCGGTCAGTCAGTTCAAGTCCTGACGGACAACACGACCGCGATGTGGTATATAAACAAACAGGGAGGAGTAGGGTCTCTTTGTCTCTGCAGAGAGGCCTTACGACTATGGTCCTGGGCTCAGGACCATCAGATTTGTCTGATGGCAAATCATCTGGCCGGGGTGCTGAACGTGCGTGCGGACAGTCTCAGTCGGCAGTTCTCCGCCGACCACGAGTGGAGGCTCCATCCGGAGGTGGTTCGTCGCGTCTTTCGGACGTGGGGGACACCTCGGGTGGACCTGTTTGCCACCCGAGAGAACGCGCACTGCCCGTCATTCTGCAGTCTCCAATATCCGATGCAGGGGGCGTTGGGGGACGCGTTTCAGTTGAGTTGGGGCTCACGACTCCTTTACGCGTTTCCTCCCATACCCTTGATTCCTCGGGTTCTGAGGAAGATTCGCCAAGACCGGGCCCAAGTCATTTTGGTCGCCCCGGACTGGCCAAGAAGGGTGTGGTACGCAGATCTTCTCCACCTCTCCTCGTGCCCTCCGCTCCGTCTCCCTTTGAGGACAGACCTCCTCTCGCAGTCGGAGGGGCAGGTTCTACACCCCCACCTCCAGAGCTTACACCTTCATGCCTGGAGATTGAACGGGGCAACCTGAGTTCCTTCTCTCTCCCACCTGATGTGGTGGACGTTATTTTATCGGCCAGGCGACACTCCACCAAGTCCATATACTCCTACAGGTGGTCTAAGTTTGTAAAGTGGTGTGGAGAGAGATCCATTGACCCTTTAAAGGCTCATCTTTCTGATGTGCTTCAGTTTGCTCTTTCCTTGGCTCAGCAGGGCTGTGCAGTGGCCACGGTCAAGGGCTACCTTTCGGCCTTATCGGCATTTCTGTGCCTTCCAGATCAACCTTCGTTGTTTAAATCTCCGGTTGTTCTGAGGTTCATCAAGGGCCTTACAAACATGTTTCCTCCTACTCCATTTGTAATGCCTCAGTGGGACCTTAATCTTGTCTTAACCTTTTTAATGGGGTCCCCATTTGAGCCTCTTCATAATTGTCCTTTGAGGCTGTTGTCCTTTAAGGTGGTTTTTCTTGTAGCCATAACCTCGGCAAGGAGGGTGAGTGAGCTTCAAGCTCTTAGTTCCAAACCTCCTTTTCTTACCTTACATGCTGAAAGGATGGTTCTCAGGACCAGGGCTGCTTTCCTGCCAAAAGTTGTTACTCCTTTCCATTTGGGGCAGTCTATTACCCTCCCTGTTTTTTATCCACCCCCTCATCCTTCCAAAGAAGAAGAAAGACTCCATCGCCTTGACCCGAAGAGGGCTATGAGTTTTTATTTGGACAGGACCAAGGACTTTCGTATTGATGACCAGCTTTTTATTGGCTACGTTGGTCGTTCTAAAGGTAAAGCGGTGCACAAGCGCACGCTGTCAAGATGGATTATACTGACCATCAAGATCTGCTACGCCCTGGCTGGTAAGACTCCTCCTGAGGGTATTCGTGCTCACTCTACTAGAGCTAAGTCTTCAACATCTGCTCTGGCCCTGGGTGTTCCTGTGGCAGATATTTGTAAGGCCGCGACTTGGGCCTCCCTCCATACTTTCGCAAAGCATTATTGCTTGGACTCTGAGATGAGGAGGGAGGGCCACTTCGTGCGTTCTGTCTTGCAAGACTTTCTGGTATAGAAAGGTGGACACCCTCCTCCGGGAGTGGGGACTGCTGTGGGAATCTATTCACAAGGTGAGGAATCCACAGGCAGATGTATCCATCAGAAGAACAAGTTACTTACCTTCGGTAACGCTTTTTCTGGTGGATACAGTATCTGCCTGTGGATTCCTCACTGACCCACCCGCCTCCCCGTTGTCCACCTTTGTATACCATGGAATAGGTCTTGTTTGAAATGTTTGTATATTCTCTTGTACATTTGTAGGAAATGCTTGTTTGATTAGCATTCCTTTGTTTTTGTATGCTATGTATATGTATTGGTATTCTGTATACTGTGTATACTTGGAGTTGTCGTTGGTTCACCTGTTCGCCTCGAAGGCACGGAAAAAATGGGTGGAACTGACGTCATCACGCCGACGTGGGCTTCTTATGGCTCCGATGACGTCGTACGGAGTCGCGTGCGGAGCCGATGTATTGTGACGTCGCCCACGTCGACGTGGAATGCTGGGGAAGAAAAGTTCCGTGGAATGCTGGCGCAGGGGATATTCACAAGGTGAGGAATCCACAGGCAGATACTGTATCCACCAGAAAAAGCGTTACCCAAGGTAAGTAACTTGTTCGTCAGCACGCCGACGAGGTCATCTTATGGCTCCGATGACATCATACGGAGTCACGAGCAGAGCCGTGCTATTATGTCGAAAGAATTTACGCGGAATGCTGGTGCAGGGGGTAATCAAAAGGTGAGGAATCCACAGGCAGATACTGTATCCACCAGAAAAAGTGTTACCGAAGGTAAATAACTTGTTCAATAGTGACACAATTGAAGCAGGTCACCGAACTCCGATCATTGCATACTTGGGAAGTCTATGCCCTGGAATCCGTTATGTTATGCTCTAAAAAATGAGTAAACCATACAGCTAGATTCCTTGATCTTGCTTGCAAAATGCACTTCAACACTTCATTGGAAGACCACATGGTCCCCGTGGGTGCCTCTTTGGAGACAGAGAAGTGGAAAGCACAGCTTTACTCAGGGACGAAATATGGAGTCATCTGAAAAATCCTCTCGCGCAACAATGGTATGAGCACTTAATCAGCCTTGGATCTCTGGACACCCTAAACACTGTCCTAGTAACAAGAAGGCCACCTTGGCAACTGTGATACAGCCCAACATCCAGTGCATGACCATACCCCAACTTGGTAATATCCTCTTCCCCTTTGCTATGTCCTATTGATGCAGTATTGTTAGCCCTGAGTAATATAAACAGCTACATGTCTTTCTATGATGTATCATATGTTTGTTGTAATTCTGCCATACTGCAAATTGCTTCTACATTTCTTCAGTCGCACAAGGTATCTCTCGGAACTTGCTGTCTTAATAACCGTGCATTGTTGAATGTCTGCTAAGTTCACATTTTTCCAAACGTTTCATGTTTATTATGCATGCTCTTAATGTATCCTGGCAGAAAGTGTAATGTAATAAGCAGGACAATGTTTAATTAATCCTGGTTAACCCTATTTGAACATGCATGAAGTCCATGTATAAATGTGTGCCGTCAAGAACAAAAAATTCTGAAATAAAGACTTTTTTTTTTAATGTCCGCACTCTCACAAAGGCCGAGTTTGCACTGCTACAGAAAAATAAGATTTGAAAGGAAAGTGCCTCAAACTGACCCTGGGACCTTATACAGTGTATTCACGTTCCCCTCTCTTGAAAATATGTATAAAAGAGGGAGTGTAATTACCCCTCTTTTTCAGTTCCAGTTATTCTTGACAAAGAAAAGGGGCTCAACATAAAGAGCTGCTGTGCAACCAGGACTGGTGTCTTCATTACGGCTACTCTCCCAGAAGGATGGGGCATCCTCTGCAGTCTGCAGCTTGCTGGAGAAGCTGTGGACCTCCCTAGGGCTTAGACATCTGCCTGCTTGTTCAGAAAGGGAAGAAGAGTGCTTCACCCTGTAGGAGGAGAGACAGCCCAGAAGGTGAAGCCCAGCTGTGTCCCCCTGGTATATGAAGTCTTAAGAAGAAGCTGGCTATCCATTGGGAGCGACATCGGGATCAACCTGTGCTGTAAGAGGTCATCCGTTCTCCCACAACCCGGTGCATAGCTCTGTGCCAATTGGCATTTACAGTCACAAGACTGATGCTGCCAGCATGTGGCACAACCACAATGGACCAGTTGCTCCTGAAGCAAGACATCTGTCTTGGCCCAGAAGCTTCACCTGCTAGCGATGCCAGGCAAAGAGGCTATAACTGTCAAAGACACCTGGCCCAGAGGTCACACCTGCCACAGATGCATGGCACAAAAGTCTCATCTCCCAAAGCTCAGCCTACCCAACCTACCAATCCAACACCTGAAGCGATCCATAGGAAATTTGACCACAGCTGCAGTTGGAGACATCACCCAAAACACAGACCAGTGTATGCAGATGCACACACCAACTGCCTCCCGCCGGGCCGAGACCTTTGGCGAGTTGGTAACAGCGGGCATGGTCTACAGAGAATGAGAGACTGTAAACGCCAGGAAAGCCAAACCACAATACTAAATTAACCTTAGCAGTAAAGAACTTTATGAACTAATGTATCAGTTGCATAAGGTCAACTGCTTAGTAAAACTTGCACCTCTGCATAATTTTGTCTAAACCCGACTTATGGGAGGGGGCTGCCCTAGACACAGGGGCCAACACTGTAAAGCTGGCAGGTGAATGGGATTGGAGGTACTAATAGCCCAGGGGTGAAATCTTTTAAATCCAATATAATCTAATTGTTTAGTATTTCCTACCTCTGTTATATTAAAATTACTAACAAGAAAATAGTATGTGGTTTAGAAAACTTATGTAGGCCCTTCAGAAGGGATCAGCCCTTAGTTTCCAAAATTTTTCATTTGGAGATTGATCTTTGAAACAGAGGGATTATAGCCATTCCTGCTAGGTTTGGGCGAAGGGGTCAGTTATACCTTTCCTCTATTCTCAGCTATGCCAGCAGGTCTGAATCCTGCAAGCAAAAAAGCAAATATCATCATTGGTGATGATAGGTCATTGAGATTCCAATTATTTTCAGAAGTTTCCTGGAATTTTCTGTTTTTTCTCCTTCAGGATAAATACGTGCTGATGAATCCTAGAGTAAAAAAAAAAAGTATTTTAGCTTCTGCTTCATCAGTCTGTGGGGAGGATGTTAGACAGTCTGGCCCAATGGGCATGCTCTTTTAAGAGTCCTTGGCACCACTTACTATTGATAGTTGGAAATCTGAAGGGGATAGTTTAAAATATATCTTTTTTTATTGAGTTTAAATTTTAATTTCAACTGATACACATATGCGTTTCGTCGGGCCTGTAGACATCAACAATCTCTAAGTATTCATCATGTAAAAAAGAAAAATATCATTCTATCCATGTGTTTCAGTACATTACTGATATTCAGGGCTCAACAACAAGTCTGTCAAAGATGGAGCTTTGGTCGTCGTGGCAATTGCTATGCATCAGAATCTAATAGCTGATCATGTATAAAACATTTACTCATAAAACTTAATAGCAACAAGAGCGTCCAGTAGAGCCAGGAAGGCTATGCGTGTAATGGTCTAATTATTCTAATGACAGGCGGATCATACATACATTCAGCGTAAGTTAATGGTCTTGCAGGGACGAGGTCGGGGTCACAAGAAGGAGTTGTGGGTTTTCGTCCTTAGCTAGGTCTCAGATGGAGGTTGTTTTTATTCATGGCGGTGTTGTGGCTTGTAGGGTTTCAGGAGATCTGAAGGCGATAGTTGAGCTAATTGGTGTATGAAACAGTATTTTATAGTTCAATTGCAGTCGATTTGCAGTGGATCTGGTTTATGTCCTAAATTTTCTTTGCAACGTCAGGTGAAGGAAAACATGCAGAACCATCATTATGATGATATTGGCGATCTCAAAGGTCACATTTGCTGAATGGCTAACAGTTGGAGAACAAGTTCAGGTCTGTCAGTAATTCTTACGTTAAGCCTAGTTTTTAGTTGAAACAAGCCTGTGTACTGCAGAGCCTAAAGTTTAGAAAGAAATCGTACATGGTCCTTCAGTCTTGTGTGAACTCACAGTTGTTGATTTTCACCAAGAAAATATTTTTTTATGGTGTCATCGTCCACTTTGGCTCGATGTATCAGATGGATAAAGCCGCAGTCTGAAATACACACGGTTAGTAAGGAGGACACTTGGTCTCATGGACAGTGATGATGGTTTCAGTGCCTTTTAGTGATAGCCAGATTGAAGGTAATTATCAAGGCCACAAATTTGTCTCCAAATTTTGATGGCTACATTTACATGCAGTTTCCACTTCTTAAAAATCCTCCTGGGCATCAGACTGGATATGTAATTTTTGCAGCAGTTCCTCTTCGTAGCTAGGTGGTTTTGTGTGACTCAAGCCTCAGCTCAAGACCCCTTTCTGGATATGCACTCACTGAGAAATATAGAACCCTATTCAGCTTGCTGATGTCGCTTCCTGCCCTTTTTATCACACCAGAGGACGAAATGAGACTGGCACAATAGACTGAGTAATGCCGTTATACCCAACAGAACTTCTATTGGACCTTATCAGCAAAATCTTAAAGAATATTATTCAAAATGGGTAAGCAGGCAGTGAGGAAGCTGACAGTATCCATCATAAAGTTACTACGGTAGGCAGGTACCCTCTTCTGATGAAAACTTTTACCTGCAAATTTTTATTTTATATCAAAGCAGTAGCTCCATGGAAAGACTGAGGAGTTGATCATACCAAAAAGTCTTGCAGTATGAACCTGACAAAATTACCATCTATGCAGACTTCAGAGTTGAAGTAATATTGTGTGGTAAAAGTGTACACCAAAAACCACATCATAGCCTGACAGATGTTCAGAACAAGAAACACGCTTGGCCATGGTGGAATGCTCCCTGCTGCCTGCACTGGGCATTTTCTTAGCAATGGAATAGCACAACATGATGCATAGGACAATTTATTCTTCCTCTGAATCACATTACCCTTTCTGGCACCTGCAAAATCAAGGAACGTCTGGTCATTAACATGATGGTCCCAAGTTCTGTAAGGGTAAAAGCCGATCGCCCAATGAGGCTCCGAGTGATGCAATCTTGTTTCCTTTTTCATAAAGTGTGGAGGAAGAAAGAACACTGGTAGAGTAATCGACTGTCCCGCATGAAACACAGAAACCATCAATGGTATGGAGGAAGCCCTCATCCGAGGTAGTAAATTGTCCACTAGGATCATATTAAGTTTTAATGCAAAACAGATGAGCCAAGACACAAACAAACATCAGAATGAGGCTTGAAGCAGAAATATGTGATTCAAGTTGCTATGACAGAAGTTCACTAAATGTGGGCTCAAAGAATGAGAGCTTCTGTGAAGCAACAGTGATACTTATATTCGGCCTTGAAATAGTGATTGTGGCAACAGGTCACATGGTTAAAGAAATGTGAAACTAGAAAATGTCCCTTGGATTGTAGGCATGTAGGGCTAGGTATACGTTTAACTTGAACAGGACAGGATTTCCCTATTCCTGCCTATCCCTGTGCCCCAGCTGATCCGGAGCACGCGTTCCTGTGGCTCCATTATTCTACTACCAGCATTGCCGTCCTGCTCTCCAACTGAAGACGCCAAGTTCCTGCAAATTCTCCAGCACCGGTTCCCCAATGATAAGCTTGAATTAGTCACACTGCATGATTCCCGATTCACACAGCAGATGGCAGATTTTCTATACAACAATAAGGCTGCCTGAAATATTGATCTCATAAGTTTTCGCTTGTCTTCCCATGCCCTGTGTTTGTCACTCCCTCAGGATTCCGGTAACTGGAACCAGGCTACCATGGACTAGATAGCTGCTGCTGCAGTCCTCTCCTCATGCCGGCTGGCAATTGAAGAACATTTTGCAATTAAGTGATCATACTAAATAGCACTCTAATCGCCGAAAGGAGGACAATTTGTTTTTGTCCACAAGGACACTAATTGCCATCCCTTGCATGTTCCTGCGAAGTCTTGAAGGATCGCCTTCCCCCATACCAGAAACTGGACGCTCTTGCTCCCATCCTGATGATAACCGTCTATCAAACAAGTTTGAAACGCCATCGACAACAAACCTATAGAGACCCCTAACATATTGCTGTAAATGTTTTCTATAAAAAGGAGTCCTATGTCTTTTTTAATTGTGATGCACTTTGTTTTTATCTCTTCACTCTTCACTGCACCTTTCTTCACCGCAAGCATGAGCACTGAATCTTTTCTACAAAAACGAGCGTATATTTAATTTGCAATTTTTAATGAATGAATTCATTGCAAAAAATCCTGCCTTTACTGTATGCCTTGGTATTGTAGAAGTGTATATACTCTTGGTCTTCTACTAAGAGAAGCAAGTTCTTCTTTCTTTTCATATCACGGGGATAAACATCCTAGTGAACCATTGTTTACCTAACATATTGATGCCTGCAGGGGGCATATTCTTAGCAATTAAATAGCACAACATGATACATAGGACAATTCCTTCTTACCCTGAGCCACCTTACCCTTTCTGGCATCTGCAAAATCAAGGAACATCTTATCATTAACATTATGATCCCAAGTTCTGTAAGGGTAAAAGCAGAGAGCCCGATGAGGCTCTGAGTGATGCAATCTCTTCCTTCTTCATAAAATGTGGAGGAAGACAGAACACTGGCTGAGCGATTGAATGTCCCGTATGAAACACATAAACCATCTATGGTTGGAGGAAGCCGTCATCTGAGGTAGAAAATTGTCCATAGAGATGATATCAGGTATTACTGCAAAACAGATGATCCAAGACACAAACACAAATCGGAATGAGGCTTGAGGCAGAAATGTGTCATTTTAATTTGCTATGAAAGAAGTTTGCTAAATGTGGGCTCAGAGAATGAGAGCTTCTGTGAAAAAACATTGAGACTTATTATTGGGCTTTAAAATAGTGATCGTGGCAACTAATCATAAAACTCAAATTGCAATTTGCGACTGATGTTTTTTTTTAAGAAGTAAGGAATTTTACAAACGGAACTGTATACCAATAGGTCATTTCTTAAAATTCTGTTTCAGAGTGGTTCGCACTCCGACCTACTGTATCAGTGTTAGTCAGGTTGGTCACAAATTGTGATATCACAGGGATGTGGCCTGCTAAGGTCAGCCACCCTACACTAGACAGCTACCAACTCCCAAACAAACTTCTTTTTTTATAGATTCATAAAAAGAAAGAAGTACTAAGTGGGTGCCTTGTCTTTAGCAAATGCATTACGACCCCAACTCTGGAGCCAAGGAGGTCAGATTACGGTCAAAAAGCATGGATACATGTTATACTGACTTGGTATCTGGATGTGATCTCCACACCACATCCATTCCAAATGCCAAAGCGGTATGGGGTTGCAGTCTTATTTCAGCAGTTGGTAAAAGTTACTGACTTCTACAATGGGATTGTTACATTAAAACATTTTTTTTAACTGTTCCAAATACCAAATAGGAGTGTTTGCAACTGTTAAAATGATTAGTATATCTGGCCCTTAATGTTTTTGATAAAACTGGTGTCAGCAGTAAAGATTTTGAGAAGGCATAATCCTTGAGAATCTTAAATTCCCCATTAGAATAGCTAGAAAAAGGATCATTAATGTTACTGCACTTTCCTTTAACTGAAATGTGGGCTTAAAACATAGTGTATCATTTAATTCTGGTCAAACCATTTTTTAAATGTATTCTTTATTTTGCAAAGAGAAAGCTGCCACAGCGATCTCATCCAAACTGCACCTTATCATTGTTTTAACAGTTGCAGTGCAAATTTGAACAACTCAAGAGACTTCATCAAGATGAAAGACTCAAGTTGGAAGAAAAAAGGAAGCAGTTGGAAGATGAGATGATTTTATTCAATAAAAAGAAGATGGCAAATGAATTACTACAATCCCCAAGTTCTGGAGGGTCCTTCAATACCAGCTTAAAAAAGGATCGTAAAAAGTAAGTCGACAATTGAGTGGTATTCCCATTTCACTTTTAATGCCAACAAGCCATCTAATCTTAGTCACATATTTGTCTCTGTTCAGAATCTGGCCTTTGTATCTTTCTGCTCCCTCCACTTCCCTTCTTCTTTTTCTTCGTACCTAGTCCTTACCTTATGCACATTCAAGGACTACCTTGTTGCACAACTAGCATGGCTAAGGTAAAAGTAATGAAGTGAAATGTAAGTTGAGTTTGAACCATTTCATTCATTCAAGCCCTTGCTATACAGCAGCAGTATTGCCATTAGTAAACATAACATGTTTGTAAAAAGCAATTGTTAAGAATCTTTCGCACTGTCTTAGTACTGAAAATTGTTGGATGTTCTCTAAAAATAATGCCAGTTGTACAACAGCCAACAACAGATGTGCTTACCATCACACACATTGTCCTGGCATGTGTGGGCATGGAGAACATTAGAACCTAATATGGTGATTTTCACTACAGCTATGAAGAGTATCTCTAATATAGAAGAAAAGACAGAGACTCTACCTGATACATATAGGAAGGTACTAGAGATAGTAGAACCTTAAGATAGCTGCAGCATCATTCTGTGCATGAGCAAGACTTATAGAGAAGTAATGCTCATGTGTTATGACAGAGCTCAGTTGGGTGATATGTTGACTTGCTCAATACCTGCATCATTAACATAATAAAAGGGCAGAAGGAATTGTCTAAGGTGGACAAAATGCATCAAATAATATATGTGTCGGACTCCTGAGACAACTAACATAGAGATACGAACGTTGCTTAGGGAACAACGTGGAGCTCACTAGTCTCCTTCCCTGTCGACAGTGCTGAACACGTCCAAGACTGTGTTGGGTGCTGACAGTAAATTGTGGGGAAGGGGTATTTGGATAAGTGAAAGCAGACTCATGCAGATCGTCTCGTCAGATGTAGGTTCTCTCTGATTTTCTTCAGTCTCTCACGAATTATGTTTTTTATACTAAACAGAACACAACATTAATGTTCCTATTTGAAATTGTATTACCTTATATTTGCATTCAGTTTTTTAATTTACGGGTATTTCAATTGAATGGTAACATTCTACAGGAAATGAGACATACAGATTTACTCTTGTAACTAATGACGGTGATAAACAGTCAACATATCCGTGGCACAGTAGTAAACATCAGCACATGAATGGCACAGTACCTTTATTTTGTTAGAGCCAAAAGAATCATCATGAAACTGTTCTTGATCCATTGTCCTATAGCAGATGTCAATGCTCCACAATTTGCAACAACAATATAATATAAAGGTTCTGACAGGATGGCACAAGACACAGTTGTTACAACACAACTTTAGGCTGTGGCAGAATCCCTGGGGCAGGGGTCAGTATATGGGCAACAGAACTCCCAAAATACAAACAAGTAACATCAAAGTCTCCTTCCAGTTATCACTAACCTACGGTGTCTGTAGAACGCAGTAAGAGGTTGAATAATTCCAAGGGTGAAAGGAAAATCTTTTAGGAGATGCCGCAGTATTCATTTCAAGACATGCTTCAAATAAAAAAACTTGTGGGAGGTGTTCTTAATGTCTGATGTGTAGGTCATCCCGACTGGAGTACTAGTACTCGGGGGAAGAGCTTACCTCAAGCACAGGAATACAGGGGAAGAGAAAAGAGGCTTTTTGATGTAATAGAGGTCCATTCCTCAGTTTGGCTCATTGGTTCCTCAGTGATGGGCTATCTCTGTAGACTTTCTGCTTTCTGGACAGCATAATGGTTAGAGAGATTCTGGATCTCATTGGCCCACCCTGCCACATAGAGCAGAAAATAGTCCCTCAGGTTTCTTGGTCCCACTTAATGTACTGTTTTGTGAGCCATTGTTAATAATGCAAAGGGTACCCATGACTGTTTTTGGAAATCAAACAGTGGGAAACTTGAGTGATGTGATCTGCCAGGTATAATTCAAAATAGCCCTTACCTGATTTTATTCCTGCTCAGCCACATATTGGCATAGTGTTGGTGGAGGATGTACAGTGATTTCCATAGTCCAACCTTGAGTGCACTAACATTCTAATGAGAGCTTCAGTGACTTGCGTGCTCAGGAGGTGCTCTTAGCCAGTTACCTTCTATAAGTGCAGGCCTTGGCCGTCTACAGAATCTGCCTGTTCGTACCACAAAAAATGTTTCTGAGGCAGAATAAAAAAGGAGACCCAGAGGAAATATGAAAATCCGGCCCCATCTAATCCCAACATCCTGACTTTAGTATCTGTCCCATTAAATGCAAGCATACATTAGCCCACCTACCTTTTGCTGCTCATCAGGCAGTCTGTAAAGATATATACCTGCTTGTTTCCCATTTTCACCACCAGTTCCTTATCAGTTATGTACATCTGAAAGTTCAGATAATTCATCCTTGAAAACTAATCCAGTGGCTCCATATTAAATAGGGATTGGGACAGGACGGAGTCTTGCGGTCACCCAAGTAAACAGTTTAGGGAGCTGAAAAATACGGACTAGTCAAAAATGTTGTTTCCGGTCCAAAATATCTGATTCCTATTTTCTTTAAATGAGCCCAACCATATATTTGGCACACCAAGTGTGGCAACCTCCTCTACACACTTAGTAAGAGAGATTGGTCAATGGTGTTTAAAGTGTCCTAAAGGACTTCACATAATTAACACTGCCGAAGGTTTCTTCACATCTTGAATGGCTTGCATCACCAGAAATAAGTGGTACTCCTAGTTCACCCACTTTTCCACTTAGACACCTCACCCTGACTATCACCTTTCCTACAGATCCTCGCCAAAATCCCTCCTCCTCTGGATTTGGTAGATGACTTTTGGGGTGTCGCTAAGGGAAGTGATTGTCTTTCCCCATCCACAATTCCTGTGCTGTAGGAACTTGTGTGCGTGGGCTTTGTTTTGACTGATCCCTCACTGCTCAGTGTTTACTTCAAGTTCAAATAACAATAATCAAATACCAAATGTATCCATAAAAGTGCAGAAATGCACGCATTAAAAATACATACTAAAATACATAAAAACCGTCTATAAAAATGATCAACTGAATTTCAGTGTGCCATCAAATAACAGACGCAATACATCGGGCATTATTGCTAGTCTGCTCAGTATTTATAGAACCACAAGCTTGTACTGCTGCTCTCAGAAATGCGCCTAGAGTGAATTATCACTTCATCATCCATAAACTGAAAGAGTACAATCTGATAGAGACTTCTAGCTGCAGATTCCTTACCTTTGAAATCCCCAGGTTGGATCCGGAAATGTTTGCGTGAGCAGTACTCCTTGCGCGCAATGTCGAGTGGCTCCATTCGGCTCCGCGTGACATTGTCGGCTTCATTAGCATCAGTTATGACGGTGTGGTCACCTATATCGGCGCCACCCAGGCACGCGGATGTCAGTTCTTTTCTTTCCGTGCCAGTCAAGCACTGATCTGGGACCGCAGGGACGAGATCGGACGCTTTTTAGACTGTGGTATGTAATACATGGATAAATCATTGCCTTGAGAAAGCCCTCCACGAAGTAGGTGCCACCGGCGAAACACGTGTCGGCTGTTTTGCTTTTCTTCCTGTCTGTGGACTTAATCACCCGCACTAAATAAATCATTTTTAACACTACGAATATGAGTGCGTCGTTCCTCCTCAAAAGAACTCCGGCAAACATGTTGAACCAAGAGCTCATGGGTACAGCTCCTTGAGGAGTAAGTGCCCAACACATATTGGGTCCTGCCTCTGATGCGGCCGCCTTTTGAACAGGATCCACCCATTTGCTTACAACCAACTGATCCAGGAAGAGCCACCCATCTGTCACTTTTGGGCATGTTTTTTCCACTTTTTGCCAACAAAAACTTTTTTTGTGTGTCAAGGGATGTCTTCTAGGAAGACATGTTTTAAAACGTGTGGTGCCTGTCACGCCATGTCGGTAACGGCCCCCCACCTCGTATGTCTTTGGTGTCGCGCGTGCAACCATGACTGGAAGTTGTGCTCGGACTGTCGGACCATGGCTCCGAAGGCCTTGTGGTCGCGTGCTATGAAGCTCTTTGCGGCCAGGCAGTCAGCGGCCAGCGAGACTCAGCGAATATCCCGATCAAAGAAGAGGAGGTCGCGGGACTTCTTAGATCCCCAAGTCCACTTCCTCCCACGCGAGGTCTTCAGGAGACTCGGGGAATAGACACAAGAAAAAGAAGAAGTCTAAACAGACTTCATCTTCGTCTCGATTGTCATCCATCAATAAATGAGGAAAGGCAAACTGAGGCTCTAGGCTCAGTTCTGTGGAGCTGAAACCAGGGCCAAATCCGGGCCTCCCTTCATCTCCAGGAGCTGGAGCAACTCCTGCTCAAATAACATAATTTTTAGGAGGCAATGTGCCACATGTTTGAGTGGGCCCTGTGGGGTCGGAAGTGGCCCCTTTGGATACTACACCATCGGCTCCTGCCACATTGCAGGGGTGCCTCATAGATCTGACCCTTGCCTTCGGTGCCACCAGCGCCAACCGGCGGTGGCAGCTCCATCCTTAGCCCTGATGAGGTGGATCGGTGTTACTCAACACCAACTCGGCACCAGTAGAACCCAGAGGTTCTATGTTGTCACCGGGTCATTTTCAGGACTTTTCAGGCACGGGATAGGACTGGGAGTGGTCTATGGACCCTTTAGAACACCAGGAATTGTCTGTAGATCATATGGACTGGTGTGAGGAACTTTTGGAGGCCAATGGACTGGATTCATCCCCATATACTGGCATGCTCTCTCCGCCAACTGTGGCTACATAGAAGGGGGGTTCTTATGCCATGGTGGTAAGGAGGGCAGCTGAGGTCCTTGGACCGGAGTTGTGCTTCGTGCAGGTGAGGACTAATCTTCTGATCGTAGTGCTTCAGTCTGGGGCTTCCACCTCTGAACCCTTTTGCCCTTTAATGAAGCTCTTACTGATGTCCTCCTAGCTACGTGGTCCAAGCCTAGCACACGGGCTCCTGTGGAGAGGACAATTGCACACCGTCATCTCCCCGCTCCGGGCGACCCAAGGTTCCTCCGCAAACACTCCTCCCCTGGGAGCTTGGTGGTGCAGGCTTCGACTTCCCATCGCACATTCCCTTCCGTATTCTCCCTCTCCCCCCCCATCCCACCCCGGTAAGGGAATCCGAAAGGCTGGAAACTCTTGGTAAGGTGATTTCTTCCGCAAGCCTGGCATTGTGGTCGGTGAATACCGCATGCTTATTTGGAAGTTTTTCCCACACCCTTTGGGAGATGGTTGCACAAGTGCTGCCACAGGTCCTGGAGGACGACTGGGCTGTACTCTTCCAGGCGGGAAAGACGTAAAGAGATGCAGCAAAATTCACCATTAGGTACGGCCTTGACACGACTGACTCGCTGGGGAGAGGAGTTTTATCGACAGTGGCCTTATGGCGTCACGCCTGGCTAAGAACATCTGGCTTCTCGGGTGAAGTCCAGGCTAATTTGATGGGCATGCCCGTGATGGATCTCATCTCTTTGGAGAGAAGGCGACTCTGCCTTGGAGCACTTAAAGGACTCTTGTGCTACGGCCAGATACTTCGGCCTCTCAGTAACACTCTGTAGCCAGTCTAGCTTTCTCCCCTTTCATGGCAATGGGAGGGGATTACAGCCTCGCCAACTGTATCACACCACCTCGGAATGGAAGCCAGAAGTAGTCTGCCACCCAGCCCTCAGCAGCGGCAGCCTCCAAGCGCTCCTAGTCTGACTCTGCAAGACAATGCTACTCCAGTTGGAGGTAGAATCCATCATCATCTCCTCCACTGGAGGTCCATAACACCCGACAAGTGGGTCTTGCAGATCATTCATTAGGGCTATTCTCTGCCTTTCTTTTCTTTGCCTCCTCCTGTTCCGCCACTTCAAGAATAGCTGGTGCAGAAACATCTAACTTTGCTCCAAGAGGAAGTTACAGCTCTCCTGGCCAAGAGGGCTATAGAGAGGGTCCCGGTTTCAGAAGTAGACAGTGGTCGCTACCCCACTACTTTCTGATTCCGAAGAAGAACAAAGAGTTCTGGCTCATTTTAGACCTTCAGACTGTCAATCTCTTCCTAAAAAAGGAGAAGTTCAAGATGCTCATGTTGGCTCAGGTCTTGTGGATGCCTATTTTCACATTCCCTCCTGCCAGCCCACAGGCGTTACCTGCGGTTCAAGGTACGCCACAAGCACTTTCAGTTTACCATGCTACCTTTTGGCCTTACCAGCGCCCCTCTGGTGTTCACCAAGGTGATTGTGGTGGTTGCAGCTCATCTGCGCAGTTTAGGGATTTCAGTCTTCCACCCTACCTCGACGACTGACTGTTGCAGGCGTCCTCAACCCAGGCTGTCATCTCCCACCTTCAGACTATGGCAAACCTGATGCATTTGCTGGGGTTTTCTATAAACATGCTGAAGTCACCTGACTCCTTCCCAGGTGCTCCCTTTCATCAAAGATGTTCTGGACACAGTGCAGTTTCAGGCTTATCCTCCCGAACAGCAAGTCCAGGATATTCAGGTGATGATACCAATGTTTCAGCCTCTATCTTGGATTTCAGTGAGATTGTCTCTCAGGATGCTGGGCCTCATGGCCTCTTGCATCCTGTTGGTAAAACACGCCAGATGGCGTATGCGTGCTCTGCAGTGGGACCTGAAATTCCAGTGGGCACAGCATCAGGGGACTATCTTAGACATTGTCCAGATCTCGGAGTGAACTGCAAAAGGCCTGCAGTGGTGGCTAATGAACCTTGATTGGGTCAAAGGCAGACTCCTCTCTATTCCCCAACCATATCCCACAGTAGTGACAAATGCGTTACTCCTGGAATGGGGCGGCCATCTGGGAGAGGTGGAGATCAGGGGACACTGGTCTTTGGTGGAGTCTGGGCTCCACATCAATTTGTTGGAGCTTCGGGCGATTCGGTTGGCATTGAAAGCATTTCTTCCCTCTATCAAGGGGAAGTTTGTGCAGGTGTTCACAACCAACACCACTGCCAGGTGGTACTGCAAACAGGGCAGAGTGGGGTTGTTGACCCTTTGTCAAGAGGTCCTGCATCTCTGCACATGGCTGGAACAGCAGGGCATTACCCTGGTGGTTCAACACCTGGCAGGTTCTCTGAATGCCAGGGCAGATGAACTCACCCGTCGATGCACTAACAGATCATGAAAGGCATCTCCAGTCGTAGGTGGCGCAAGGTCTCCAGCAGTGGGAAGAGCCTTGGTTAGATCTGTTCACCTTCGATGTCAACAATGCCACAGTTTTGCGTGCTGGAGTTTCCAAGGCGGCTATCAGTCAGCAACTCTTTTCGTCATGAGTGGAGCTCATGCCTCCTTTACGCCTTTCTGCCCATACCACTTCTGCCTATGGTTCTCAAGAAGATCAAGAACGACCGGTCTTTCTTGTGGCTCTGGACTGGCCAAGGAGAGTCTGGTATCCAGAGCTTCGGAAAATGAGCATCGATACACCGATCAGGCTGCCCCTTCAGGAGGATCTTCTGACACAGCAGCAGGGGAGGGTTCTCAACCTGAACCTGTCAACTCTCCGCCTCCATGCGTGGAGATTGAGCAGCGATAGTTGGCAGCTTTCGACCTTCCTCCTGAAGTATGTGAGGTAATTTTGGCTGCCAGGCAGCCCTCCACTTAGACGGTATACACCGGCCTTTAGCAAAAGTTTTTAAAATATTGTACAGAAGCTCTATTGACCCTCTTGCTGCTGCTTTATCTGCTATCCTTCTTTCCATTCTTACCCTTGCCTAGCAGGTCTCTGCGTTGGGTACTCTCAAGGATTATCTTTCTGCTCTGTCTGCTTTCTTGCGGCTGCCAGACCAACCCTCTTTGTTTAAATTTCCTTATGTAAATCGATTTTTAAAAGGGCTTGTACATATGTTTCCACCTATGCCCTGTGCCATGTCTCTGTTAAACCTTAATTTGGTTCTTACTTTCCTTATGTGTGCTCCTTTTGAGTCTTTGCATAATTGTCTCCTCCAGCTGCTTACCATCAAAACAGCCTTTTTGGTGGCAATATCATCGACCCGGAGGTTGAGTGAGTTACAGCCATTGTCATCCAAGCCTCCCTATATGATGATCTTTGCAGATAAAGTGGTGCTTCGCACCCAGGCTTCATTCTTGTCAAAGGTGGTGACCCCATTCCATCTGGGTCAATAAATCACACTGCCCACTTTTTTTGCTTCCCCGCATCTCCCTAAGAAGAGGAACGTCTCCATCGTCTGGATCCAAAAAGAGCGGTGTCATTCTACCTTAACTGCACGAAAGAGTTCCTAATGGACAACCAACACTTTCTGGAGTACATGAGAGGTAAAAAAAAAAGTTGGGCAGTGCAGAAACAGAGCATTTCTCATAGGTCGTTCTCTGCATTACCATCTGCTAAGAAGCAGCCCTCTGAGGGCTTATGAGCCCGTTCCGCCAAGGAGAAGGCTGCGACTACGGCGTTGGCTCAGGCGTCCTAGTACTGGATGGCTGCCAGGCAGCAACGTGGGTTCTTTGCACAAGTTTGCCAAGGTCTACTGCCTGGACAGTCTGGTCTGCAGGGACAGGCATTTTCCCCATTAGGTCCTGCAGGACTTTTTAGCATGAGAAATCTGTCTGCAGGCCACCGGCAGGATGGTATGGCTTGGGTATCTATTCAAAGGTAAGGAACCTGCTGCTAGATGTCTCTATCAGATGAATAAATATGTTGGCACCTTCTATCAATTCTTCTGTGAACCACATATTCAATACCTCGCTGGCAACAGGGGAGGTTCCTTCTGTGTGGAAAAAGGCCAATGTTTTACTGTTGCTAAAAAAATCCTACAGCAGACCCCAAGCGAGCAGTAAACTATAGGCCTATCTACCTTCCCCCCACTTTCTCTAAAATTCTGGAGAAAGAAGTCAACCACCAACTCTCCAGTTATCTGGAAAACAGGGGAATACTCCGCCCTACTCAATCCGGCTACCGCACCCAATTTAGCACAGAGACCTCACTCCTCGAAGTAGTAGAGCATGTCCAGAGCACCCTTGATAGGGGAGGAAAAGCCATGCTAATACTGCTCGACCTCACGGCAGCGTTTGACAGCATGCCCCACCTTAAGTTGCTCAAGCACCTTCATGAGATAGGGATCAGACACCTGGCATTCAAATAGTTAGCATCATTCCTGAACAGACGGACTCAGGAAGTCTGGCTGCCACCTTATACAGCACAGGCCAGACCCCTGTCTGTCGGTGTTCCGCAGGCCTCGCCCCTCAGTCTCACTCTGTTTAATGTATATCTGACACCCCTTGCTATTCTCGTGGAGTCTCTGGACGTAAAAGTCATCTCGTATGCAGATGACATGCAGCTTCTGTTTACATGCGAGAAAGGCCTGGATTTAGACGGGAAGTTAAATTCCTGCTGTCTCACCAAGGTGTTTCAGTGGCTGGAGTTGCACCATCTGAGATGCAACCCAGATAAAACGGAGATAGTGACCTTTGGAGATGTCCCCCACAAATTTGTGGAAGCCTGTTGGCCAAACAACCTGCCGCACCCTGGCCTCCCTAAAAAAACTGCATCAAGGATCTCAGAATCAAAATAGATAGCATCCTCTCCTTCCTTCTGCAGATTCACGCTCTTGCTGGATCTTGCTTGAAAAAATGTCTTCCGCGACTGTCTGAGTCTGCTGGCAAAAAGTTAGTGCATGCCCTGATTGTAGAGAACAGACTATGGGAATGCTCTGTACCTCGGCCTCCCTGACTATCTCCTTAACAGACTACAGGTGGTTCAGAACTCCTCAGCAAGACTGCTGCTCGAACTTCCTCCCAGGTCCCAAATGACCCCTCACCTAAGGGCTCTGCACTGGCTCCCAGTGAAAAAGAGGGTGGCTTTTAAAGCCATGGTCCTCATGCATAAGGCCTTGCACGGGACGGGGCGATCACATCTCAAGAAGAGAATCAGTACTTATACCCCCGCCGATCTTCCTCAGCGCACCTGGGTAAGGTGCCCCGCATTGATCGCCTCAGAATGGGTGGGAGATCCTTTTCCTATATAGGACCTCTCTTCTGAACTAGACTCCCACTAGATCTTCAGCTTATACACAGCCTTGATATGTTCCAGAGGAAGCTCAAAACCTGCCTTTTGAACAGATAAACCCACGGCCAGTCTGACTCCTCCTATGCCAGCGCCGGGACTCTCTCCTCAGTAGCCTTGCGCTTTATAAATTAATATGACATAACATAACAAGTTACTTAGTAACACATTATCTGGTAGAGACAGTATTTAGCTGCAGATTCCTCACAGACCCACCCCTGCTTCTCCAATCTGCAGACTCATTTACTAGGGCTAAGGATGTTCACTTTTTTAGTGCCCTAGTTTTGACGCACACTCAAGTCAGTCACTTCATGCCTATATAGGTGACAGCGGCATCATAACCGATGCTAACTACGCCGTCACGCAGAGCCGAATGGAGCCACCCGACGGCACGCAGGGGTACTGCTCATGCAAAAGTTTCTGGATCAAGCCTGAGGTCTGTGAAATTCAAAGCTAAGGAATCTGCGGCTAGATATTGTCTCTACCAGATAATGTGTTACCGAAGGTAAGTCATTTGTTATTTGTGGTTCAGGAGAAGGATCTTTGCTATAGTGGCCTTTCGCAGGGATTGTTCTATTAGGTGTGCTCCTTCCTTTTCTCCCATTGTTTACCCCATCTTTCTCAAGATCTATCCTCATTTTCCCCTATTTCCTCTTCTCTAGTGGTAAGTTGGGTTTAGTTTATTATGTTGAGCTGTGATGCAGTTTAAATCTTTTTATGAAGGTCTTGGAACTGATGAAGAGGACTGTCTTTGCAGTGGAAGGCCTCTTTGTCTACAAATTGTATGCTTCTGGGGTTTGGGGTATACACAACTTGTGTTTTCAATTTGATAAAAATTATTTCAACTTGAACTTGTATCCCTCTTCATTTATGGAGGTGATGCTGTTATTTATTTGCCCTTACAAATGTTGCTATGAGAAGATTCCATGGCTTTTCCAACAGTTCTTTGTCTTGTCTTCTTTTTATGTGTCTTTGTCTCTGAGCCATGAAGCCTGTTCTGTATGTCAGTGACTCACAAGTGAAAAATAAATTGTATGAAAGATTTGAACTGTGTTATAACCGTATGAATCTGGAAATTTGTGCAACTGGTTGAAATAAGATGACCGCTGAAATGCTTAAATAAACCTTACAGGACCAGATACCCGGTGGGAGAATTAAGGTTGTCACAATGTTTTAATATTTGTATCCGATGGAAGTGCATATTAGCTTGTATTCTTAACAGCTAGATTCAGCTGCAAAGGGGAAAAGGGAAAATTGCGAAGCATTGCCATGGCAGAAACCAGCTAATTTGTGCTCTTATTATGCTCAGAACTATGTAGAAAGGCGGTGCAACTCAGCAGACACACATTTTGCGCTCCACACAGTTCTGAGTTCTTAGACCCACAGAAAATCCTTCTTTACCCCAATCCTTTTCTCTCGAGGCAATCCCGATCCATACATATAAGCAAGAGCTCACCTTACCCAGTCTTGGAACAAAATTGGAACAAAATTCCTACTAAATTGTCATATTTGTAGCTACCATATCATGATACAGAAACTAACGCTAGCAAGAGGGCTTTCTTAGATATGTTCCAAAAGACAATATAAAGACACCAATAAATGGTTGTTTCATGTATAAAGGTACTTTGTGAGGCTGTGACCGACAAATATTGGCTCAGTGCAATTGTTGGGATGGGGAACCCAACAATTATGACACCCCAAAATTTGCCTCAATCACAACGCCTACAATTTGATGAATCAGAGACTGTTACTCCTCAATGTTATAAGGTAAGGCACCTCCCAACATCAGAAATCAGAACATACATTCAATTAAGTAACAAGGCAAGCTCAGTAACTGAGTTCTGGTTCAGTATAGTAGTTAAAGGGGTATATTTCAAAATTCAAAAGTCTGTCAATACAGAGTAAATGCCATGAAGGCTTTAAGTAAATAAGGTAATACAGAGCAGTGCAAAATTAAAAAATTATTCGAAGTCCCAAGTGGGCAGCAAAATCAAGAGAGAAACAGACAGCATGCTTAGCAGCATTCAATTCTCCAGGAATGTCTTCTGGCTCGCCCTCAAAATTGAGGGGTATTATACATTATTTTCACATATTAAATTAACAGAACTGCAGAATCACTGTGGTGTGAACAAGTGTATAATTTCTTCAGCAAATCAGAGCACAGTTATGTTCAACATCATATTGCCTTAGCCCTTAAGCTCTATCCAACTACATGAATAATTATTCTGACCCCTCTATGCTAATGCCATCCGGAGATTGTGAACAAACTAGATACATGCACAACAGCAAACTATTATAAATTAATTGGGTACAGTGAACTAGCAGAAGGATCTTGAAAGCAGATACAGTTTTGTTAAGATTAATCGACAACAGTATGAACAGTAACAATGGAAATAAACAAGAGCAAATCTACGTGACTGTGTACTGCATAAATAACGAGCAGTGTTTCTGCAGGGGTAAGGACTGGGGAGGCATCCATTATGAAAAATATGACTCTAGTCCCAAATTGAGGCCTAGTTAACAAGGGTCAGGAAAATACACTTTTATACATCTTAGTACATTTGTTTACATGACAATAGCACCATATCAGTGTCTACGTGTGTAGTCGTTTGTAAAACTGCATTTTAGACCTTGTTAATATTGCACCAAAACAAACAAATGCACAAAAATCCTTAACACTCTGTAGAGAAATGATTCAGCATGACCAACTTATTAGGATTTACCACTGATCAGGACAATCTATGTAGAAGCTAAAATATCTCCTTGTGCTCAGTACATGAAGTCTTCGACATTAATACCTAGCTAAGCAATAATGATAGGAAAAAGTGTATTTTGCTATCAAAGTTGAGGGTTCTCTAACCACAAGTTAACAAAGTTGGTAAAATGTTTGGCTGTTGTTTCAATATGTGCTAAAAATTGTGCTTTATTTAAATTATGATGCCAGGAAATATTATGTATGTCTAAAATGAAAGATAAAATGTAGGCATACATCTGGTACATTCAGCCATTTTAACTCTCTAAAATGTACCACTAGGAGTGGAAGGTAATGCCTGATGGTGCCCGATTCACAGAAAATGGAATAGGCTATTGAACAAAATATGTAGGCTAAAAGGCAAAGATAGGAAGCCAATAAAATGTTACTTAATGCATGGGTGGGGATGGCTAGCAGGTACAACAGAGGTTAGGTTAGGATCTTGTACTGAATGTGTTTTGGGATTGCACTATGTACGTTGACTAAGTTTGTGTATTTATTTTGGCATATCTTAGATTTGGCCTAGCTCAATATGTTATGGAGATACATGCGTGTGGATACATTAGCCATTCCAGCAAAATCAATATGCAAATAGAGGTTACTTGAAGAATTTGTCTTTGGACCATAAAGTAGTCAATTTTTTTACAGTACACTAATATTTTTTTGTTGTATCTTTCTATATTAGAGGTATTATATTGATAGCCTATTTTTACATTTCAACGTGTTTTTAATCTTTCAGTACTTGAATGCTTAGTTTATTTAAATTCTTGTTTTGTTTCTTCCAGCTCTGGTTTCATGTAATACTGAAGACTGATCTTCGATTTATAACTTCTGCATCTGTAATACTATTTTATTTACATTATTCTTCATTATGCTTAATAGTAAAGACTATGGGTATTGCCAATTAAAAATCCCAAAAGGGAACTGACAAATGTACATCATTGCTATCAGTATTTTATATGTTTGGAAACATTTTTGTTCAGCTTCTATTTTACATAGCACTTTGGTGTTAGTATGTGCCTAGTAAAGATCCCGCAATGCGTTTTGTACCATGGCTGCTGCCTACTTTGCTTACAGAGTTTTAGTTAAGCCGGGAAAAGGTATGCGAAGTGCAGAGGAAATTCAATTAATGTTTTTTCATAAAGTGCCATTTTTATGTAACCAGTATTTATAACATCTAAAACGGTTTCTGTAACTAGTGTATAGTCTGAAACATTCCAGTGTGTAGTACTCTTGATATTGTTAACCATTTTGTGACAATTTAACCAATCTTTATCTTGAAGAGGCTGGTCTCCACACCACTTTAATAACGCTGCAGAGTTTAGTGGTATTTTTGATGTTACACAAAGCATAAAACAGCTGTGAATTAGCCTAATAGAAAAAAGGCTGTCATTGCGCTAGATTTTAAAGTGCATGTTAAACATTCTTTTGAAATATGCAGCTACTTGTGAAATGAGAAAAATATTTGTCTTCATAAAACGTTAAAAACATTTAGTTGGCAGGCATCTGCATCTATAATGCCTGCTGTATCACTTTAAGACTGCAACATGTTTGTGAAGCTTTGGGCAATTTTTACCAAATAATATGCTAAAATGACTAGCTTGTAAACACTGTGCCTTAACGAAAATTGTGTACAGTTCTACATGTATATTTTATAATCCATCTATACCCTTTGACAACTATTGAAAATAAATTATAGTTATTCAAATGTGTTTTGGAATGTTTGCATTCAAATTAACGGATTTACTATTTCGGAGTAGTCTGCAATGTGCTATTCTGTATCGTGATCTTGAGTTTAGTACCTGACAACTGGAACATTTATTACTTTCCACCCACTTAATTCTTTTACAGATGTTGGTTCTTTCAGAAAGCTGGTAAGTGTTTATCTAGAGTCGGATGGTAAAGCGTACTCAAGGATAAAAGTTAGTCATACACATCCTTCTAGGAACATAGCAACTTTTAAAGCCTCCTTCTTATCTATTACAGTCGGGAATATATAATGGCAAGGAATGTTAGGCGAGGAGTACCTTGACAAAGAATCCCACTCAATGAATGGTCAATTTAATTGAGAAAAAGTGACCAAAAACGTATGGTTTAGATTAGGGTAATTATGAAAATGAGGAGGGTATTGTAAAGGTCAGGTTTAGGTTAATGGGCTCTGTGAGGGTTAGGGTAGTGGTTAGGTTTAAGGGAGAAAAATATGTTGTTGTTAGGTCAACCCTCTTAGGGTAATTGGTGCCATAATACTACACATTAATTAAATTAATCATTATAGTGGTTTTCTGATTATGGGTCTTCTGATATGGGAATTTTTGTCAAGAATGTGTTTCATGATATAGATGTGTTACAGGTAGTACCAACTCCATTTCGGAAGGTAGCCACTGACCTCCACAAACTGCATTATCCAATAAGTGCTTTGTTTCTCAGTAGTAAAGTAAGGTGGGCTACATATAGGAGAGACTGTTACCATAACAACCTTTAATTCCCTTGATTAACCTATACAAATATTGTAAATATTCATCTCTTATTTGCTTGCATCTGTTTCCCGACTATGCACAACTCTTCATAGCCATTCCGAATCTGGAAACTATAGTCAGGAGCTACATAATAGAATCTTTTTTTATTAATCTAAGTGCACAACCTTACTGTACCTTCTGTAGCCTCTAATGTGAACATTAGACCATTTTCAGTATGACCAGTTTTTCTGCTCTTAGCTTGTGAGGCTGTAGAACATACTCAATCTAATTGGAGATCTGTTTTTACTTCATCTACTTATGGCTATTTGTATCTGCTATCAGTTTAGTGGAGTTCGTTAGTTTTTTTCTTTGAGTAAATAATTGTTTTATTCTCTTTTGAAAAAGCTTGCATTTTGTGCATTATTTAAAGTGCAAGAAGCAGATCTGCTTCACAAATGTGATACTTCAGTGTCCACAATCTTAAATCATTCCTGATCACCTGGAATTTGAATCAAAAGTTGACCTCAGTAAGAAAACATCTCTACCACCGGAAAGAAGAGATGAGAAGATTCCATCCATGTCACACTTCTTTATAGGAGCCCACCCCTGTTCAGCAGTGGCCATTGTCAATATTTTGCTGCTGTCCGAATAAGACAAAGATAAAAAAAAAAATGAGAAATGTTCTGTTTTAAACAAGCTTTTGTTTTTTGGTGACTTTTTGAACACTGCGCGTGAAAGACACTGACAATTACGGAGATTGCTCTGGAGGACAAGGTATCCCCTGTCACTACACACCAATACTGCCAAAGCTGGCAGGGTATTTTCAGTGGACCTATCCTGCCTCACAATGTGAACAATCGAACAGAGACAACCAAGTACACAATAAAGATTTGCATGGGTTTCAATAGAAGATCGCAAAGCCCACCACCCTTAATACAACACCTCAGTGATGCTAATCCAAACCCTCTAAACCCCCCATTCAAATAAATGTGGTTCAGTAATGAAAAATTTGCTAACAGAGAACTGGTGCTGAATGTATTCCAACCGCAGACCTATGCATGACTGTACAAAATACTAATAGGCCAACTAATTGGTACTGGTGCACCATACTAATTTGCCTACTTTTACTCCTAAATATTTAATACAGTCTTGCCCATTGCGCCTCATGGCATGACTTTTACTGTGTCTTATCCAAGTTTACTGGTGATTTCCAAGTACAATAAAAACCACACAGCAGCATCCAGATATTTAACCTCTTCACTTCCACAGCATTTTTCAAAATATGGAGATAATGAATATCCTGACATAAATTTCGCATTTTCTGCTGATGTACCCCTAGTACATTTGGTATATTAATTTGTTTGTGTTCAAGGTTATCATTTATAAACACACTTTCCTTTTAGTGTTGGTTGCTCGTCTATACAATATCTGATTTGCTTTATTATCATTTGATAGTTAAGCAAAATTCATAAATGTATTCACATCATTTATAACACTTACAGATTTAAGTGAAAGTGCACCAAGATTACTATGTTAATTCTTGCATTTCACACAATTCGATGGGAGACCTGTCCTTTTTTTAAAAATTAGAAAATAGGATTTAAGCTGATTTTGGACAATTAGAAGGCAGAGAAAAATTTGTCAGCTTACAAGGAGACAACATCAATCAAACGGAAGCTATAAGCACCCTTTCAAAGGCCACAGCGTGGCATCATGAAGCCAGCCTGGCCTTATCAGCTTGTTGAAATGCCATAGCGACAGAGCAGAGAGAGGCAGCAGCCTTCTTCACACAAAACACTTCAGTTTATCAACTAATATATATACAGGTGAAAGGCCACCTTAGAAACTTGCGCAGGCTCTTTTGGTGCTAAACGACTTAGCAAGAGGCACTATAGGAGGGGTCGAAAGATAGTGATAGACTCCATCTTTTCATGCAAGAGATTTCTGAATTCTGAGCTACCATTACAATGTTTCAATTCGTATACATATTCTATTTATTTTTATTGGTGTTCTATTCATATTTATAGTTACAACTGTGCACATTTTATGCACTAGGATTGGATATTGATTTTAATAACATTATAAAAATAGCTTTTTTTTAATTCTTGGTTGTGTCTATTCATGGTAAAGCAAACACCAAATAATCCCAGACTGGTCATTACCCAGAACAGATCATCCTCATTTAAAAATAAATGATTGCTTTTTAAACATTTTAAACATTACAATCCAGGGAGTATTTTCATAATGTTAACAAGCCGCACACTGAAAGTATGTTTATTGTTCATAACCGTGTAGTCTATAACATAGGAATTACCATGTAAATATACCGTTCAGTCAGCATTGCCAGAGTTCACTATCCTCATTTAATGCTTAGCGGATTGTGGACTACAGTCAACCAGGTTTCCGGGCTCTAGTTGGTAAGTTTGCACTTCTGCCAGAGGGTTTAGAAAACTTAATTCAGGACAATATATTTTGGGTAGAATTACAAAAATGTATCAGTGTCGCCTTACCAATAGCCGAAATGTCCGTTGTAATATTGGTTTCCTCCGTCAGTTCAAGGAGGAGTTCTTCTCTGCTGTGGATTTGTCAACTGCATGCTTAGTAAATGATGTTCCCCATTTCAGTTTTGATTTCAATGTTTTACAGTGCCTGCAGTACCTGTTATGATAACAAACCAGGGCACTATTCACACAACATCTTACAGCAACGGGTTTCACTGGTACCAGGACTGAAATACGTTTTCTCATAAATGCACATGCAGCATACCGTGTTGAAATATTTTACTCATGGGTGGAGTTTCAAGCCTGCTGCCACACCTGCAAATATGAACCATATCATTATCTAAAAATCCTGTTAGGATATCAGGAACACCAAGACTGGTTTGGTGGACAGTTACCTCATGTAGTACAGAATGCCAGAATGGGTCCCTTAAGTAATCCAAGGTCTACCTGGCCTGTATTGGTTGGTTATACTCCACATCAAGATATAGCTAATCTGAATGCTTAAGAATTAATACCGTTAGTTAATCAGTAATTGACTATATAAAGATGACCGACAACACATTTTACAGAATACAGTGACTGGAGCATTACTTCTAGGTCCTGCACTTCAACTGCATCCTACAGTGCAGGCAAATAGTTCACAGATGATTAATGGTATCACTGGCAAAGACACTACAAAGCGAAACAGTATTCCATTTTGGATTGCTCAGTCAGTCAGAGTAACCTTATTCGGTTTCAAGAAGAAAAAACATTAAAGTACATAAAATCAACAGTGCAATTTGTAGTTACCATGACCTAGTTACAAAACAACATGGGAAGCAATTCATACAATGTAATTGTTAAAAAAAGGATAAAGATAGAATAAAAAAATGCAATAAAAATCAATCTTGAACAAGACACTTAAAAGGTACAGTAATGACTCTAGTTTATCTGATTCGGTTGCAGCTACTAGTACCGTTTCCTAATGGCAATTGCAGCTTTAATAAAATTGGAAACCCCTGTGCAAATATCAAATGAGGCCAAAGAATGCAAGTAATTAAAACCATCTTAATTTCTTTTAAGATCGGGACTAAAACATTTATCCTAGGCTCGTTGTAGAGGGTTCAAAATAACATAAAGTGCGATGTGCTTTGAGCTGCCAAGTTATCACAAGGGCATGACACCAAGTTGTCCGCCCACCCAGCTTGTTTTGGAAATGCCACTAGGAAAATGCAGGGTCAATAAGCGGAATCTTGTTAGATAAAACCGTGTCTGGATATTTGTGGTAAACATTAAATAAAATTGCTGTTGATCAGGGAATAAGCAAAGAGGGCCTGCTACCTCCGGTTGAGAGTGGCGGGTATTTGCGCTTGCAGCGCGCACCTCTTTTGTGATCTTTTTTGCGTTCTCATGGATGCTAACAGGGCAATCAAAATAATTTTCCAGGCCTAACTTATGGAAGTTATCCCTGACAAATCGAAGCCAGGGAATAGATAATGCGCCATCAAGGTTAAGGCCGTCTTTAATAATCTCTCTGGAGAATGCCAGCTCTTCCGATAACCACATTTTGGCCCATAAAAGTAAAGGGGTAATGTTTATACAATCTTCCACAAAGTCAAGCCCCACCTTGTAATGACAAGAGCTTGTGGGGGCACTATTTGGAACCATCAGTAGCCTTTTGATTAATTTATTTTCCATGATTTTGGCTAGCAACTGTTATGATACCCCCAGACACCTGCACCATATGTTACCACAGGAACGCATTTGGCTTTATAAAGTGTGACATGCTCGGTCACCGGTTTGTGCCCTAATTTGGAGGCAAAACGTAAAAGTCCCTCAACCACCCTACCTACGCAGTGCATCCTTATAGTGACAAGCGGATCCCAATTCAGCTTATTATTAAGAATATTCTCTAAGTAATTAAAATTATTCTCTTTGTCAATCCTCATTGGGCCAACGGCATAATATATAGTTTTAGTCCTTTTAGGCCCACAGACCATAACATAAGATTTGATCAAATTAACCTTTAGATCCAGTGAGAACATAAAATCAGAAAATGCATCAAGAGTTTTTAAGGCCATTTGCTGTTTGAATTGCTTATAAAACCAATCAGTTGGAAGCAGTCTACCCTCATACAACACCACAACACAAAGGTAGAATGCTGTGTGTGTGTCACACTTCCTATGGTACCACCCATTGAGGGATGTACTATATGGGAAACAGTCTTTAAAAATATTTATACTACTATGCTTGGCACAGAGTTGTTAAAACAAATACAGAACTAACACAGAGCTACCCAGACGGTTGATTAGGGGTGGAATTGAAAGGTCATTTTCAAATGGTCTCGGTGATTGTTCTTAGTAATGTTCGAGGGATAGCAGAGGTTCTGGCAGTACACCAGCATCTGGCTGACGTTCCTACTTAAGATCACGAGCAAGAGCTTCCTGTAATTATTTTAGCAGTATACACCTCCTGGTGCCAAGATACTTTAGGGTCTCAAGCTGCAAACTACATTTCAAAACAAACCATGAGTCTCAGGATTTCAGTAAAGAAAAGGCTGCACGGAAAAAGCAGAAAGCTTAAACCGCCAGGACTGGATCTAACCCACAATTTGAGGGACCATGATAAATTTAAAAGGCAGATCGGGATCAGTTTTCTTATAGATGTTCTTCCTGTTCTTTGCAGGATTCTCAGGAGAGTAAAGAGAAGGACCAGACAAACTATCGTAAAGATTAGAAATACGTCAGACAGAAAAGTGAAAGAGATATTAGGCTTAACCGAGTCTCATTTACCCTAAAAGGACAGATCTCTGTTGATACAATTGTATTTCGATATTTTATCATGTACCTTACAGGCTGTCTCCAAATGGGGTGTCGCTATATTGAAATCTAGAAATTTAACAGCTACTGTCCTGCGCACACTAGCTGATCCTAAGGGGAGATGGGCGATAGCTCAGTTGTTGATATCCGGGCGTAAAAGTATGGTCTGCATTGTGTATGGTCCCAATTCTGACTGCCCCGACGTTTTTCCCTATCTAAGCTCTGAACTGCTGAGGTGGGTTGGAGATTTGATAGTTGTGAGGGACTTCAACTACATTATGGACAATAAAATAGATACTACCAATAGTAAAACACGGGCCAGAATGGTTAGGACCCGGGCAGCTGTTATTACGTATTCATCAGGTAGATGACGCATGGAGGACACTGTTCCCAAAGCTGCCAGGTTATACGTTCTACTCGTCCCCACACAAACAGTACTCTTGCATTGATATGATCTTTATAATGAGATCACTACTGGAAAACGCACGTATAGAGGTCTGTCCTAAAATCACATCCGACCACAACCCAGTGATGCTAACACTACAGAAGCAGTTGGGGGGCCAGAGAGGTTCATCGAGCCTTTTTATTTCCTCGACACTTACCAAGCAATTCAGAGTATCAGGTGCATATCAGAGTAGTATTGGGGGAGTATTTAAGAAACAACATGGGCACTGCCTCTATCTCGGTGGTATGGGACTGTATGAAAGCCTGCGTCAAGGTGGCCACCCTCCAGTTTATTTTAGGTCAGAATCGGCGGGTAATTCAGGAGGCAGAACAGGATTGTCTAGACTGCCTAGATCTGGAACGGCAACATGCAAGAGCGATTGTAGTAAGGGACCCAGTGGAGCAGCCAATATTCCTTCGGCTCCTAGAAGCACGGTCTAAGCTCAATAGAAGGTTAGCAGAGAAGGTTACAGCTAATTACCACAAGCATTAAACACTGCAGTATGAATATGAGGAGAGGGTCGGCCGGCTGTTGGCTTCTCAGATCTCTGATAGGAAGGCTAGATCCAGTATCAAATGTATCAAAGGAGAGGGTGGTCTGCTCAATTCTCGACCACAGGATATAGTCGAACAGTTTAGATTATTCTACACCAAACTATATTGCGAGTCAGCCTCTTACAATAATTGCATTCCTCTCGAATACTAACAGGAGAGCCACCTACCATGGCTTGTCTCTGCATAGTCTGTATCATTGCAAAGAGATTTAGAGCTAGCCAAGATGGAGGATGCAATCCAGTCCCTACCATCTGGCAAGGCGGCAGGCGAGGATACTATCCCACTTGAGTTCTATAAAACCTTTAGGGATACTCTGGCACCTGTTTTCATGGAATTGATCACCTGCATCACCAATGAGGGTGATGCCCCTGGCTCTTTGAGTGTGACTGATATAGTTGTATTCCCCAAGAAGGGAAAACCGCTTGAGGACAGAGGTTCGTATCGCCCAGTATCTTTGATTAACTCCGACGCCAAAACTTTTTCTAAAATTTTGGCTTCACGTCTGGCCCCCCTTATCCATCAGCTAGTCTCTGACCAACAGCATGGGTTCGGTCCTGGTAGAGATACCGTGTCCCATATTAATACAGCTATTGCAGCCCTTGACGTATCTGGCAAATCAAACAAACACATAGGGATGATCATGCTTGACGATGAAAAGGCTTTTGACAGAGTAGCCTGGGAAGCACTTTGGCTCACTATGTCTACATTTGGTCTCGGTTCCCGGTTCATCTCCTTGGTACAGGAACTTTATAAAAACCCGGTAGCAGCAGTCAAGCTGATTGGCATTTCATCAGCACATTTTGCTGTCGAAAGGGGTACACGGCAGGGCTGTCTAATTTCTCCCTTACTGTTTGCCCTTTATATTGAGATTTTTATAAGGCATCTGCTGCAGAACACAGGGATCTCCCCAGTGTGTCTCAATGGTATAGAACTTAAGCTAACTGCGTACGCAGACGATAATGCCATTTTTTCTGCCAACCCTGTCGCCGCTATAACCGGCATTACTCGAGAGGCTGAACTCTTTGACTCTTTTTCAGGCTACAAGTTAAATTTAGCCAAGACTCAGACAATCCTAAATCTCCAACCTGAAACCCTGCCTACATTTCTAGGGGTGACAAAAACGGCTACATATCTAGGTGTCTGTCTTCGCAGTCAAGTAGAGGATGTTGTCACCTTGAATTATGAGCCGCTTCTTAAAACAGTTTTGGCTAAATTGTGCAGTTGGCATCGGCTTCCCCTCAGGATATTTGGAAGGTGTAACATAATTAAAATTAATATACTGCCTAAATGTTTATATCTATACCCTTCAATTCCCTTGCGGGTTCCATGGTCTTTCTTTAAGCGTTTAGACAGCGTCATAGGCAGTTTCATTTGGGGGTATAGACATGCTAGGAGGACCCTAAGGTTAATTAAAGTATCTTATAAACAAGGTGGCTTTAAGCTTCCAGACTTCAAGCTTTATTGCTGGGCTGCATTTATCGGGCGGATCTGGAGCTTGCTTAACGGGTTCGCTGCTGGTCCGACTTCACTGTCCTACCAGCTAGCTTGTGGACCGTCCATCAGGTTCACACTATACAAGACCTCCGACCCCAACTACTACAAGCGTGAGAGATTCAAGGTAGTCAAGGCTCTCACTAGGATTTGCAAGATATCTGTAAGGAATATGCTTTGCCCTCGTTGCATCAGTTCATGGTGTTATGGGGCAATCCAAAACTTCCCGATATATTTCAGGATCATGTCGGAAGAGCAAGGTAGCTTAAGGGCATTAACCGATTAGGACAATTGTATGATGGGGGTTTCAATCTTTTGCAGCATTAAAAGATGAGTTTGGGCTCCTGCATAGTACCCTTTTTAAATATTTACCAGTAAGGGACTATTTCTTACTGGTACAGAGGCTATCAGATATGCCATGCCTTTTGAAAATACTGTCAGAAATATATGCGAGCTCAGACAGAGGTGCTATCAGCGCAGCTTATCAGAAATGTCTTGCAGTAGCTCGCAATGATAGCCTGACGATTTCCGTAAAATTAAGTCGGCTTCTCAAAACTGATACAACAGCAGAGGAAATACAGGAGGCAATGGGCACATTAGACCGAGTAGTAGCCTCTGTCAATCTGAAATTACAACAGCACCGGACAATCTTCATGTTGTACTACACAACGGAGCTTATCTCTAAGTGAGCAACATCCCAACCCTCTGCCAAATCGTATTGCCCAAAATGTCAGCTCTTCGCCGCAGACTTAAGACATATTTGACTGCCCAAGGCTAAATATATTTTGGAACGATGTTTCCTCTATCCTTACACTACACCTCTGCTGTGACTTTCAGCTTACTGAAAAGGAAATCATTCTTGGGATTAAGCATGATGTAGCTAGTCATGAGAGCTCATTAGCCACTATTATCATTGCATGTGCCCGTTTATGCATCGCAAAAGCCTGGATAAATACTATCGGCCCAAATGCCAATGAAGTCTGGGCAGTACTTGGACTGGTGTATGAGTCCGAATCAGCTCTAGCCAAGGTCAGAGGTCCCCACTCTTGGTTAAAATTCGGAAGGATTTGGTTTAGCCTTCATTGGGATTAATTTTGTATCCCCATTGTATCCTATGCCCCTTGAAGTTTCTCCCCGCTACCTAGCTGTTTTGTTCTTTTCTTCCTCCTTCTGCGCCTTTTCCCTACACTTCTTGATCAGTCTCTTTTATTTCTTTTCTCTCTTTTTCCTCTGGCCGTAATTGTGTAATTTCCTGATTTAGAATCATGTGATTATCTTAAACATGTGTGAATGTTATTCTTCTGTCCCTTCAGTACTTTATAGTTTTGTACTTTTGTCATACCAATGGCTATTAAAAAAAGAAATGTGAAAGAGAGCTGGCACACAAATATTAAGTTTGCATAAAGAAGAAAGAGAAAGGTCCTAACACTAAGCTGATTTTAAGAAAAAAGAAGTGGCAGGACTGACAAAGAAAAATCATGCCTCAGAAACTGCGTTCTCCCGTCTTCAGCAGTAGCGCTTCTGCATAGTGCAGCAGAACTAAATAAAGTTTGCCAGACTCTCGATGAGCATCTTGTCATGACACCAAATAAAGAGTACATGCAGGTTAAAACACTGATGGACAAGAAAACTCTCTTGATATGGGTTACGATTGAATATTGTGCAGAATTATAGTAGTCTTCTGGTCACATTTATCAGGTGCCTATGACTTCATCCTTGCAGAGAAGGATTGGTTTCCTATCAATTTTAAGGGCGTCACCTGGAGATGAGGAGGAAATAGTGCAAACATAATCCTCGTTAGTAGCTGCGGAACTCAAAATATGCATGCAAGTGGGCTTTACAACAAGCTCCAGCATTGTATAGAAACCTAATGGGAAGGACAAAGGATCAGTTCCACACGTGATTCCCTTAAAAACCGAGGCTCATTATCCATTTAAGCCAGATGCTAAGTGTGCTATAAGAGTTAGTTTAGACCAATTACAGTATCAAGGCTTAATAGTTCCTTGTCATTCAACCATAAACACTCACCTTTCTCCAGTGTTGAAGCCAGATAATTCATATTGAATAGTTTTATAATACAGAAATCGAAGTGCAGTGGAAAATGCTCACCCGGACTACAAATACAAAACAACATTCGATATCTCATACTGGTTCTTCAGTCATAATATAGTGCCTAAATCACAATATCTAAGAGACATCTCATACGGCAGGATTAGTGTGCATATATAAGATTGCCCTGGTGGTATAAGAATAGCCTTGAACTCTTTTTTGCAAGAGTAATAGATATCTTGCAAGATGATCCACAGGTGTTCTCATATTGATGACATTTGCATCACTGATCATGATTTAATTGAATATTTAGAAAGAGTGAACAAAAAAGTGACACATGATTTTTCCTGCATATGAACTATCCAGTGAGTATCAATGCTTGGCACCTGTCATCTTAAGGATGTGTGCTACTTTACAACCTCCAAATACACTGAAAAAATTACAAACCATTAGGGGGCTTTTGATCTTAGGAAGAGCTTACTTGCCACACTATGGTGTACGAGTTAAGCCCTAATATTACTTAATACACTCCACAATTTTCTGAAAAGAATTTGACAAAAACACACACAAAAACACATCTATCTTATGTGGACTGCAAGCAGACATATGTAGTTTACAAGAGGGACAGATGGCTCCCATAGCATAATACTTACATTTTGTACTCTACTGCAGAGGAACAGTTTATTCCTATTGGGAAGATTCTCATGGCAGTACAGGTGGTCATTTTGAAGGTGTGTTCTTTGACACAGGGAAAGCAAGTTGTCATAGTTTCCCCTATACCAGCTCTTTAAGCAGGTATTAAAGGTAGTCATACTAGAGCCCTACAACTTTGTTGGGTGAAGTGGGCCATGACGTAAAATGAGATTGACATAAAGTTTCATTACAATCTGACACTGCGCACCCAAACATTTCGGTAATGCACACAGAAAATTCTGCAAACTTTGAAATTCTTACCCATAAATGAGTATGAGAGCATGTTCTCTATGGGCAGCTCTGCAGAGCCTGCAGTTGGCACTAAACAACAATGTTCTGTGGCTTGAGCTTCAGTCCAAAGCTCTGTGTAAACACACCAAAGTTCTGATGGCTACCTGAGATTCCTCACCTTAGAAGACTCCCAAAGGCGCTAGACTGGATTCTGAAACTTTTTCCAGCAATCCTCCATTACACCACTAGGTGCTGTGTGGCTCCGCGCTGGCTCTATACACCCGGCAGTGATGGAGTACAGCCGCATACAAGAGCCACCTCTACGCGCAAATGTCAATTCCTTTATCGCCACATTTTCTGACATGGGTCTGAAGCTCAAGTCCCAAGTTCCCTCTAACAATTCCTAAACATGAAATTGTGCTAGGGAACAATGGCTCCTCCTAAAACTAAAGGTTTCAATCTATGACGTGACTGTAGAAAACTAATCTAACGACCCGCACAAGGTGTATCTCTGGTGTTTGTGCTCAGGACAAGACTCGAAGTTATGCAAAAAGTTTTTCCTCATTTACATGAAGGGGATCTTGTTCCGAGAACCAAAGCTGTTTGTCACCAAACATTAGATGAACCTCATGTAGGTCCTGCTGCAGGTCGCAGGCCAGGACTTGGTCTTGTTTCTGCAAGGATTCAACCTTGCAGTCGAATTCCTCTCACAAGTGTAAATCTAACTCCAAGTAAAAACTAAAATAAGCAAAGTGGGACTCAACCCTATTCTCCCACTCCATATCCAAACAGAAGACATGCCGATAAATATTGGTTCCCCTTGGGGTCCCTGGTTGCGAGTCAATTCCCCAACTGATCCAGATGCGCCTTTAGTTTGCTGGGTCATTGGAGACACCACAGCAGATCAAGGACATCAAATAGGGCAAGCTGCAGATTTTTTGGCCCACTTTTGGATCCCTCTGGCATGCCTTTGGGCCTCTAGGAATTGCAGGGGCCTCCAGCTCGGTGCCCACTGGCAGGTCCTTTCCTGGCACTGTCTGACCTGTATCGGGTCCCATACCAACTCCAGAACAGGGGTCCACTCTGGCTTTGCGCTGGGCAGTTCCTCGTCAGTGCATGCACCAATGCCATCAGCAACATAAGAGAATCCCATGCTGATTTTGACATGTGACCCCGAAACGAATTTGGCACGATATCAACCAATGTCATTCTGCAAAATGACAGAAGCGCGACCGGTTGTCATAGTCGGACTATGTACCAACACCTCTACCAAGGTGGATGCACCAGCAGAGTCTCTATTATCCTTTTCACTCTGACTCTTATCAAGGTACATCACCACAGGGACGTGATGATGGTTGGGAGGGGGGATAAGGATCTACTTCCTCGTTATAACAATGAAAAGTTTTACGTGAACTTACAAGGGGAAAGTGGGCTTGATACCTTCTCAGGGTTCGACTTACCACTTGGACCACCAACTGAAGAGAGTGCATCATTTGTAGTTGTGGTCCAACAGGCAGCTGAGCTCTTGGAACTGCAACTGCCTTCAGTCGAGGCCAAAACTATAATTGAAAATGTTGGAGCCTAGTCCACCCACGTCTGAACTCCTGCTTCCTTTCACCGATATCTTGATGGGCACTTTATCAAAGCCTAGGACTGACTGGGCAGGTTGCTAGGCATAACCGATGGGAGCATGGTGACCATGATTTTCTCACTAAATAGCCTTCACCAGACAGCCTGGTGTTTCAGGATTCAGCCAGCAAGGTGAACCCCAATTCATTCCTTAAGACTCATCCAGATTGGGAGTCCAAGAAGACTGACGTGTTTGGAAAATGCAGTTCCCACGTCAGTTCAGGAAATTCAGAGGCTTCTCAAGGGGGCTGGCGCACCAACAGTGACAGTCGTACCAACACTGCCAGAGTCACCCCAGTCCTGTCGAGGCTAGGGATGTGGATCTGGCAGGCAACGTGCAGGCCAGTAAAGGTACCAGGCCCCCTGGGTTCCTCTTCAACTGTGGCAACAACCACTGCTGCTTTAGTTTGCCCTTAGTTGCGCACACGCATCTGGTGTAGGAAGTATTCTGTTTTTCCTCCCAGGCTGGCGATCACATCTGACAGAAGAGTCATTCCAATTGTTCAGCTTGACTGTCCTACCCTTTCTTTTTACTCTGGTAAATCCCCCCCCCCCACACACACACACACATATCTGACCAACTTTCATAGCAGCACCTCTACATTCTACTACAGGAAGTATGATTGTTGCTCTCCAAAGGTGCTATTGAGAGTTTTAATTTTTTGAATTTTATTACATTTGCATAGTTTTTTTGAAAAACTTTCTTTATTGGCATTTATAGACAGTGCAAAACACAGGCACATACGATATCGCCATTGACACATAGATGTACAATGCAAGTGCGCCCAGTCATAGTTCTTGCAATCTAGCAGCCTCTCGGCTCTTCAGGCCGTTCAGCGCTGTCCTGAGTGGGGCTGCAGATATGGGCCCGATTCCAGCCTCTGAGTGTGCCCTGCTGGAGCGCGCCAAGATCGCCTCGCGGCCGGGATGCCGTGCTATGCGCCTGAGCCCCCATTACATTTGCATAGTTACTGAAAACCATTGCAATACAAATTTTTTATTAAAACCATAGGTTCATAATAAAATATTAATTGCGCGTTTATAAATTCCATAAATATTTAAAACTTGGAAGCACTTAAATTGCTGTCAGATAAAAAGTACTTTGTTGCTCTTGCAACTAGCTGCCAGTATCAGTAATGCAGTCAGTACAGGGTTCGTTACCCTGTCAAGAAGTGCTATTTGTCCGGAAAGATGCATTACTAAAGGACCAATCTGAGCACACCATGAGGGCTTCCAGGCTCAACCTTGTTTGGAGCAGCATCTTGATTTGGATGGAATAACACTAGAAATGCTGGTGTTTAAACTGCCGGCCACCTACGTGGGGTGATCACCTGTAGGAGTACCCCTAAACCCAGGAGAGCTTGAGTTTACGATGGCATTGTTTTCTCAACTACAACAAGTAATCTCACTAATCTGCAGTTTAGTTGTGGTGTTGCTGAATCGAAACATGCCATTGAGAGGGCCCTGTACTCGAAAGGAGGAGGGGGTACTTACTCTGAGTATTTCCATGTGCCGATATTGGACTACAACCTCTGAATGCCTTCCTTAAGAAGGGCAAATTCAAATTGCTCACACTAGCCCAGATTCTGGCTACTCTGAACTTGGGGGACAGCGGTGGTTCCTCCATCGGAGCAGAGGAGCATTGCTACCCCACACTGTTGCAGAAAGCGTGAAAAATAAAATAGTAATAAAATGATTTTATTACCATTTTTTTTTAACTCTCTGCCAAACAGAGTGTGATGGCAGGGTGGGGCCAGTGCGTCATTGCTACTGATTAGCGGCAATGAGGGGTGGCCATGTCAGTTTGAAGTGCGCATGTCCGTTTGGCCGGCTATCTTGCTACAGGCAACCCGACATGCACTATTCAAACCTCTCCAATCCAGCTGTCTTGGACAGCTGGGTTGGAGAGCAAGCATGCTCCAGCCAATCCAGACACATTACTCATGCTGCTTAACATTAACAGCATCAGAGCAGCGTCTGGATTGGATAAGCAAGTTGGCTGTGGGACCACGTGCTCACAGGAATCTGGAGCCAGGGACTGAAGAACATCAAGGACGTGCTACAGGCTAAGGTAAGTAAAACTATTATTTTATCTTTGTTAAATGTTTATTTTTATGTATGTTACTAAAGTGCCTCACCATTTTTGTATGTCACCAACCACCACTGTTTATACTGTTCTGACTGCGCTGTATTAGCATAATTCTGTCCGACTTGTCTTGAGAGCCAGTGCCAGAGGTCCTGCTACTTTTCCGCTTGGCTACCAATCTCTGCAGCTGCACTGGCAATGTCCCCATACTCACTGTTCCTGTCAAAATGTAATTAACTGCTCCTTCCCTTACGGTTGGTTGCTCCTGTCTGATAGCTATCTTTGGCCATGCAATCAAAGCCTATGTAATCCCTCCTCTCAGGTAATCCAGCCCAGTTTTCAGGTGAAACCAGATGTTCAGGGTGTGAGTGCTTTCTCCATTCGAACATGTTGGGGCCTGGAAGGGCCTTGGTCCAGGCCTCTTGCCCTTGTTATTCCCTCCCATATTGCTTTTCGCTCTTTACTCCCTATTATGTTAACAATCTAACTATTTTTGCAAGATTAGTCAACAACCCACCGCCCTCAGCCTAACGGCACCCTCTCCTTTCGGATGCTCCATGGCCATTCCTGAATAGTCCCAAGAAGTACAAAGAACAGCTTTTGATATGACCACCCATATGAGGTAATCCTCCACTACTTTTGGGTAAATGTCAGATTATAAACTACAGCTTGTTGTATAATTACCATTCCTATAGGTTGCACCAGTGTTGCTCCAAGATAGAATAGAATTCTCAGAGCTCATAAAATGAATGATTGTATGATGCCCATTCCTATGGTTTATTCTTCAGGTTAGACCCACAGATTATGACCGGTATTATAACACCTATTACTATGGTTTGGTCCTATTCTAGTCCATTGTAAACTTGGTTAAAGTAGGAAATGAACAAAATAAGGAAGGAGGGAGGAAGATTAGCGAACAAGCATCCCAACTTCCCCAAAAGTAGACCGAAAGCAAAACAAGAGGCATGTCGTCCTTTACAGCGTGGGCTACAATCCACTTTTGGAGGGAGGACTTGATGTATCTGTTTGGGAGCAGAACTTAAAAAAATTACCTAGTGGAAATTTAGTGTAGTTTCATTGTTACGGTATGGCAGTGTTGGAAAACCACTCCCACACTAGAAGGGGTGGTGGTGGTCTTCCGGACACACTGTGGTAGCTTGGCTCGAGTGGTCAGGAATCAGGCTCCGTGCTAAGCATACAACATACCCAAACAATAACCATGCGTGCATCCGTTCCAAAAACGACTCTACACCGTAAAAATTATGAAAATAACTTTCTTTATCTGCTTTTTCTCTTAGTTGCTGATTGGAGAAATAAATAAGACAATCACAATATACAAATTTTTTTAGAAAGTGCAGGTCAAATAAATACTGTCTGGAGATTCAATAAATAGGGGTGATCATAAATACAAGGGACATAAATATAAGTGCAGGTAATACAGGCAATTAAATATTCTGAGGCATTAAATACTGAACCAATAAATATTGTACACCAACAAGTCCTGTGGACCAATAAATATAGTGAAGCAATAAATAGGTAAACCACAATAAATACAGTGCCCCCAATAAATAATTAAAAGTATACAGCAACACTCATGTAATCAGATCACTTTTCAATTCCTAAGGGCTGATTTGGCCCAGGCACAGCTTGTAGGGTTGTGGAAGGCTTGAGGGTGTCTACTCCCTGGCTTGGTCAAGGCTGAGGCCTAAACTGAGGTAGATCAAGGGGGGGGAATACCAGTGCCCTGGCTTTCTCTCTCCACACAACCTCTCTAGGTTAGTCCCAATTCACCCCTGGCACAGTCAGGTTGGTTCCAGCACCTCCCTAGCCCCTTAGAGCAGTCTCTCAGGTCTCCACAGGGCCTTAGGCGCCCTCTACTCCACTTACTGCCCTTTTTCTGTTGTTCCGACGCCGCTGGAGTCGTGTCGATGCCGTGAGGCGGTTCCGGTTCGGTCTCGGCGGCCTCGGCACAATGTCAGTTCTAGACGACGCCGGTAGGCGGTTCCGGTCCGATGTCGGCGGCCTCGGTTCGATCTCGACCTCCGATTCGACGGCGTCGGGCAGTCTCTACTCGATGTCGACTTTGGGCGGCTCCGGTCCGATGGCGCTCTCGGCTTCGATGACGTCGGCCGGCCTGGCCTCGATGTCGACTTCCGGCGACTCCGGGGTGCGATCCTCACCCCCGACCTCCGGTGCTCCTCCTCTCAGGTTCCGGGCGACTCCGGAGTGCGATCCTCACTCCCGACCTCCGGTACACTTCACCTCGGTCTCCGACGACTCCGGAGGGTGGACTTCACTCCTCCGATGACGCCGCTCACTCGACCTCGGTTAACTTCCTCCTCGACCTTTGGTATTCCTCACGACCTCCGTCGGCGCCCTCTCACGACCTCAGGCGGCTCCGGGTACGACGTCTGCTTCTTCAGTCAGCGCCGCTTCTCCACCTCGGGCTCCAGGTCTTAGGCTACTCGACGCCGGACTTCAGGGAAACCAGTTTCCAGGTCAGGATCTTGCTGCTTTCTGCTTCTAAGGCCTGTTCCTGCTGTCCAGGTCCTTAGGATGAGTTTTTCTGGCTTCTTCCCACACAGGGCTACAGGCTGGGATCCATCAGTAGGGACACGTATCAAGGGTGGGTTTATGGACCCCACTCCAGGCACAAGTTTCCACCCCTGCTGCTTCACTCCTTCCTCCTTCACTCTTGTGCTGCTCTCTCTTCACCAGTCAGGTGCCAACTGCCAGCTCCAACTGCCAACTCTCTCTCTTAACTCCCCAACATTCTAAACCGCCTCCAACGGTCACAGGGTTCTGGAATGTTCTGGAAGGTGCTAGTAGGTTCCAGTGGATGCTGGTGATGTCACAGGTGGCCACCATTTTGTGCTTCAGGCCCTCAGACAGAAGTTTCAGGGGTAGGTAAAATGGCTCCCTGAATCTGCAGCAACACTAAAAAGTCTGGTGGTTCCCAAAAAGGAAAAATTCAAACAGGGTTTGAGGCAAAAGTGGGACAAAATAAATAATGATGAGGAGGGACCACCCAAAGGGCTGACAGGTCTAACAGGCAGGCAATATGAAAAGCAGAGCTAGATGTAATAGGAGTAGTTAGTGACTCCTACGTTGATTGGTCAAGATGTATTAGCCGGAAATTCTCAGCCCTATGAGTCATCCAGCTGTTGTCAGGACAACACATTGCGTATTCATCCTATTGTTGGCTGCAACTTTAATACAAATCACACACATGCGCTCTTCATGTACATTGTTGTTTTATTTCACCACTCTGATTCCTTGTATTCTGTGGTTGCTTTCCTTGGTCATTTACCAAGTAATTTTTTCCTGGGATACCTTAACAGCAAAACTACACAAAGTTTCCCTAAGGTAATTTTAATTAGTTCTGATCCCAAAAAACACCATCAAATGCTTGCTCCAAAAGTTGGGTTGTAGCCCGCACAGTAATGGTTAGCATGCTGGGCGAGGACCCAATAATAAAGCAACAGAAAAGTGTGGGTGAAAGTCCTTACATAAAATCAAGTCTTTGAACTGGTCTGCCCTAGGCTGACTCCTTTAGTTGGGGGCTGGAAATAGAACATATGGAATAGGTCCCTTGTGGTCAGCTTCCCTCTTGTTTTGCTTACCGTGTGAAATGAATTTGTAATAATGATGACTGAAGACTAATATTTAGTGAATAAAACAGATTGATTTTTTAGGTCTCGCCTGGCGTTAGCAGCGCGCATGCACTGCACTCGCCATCCGTGGACCTCTTGGAATCGATATGGTTCCAGAAGTCGTATCTCAGCTCCGCCTGCAAATTTGATTGCGTGTCGTTTTGCGTCATGGATTATGAAAAACACAGTGTAATGATTACATCGGAGGCAATCATTACACTGAGGGTTGCCGCCCTGTCCGCTTTTGGCCCCGCCCACCGGGATTGGATCGTTTGCTGCAAAGGGACACGGCCTCCGTCAATTACTCGGTAAGCACTATATTTGTTTTGGTTTTTTTTTGAAGTTACATGCGCGGTCCGCTTTCATTTTCGGGATCGCGAGCACTATATTTTTTGTTTTAATCCCCTCCTGCCACAGACGAGCTACTCTCTTCCTGTTTTCTTGTTGAGATCAGTTCACGTTCTGTCCTGGTGGGTGATGAGTGGACAAAAGGACGTAAAACAAGCCATTCAGGTTTAAAACTGTCGCCTGGGTCTGAGTGTCTCCCCTGACTTATAAACCAGGTGCAAATGCAATGCAAAGTGTGAGCTAAACGTAAATGCCTATTTGTGTATAGCCCCCAAATTAGGCCGATCTGTGCCACAGGTAGAGGTTATCTGTCCTGGATCACACAATGTCATCACAGGGAAGTCGGGATTACAAGGGAGGTCTCCTGGTTCCGTTGTTTCGCACTCTGTTACGCTAAGCTGGCTTTCTCAATATATTGTGACATATATTGTTTCACAACGCAACGTTCGCTCAATGGCTATGTTTTTACTCTTGCACTTATTAAACAGCGCGGCTTGAAACGGAGGGCAGTGAGAGGCAGGCACTAGAATGAATGAAGCTGCTTGCATCTGTGCAGGTGGATGTGCGTGCCCGCTGCAGAGTGGGCACAGAAATGTGAGTCCATGCATGCACTGGGTGAACGTGTTGGTGGGTTTAAGTTGTGGTGAATGCGTCTGACTGTGTGCGTGTGTGTGGGTGTGTGTGTGTGTGTGTGTCCCTTGTGAATATGTTGCAGAGTCTGCATTCCGGTGAGTGTGTTGGCTAATGTGTTACTGCAGTGCTAAAACAGCATCCCGCTCTGAGGTGCACAAACCTGATGAGCACGGCTTGAAGTGCAGGGCTGCACCGGGATCCCGTTCTGCCGTGCACAACCCTGTGAGCAAGGTTTGAAGTGCAGCTCGGCACAGTGAACACTCTGTGGTGCACAACCCTGGTGAGCACGGCTAAATGGGCAGCACAGCACAGTGAACACTCTGTGGTGCACAAGCCTGCTGAGCGCGGCCTGAAGTGCAGGACTGTGCCGGTATCCCGATCTGTGGTGCACAACCCTGGTGAGCAAGGCTGAAGTGCAGCGCTGCACACAGTGAACACGCTCTGTGGAGCACAACTCTGGTGAGCATGGCTTGAAGTGCAGCGCTGCGCCGGGATCCCGCTCTGTAGTATAGCAGGGAGTGAAGTGCAGCGCAGCAACATGCTGCTCTTCAATGCTGTGGAGAGTAACAGTGGTGCTGGTCTGGGGAAGTGGGCGGGGGTGCATTCACAAGATGATAAGGAGCCCGAATACATTGCAGATGATGCTCATATCAATTTCTACTCTTACTAACTACAGGATGAAGGAAGCTAAAGTAAAAAACAAAATCAAATCCTTACTGAATTACTAAAACTCGGCTTGATACTTCGCTTTGCAATTTTGAACACGCTACTTATTTAAAGTCGTTATAAACAGTTACTCTTTTGGACACCAGCCTCTAAAAGTTCACGCATGATGTGCTTAAAATCGATGTCAACTTGCTGAACATGGCTCAAAGAAGAGAAATTACCTAAGAATGTGCGCAGGGATGTTTAGGCCATAAAAAGAGCAGATATCTTCAACAGAGCCAGTGTCAGAAAAGTCTGCAAGGAACAAACAGGCCTAGGGGCCCACGTGGATCAAACATGATTTTTTCACTCCTACCTCTTTTATCATTATACTTTTTAGGTGATAGATCCTGTGAAATGTTCACCAGGCAGTGTAGCACATATTGCTTTGATGTGAAAACGTTTACATCCCTCCTATCCACTAAGAATTCCCCCCCACCCCTCCAAACAACACAACAAACGAACTCAACAGCATATATTCGTCGCAGGATCGGCTCTTCGTTCTTTTTCCTTCTTATGGTGCACACATGAAGAGTTTTTGCGTCGCAACAAATAATACGGCGGAAGTGGGCAGTAAAGGCAACGATTCCCAGTCGATTTTGTTTGGTTTTTTTGAAGAATATAAACTATGCAGTTTTGGACTTCCAGAGAAAAAAATCAAACAATAAAGAAAGCATGGCAAAAGAGTGGCTTTGCTTCTCTAGCGCTTGAGGCTGAACAACTCGCCTCTATGCGTTATGAGCAGACATACTCGGGTCGGTCCTTGTGTTTCTCGGGCTAGGTATGGACAGTGACCCCTTCCGTCTAGAAGTGCAGCATCAACGACTGCACATACAATGCGCTCACTTCTCATCTGAGCATACTGTAGAAACCTCCCCATGAGTACAAAACAATTAACCGTGCAGGGGACCTCAGTAGCTCATTTGAACACCCCTTTGTTTTGCCCCCCCCATACACACACCTTATCTCTGATCGTGACAACCTCCTGTGTAGTTGCAATAAACTCTCGCAGCACTCTGGGCTTCATGTGGCGAGAAGCCTCCAGCGCACTTGGCCCATTTGGTAGCTTTGCGGCACTTTGAAAACAAGCATTTGCAATGCAATAGGTCTCGCATTTACGCGAGTTTAAGCCATTGGCATTGTAAATGACAATGCCTTTTATTTATGTTTTAAAAACCAAAACATAAATAAAAGGAATTGTCATTACAATGCCAATAGCTCAAACTCGTGAGATACGAGACCTATTGCATTGCAAAGCTTGTTTTTTAATTGTTAATAAAACCCTTTAACTCACACCAACTCTCTTATTTGATCTTGTGAAGCTCTAAACCGACTTTACTGTACTTGGTATTTGATATATAAAATTGTTTATACCACCAATGGTAGGGGTTATTTAATGATTTCACCCGAAGACCAAGATACAAAGATCCCCGCACCATCAAGATTAAACCAACAAACTTTTTTTTAAAAATAAATACTTTTATTTATTTTTGATTTGCAAAAGAGACATACAACCATCAAAACTATAACAACGGTCGCATATAGGGCAAGTATGAGAAGTCCAGTTATTACCTTCCTGGTCAGTGTCACTGCTCTCCCCCATGCAGCTCCACCATTAAGGGTCTGCCCTTGAGCCTGAGCACCTTACAGGTAGGTGTTTAAGGGCCTCCTCCACCCGCAGGCTCCTAAATAATCTAGTGATTGACTTAAAACGAGTCATGTGATGCGTGACTCGTTTCCGTTGTATTTTGAGACTGACGGCGGGTCAAAAAGCACGGCGCCGTACATGGATTTGGAATGAAGTAACGACCTCGGACTACAATTTGTCATAGGTGTGTCACCTATCCTAGAGAGCACAAGAAATCAGAACTTGGATTTGACTACGCACCAATTTGAAGTGTATGATATAATGATCTGGGTACATCCGTGACCATCGTAAGATTGGAGTATTTCAACTATTGCCCTGAGGAAGGCCTATTCAGGGCGAAACGCGTTGGCTGCACTTTGGCTGCACTATTCTATTACCTTACGCCATATGTGGTCCAAGAATCCATTAAAGGATCATATCGATCATCATTGAAGAGTCCGTATTGATTCGTTTATTGTCCATTTGTGTATTTTGAAATGTTTATGTTGCCTCTCTGTGCTTTGATAAGTATCCCGCCTGCACCTCATCCATGGTGGTCTAGTGGAAGAGCACCCTGCTCTTCTGCTATTCCGCTCTGTGTCCTCTGTCCTATGCCGCCTCTTTTCTTTGCCTCTTTTCCCTTTTCTTTTGCCCTTTTTGCCTTCTCTTGCCTCATTTCTCTCTTGTCCTTTTCTCTTGCCTCTTTCCTCTTTTCTTTTTATAAGACTCTCGCCCTTCCTCTCAGAACCGACAGAGATCGTGGAGTACCCCAAGGATCCTCCCTCAGCCCCACCCTCTTCAATGTCCAAATGACCCCCCCTCCCAACCATCATCAGAAACCACGGGCTCAACATAGTCTCCTACGCTGATGAGAGCCAACTCATCCTCTCCCTCACTGAGGAACCCGACATCACCAGGCACAACTTCCAAGAAGGAATGACAGCCATCGCAACCTGGATGAAGAACAGCAGCCTGAAATTCAACTTGAATAAAACAGAAGTCCTCATCCTCAGCTCCACCCCCTCTGCATAGGACAACACCCGGTGGCCCCTCGCCCTCGGAAACCCACCCACCCTGACAGACCATGCACGCAACCTCGTCATCATACTGGGCTCATCACTCAAAATGAATCACCAGATCAACGCCGTCTCCTCCGCATGCTTCAACACCCTCTGCATACTACATAAGACATTCAAGTTTATCCCCCTCCCCCCGACTCCAGGAAAACAGTCACTCACGCACTCGTCACCAGCAGACTGGACTACGGCAACGGCCTCTAAGCCGGAATCAACAAAAAACTCCTCCGCAAACTCTAGACCGTCCAGAATATCGCAGCCAAACTAATCCTCGATATCCCATGGCACAACCACATCACCCAACACTTCTGTGACCTCCACTGGCTCCCTGTCGAAAGAAGAATAACTTTCATGCTGCTCACGCACGCCTACTAGGCCCTCCACAACATTGGACCTCAATACCTCAACGATCGCCTCTCCTTCCATGCCCCTAAGAGAAACCTCCGCTCGGCCGACCTCTCCCTAGCCACCGTCCCATGCTTTTACAGGAACAGAGCTGGTGGAAGGTCCTTCTCCTACCTCGCAGCCAAGACCTGGAACGATCTCCCCCTTCTACTCCGGCGAAGCCCGACACTGCACCAATTCAGGAAAGACCTCAAGACCTGGCTTTTCGAATGACTCCTAATAGAGCTGCTCACACCCACCCTTCAGCACCTTGAGACGGGTGAGTAGTGCGCTCTACAAAAACCCTGATTGATTGATTACAGCCTCAATGGTTTCACACAGTGTCAGAAAACATCAGATAGTACAGTGTTTGTCCCTCCACCAATATACTAATGAAGACCCAGTCTCTATGTGTCATCTTCAGGCTATCCCCTAATTGGTTTCAGGTATGTCGTGCTGGCAATGTTCCATGCTATCTGTGACCCGTTGAGCATCGTCCAGTAGGGCTAGACCATAGTAGTTCAGCCAACTGCCCCATATCTTACGGAATTTTTGTGGGCACCCCATACTCTTTCAGCCACCGTATATAGATCCATCCCCCTTTTCCATTCTTGGAGTTTCCGGTGTGCCCAGTTCTGGTCACATCACGCTTCACCACCACTCGACCCAGGGCACTAAAAAGTAATTGGGGTCTGGTAACATCAATACTGCATGCAATGCCCAGGAGGATGAACTTTGGGTCTGCAAGGATGGATGTCTCCAACACCTCATTTAATTCCCCAAGTATTGTGTTCCAGTACTTTTGTATGGTAGGGCAGCCCCATAGTGTATGGAGAAATTCTTCCACAACAGTACAGCCGCTCAGGCAATTTAGGGTTCCAGCTCGTCCCGTCTTGTGTAGCCTTGCTCTATCATAGTATACCCTGTGGAGAATCTTATATTGGATGAGGCGTAATCGAGCCTTGATTGCCACCTCTCTAGGGTGCATCAGGGTTGCCTCCCAGTCTACTTCTTCCATAGTACCCAGCTCGCTGTCCCACATCTCCCTGAGTTTCCTGAGTGTATCGGCTAGTTGTTATTTAGTGTTTTATATGTGAGGGACACTGCTTTATTCATTAACTCTTCTTGTAGCAATCTCCCTTCAGGTGGCGGGTACTCTGGTAGGTCCACCCCCACTAATCCTTCCGCTAGCCTTGCGTGATGCAGTTGGGTATATTTGATGAATTGGGACCTGTGGAGCTTATATTTGGTGCAAAAGATGGCGAAAGATTTAAGTTTACCCTTGTTGATCCTCAGCAGGTCCCAGGATCCAAAGCCCCACAGCTTGCCCAGTTCCTTGATCCTCTTCCCTTTCCACAGTGGTGTTGCCCTGATAACTCTATGGGCCCACTCCAAGGTTCTAGTCACTCTTTCCCATACCTCCCAGGTGACCCGCATCACTGGGAGCAATCCCTTTGTTCCCATGCCCCCGTATAATTAGTGAAAAAATATGCTGGTGACAGTGACTCCCATTCTAATCTGTATGTGGGATGGTCCCTTGCAATGTGTATCCAGTCATTGATCGGGGTCAAGTGTGCTGCCCAGTAGTAGGCCTCGACATCCGGCAGTGCCAGCCCACCGTTCTAAGGGTTGCCTTGTAGTGCCCTCAATGCAATCCCGAGTGCCTCCCTAGCCATAAACGTAGTTCGGTATCTATTTCAGTAAATACCATTCTGGGGAGTAGGTGATAAGTATTCTGGATGACCTAAAGGAACTCGGGCAAGGTGATCATTTTAAACATAGCTGCTTATCCATTATTGTGAGGGGCAAGTCTCTTCATCTTTCCACATCTTCTTTGAACTTAGTCAGCACCCGTCTAATATTGTGGTTGAAGCAAACCTCTTTATGGGGTGTGAGAAAAATACTGAGATGTTTGAAGCCCTCAGTAACCACCTTTAAGTCCCCAGGTAGGGGGGGCATTCAATAGTCTGTACAGGGCCATACACTATTGATTTGTTCCAATTAATCTTATAGCCTGAGTGCCTTCCATATTTATCCATTATTTCGAACAGGGTGGGTATCGTTGTAGCGGGTTCTGTCATGTATAGGAGAATGTTGTCCGCATACAGGGATATTTTCTCCTCCTCGTAGTCATTAGGAGTAGTCCTAAAACCCAGCACCCCTGGATACTGTTGAATCACACATGCTAGGGATTCCACTATTAACACAAATAGGAGTGGGGATGGGGGCACCCCTGTCAAGTCCCACAACCAATGGGGAATCCCTAGGAGAGTCCACTATTCACCTGTACTGCTGCTATTGGAGCATTATATAATAATGCCACCCATTTCCTAAAATTCGGTCAGAACCCAAATTTGACCAGTGTTGAATGAAGAAATGGCCAATACACAGCATCAAATGCTTTTTCCGCATCTAATGACAGGAAGACATGGGGAGAGTGCAGTCCATGACTGCCATCAGCCAGTTATGTGTTCTGCGGAGGTTCTGCCGGGTGGCACGCCCGTGTATGAACCCGGACTGTTCGCAGTGATTAAGCGATGTTATGATTCTTAGGAGGCGCGTTGCCAGGATGTCGCTACTATTTTGACCTCCGTATTCAGTAAGGAAATACGGCGGTATGAGTCGCACCTATCACTGGGTTTGCCTTCCTTATGTATAATCGTTATCATGGCAATCAGGAGATCCAACAGGAGGATGCCGTTATTGTACTCATCCTGGTAGAGGCATGACAGATGGGGGCTCAGTAAGTCTGTACACCTTTTATAATGCTCAGCTGGTATAACGTATTGGCCTGGGGTTTTACCAAGACGTAGTTTAGCAACAGCTTACTTCACTTCTGTGAGCGTCAGGTACTCCTCTAATCTCTTCATCTCACCCTCACCCTGTTCGGGGGTCTGAATGTCCCTTAAGTATTTGTCTGTGGCGGGAAGCCACTAACTGGTCTTGCCTCATAGAATGCCTCGTAATAAGCAGCGAACGCGATCACTATTTGTTCATCCGTGGTGTGCGTTATTCCCTGATCATCTACAGTACTCCTGGCCCAATAGTCTCCATTTCTTTTTTACTCAGCCAGGCAAGTAGTTTCCTGGCTTTATCTCTGACTTCATATAGCCGATGTAATGTTACTAGCCATTTTTTTCTAGCAGCTTCCTACACTAGGTCCTGGTATAACAATCTCAAGGCTTCTAATTGCCGGGAGGTCAATGGGCCTGGTCTGTCTATGGCCCGTCTTTCCATGTGAAGTATCTGTTCTAATTTGTCTATGCCCTTTTTCTTTTCCCAGGCTATACGGTTTTGAGCCCTATCGTGCAGTACCATTTTATATGACTCCCATACTGTTACCCCGGAGGTGACCGTGTCTGCATTTTCAGTGAAGGAAATCTCAGTGTCTGACAAGAGGCCTCGCAGTATAGCACCGTTTTGTAGATCCCAGGCATTTAGGCGCCACTTTGTGTGCAGGCCCCAAGCCCAAGTTTCCATGCTCGCCCATAGTGGAGAACGGTCTGACAATCCCCTTGCAAAATAGTTGGTCCGGTTTATCTCATCTAATTCGCCCAGGGGGACAAAGATATAATCCAGTCTAGAGTGGACTTTATGCTCCCCAGTGAAATAAAAGTACTGCCTATCGTATGGGATTTGGTGTCGCCACACATCTGTCAATCCGAATGTGGCAGCAAAGCGTGCTAATGGAGTATTGCTTGTCAGTGTCCCGTGGTTCTTAGTGCTATCCAAGGACGTGCACATTACGTCATTGAAGTCACCATCTATCACATGAAGGAATGTGGAGGTCTCTAGATGGATATCTGTCACTTTGGTCAACGCATTAGATTGCAGTCGCGGTGAGGCATAGACACATAGACACATATAAGTGTGATATTGTGGCGATCCTATCGTCCGGTAACTCCCACATATCATCCTGAGTGATCTGTCCACTTGTGCGTCATTTCAATAGGAGAGAATTTTGTATTAATATTGCTACGCCCGAGACCCAGAAGTGTAACCCATGTGGGCCAGCACAACATATGCCCCCCTCCCAAGAAATCTGCACTGGGTGCCTTGTAGGTGTGTCTCCTGGAACATTACCACTTCCGGGAATGGGTGTTTAATGTACTGCGTGACCAGTCCCCATTTAATCATATCTCTTAGGCCATTGACATTCCACGTCTGGACCGAGAAGGCCTGGTCCTCTATAGGGGTCGGCGTGGGCCTGTTGCGATCTCACAAAGTACCATGGCTGTATGTGTCAAACTCATGAGGCCCTCTTCCTGTCTCCAGTGTCCCCGCCGTTTGGGACCTGTGTGACCAACCATATAAAAAATAAAATACCCTTCCCACCCAAGCAACCCCCCACAACCTTCTCACAGTACATAACCACATTTTCATAAAACAATTGTGCGCAAGAGAAGCAAAGGTCTGTCGCACATGTCCCATTACAATGTAGTGCAATTCACTCAACCACTTACAACATAAGAACAAAAAAAAAGGGAAAAGATCAAACCTGTACAGGACCTGACACTAAGTTAACCCTTCTTAATGCAAGTCCCAAGCCAAATGATAGGGGTGTCTGGGGTGTTAGCTGCGCAGCTACCGCTCCATCCGCTGGTATGTTTGTGCCAGTTCACATGTTCATGCGTTCCGGGTCTGGAGGTTCTTTCTGCAGCGGCTGTTGACCAGTCTCTGTGTCACATTCTACAGCTGAAATTTGGGCAGAAGGGAGAGCAGGATTTCATCTCCTAAGGACATCTCCTGTCCCTCCGAGTCTGTGTGAGTATTCTGCAGGCTGGACCCATTAGTGGCCCTGTTTTTAGCTGTGTCAAGAGTCCCGCCTGTATCCATAGGGCACCTCTTCACCTGACCCACCTTCTCATCGTGTATGGAGTCCCTCCACTGACCTGCTTTAGCCTACGCTCAGTCTTCTTTTTTCTCCACACTGTTTCTCGGGGTCTGGCTTCCATGCGCTGAGACGGCTGTCGTTCCGAGTTCAGTCCTCTTTGTGGACGCAGGACTGGCCTCTCCTCTATGCAGGCCCATGCGTCATCCGGTGTTTGAAAGAAGTGAGACTTGCCCATGTAGATGACTCCCAGCTTTGCAGGGAATAATAACATGTTTTGGATTTGGAAGATTCTGAGTTTCACTTTGACGGAGTCAAAAGTCTTTCTCTGGCGATGGACCTCGTAGTTGTAATCTGGGAAGATCATGATTTTAGAATTTTCATGCCTGACTTCCTCTATGCCATGTGCCTCTCGTAGGATCATGTCCCTTTCAAGAAAGTTGAGAAACGTTGCTATAATTGGCCTGGGCGGAGCCCCGGGGGTGGCCTTTTATTCAGTGCCCTGTGCACCCCTTCAACTACAAACAAGTGGAAAAGTGTTTGAGTGATGGTGTCTTTCAGCCATGTCGTTAGAAACACAGGTACATTAGCTCCCTCCACTCCCTCCAGAAACCCCACAAAGCGTAACACTCTGTTTTCTGCATCCTCCAGACACCACAGTACATCTTTGTTGGTGCTGCAGAGTTCTGCCACCCCTTTTTGAATATCCCTCACTGCATCTTCCACCTCTGACAATCAAGTCTCCGTCTCTGTCACTCTTTCAGAGACATTGCGTAGGTCTTGGTGCAATAACGTGTCCTCAGAGCACACCTCCCCTATTTTGCCCTCTGGCGCCTCTCTCTCGGACTGTATTACCTGTTGCAGGATTGCCATATCCAGTAGGGGTTGTATGGTCTCTTGAGGGGCCACCACTTTGGTATAGCAGTCTATTTTCCCCTGTCAAGGGGGTTTAGGGTCTTTGTCTTTCGCCATCATTGTAGTTTGTCAGTAACCGCAATAGTTCCGGGGTATGGAAACAGCTGGCCTCCAGGTCCCTCCCCCGGCAGCCGCAATGGGGCGAAGTGGGCCAGTCAACCACCAGGATCAATCAGAGGGTGGCAGGCAACACAGTACTCTCTGACAGGGACGTGAAGTACAGCCATGCAGTCCAATGCATGGCACCAGTAGGGCAATCTCTGGAGTATTTTCGCTCCCTTCCACTATTTCATTCTGGCCCCCACCTTGTCTCTTACCTCAACCTCGTGGGGCACATCGCCATCAGTTGGAATATTTGCAGTGATAACTCATGTAGGTCTTCTATGAGGTCCTTGACACATTTCTGCCCGGGGGGAGGCGAGTAAATCGGCACTCCAACCTCTAGCATCCAGCCCACGGCCTTCTAATCCCTTGAGTCGGGCCACAGCCTGGTTCCTCCCTCTGTGTGCAGTTCAAGGCGTCCTTCTGTTCCTCGGGTCAACCTCACCCCGTTTCCAGCACTGGAAGCTCAGGTTTGCAGTGCGCCGCGACGACCTGAGGCACTCCCCCATATGGCTCCACCCGACCGGTGGTCCGGACTCTCGCAAATTCTCTCCTTGCCAGTAATCTGCCTCGATGGACCCTATGGGGTCACTTCATAGCCTGTCAATCACCTCCACAGTATCCCGCCACCTCTTCCCCCGCCGCACGGCCCCTCTCACCCGTGTGGCTACCTGTGTGTGCACTTACCGCAGCAGGTTGGGGGGGGGGGGGGGACGGACACATCAACGTCCAGGGTTGGCAGTTCCCTCCGAAGTCGGCCTGAAAGCCTGCGATCTCCCTTCGCCCCAGGGTCGATGCCATTGCAGGGGGGCCACTGGATATAGCCAGGCGAGTCAACCCTGCCACGGCACCTCACAGCGACTCAGGGTGCCTTTGCTCGTTGTTGTAGTAGCCATGTGGCCCAGGGCTCTCACCGCTCCTCTCTGTCACCAGCGTAGCTGACCCTTATCAGGACATTGTTCAGGCGTATCCGCGCCTATTTGCCAGCCAGGCCCCCGCTCCACTCCACCACCTTGTTCTCTGTACGTGGCCTCAGCCGCATGGCCCCTCTCGCCCACGCAGCCTTGCGAGTCTCTAGCAGCCTTTACCACAAGGGGGTGGGGGGGAGAGCAAAGCACCAGCTCTTGGGGTCGATTGTTCATCCGGGTGGTCAACCCGGCAGTCCATCTCTCAGTCACTCGCAGCGTCTCGATAGCAGCACCAACAATCCGCCGGAAGGGTCGCCATCTTCCAGGGTGTCAGTTGGGCCGGTCTCCTCAAAGTACACCTCCATTTCACATGTATAAGGCTGCTCAAGGGTGGCAGATATGTGATCCAGGGTGTCTCCCCTTAATTTGGGTTACTCAGGATTCAGCATCAAGTTCTCAGAATGGCAGGCTTTGACCCGGATTCTGCAGCTCCGACCAGAGCTCATGGAAAATGCAACTTACGAGGCCTTGTTGCTGACCATGTATTTATACACAGTGCTTCATTCCACACTTCTGAGAGATGTACATGACATATATAATTGTAACGCAATTTATGATACTCAATTTACTGATCTCAGAAGGATGACTTCCTCACTACATTCAAACTTGTGACGTATATATGACTACATGTATCATAAGGAGTATTCACAACCAGCGGCGGCCCCTCCACTAAGGCGGAGAAGCGTCGCCCCACTGCTTTTCAGCAGTGCAAAAAAGGACAAATAAAATGATAATAACAAAATGTTATTTTATTTTTTCATGCTGAAGCCAGTTTTGGGGAGGGGCTTGGCTATGGTCACAGCCAGCAGGGGGAGGAGTAGTTGGCACTTTCGAAGTGCCCATGACAGTTTGGCCAGCTCTCTTGGGCTGGCCAAACAGTCATGCACACTTAGTATGTTCTCCACCGGGCTATACTGCACAGCTTGGATGGAGAACATGCATAGACTCACACTGCCTGTCTGAGTGCCGAACCAGGGCGCTCAGACCAATCACAACGCTGCTGTCATGCTGGTGACAGCAATGTTGTGATTGGCTGAGGGAAGCCTGTTTGCTTCCTGCTTCCGGGAGGGAAGACGGTGGAGGAGAGACATGGCCATGTAGAGGCAAGTGTTTTTAAAAAATCTTTTTAATCCCTCCGCCACACCACCACCATTCCGTACCAGTCGCCACTGTTCACAACAGAGTAGATAGTGTGCCATGTGCCGTAGTGCAAGGAAGTAAACTGACCCCTGGCTGCTTGTGGATAGTGTCATGTGCCATAGTGCAAGGAAGTAAATTTACCCCTGACTGCTAGTAGATAGTGTTGTACCCTAGTGCAAAAAAGTAAATTGACCCCTGGCTGCTGTTTGAAATATAAAATACAGCCATGGTCAGAGTTCAGTAGTACCCTCATGCCTCTAGGTCTGGTGCCACAGCACCTACTGCACCAATGGAAGGGAGGTCCCTGATTTCTGGGAAAACCTTTTGGTAGTTCACATAGTAGCCTTTGCAAACTTTCCATAACAAATCTCCTGATTTGTGTGTTTCTGTAAACCAAACAGACTTTCTGAATCTTCACAGAAACGTCGGAGCTTCTGGACTGTCATTTAAAAACACAGCACTGCAAAATGCAACTGTCACAGGGAATGAAAGTCCTGGAATTAGGAACTGCAGGGGTAGAGTCTGTCCTCATGTTTCCTCTTTTCTGCTCATCTTGCGCCCCCTCCACACACACGCACAAAGCCTCATCAACTTTCTCCCTTAGCTGGCACCACCCCCTTCCACTTGGGATACAGCTTTTGCTTGAAGCGATGTAATGAGGTGATGTAATCCTCTCAGATTTACCTCAGGTTTTTCAATATAAATTGTAGTCTCCAGAGGTTCCCATAAACTGCAGGCCTATGCCCATAACGTTGACATAAACGTAAAACCAGTAATGGAAACCAACATTCTTCACTTCCATAAGCGCAACCACACACAAACACACACCACTGAACCCTCGCAATGAGGGGCTTACACACAGCTGCACAGTAATACAACTGGATGACTTAGGCAAAAAAAAGCTATTCACACGAACCATAACCAAGCTTGTTTATAAACAGAGGAGGCCAGACTTACTAGCATTTCATGTTACTGCACAGCATTGCATGAAAGGGAGACATCCGAAATGCGTCATAGTTAAAAATATATGGCACACTCCTCCTGCCTCCTTGCCCTGGTGCACAGTGTGCTGCGTAGCGCCAATGCAGGCACCTTTGTTTTTGTGAAGGAAGGGACACCTTAAAGGTACTTTCTTATTTCTGTGTGTGATGTGGAATGCATCACACATAGAAAAAGGAAGTAACGAGGAAAAATAAAGATATTTTTCCTTGCTACACCTGTGTCTAGGAGACGTACCACGTTAATGCATTCCCAGGTTTCCAACTCTTTGTAAATCTGGGGATGCAGCAAAGTCCTTGGGTGAGTACGTGGGTGCACCCCAACTCTACTCATTTAGCGCCTTCCTGTTGCATGGTAACGCAATGCAGCGATATGCGCTGCCTTGAATTACTTTGAATTTACTAAAGCATAGAGAGCCTTGCAAGGTGGCTTTGCGTGGCTTAGTAAATCCCATTAAAGGACTTGAGTTAGTAAATCTGGCCCAGGATTCTGAGGAAGCGTGGAGTGCTTTTGCCATGATGTTTACACCTGGTTGCTATGGAAGCCCACGTGGTGCCTGCCACTGTGCCATCATCAGAAGCTTGGAGTGCTGTTGCCATGATGTTTACACCTGGTTGCTATGGAAGCCCACGTGGTGCCTGGCACTGTGCCTTCATCAGAAGCTTGGAGTGCTGTTGACATGATGTTTACACCTGGTTGCTATGGAAGCCCACGTGGTGCGTGCCACTGTGCCATCATCAGAGAACTCTGTCACAGCCATTGTTACATCACGTTCCCGAGCTCTAGAATGCGCCACCTCTGGGAATGTCCTGGCTTGAAAGCTAGAGAGGCACCAGCCGAGCAGGAGTTGGGTCTATCTATCTCAATACTCTGTGTTGCACTTCCTGTGAAACAGATATTTTGCTATAGTCAGTGTTTTACACACTCCGAAGGACTGTTAAAGTCTTCTTGTCATAGACGACCCTCTTCCCCCGTCGTTTAGTGAAAGAGGGATGGGCGACTGCCTGAGTTTCCTGCTGGTGACAGCACACTTTCTGCTCACCTTTATCCGCCAGATGGAGAAAAATAAGGTAGGAAAACTGTAATAGCTATAGTGGAGTTGTCATGGCACTATGAATGTTCTATTAGCTCCTGGGTGATGGAATGTTTGTGCTTGAAGCATAGATTCATTCCCTGGAAGCTGTTGTTGAGATGAGCAGTAATAAATACGTCTTTATCTACAAATCGGTTGTGATCGTGGTCACTTCAATTGGCGACGCGTTTTGGGATTTACTGCTCATCCTCAGTTCGTACCCACGTGTGTGTGTGGAGTTGTGCCGTTTTCTACAATTTTTTTTTTGGACCTGTGAAGTATATTGGAAGAAAAACTGTTGCAGATTTGGATCTAAGACCTTTGTTTTGTGCTCCATTTGTTCATATAACCGATGGGACATTCCGTCTCGGTTTTGGGCACATCTGAAGTCAAGTTCACTTCTGGCTGGACAACTGAACGCTGTTTTTACCAACAACGTGTGGACAGACAGGCAGGTGCTGGCCGGATCATTGGATCCTGAGCGGGTGCATGGACATCTATCTACTGCCCTGAACTCGACCCAGTGGAAATGTTTGGGAAAGCAAGTGTCTCCTGTAGTGTCTTTGTGGAGTTATGCACGGACGAGGTGCATGAACGGTGATTGCTGTTTTCGTGTGAGCAGCGCTGAAGGGGTCCGACAGTTGGTGAGCGGAGGATTGGCGATCAGCAGATCTAATTTTTTTTTTTCTTCTAGTTTCAAGTCGGAGGTGTTGGCAACATTTTGGGTGGTGTCAGTTACATCTATCGATTTTTGAAACTTACTCGCGTACTCACTGCCGTTACTGAGTCGCGCGCGCAGTCCATCGCCAGGATTCCGTGGTGTTTGTCTCCTGTTGCTCCTGTTCTTCAACGCAGTGCAGCAGGAGTGTGTCTTGAGCCACACGGCATACGTCTATGTGCGCACTGACGTCAACGATAGATACGCTTGAAATCTATGAGTCATCACACACCAAGAGGCTCCGTTTTCTCCTCGATATCAAGAATGTCACGAAAGTGATCAAGTCTTTGGCTTAAATAGTCAGGCAGACAAGTCATCGGCGCTTGACAGTCAGTTGTGCTCAAGGTACTTTTCGTTTTATGCTGTGCAAGTTTTAAAAGCACAACCAACAGACAAAATTTTTTTTTTTTTTGGTTTGTTTTGGATTTAATTGTTGTTATTCTGCAAATACTTTAGCGTCATCTAGTGGATATTTGTTCTAGCTGCAGTACATGATTGTTTACAGCATATTTGGACAAATACAAAGCACATATTCAGGTATCATTTCGTAAAAGGAAAATCGGCACATACATAGGATTTAAAGTAACATAAAATATTATACTACGACTTAGAGGTTATTCTAATAGTCAGGGAAAAAGGGGAAAACTTACATTGCTAGTGAAAATTTTGTGGAACGTTTTGTCTATTGGTTGGTTAGTTATTTCAGATAGATTTTCATCATGCAAAATGTACAGGCACCTTCTCCTTTTCTACAGCTTCCAGGGGACCCACCAGTAGAGTGGAAGGTATGGTACAGAGCTTTTACAAAGTACCTAGGGGCCATTGGGGGTCTCAGATTCAGTGCTGAACGTAAAAGATTTATTCTGGAACATAACTTGTGCTTTGAGGGCCAAGCTGTACTTGAGCATTTACCTTTGCCAGAGTTAGCAGAGGGGGCTGAACCACTTAATGATTTTGACCAAGCTATTCAAATGTTGGAAAAACAATTTGATGTGGAAAAGAGTTTAGTAGTAGCTAGGCATAAGTTCTTCACGAGGGAACAACAAACCTCGGAGAGCATTGTATCATATGTCGCTTCTCTACGTATTTTGGCATCTGACTGTGAGTTTGAGGCTTTTACATCTCAACTCATAAGAGATCAAATTGTAGTAAGGTGTAGAGACAAAAAAGTTCAACAAAAGTTACTAACCTTGAAAAACCCATCCCTTGAAGAAACAATTTCCATTGTCAAAAGTATTGAATTATCGTAATCATCGTCCAATGAGCTGAGATCAGATAAAGCAACTGTTGGGGTTGTAAATGAAAGCAAAAATAGTGCAGATAAGAATAGTATATCTGAAAAAAACACCACTGAAAAAAATGGCAATGAGGTTAAAGGGAAGTCACAGGTTATAAAACAAGATAGGAAACAATTTTATTTACAGAAGAGGAATATGTGTTCAAAGTGTGGTTATTCTGCACATTTTCCTAATTCACGAGTTTGTCCTGCTCGTAATGCTTTGTGTAGGAACTGCGGTAAACAAGGTCACTTTGCAAAAGTGTGTAATTCTAGAAGGAATGTCAACGTTGTGTGGGAAGAGAGTGACAATTTAGAAAGTAACACAGAAGTCGTGAGTTCAATGAGAGATCTCATGTTAGTAGTAAAGGATGATTGAGAGGAATGTGCAGATCCGATTGTAGATATAGTCGTAGATGGGAAAGTTTTAAAATTGCTTGTTGATTCGGGAGCACGCATGACCATGATCACGGAAGAGTTGTTTGAATCTGTATGGTGTGACAGACATTTGGAACCTCCTGATAGAAGTCCTGTGTCCTACGAAGGAAGAAAGATTCAACTTAAAGGTTTTTTTGAAAGCACTTTAATGTTCAAAGAAAAAATTATCACGGGGAAAATGTATGTGGCTGTCAAGGGACTAGATATCTTGGGGTGGTACCACCAAGCATTGTTTAAAATGACTCTTAGGCCAGGCACTAAGGAACCGGTTTCTATTGTGAACGAGTCAATAGGTGATAAAGAATATTCCAACTGAGGAAGCAGCTTTCCCAAAGTTTTTTCTGAATCTCTAGGATTAATCAAAGGTTTTAAACACCTCATCAAGGTAAAAGATGGAGCCATTCCTTGCAAACACAAACTGCGCAATGTACCTTTGAGTGTTCGAGATGACTTGGCAAAAGAGTTGGAAAGGATGTGTGAAACAGGGGTGATCGAACCAGTTGAGTCATCTCTTTGGTTAAGTCCTTTGGTCGTTGCACGGAAAAAAAATAGCAACCTCCGAGTCTGCATTGACTTACGCAGTCTCAATAAGAATATCTGGGTGGATTCACACCCGCTACCCTGTATTGATGACATAGTGTCAAAGTTTCAAGGTTTCAAATGGTTTTCAAAGATAGATCTGTCTTCAGCATACCATCAGGTGGAGTTAGACGCATCATCTAAACACTTGACTGCTTTTGTTTCCCCATCTGGAACTTTCCAGTTTAAACGGATGCCTTTCGGGTTAGCCTCTGCTGCTTCTGTTTTCCAGCGCGTCATGGAAAAAGTTCTGATGGGTGTGCAGAACACAGTGGTTTTTCAGGATGACATTCTGGTAGCTGGTGTTTGCAGGTCTTCACATGATAAAAGCTTAACTGAGGTGTTGAACAGATTACAAGATAAGGGTATTGTAGGGAACTTAAGTAAATGTGTTTTTGGAGTGCAGTCCATAGAGTATCTTGGGCATTGTATTTCAGGCAAAGGCATTCTTCCTAGAGTTGGATTGATTGAAGCCATTGTTAAAGTTCAGTCTCCCAGATCCAAGGAACAAGTTTCATCTTTTCTTGGCATGTGTGAATTTTATGCCAAATTCATTTCCAATTTTTCAGCTAAGACCGCCCATCTTCGGGAGCTTATGAAGAGGGGAACTGTGTTTCTTTGGGATCAGGAATGTCAGGAGGATTTTGACAAAATCAAGAATGAATTGAATCATTGTAACATTTTAACTCCATATGACCCTGCTTTAGAATCCATTGTGTCTGTGGATGCTAGTTTGGATGGTCTAGGTGGCATGTTGACTCAAATGAAAGGTGGGTCAGAACACACGGTTGGATTCATTTCCAGATCATTGCGTCCCAGTGAGAAAAACTATTCTGTGATCGAGAGGGAGCTTCTTGCTTGTTGTTGGGCAGTTGAAAGGTTCAAAGGTTTTCTCTGGGGTAGATCTTTTAAGCTTATGACTGATCATAAACCTCTTGTTCCCATTCTTAATGGTGTGCTTGTAAAAGATCATACGCCCAGGATTGCTAGGCTGAGCTCTAAGCTTCTTCAATATAACTTTATTGTTGAACATATTCCTGGGGGAAAAAATATTAGACCAGATTTTCTTTCTAGATTGCTGTTGCCGGTGGTACAAGAAGAATGTGTTGCCGAAGAAGATGAGGAATGCTTGATTGCAAGTATTGATGTTTGTAAAGAGGGGTGTTTCAAGGAGGATGAATGGTTTGATGCGTTAAAAGCAGACTCTGTTCTTAAAGAGGTTAAAAGGTGTATCATTCAGGGATGGCCAAAGGAGAAACATTTAGACTCTGAATTACAACCTTTTGCTAAAGTGGCTGATGAACTATCTTTAGAGGAAGGTGAAATGATTTTGTGTGGTGACAAATTTGTACCTCCAGTGAGCTTGAGAGATCGCATAGTTAAGGCAGGGCACGAAGGTCATTTGGGGCAGACGTGTACTAAGCGCAGAGTTCGTTCCATTTATTGGTGGCCTTCAATGGATCGGCATATAGAGAGTATGGTTGAAAATTGTTACACGTGTTGTTCCAGTGACAAAGTAATCAAGACAGTGACTCCTCCCAAAGTAAGAGTTGAGTTACCTTCAGGGCCTTGGATGAAGCTGGCTTTAGACTTCATTGGTCCGTTCAATGTCTTATCTAGCAAGTATAAATTCGCTCTGGTGGTTGCGGATTATTACAGTAAATGGTGGGAAGTGTGTTTTATGACTGAGCCTAATACGACCAAAGTTATCAAGTTTTTGGAAAGCCTGTTTGCAAGGGAAGGTTTTCCTAAAGAATTAGTGTCAGACAATGGAGTGCAATTTGTCTCCAAGGAAATGTCTTGTTTTTTAAGTCAATCTGGTATTCTCCATAAGCGTGTAGCTCTCTATCACCCACAGGGTAATGGTTTCATTGAGCGCATGAATCGTATTTTAGTTGATTGTGTGCAATGGGCTGTTTCTGGAAATATGGATATTGGGGGAGCTGTTCAGAGCATGTTGTGGGCACATCGGACTACACCGGGTATGGAGTCTGGGAAAAGTCCATTTGAATTACTGAGAGGGAGAATTGCCATGTTTAACATGTGTCCTGCTTGGATGAGGCAGTGGGGACTTTTGTCTAGTTCAGGTTTGTCATCTTCACAGGTGTGCCATAAAAGTTGTGTTGAAGAAAATATTTCTCATCCTTATGGAGAGAGCTCTTCTAAAGAGGAGTGGTCTCACAATATCAAAGAAGGGGATTGGATTGAGATAAAGATCCCGCACAATGTACCCAAAGGTTTTTCTAAATTCAGTTAACCTGTGTGTGTAGATTTGGTCTCGCGGCATGCTGTGAGAGTCAAGGGGAAAAACTGGTGGAATGTGTCTAGGGTTTATAGAATCCCTGATAAGGTTGCGCTTCAAATGGGTTTGAGGGATAATTCTGTACCGTGTTTTGGTAATTTTTCCCCAGAGGGTGGGAAGTTTGGACTGAATGGGGAAAGTCGGTCCTGCAATGGGTCATTCCAAGAAATGTCTCCAGAGGGATCCTCTGTTTCGATCAGGAGGAGTACACGCAAAAGAATTGTTCCCAAACGTATGGATTTGTAACATGTTACAGTATTTGTAGATTGTATCAAGCTTGTTTTTGTATTTTTAGTGAATTTATTTGTTATTCATTTTTCTTTATATGAAATGTATTTATTTTGTGTTGCTGTTTTTCCTTTATTGTTTTGTTGTTATTATTTATGCAAAGAAGGGAGATATTGTAATAGCTATAGTGGTGTTGTCAAGGCACTATGAATGTTCTATTAGCTCCTGGGTGATGGAATGTTTGTGCTTGAAGCATAGATTCATTCCCTGGAAGCTGTTGTTGAGATGAGCAGTAATAAATACGTCTTTATCTACAAATCGGTTGTGATAGTGGTCACTTCAAAAACCACTTAAACGTATTATAGAACCGTGAGAGTGGAGACGGTGTAATGTTACTACAGCCAGAGCCGCTGACTTTGGAACTGAGGAACCAGGTTCGAATCTCGGCATCAGCTCAACATCCTTCGAGTCTGGTGAAATCACTTTATCTCACTGTTCCTAAAAAACTGTATGTGTGATCTTGTTTAATGTTACTGGTGATTGCCTAAAGCGCTCTGCTAATTCCGGGTCGCGTTTGCACTATGAAACTTCAAAAACAAGAAAAACGAACAAACATTGGTTTTCAGGTGAGTGCCAACTCAGTTTTCACGTTCTACTGTTTAAATCACATTTTCAGCCCAGACCAATAACTCCCTCTTTTTAATATTATAATGACATTTTACTTAGACATCAGTGGCATTTTTTTTCATATTTCTCAGTTTTCTTAATGATATAAAAATGCGTGGCATACTTCACTCTTCAGTATTCTCGATTATCAGCAGATTAATTAATCAGAAAGATGGACTTCTGTGGACTGGTGGCTTTAGATACACTGGGCCTGATTACAAGTTGGTTGGTGTTTTCCGACCCGTGTGCGTAAACCCCTGTTTATGCATGGTTTGGAATTACAAGTGGATAGGTATTGAACTCATCCGATAATTATCAGATGTGTTAAATAGCTCAACCTTCTTTAAATTTGGGCCGAAATGTAACCGGGAGAAATATATGGTTTTTACCATATCATGCGGACTTTGATGCTCTAAAAAGCAAAATCTGCTTGATATTCCCCACAATCTCGTAATGGGAATTATTTATCGCACCCAATAAATAACTTACCCAGTGGTGGTGTTATTTATCAGGTGCGATAAATTGAAGACAAACTCATAATCGGGGCCACTGTATTGAAAAGAGGTACAACCTGAAATGTACTATAGAGAAAATAGGCCATGGCACCAAAGTAAAATTGGCCCCATAAGCGAACTGGATAGCTAAAAAAATGGCCCAAGTTTGCAAAGCAGGGCAGTTTTGAACTTGTACAGAGAGGCTGTTTAAGTGTTTTGCAAGGCATGAGAGACCATATGCATGTGTGATAGCTGCAGACAAACTTGGTTTTAATATCATGGAAATCAACAGTAAAAACTGGCCAGCAAACCAATAAACTAGGCCCACAAATAACCCAAACCGTTGGCCCACACCCCGACCTTTCATATCAACTCATCACTGTAGGAAGGTGGATATCTGACTATGGTTACCCCCAAATGTTTGCCTAGTGTCTAGCTGGTTTTTCGACTTAGTAGGCCTGAGATCCTGCCATTCAGGGTCTCAGCCCATCTGCTCTCTCTTTAAAATGGACTCCATGTACCCTAGGTGCATAACCCATTGGAACTAGATCACCCTGTGAGCCCCTGTACCAGTGTACACTAGGTACCCAGGGCATTGGTGTATCTAAGGCCACCAGGGGCTGAAGCATGTATTGTGCCACCCCTGGCCTGGCCTAACAAATTTGACACAACTGGCTGATCACTCAGCTGGGGTAAGTTGGTGTAACCACCTCTTACTTAGGTGTAGTATACCTATACCTAACCTTAAATGGGACACCTGGTAACCTATAAGTCACTCCTATGGCAGGCCTTAACAATCCTGAAGGCAGAGTGCTTGGTTCCATGTGAGATGGTGCTCTGGCATGAGCTGAGCCTGTCTGCAGTGGTCGGAACCACTTCCTTCTACTGTTTCCAGATATCGTCATACCATATACTCTTAAGTGCATTATGAACCTCGCGGTTAAATGCTAACTTTGGTTTGGCTTTATCAAAACATGTCGAGTAAGGTGTCATACGAATTGGAATACTAACCCCTCGCCAATTCTGGCGACGGGGTTAGCATTCCACCCTTCTAGAGGGACACGACATGTACAGTACCTGAAACCCGGGTAAAATCAGACATAGCCTCAGCTCCACAAAATGGATGCTGCCACCACAGACACAAGTCTGCCCTCCTGCTGCTGGGAGTCCTTCCAGCTTGGGAGGTGTGGACAAAGGGTTTCCTGCCAGGGGAGGTGCATGCACCACCCCAGACAGGATTTTGTGTATTGGTCAGGTAGGGCTTGAAAGAAACCAGACATGCCTGAGGCTCACAAGGAGCCTCGGTGCATATGCCAGTTCAAACCGGTCCTGGGGCGAGCTGGACAAAGGATTGGGGGTGTAACCACCCCCCTTCCTGGTCCCACCCTTAGGGAGGGACCTAGCAGGTAGTCCGGCCCCTAGAATCCGCTTAAAGGTAGGAGCTGTGTCCTAAGACTTCAGACATCCTGGAATCAACTTGAAACTAAGAAGAAGACGGGAACTTCGACGCTCTGCCGCACAGAGGACTGAAGCCAATCTCCCCTGTGGTCAGGGAGTGACCACCTTGCTAACGCAAGCACCATCCAGCGAATCAACGTCTGCTTTGCCGCCGCCTCTCGCCGGAGCCCGAGCCCAGAGACTGACAAGACCTGGACCTCCAGACCTCTCACCGCCCGATCCACAGTCCCTGAAAAGAGGAGACCCGTGGAGGCACCGAGACACGTGGAGCCAGCCATCTTGGAACGACTACGACAAGCTGACAAGTGCAACAACCGAGGCTCCCTCCAAGTTGTGCTTTGGGATCTGAGAAGCCCAACATCCGAGCAGCATCTGCACCAAAGGTGAGCCCTCCAGCATCTCCACGATCTGCGTGGGGCCCTTCTGCATTTTGCCACTCGACGCGCCTAACCGGTAGCTGGCCCGCTGGCTAGTGGCCATCTTGGCAACGAACTTCACAAAATACACCGCTGGTCTGGTTGCTCCAGACTGGCCCTTGCTCCCCTCCAAAGGAGCAGTCCCTCTGACCTTGCTGGTCAGAACCATCAGCTTATCTCCTTTCCTACAACAATTGCTTTTGCCAAGGCTTGGTTGCTTCGATCAAGTCGCCGACACCGCCGACAGCGAGAGCCTGCGTGGGACAGCTCTTGAACCGACTCCTGGACGTCGTCGACCTTCAGGGACCACGTGGCTGCAGAGACAAGCTACACCTTTCTTCCTGTTTGCACCCGACGTCGCCTGGTACCCACCCGGTGCCACGCCGGTCACTGGCTAGTGACTGTGAACACTGTCCCCTCTGCTTACAGGTCTTCAACATCTCCGATCCACTCTTGGATCCACCGCATCTCTTCCAGACCGACCGCCTGCAGCATCTTTGTCCACAGGCTCCACGGAACAGATAGAAGAAACCCGACGCACTTCGACGCCTATGCACCCGCTTCCTGTGGGTGAGGTAAAGCTAGCACTCCGGTGCCCAAGTGTAGAGAATCATCTCTAGTGTCTGTGTTTCCAATCTTAAGTTCCTAGGTCATCCGGAAGATCCCCTTTGCAGTAACTTTGTACTTTTTACGCACCCATTGAAACCTATGGGAGCACGCGTGTGACTATTTGCTCTGCACACGCAACCCGTGGACCTCCTGGTCACTAACTGAAGTTAGCTCCTTGTAGGCCCAGCGATTCTAGAGGCCCTAGGCCTTTTCCCTTTTCTGTTCGTGGTACTTATACCACTATTTTAGTATATGGTTTGAGTGGCCACCAGGGCCTATCCATATAACGTGCAACTTCTGTGTATTCTATTGTAATCTTGTTTGACGATTTGTGCTCCTGTGCTCATAAAGAGACTAGGGGTTACTTTGAGAAATAAATACATATATATTTTGAATATATATCTGTGTGGTGTCCTTTCATTGGTATAAAAGGGGGTTACTTTTGGTAAAACAGCTTGCTTAACACGTTTCACGAGTTTAGCCTCAAAGACTGCTTAGCCTACGCTACCACTAGGGCAGCTAGTCCGAAAAGGTTGACTTACAACCACACCATAAGGGTTGTTTGGCATGGTACAAGGTGGTCACTTTAACTAGTGAACATCATATACCAGGCCAACTTCTCACAATCACCCACTGCCCGATAGGTCAGTTCGACCCTGGGTAACGCGCTCACCTAACAGGCCCCTGTGGTTTGCCGAAGGGAAACGATGAAGTTGCCCACAATTATTCTTGGAAGCAACATCTACCTGCCATTAGCCAATTTGTCTCCCAGATACTAACTCCCATTGGTCTAACATATGCATTTTCGCTCAATATATTGCACACTCCACATCACACCCCGTGGCCACACACTACAGGCCAAGACGCCACATATATCCCTGTCCAACAACAAACACACATTACTCTCAAGCATAACCCAGCACATTACACCAACTGAGACACAAACGTCCAAACACATACAGCTCTGCCACTATTTCTCAGAGCAGTACCAAGGAAACACAATACGCAATACAGCACATACTCTGCCCAAACTAATCAGCAAACTCTGTGCTTAATTTGTAAGGAATAAAATAATTGCAGGCATCCAAAACTTGTCTTAGGAGCCTGCCGGGTTTGATGTAATTCAAGGTTGCTTATTCTTGATTCAACCTCATGCCTCTTTCTTTCCCCCTACACTTCCTCTTTCTTTTCTTTCACCCTACTCTTTCAGTTTCTTTATCTCACTTTTGTCAGTACGTTTTCAACCCTGCTTTCTTCACTTCTTACTGCTTTTCTATATTTTTCTTTCTCCTTTTTTCTACCTCTGCTGACTTTATTTCTCCTGGCCCGAGTCAAAGCCGATAAATCAAAATAAGTGGCAGGACACAAAATGAGTGCTGATGTCTTACTACCTGCGACAACCTTCACAAATTAAAAACTGGGTGATTTGCTCCATGGAAAACTACCCCAGGATAAAATTAGCAATTGCCTCCTCCTTGGAATAGCAATATTCTTACCTATTTTTTCAAACTTGACACCTACATTCAACTCCCTTCAAATGTCTCAGCCAACCCTGACTCTCCAGCTGCTTGCCCTTGAGTCTTCCATGTTAGTCTGAATTCCTTTTCTATCTCTGTCACTTTCTTTAATCACAAACTAGGTATCATCATCACATTCCTTTACCTTTTCACCATATACCTTTCTTGACATTGCAATTTTTCCACACATTTCATAATACCTCATTCTGCAGCTTCACATATTTCTCCCACAATTCATAATTCTCTTTGTTTCCTACCAACAGCCCACACCTGTGTCCACATTGTCAGATTTGGGCATCCAAAATCCCACTTAGCCTTTACCAAGTTCCACATTGTTATGAGTCGTCCTTTAGAAACATCAAGGACTACTCTACTTTCCCGTGATGAAACTCATCTTTCCCTTCCATCCATCCAACTGACTTGATACTTCTCTCAAGAATGGCCAAATAGTAAGCAATTTCCTATTATTTTTTTACAATGATTTTTATTGAGGTTTTATATTTTACATCCTGTGCGGGTACAAGGATTAACAAGAGAGGAGTGAATGGGGTTCTACAGTCTTTGTATAGTTGTGTGGTTCATATGAATAAACAATGAGAAGCAAATTCAGTGGCAGCTCCTCTGTTATGGCGGAGGAGTGTCACCCCGACTGCTGCGAGCGCAGCAGGCACACACATTAATAAAATGGTAATAAACTAGGGTGACCAGACGTCCCCGTTTTCCCAGGACGGTCCCCGTTTTTGGAGAAGTGTCCCCGTGTCCCGACACTTTTCTCCAAGTGACTCAAATGTCCCTGTTTTCAAACAGTGTCCAGGTTAAACACAGAAATGTCCCTGTTTTTCATTGTTCCGTTTGAGCATGCGCGCGCATGCTCTCTTTGCACTGTTTACGGCATGTGTCGTCACTGAGGTGAGCGCTGTAGCAGCTGTCAAATAGTCCTACTTTTATGTTGGTTACTACAAACCGTAGTCCTACTTCTATGTCTATGACCTGTCCCCGTTTTTTGTTTTGAGAATCTGGTCACCCTATAATAAACACCATTTATTTTTGTCACAGGCTCGTGCTGTTACAACGCGAGGGCAGGGGGCATGGCTGATTCGTGCAATTGCACTATTACTGCAGCCCCTGTGATTCTGCATGTCAGATTTGCCGGCTGCCTACAGTCGGGCAATCTGGCATGCGCACTTCAGCCTGCACAATCCCAAGGGCTGAGAAACAGCAGAGGGGTTGCAGCCACAGGCCCCAGCCACAAAATGAGAGCTGGGTTAGCCTGTTCCAACCCTCCAGGATTGGTTGGAATCACGTTGCACAAGGAAGGAAGTCCTTCTCTTTCCTGCTGCCTGCTGGAGTCACTGCCGAGGAGAGAGACACCGTATGGGGCTTCATGCAAATATATGGTGAGTTTTTTTGGCATCGCGCTCCACCATATTTTAATGTTGCCGGCCACCACTGCATGCAATCATGAGGTAAGGAAAAGAAAAAAAGGCAATAGACTGTAAAGTATCAATATAAGTTCAGTATTTACGTACAATCAATAATATTTTTAATTCGGTTCGAGCTGAATGTGGATAATCATAACAGAATTTGTTGTGAATCAATGTCCCGCTGGGTTATGGGTAGATCGAGGATCCTGTTTAGGCAGAATAGATCAAGTTGAAGGGGATAAGAGAAACCTCTAGTGAGGTGTCAGAGAAAACATGTAATGGGAGAGTTTTGGGGCAGGGAGCAATAACGGGAGGCAAAAAGCTTAGGCAATAGCAGTGGGTTGTGACTAGGTAGTGGGGTTAAGGCATGGGCAGAAGCAAATTCTTTGTATACTTATCTTGCAACACAACTTTTCCTGAAATAAGTTAAACTGCCAATGCATTCGCAAGACTAAATAGCTTTTCTTTCAAGTGTTTAGCAAGATCCAACACATTGAATGTTATTAGACGTTTCCAACAATTATCTAACACCATCTAATTATACACACTGGTCAGAGTATGTATGTTAAAACACTGTATGCGACCCAATGCTGACAAAATCTTGAGTACATTCTGTAGCTGGTGGCTCTGTCTCTATATGTTTATATTTACATTCCCAGGATCAACACAGGAATGGAAATCTCTGTAGCAACCTACTTTTTGTCCTAACTTATTTTCTGTAGTTATTTCCATGTGCTGAGATTTTTCTGTAGCAATTTTTTCTGCAGAAGTTTCTCTGTAAAGGTACTTGCATGTAAACGCATTTTCGGATTCACATCGATCTCTTTACAATATGCAGAGTAGGCACAAATCATGAGAAGAACCACGAATATCTGAAATCTCCCCGCTTCTCATTTAAAAATCTGGTCTAAATTCCACTCATTTTTGTTGTAATTACAAGTGAAGGAGAGTAGTTTGGGCTCCTTTTTGAATTTACAGTAGGAGTGCCTTAGAATCTCGGTTAGTCTGCACTCACATATATTCTGTGTGATTAATGTATGAAAAGAAGAAAGAGGAATACAAGATGATTACGTATCCACATGACCTGTGTGTGAACTGTAGAAATGTAACTGCCATGGGGATGCATTAGTATTGTGTTCAGGGATAACAAACTACATTTCTTTAATATTACACTCATAACACTAGTATATTAAGACCTGGCACTTATCACTGTTTAAATGTGCTGAAGGTATTTGCTTATTTGTTTATAGAAGTGCCCACATAACGTAACCGGGGCATTGGTAATTTAGCCTAACTGTAGGCCTGAAATGCATCTTGTTGTAATCTTCTCTATGTTAAGTGCTCTCCTAGCATGGAGTGTGGAGCACTGTGTCTAGTGTATTCCACGTTCCACCTGGGAGTAGAGGATTCTGTACTAGGCAGTTGAGGACTGGCTGGCCTAGGATGAGCATCGCTTTCCACGCAGGTTGCTAACTTCAAATAAAGAACTACTTTACTTTATTACCAGTGTTCCCTTGATGATTGAAGTTACCATCTTAACATTGGCGACGAGTTGGCCAGCGTTCCTGCTGTGGTAGCGGCTCGAGACCCACGCGGTGTGAAATTTCGAGGAGGATCTGTGTCTGTGGGAACATAACGCCACCTTGGATCGTCCAGACTCCAGATTCCTCCCTCAGGTAGTTGGGCGTGTGAAAATTCCTCGTTTCTGTGGAGCGGATGACTGTTGGTTCTTCAGCGTTAATGCCGATGCTCGAGCCATTGCTCGCACGCGCACGCAGCAGCGAGTGAGGCTTTGTTCGGACTTCACAGTCTCCTGTGGCCAACTAACCTTCGAAACAAGAAGTCACGCACGCCTCGTACGTTTGTAAAACAAGCTTCACTGCCTTCAGAAAGCACGTCCTTACGACGTCGGCGGCCATCTTACTTAAGTTTCTTTTGGCGTGTTCCTTCAACTAATACACTCGACTCATACGCTTTGCAACTGCCAACGATTTGCGCGTTTTTGGCAACTCGCATACCAAGAATCATTCCTCGCTCTAAGGTACTCACTGTGTATATTTCTTTTCTTCATTATTCAAAATTTGACTATTTTGGTGTTTCCTTAATTTTAAATAGCGAGGTGCTCGCCTGTTTCCCAGAGCTCTTCAATTATTTGGCGATTCACATACCTGCGTGAGTTTACAAGGTTTCATTCACAGTAGTTTTATTTGGATTATCCCACAAATCTCTTCATTTTACTACCATTACAGCAATGGAATCACAGGGCTCAATCATTTCACCTCCCATTTTCTTGGCATCTTCGGGTCCTCTATCCATTGAATGGGAAGACTGGCTACCCATGTTTGAAAACTATATTGACGCACTTGATGGTTCTAAGTTTAGTGCTACAAGGAAAAAGGCACTCTTATTAAACAACCTTGGCAAGGAAGGTCAACGAATTTTTAAATATCTTCCCCTTGCTATCTTACCTAATGGGAATGCCATTGAAGATGTTTATTTAGAAGCAAAGAAACGTCTCGAAACAAGGTTTGCCAAAGAAATTAATATTGTGATGAATCTGTATCATTTTTATACGCACAAGCAAGAGGAAAATCAATCTGTTGACGATTTTGTATCCAAACTTCGTGAACTATCTCTAAAGTGCAACTTTGGCGCAATGACTGACAAACTTGTTCGTGACCAACTAATAGTACAGTGCAAATGCAAGAAAACAGAGGAGCGACTTTGGGCAGCAAAAAATCCCTCTTTAAAATATGCTATAGATATTGCAAAAGTCCTTGAACAATCTCAATATTGTATGCATGAGTTGACCAAAAGACAAGAAAACATTTCAGATAGCGTATCTGTTGTGTCTAGAGATGATTCAGATGTTGCAGCAGTATTTAAGTCAGGTAAAGTTCCACAAAGGGGTAGACAACAAATTAGGTTGTGTTATAGATGTGGAAGCTCGTTTCATAATGCAGATTTTCGCAAATGTCCAGCAATAGATAAAATTTGCAAGAAATGTGGACGTAGAGGTCATTTTTCTAATATGTGCAGGCAATCTTTTAAACAGAGAGTTGCCATAATAGAAGATAATACCAATGCTATGCCTCATAACACTGAGTCATCCTGTATAATTAATACACCTATTCAACTAGTTGATAAAATTTTAAGTGTAGATGATCCTACTGATAATATTTTAAGTATTGATGAGCAAATAGGTAGAAAGAATAGACCCAAAGCAGATTTCTTAATTAATGGGAAACCAGTGCAATTGATGGTGGACTGTGGGTCCATGTACACCATCATTCCAAAAGACATATATGATATGTCATGGTCAGATGTTACCCTTTTACCCAAAGATATTAATCCAGGGGGTTATCAAGGGGAAACAATAAGCCTATTGGGATACATGAATTCTACCATAGAATTTAGTGGCAGATCCATACAAGGTAAGGTATACGTTGCCACTGATGGACCACCCATTCTTGGATGGATACATCAATACGATCTCTCGATCATAGTTGATCCCAGAGCTCCTACTCAAGTGATGGTGATTGAAAACCCATCTTTAGGAAAAAATTTAGAGGAAGCGAAAGATGTATTTAGGGATGAACTAGGCTGCTTTAAGGGATATGTACATAAAATAATTTTAAAATCCAATGCCATTCCTATGCAACACAAGGTGCGCAGGACACCCTTAGTTGCCAGGGAAGCTGTTAAAGAAATGTTGAAGGACATGGTCACTTCCGGGGTAATAGAACCAGTTGAGAGCTCCTTGTGGGTTTCTCCGGTGGTCATCACTGAAAAATCAGATGGAAAATTCAGATTCTGCATTGATCTCAGGTCACTTAATCAAAATGTGGTAGTTGACACCTTTCCTCTGCCGAACATCAATGAGTTGATTCTGGCTCTGAGTGGTGGTAAATTCTTTTCTAAATTGGATTTAAAAAATGCTTATCACCAGATTAAACTACATGATGAATCCAAGCCACTTACAGCCTTTATCACTATGGATGGCATTTTTCAGTGTACCAGGATGCCGTTCGGCCTTTGCTCAGCTGCCAGCATCTTTCAAAGGATGATGAATGTACTGTTTAAAGATGTTAAAAACATAGTCTTTTTTCAAGATGGCATCCTTATTTTTGGTGACACCGTAGATCAACATAATTACACGCTCAGAGAAGCTTTATTCAAAATCAAAGAATCTGGCTTAACCCTCAGACGTGAAAAATGCAAATTTTTTGTTGATAAAGTCGACTATCTAGGGTATGAAATTTCGGACCTTGGGGTAAAACACAAACAAAATCTATTAGATGCCATTCGTTTAGCTCCCATTCCCTCTGATAAGGACAAGCTGAGGTCCTTCCTAGGACTCATTGAATATTACTCAAAGTTTGTCAAGGACTTTTCTTCCAGAACAGTTACCATGAGATCTCTCTTAAAGAAAGGTATCGCCTTTGTCTGGGGCACAGACCAACAAACAGGCTTTGAAGACATAAAAAAAAGTATTTGTGAAGCGGGTATTCTCACACCTTTTGATACCAAACGTCAATCAGTACTCACTGTGGATGCTAGTGCCACTGGTCTTGGTGCGGTTTTGGCTCAACTGCACAATGGTCATGAAAAAACAGTGGCATTTGCATCCAGAACACTGACTAATTCCGAAAAGAATTATTCAGTGATAGAACGTGAGACATTAGCGGCTGCTTGGGGTTGTGAGTACTTTAGAACCTATTTGTGGGGTTCCAAATTCACACTTAAGTCAGACCATAAACCCCTTATCAAGGTATTGTTACCGGGAGGCACTGCTAAGTGCTCAGCGAGGTTAGCTAGGTTGGCTTCTCGTCTTCAGGAGTATTGCTACAATATAGTTTCCATTCAAGGTTGGAGAAATGTGCAAGCCGACTGTTTATCGAGACTGTCTCTTGATTGGGAGACCGTTGATAAAAATGCTGTTCTAAAGAAACAAAGAGAAGGAGCTGTTGCGTCAGTTCAAGATGTACTAAATGTGTTTGATTCTCAAGCCTTAACTAAAACTGATTGGATCAAAGAAATGTCAACAGATAGTTCCATGTTAGAACTCAAACGATTAATCCTACTGGGAAATAGGAGATAAAGCTCAGTTTCTCCTTCCATTAGACCTTATGTTAAGATTCTGGATGAGTTATCTGTATGTGGCGATGTTGTAATCATGCGAGGAGAATTGTTTATTCCACCTGTTGCCTTAAGACACAATTTAATCAGTCTAGCTCATGAGGGACACTTAGGCCAAACAAGAACAAAAAAAAGATTGACAGTGAATTGGTGGTGGCCTGGTATGGACTCTGATGTTGATTCTTGGGTTGTAAAGTGCGAGATTTGTAAGGAAAGTGACAAGCGTTTGAAATTGGGAGCTCAAGCCTCCATGGGTCACATAACCGATCCAGGTCAACCATGGCATACTATTTGCTTAGACTTCATTGGACCCATGAATGATCTCAAGGAAAGTTTGCGTTTTGGTTTAGTAGTGGTTGATGTCCATACACAGTGGCTAATAGTTACGTTTTTGAAAGATATTACTACATCAACTGCCATCGATGCCTTGAAGGAAATTTGCGGGGAGGAAGGTATACCATCAATATTGATAACAGATAATGGTACTCAGCTGACGTCTGATGATATGCAGAAGTTTTTGAGTTCCTTTGGCATCAAGAACATTCGCACCTCTCTTTATAATCCACAAGGCAATGGTATGGTTGAGAGGGCAAACCGTCTCATCAAAGGTACTATTCAAATGGCAATGTCGTATGGGAAAGAGGTCAATTGTTTAGTGTCTGAAATGCTTTGGGCATATCGCTCAAGTGTGCATGGAGTGACGGGCAAGACGCCGTTTGAAATGATGCGCGGTAGACTTCCCAATACCAAACGTGTTCCCACGTGGATTAAAGATATTGTTTTGAAAGATTCCACTCCCATTGATACTCCTTCCTTTTCTCCTCAACAAGGAGGGCGTACCAATAAGAAAGCTGAGAAACATATCTCCTCCGGTGATTGGGTGAAAATACGCAGTGGTAGACCAGGTGCACGTCTTTCAAAATGTTTAGGTCCTTACAAGGTCAAACACACTTTGCCTTATGGTGTTGTTTTGGATAATGGGGACAAGTGGAATTATAGACGTGTGGCTCTGTACCAGAAAGGTAGTGCAAGTGGTAAGGTCAGAGCTGATTGTCAAAATTCTAGTAATATCTTCTTATCTATGTCTGACAACGATCTCATGAGCAGTTCTCAAGCTAGGAGTTCCACCCATATGGGGAGGCAAGGGGTTGGTGACGCATCTGTCTCTTCAAATGAGGTAGAATCAGTTGTTCCTGTTGTAAGAGAAGTGAAGCATGTTAGAGGTTGTCATCCTCCAAGTTATTTGAAAGATTACATATGTACTTAATCTTCAAATTCTTTGAATCTCTGGGTTCCTTTCTAAATTGTTTAAATGATAACATATGTTTAAAGCATTATCTGTGCTGTGTTATTTTTTAAAAGGTTTTCACTATGTGCTTCCTAGTTTCTTTTCTTCTTCTTTCTCTCTCATCTTACCTTAGTCACTTTAGTCTTATCCTCTATTTATCTTCTTCATTTTGTTTTCATCTGTTTGTATAAGAGGAGAGGATGTGTTGTAATCTTCTCTATGTTAAGTGCTCTCCTAGCATGGAGTGTGGAGCACTGTGTCTAGTGTATTCCACATTCCACCTGGGAGTAGAGGATTCTGTACTAGGCAGTTGAGGACTGGCTGGCCTAAGATGAGCATCGCTTTCCACGCAGGTTGCTAACTTCAAATAAAGAACTACTTTACTTTATTACCTGTGTTCCCTTGATGATTGAAGTTACCGTCTTAACACATCTCTAATGTATTTTCCAGCTAACGTTTGAATTTGTATTTTGCTTGCATTGTGGAATGTTGCATGTATCTTGTGTTCCCACTGCAGGTGGACAAGGCTTCATTAGGTGAGAGAAAGTGCTATTGTTTCTAGTAGATGGAGTGGCCTGAGAAGGAGAAATGCGATAACGGATGGAGGACGAATTCTCGTGGGAGACGGAGATGGCACCAAGGCCGTACAAAATATTTCAGTGTGTGAACATGGAGGCGGAGGAAGGAAGATGGAGAGTGCTGGAAATAGAAATTTACTAGTGGCCCTATGGGAGGTGCCTTAATTCAGTGGTTCCTTAAGTTGTAATGTAGTTAGGGGCAGCTGACACTCTGCTTTAGGACGCATTGAGGTACAGGCGTCATCTTTGGCTTTGTGTCTTCATGCTACATGACCTTGGTTGGAGTTACTTCTTCGGACGGCTCGAACAGCTGACACTTTTCTTCCCCACCTTTGCTAAACTTACTTTAGGTTCGGATTTCCTTTTTGAGGTAATGTAGGGACAGTTAGGGACTTGTATGACTTTTGCTTGAAATTTTGATGCAATCCTAAGTGCATTGTTGCCTTTTGATAACATATGTTGCAGTGATCGAGTTAGTCATTACCTCTTTTGTTATACCGACTGAATCGGTTTTGGAGATTCTGTTTCATTCTGTTTACTTTCTATTTTTTACACCATGATGCTCTGATTGGTATTAATCTGTTTTAGAATCTGTATTAAACAAACTAACTTGTATTTGGCTGTCGACCTGAATTATTACTTGGTAGTATGGACTTCTGAAATATAGATATTGTGAAAGGAGTTTTCTCTTTACCTCTCATGCTGCTTAAAAAGAACCATTGAGTCAGATTATTTAGGAGTACGGGTTCCTGCTCCCCCCCCCCCCCCTCAAGTCATTTTCATTCATCATTATTTGTAGTGTTCCTACTTGTGAATGGTTCATTTGTATCCAGTAGTAAGCCACTGTTTTTTGCCTGATTCCTATTTTCACTTCCTTTCCCTCCTTCTTTCAGGCCTCATTCCATGTCTCCTTTTGTTCACCCCATGCTAGTGAATATCTTTTCCATTCTGAATCACAATTAGGACCTGCTTTGCCTTACCATAAACTCCTCAATCTTTCACCTTTTTATTTTTAAACTATGGAACACTCCTTTCCATGTTGACTGTATACACAAGTTTATATCTTTGAAATTATTTATTATGACAAATCGGTTGGCCCTTAGGCCTTCATAACAGTTTTCAACTAATCATAGCCACAACAAAATGGCATATGTTTTTGTCCACTTATTAAAAAATCCAAACACAACCAAGGTTTAGAATTTACCCTGCAGGGGACTGAGAAAATAACCAAAGTATGGTAACATTTTGCATTTTTATATAAAAAACAGTGCAGTACACTAATGTGTTTTACCTTGCAAATTTGATCATAAAGGGATAGTCTGTGCTGGGAGCATCCTCTCATAGCTTTCAAAAACAGTCAGAGTGGGGGAAACGTTTCTTCACTTTTTGCTCTTTTTTTGCAGTGGAGATCAGTGCTTCCTATTTTTGCCCTTTCTACCTACTTGTAATTTGTGGGGGAAATGGGTATGAAACCAAAATGTTATACATGTGTGAAAATTAGATACATTTGTGAATTCAACAGGGTTAACTTGTGTAGATTACTTAATGATTTCCCATATGAGCTGCCACTGAATTAAGAAAGCATGATTACTGGAAATGCAATAGAGAGAAATGCCTACTAAGGTTTTCATCCCAATTTGCACTGAAAGCTTATATACAAAAGTAAATGTTACATTTTATGGCTATATGCCTGATGGTTGCCTTGTGGAAAAGCTTACACTCGGTGCAGGAGACCTCTGTTGGTTATGGTGCTAACCAATTGATAACAACCATAGGCCTATTTGATTCACTAGGAAAATATTTTTGTGCCATAGGTCTGAACTGTTTATTATGAAAACATTATGATAAACACATTAGGCCTGACATAATGATTGGCAGGAGCATATGTTAAAAGCAATAGGTATTTACAGGTGGATCGTATTTTTTTTTATTAAAGCCTACAAACCTGTCATCAGTAATGTCATCAGTGATGTCACTGACCATGTCATGAGTGATGTAATATGAGTGGTCATAAGCAGTGCATTGCAGGGGCATAATTATTAGTTAGCTTAGCTAACTATAAATGCTGAATTTCACTGGCTTTGTATGAGTGAAATGTGAGCCTAACCATAACGTCCCTGTAAACGTTGTTTTTTTTCCCGGTGAATTACTAAGGTTTTTTAAATTATATTTCCTAACTATAACGTCCATGTAACCTTGTTTTTTTCAGTGATTTTCGCCGTGTTTTAAAATGTTTTTCCTAACTATAATGTCCCTGTAACCTTTCATTTTTTATTTGAATTTCTAAGGATTTTTACATTTTATTTCCTAACTGTAACCTGTAACCTTTGAGAGTGTGTGTAAGTGCATGAGTGTCTCAGTGGGTGTGTGAGGGAATGTTTGGGTGCCTCAATGGTTGTGTGAGTGGGTGTGTGAGTGTCTGTTCAGGTCTGGCTACATAAGTGTCTTACTGGGTGCAGCTGCCCACACTGCCCATGCCTAGCGCTGGCCCTGACCCTTGGAGAAGCATTGCATATTCGGTGGGCGCCAGCATGCTCAAATCTTCTCCCATTCTAGCAGGAGGCGGCACAGGCACTTAAAGCTATACTAGGCTTTCTCGTCACCTCTGCACCTGAGGTGATGCTGCTAAGCATCAGTGCCATAACATAGGCCCCCACTGCTCCCGCAGTATGGTGGGGGGGGGGGGCAAGCTGTAGAGGGCTCCCTCAGCACAGTACCCTGGCCAGAGAGCTCCAGACTGAGTCCTGAAGGGGGCCCTCCATGTAGTTTGCAGGGGGGGGCTCTAGTGCTAGGCATAAAACCTACTGACTCGAAGCAATGATGCAGCATGAATGGCACCTAGTGCTGCCGTGTTCGAGGACTGCCAAACTGGCCACTGCTTATAACTGGAAATGGATGGACTCCCCACCCCCATTCAGTGGCGCCATAGCTTCTGGTCTATCCTTGAGAAGGAACGATGAATTAGCAGTATGAACGGTGCCCATCGTTCCTTAGGAGCAAAAGGGAAGCCTGTAAGTAGCTTTCTAACCTGCAGATGGCCGCCTATGACACCCCAGCCTCGCTGGAGGGCCTGGGGTTTGTTTGATTGAGATTTTAGCCACAGTGAGCCGCCCCCCCTCCCCCTCTCGCCCCCTGCCTGCAACTCGGCAGACAAAGGCTCATAATTAACCAGGAACAATTAACGTGTCATAGAAGAGCAACAGGAGCGAGGAAAACAATGTCTGGTGAATAGGACAGGGAAGGAATATCAGACGGAAGGCGAAAAGAAGGAAGTTTGGATGAATGAGTGTATGGATGAATGAGTATATGGATGGATGAAAGGATGAGTGAATGTTGGTGGATGGACAGGTGAAAGGATGGCTGTGTAAAGGGATGGATAGGTGAGTGAAAAGATCAGTGAATGGATGGCAGAGTGGATGTGTGATGGATGAATGGCAGGAAGAATTGTAGTGTGGATGGATGGCTGGGTGCAGAGGGGATGGATGGCAGAGTCAATGGATGAATGGCAAAATGAATGAATGAATGGGTGGGTGGATGGATAGCTGAGTGAGTGAATGGATGGATGGCAGAATGAATGGATGGTTGGATGGAGGGTCGATGGTTTGATGAATGAATGGCAGAGTGAATCGAGGAATTGATGGAGGACGGATGAGTTGATGAATGAATGGCATAGTGGATGGATGAAGGATGGATGATGGATGAATGGAAGAGTTAAAGAATGGATGAATGACAGAGTGAATGGATGAAGGATGAATGAGTGGATGACAGAGTGAATGGATGGCAGAAAAGTGGATGGATGTCAAAGTGGATAGATGGATGGCAGAGAGGATTGATGGATGGCAGAGTGGATGAATGGACGGATGGTGGTGTGGGTGGATTCATGAATGAATGGCAGAGTGGATAGATGGTGGAATGGATGGATGGCAGAGTGAATGAATGGACAGATGGTGGAGTGAGTGGATTGATGGATGAATGGCAGAGTGGATAAATAGTAGAAGGGATGGATGTCAGAGTAGATGGATGGATGGCAGAATTTATGGATTTATGGATGAATGGTAGTTGATGGATGGAAGAGACAAGCCAGCATCTAGGAGCCACTTTATGGAACATACAATGTAGTCTGGTTGGAGTATAGTGCCACCCACACTATGCTTTATAATGAATTTCCCTGCCCAGAATCTATGTGGACGATGAGTGGATATCTCTCCCAAGTCGTTCCCACGGTGTCAGTGTAAATTGTTTCCCCAAAGGATGCTCATATGCTGTATTATGTTTCCATGTCGCAGGCGCCACTTGTGATACTAACATTCAGTAGAGATTATAAATACTGCCTCTAATGCCCACAAGTTTGTGAAAAAGAGTTTCAAATGAAGTTTTGCTCCTGGTGCCCGCAGATCAAATGGAGGGGTGAGTGTTCCATTGCCGAATCTTGGCATACTATAGGCATTCTCTTTCAGGCAGGTCAAATCTGCTATGCATTGCAAGTAGGTCTTAGGGGGTCATCCCTGCAAAAATGTCTGAAATCATTTTAACCTCCCTCGCTCCAGAGTCTAAAAACGTGTCCTTCTAGGGCAGGGCTGAAAGTAGTGTTGTAGTGTATTGGTGTATATGGTGAAAGGTATGTCACCTCCCCCCTTGCAGCGACTTAGTAATTCCATGTTCCAATGTTGTGCTGACAGGAGTACTGAGGTAGGCATTCTCAGACCTATGTTACTTACCTAGCCAGACAAGATCACATAGATGTCGACTAACTATAGTGTGGTCCATATATCAGCAGTTCTTTTCAGACTCTCACATGGACCATTCAGCGATTATTCGTAGCTGGGCGGCTGCTTTATAATAATGGGGACTACTAGGCACCCGCCATTCCCCTTGCTCCCTAAATTGAATCAGAACCTTCTGAGGAACCCATGGAGCTCTACGTTGCCAAACGCAGCATGATAGTTGCTGTTGGATCCGCTTCAAATACGCTCTGTCCAGCCATATCGGAAGCGCTTAGAACGTACTGAGAAGGGGTGGGAGGACATCTTTACTGCATCTGTTCTTCCAGTCCAGGTTTTCCCGTGACTCCAGGTCTTTCCTCAACTGTTTATCCTAATACCCTACATATATATTTTTTGTTTTAACATTCCTGACTACTCCACTAATAAAGGGATACCTTGGAGTAAGCCAAAGGGTTTTTCATCTTTATGCCCCCTGGTCTTTTCTTTTAAGTGCTCCCTGGAAGATGGTTGAGCCCACCCTGACCTTTAGGAGTCTGGGTGAACCCGATGATGAAGAATGACACTACTAGAGCGTTTGAGGGTTATTTAAAGAAAAGGAATCCTTTTCCTTCCTCGATTCTAGGAAGGCGGTGCCTTACTAAAGACTATCATTTCCCAGCACTCCATATAGAATATCTTAGGCGGGATACTCTTAGTGTGTCTTTCCTCAACTCTTCCAACAGGAGAGGGTACTTGGCAGAGAAGGGCTCACCAGCGGTTCTAGGAATGTTAACTCTCAGGTATTTAATGAATGTCTTGGAAAGCTAAAAGGGAGTGAAGTTCTTAAAATTACCACCTCCTCATCTTCCAGTGTCATATTTAGCACCTCTAATGTCGTAATTCATTTTATACTCCGAAATCAGCTCAAAAGACTTAAGAAGTTTCAATACTGCTGGGAGTGAGGTGCATGGGGAACATAATGACATAAGCACATCCTTTGCATAAAGTGAAATCTTTTTATATTCCAGGGCCCCAAATGTTATTCCTGTCTTTAACTCCAATTGGTGGATCAGACAGGCCAGTGGTTCATTAAAGAGGGCAAACAGTAGCGGGGAAAGTGGACGCCCCTTCCTGGTGCCTCTGTCGAATTAAATGGACTAAGAGGTATTATCATTGAGTGTGACCCTTGCTGTTGTCCTGTAATAATTGGAGAAAATCATTTCCATAAAATTAAGGCCTATGCCTTCTGCAATGTGAGATGCAAGAAGGACCAATTCACCCAGTTGAAAGCCTTCTCCGTACCCAGAGAGAATAGAGTCGCAGGAGGTTTTTTCGAAGAGACTTTCTTGACCAGATGGATGGTGGCACGAATGTTGCCATGTGTTTGGCTCCCCTAAATGAACCAGTTCTGGTACGGATGATCCAGAGATGGCAGTACCTCAATGAGTCTAGAGGCCAAGATTTTGGAATAGAGGTTTCTATCCAGATTAAGCAAATCTATAGGGCTGTAGGATGCACATAGTCTTAGGTCTTTACCTGCTTTGGAAGAATTGTATTAATTGCTTCTCCTATAGAGGGAGTGAGGGACCCAGTGGTCTCTGTTTTGATGTAAACTTGGGAGCCAGCTTTTATTCAAATGTTTTAGAAAATTGAGAAGTGAACCCATGGGGCCGGGGTCCCTTAAAAGCTTGTATTAACATAGTCCAATTGAATAGGTTGCTCCTGGGTGCCCATCTGTAGCTCCTCTACCTTTGAAAGTCCAATCCATTCCAGAAAACATTCCTAGTTCTCTACAGGGCAGGCAGGATTGACCTGCATAGAGGCTAGACTAAAAACAGCTATATTGGTTAGTGTTATCAGTATCATCTGTAAGATTGACTCCAGCACTGGTGTGGATTTCTTGTACAAACTCTTTTTCACACTTACCCCGTAAAATTTTACTAGATGGCTTTGTCCCCCCCCCCCCCCCCCCCGCAATATAGGACCATATCTTAAGGCGCAGGAGGGCCAGGGCAGCTTTATTGGTGTAGTGCATACGGAGCTCTCTCCTGCCATCAAAGGTTGCGGATGATCTGATGGGAGGAAATTTGTCTCTGTTTATGTTCTAGGTCTGGGACTTCTTTTTCCAAGTTTTGCACTTCTAACTTGCTACGGCAAGACCATTCAGCTGTAGCTGCTGTAAAGTGGCCCCTAATTACCGCCTTAAAGGCATCCCATATGCCACCCATGGACACCTCCTCACCTGATTAATTTGGAACTATATTTGTTCTATTTGTTGGTTTATTTTGTCACGCAGGCCCGTATAGCGCAATAGTGCACGGTGAAGGTGCCAGCCATAGGAAAGTTTTACGGTGCCCAAATCCAGCCGGGCCACTATTTGGGCATGGTCAGAAACAGCAATTGGAACAATATCCACAGAGCGGACCCTGGCCAGTAAGACTTTGCTCACCAAGATGTAGTCTTTGTGGGAGGACGTCTGGTGAATGTGGGAGTAGAACGTTTACCCCTTGTCCGGAGCATGAAGATTGCTCCAGGCATCACAAAAGACCTAGATTCCCCAAAGATTTTTATAGCCTCTTAGAGAAAGCACCTGTGTGATTCGCTCCCCCACTCTCCCTGAAAGGGTCCTATACAGTGTTGAAATACCCTGTTAGAATAATATCATCTCAAGATACTGCTGCTAACTCCTCCAGAAATCGCATGATGAAGATGTCCTTCACTATGATGGGGGCATATACAACCACTATGGTGGTGAGGTGTCCCTGCAGTGTTCCACCCAAGATTAAATATATTGCATCCTTATCAGCCTCAGTGTGAGAAACAGAAAAGGGAACATTTTGTTTGAAATAAATAGCAACTCCACGTTTTTTCATGGGGGCAGAGGAGTGGAACAGCATGCAGAACACACTGTGTCAACTCAAGAATTATTTTATTCGGTCTACATGAGATAATAAAAGTACATAAAAGCATGAGACATACATTGAGTTGCCATAACAATAATCAGGCTATATTATAAAACCTTGTAAAAGCTTAAAAAACATAAATACAAATATATTTACCAATTTAAAAACAACATGACCTAAAATTATTCCTCCAATGTCAACCCCACAGACTAATTATACAGATGGTAATTTATAATTAAGGCTCCCTGTTTTCCGTTTTTACTGATTTTTACAGAAAACAATGTGTTTTCTGTCTGCATTTATTTTTAAAAGTGGAAAAACACAGAAAATTGTGCTGCTTTTAAGTGACTCTCCGTGCTGTCTTTGATGAATTATAGCATAACAGCTGATCAGATGGACAGCATGGGAAATTAAAAAACAGGATGACATTTCTTTAAATAATGGCATGTGTCAATATACATTTGAGGTATAATGCTGGTATTTACCAGTGGATGTATTGTTATGTAATATTTGGCAACTTAAGTAGCTAAAACACCACAGACATCAAAGTATGAGTGTGCTTCTATCAGTTAGATAAATATGGAAATGTTCAGTTTTACACCTTCATTTATACGCAAAACACAAAATAAATATGGATAAATACAGATAAAATGGGCAAAAATAAATATAGATAAATACAGATGGGAATGTTATATAAATAAATTCCATAAAACTGGGGCCTATTTATAATATAAGAACCACCGGATTTGAGACCACCAAATGTAATCTCGGATGGACATAATACACTTGATTTCTTGACCAATAAATACATTTATTAAAAAACTTAAAACTGTGATAATGACCAAGATAATAAAACATAGTAAAGTGAATTGTGTAAAAAAAGAAGAAGAAATGAAACACTCAAATGGGATCCCCCACCCTTTCAAGCGACTTTCTCCACCTCAGTGATGAGGCAAGGAAGCAAGCAGCAGCGTAAGGTGAGTGTTCCTCCGGATGTAGCTGTAAAACATTAAAGTGGGCTTAACCTGAACATAATGCAAAGATTTCTACAGAGGCAATAAAAACATTCTTCAAGGGGTCTCATAAAAACTACAGAAAAAGACATAATGAAGGAGATTCTGTGGGAAAAAATGATCACTGCTACAGGGACATAACTTCAGGCTCCACATACCAGGTTTAGGGCAGTGGTTCCCAAACTTTTGACTCCTGAGGACCCCCATTGAGTCACCACTGGAAGCCGGGGTCCCCCAAGCAATTTGTATGATTTAAATTTCAAACATTAAAACAGTGATTCGAAAACAAACACACGTGTGCACACAAAACAAATACTAAAATTACTAAGGATTTTAGTATTTTATATTGAAAGAATTTGCAAAAAACGGGAAGGTTAGTGCTGCATCTCCGTGACTAACTTTTCAAGGGTTTGTTTTATTTCGCAGTACAAGGCTCCTGCCAGGGCCAGACTGGAAACCCAAAGCAAGCCTGGCAAATGTTTTCAGACCAGTCCCCATACAGTGCACACCAAGTGCAGTGAGTGAGCCTGACCACTACAAAGGGGGCTTTTGGAGGCTCTCCCCCAAGAAAATGTAGGAAACAATGGTGCATTCTACAACCAATTTATTATTATATATTGAATTGTATCAGCTTTTAAAGAATAGTAAATGATGACCTTACTATGCACCAGGATACGACAATCTTTGTTGGGGTTCATCAATGGTTCCCTCATTATCACCCTCCAACAGTGCCTCTCATCTCTCCATAGCCCCTCTGTCACATGTATTTTATTTGTTTTATAGCACCTATCATACCATTGAAGGATGTCAGAGCACTTTACATCACACACATATAGGGGCACATTTACAAGCCCCTTGTGTTCCACGGGTGTGTCACAAAAAGTGACGCACCGGTGGCGTATTTTAGAGCCCCATATTTCCAAGGACAGGAAAAGCCACCTTGCGTGACTTTTCCTGGTCTTGTAAATATGGCCCATTTGCACACAGCACTATGCGTGAAAGGGGCTTTCCATGGGTGTTGCTGTGGGTGTTCCCATGCAACACCCATGAAACCAGAAACATTTCCAGATTTACTAGAAATCGTAAATCTGGATATGTGTCTGAATGCTACGCCTCCCCAGTGGAGACATAGAGGTGCAACAAGGAGAAATGTATTTACTTCTCCTCATTTTGTTCCTTTTTCTATGCGTGTTGCATTCTGCAGCACGCATAGAAAGAGGAAATCACCTCTGGTGATTGCTTATGTACAGGAAGGTGTCCCTTCCTGCACATAAACAATCAGTAAAACAATAACGTTTTGCAAGTTCTATGTGTGCTAATGCAGCACACTTAGAAGTTGAAAAACGCCATTTCTGATTGTTTTTGTGCAGGAAGGGAACCCTTCCTGCATATAAACAATCTCCCCACGACGCAGGCATCCTTGCACCATGGTGTAAGGGTGCCTGTGCAAGCGCATGGCAGCAGTTTGTGCCCCAGCACAGGGGGAAGCGCAGAGATGCGACATATTGTTGTAAATATGTCGCATCCCTGTGCTTTGAAAGTGACTCAGTGTGGCGCAGCCAAATGGCTTGCGGCTCACACTGAGTCACTTTCCTTGTAAATCTGCCCCATAGAGACAATGATTCATACGTGTAAATGAGTGTATAGAAAATGTTACATAAGGCAAATGTGACTACAAGGTGTAGGATTCATATCTCATTCATAATAGTAGGCATTTTTAAAGAGTGCTTGGTCTGGAGAAGCATAAACTCAGGATTCAGAACATAACACAGTGGTTAGCATTGCCTTGAACAATAAAAATTTGTTTCCACCCAAATAAACATTTTTAGCAGCATCAGGATAATGAAAGACTTAGAAAAAACATGTTTCTAACTTGTATTATGAAGTTTGCAAGCAGCTCTTTGATGACAGTTTATAGGTCACTGTGCTAGATTACGATAGTCTCTTATGAACTGCACAGTAGTAAAATAATATCTGTGACAAAAGCAGTAACCCACTAACCTATGAACATAAAACACTTTTTTTAAATGCATGCTACACATTCTTTGCAGTTGGCATATTAACCCTCAGTGCTACATTAAATAGGTCAAAGCTGCCACTGGACAAAACTCTCATCTCTCTCCAGCAGGAACATTAATCACCGACGTTATCTTGACACTTGTATTGTTGCTGGAAAACTGCTAATTCTACAAGGAACTATGTTGTGCTTTTAAAATTGCTGCCTGAGGACCCCCTGGGAATGTGTCACGGACCCCTGGGGGTCCGCGGACCACAGTTTGGGAAACACTGGTTTAGGGTATGTCAACTGCATATGATACTGAATAAACCTAAATCTGGTGAGTAGGAAAAGGGCGACGGTGAACATTAAGAATGCTAAGCAAAAAAGGTTCAATGGCGGAACCTGTTACAATTAATGCTTGTCCACGAACCAAAGGTTTCTTAAGCTCAGTTGCCTCCCTCTTAGTTTTCCTCCCCAACAGGAAATTATCTGCTTATGTTATGGAAGAAGGTGACTCAAACAAAGCAGACCTACCTAGTTTGGCAAAGGTATCCCCGATATACGTCAACCATCTAACCGATCTCCACCCATCAAGCTTCAAACAATCCTTAACTATCTCTCTGCCTAGATGATTTTCGAAAACGTTCCCTGATAGTAAGCCAGCTAATCAAGGGGAGGAGGGTGATCAGATCCTACAGAAACGACAACCCTAGCTCCTTATGAACCATAAAAGATGAGGAAGAAGCAGGAACCGCTAATAAGTGCCTACAAAAACATTTTCAACCATTTGGAGTTCCTGTAAGTTGAAATACCCTGATACATCACTACTCTAGGCATCTACTGAGATAGATTTAGCCTGGTCGATCAGGGCATCAAGTGGCTTGCTACCTATTCTTGTGGAAAAGGAAAAAAGAGCACCAATATTTTTGGATAGGGCTAGTCTCTTAGATTATATCAGGGGACCCCACGTAGTTCGATCATCAAAAACAACTTCCAGATAGGTGTAAGTCTAGACCCTAGACAACCTGGACATGAAAAGATCACAGCTTAGACTTTTTGGGTACTAGCAGCATCACCTGTAATTTTCAATAAGTAGTAGAGTGATCTAAATTGTTCATATATTGCACAAAACTATCAAGTAACGTCTGAAGACCCTGAACTGACGAGAACCTAGCCGTGGGCAGTCAACTGGCTTATCAAGTAACCTGGCCCCCAGGTTGTTCACGTACAGCGTGAACAAAAAAGGATCCATTATACATCCCTTTCTAACTCCACTCTTCAGTCTGAAGATGCTAGAACAAGACCCATCCATATTATAATGTACTACCGCTCTGATGTCTCTGTGTAACTCACTGTGAAAACCAACAATAGCAATGTCCAGCAAAATCTGCCACAGTTTAGACCTATTCGCCTTATCAAAGGCCGAGGATAAGGCCATGTATGCAATGAATAATGATCCTGATTTAGCAACGACATATTTTTGTAATCAGCATATAAAAATGTAAACATTGATTAGAGGTGCCCAAACCCAGTCGGAACCCATACTGCAAACAGACCCCTCCTCGGGCCCAAGTCGTGGCCCTTTCTAGGCTCACCATCGGGAATCAAGTTAATATACCAGAGTCTATCAAGGAAATGGGTCGGTAGCAACAGAGAAGTTCCTTAGAGCCCTTTATATAGACAGGAATAATGATAGACTCGGACCAAGATTGTGGTAACCCCGTACGTGTGACCACATTAAATAGTCGAGTTGGAATCTGGGCCCACAAGCTAGGTGACATCTTAAACAGGTCGGCAGGAATCCAGTCAGGGCCAGAGGCCTTGTGACTTGTCATATGTTCAATTGCTAGCTCAACCTCCTCCACATCAAATAATAAACAACACTGTTCTGGCACTAAAACTATGAAGGGGGGTTCATTTGAACAAACCGCATTCTCACATCCACAAATGCCCACAAAGTGCTCAATCCATTTCTCGAGGTGAGATGTGGAACGAGGTGGCATGGGCTTCATTGTCATTAAATAGAGGACGATTAACTATCTCCCTGAATTGGCAATTATCTTCCTTGGTCGAAGCCTCAAGCAGGTCAGCCTTCCCTCCGAGCCCTTTTCCGCCCCTTTCATCTGCTTGTATGCTCTACGTCTGCAGGATATTAAGCATTGATCTTTAGGCTGGGCTTTAAGAGCAGACAATAGCAATTTATGGTTGTCAGAATAATCTTTGTTAAACCATCTGGGTTTATTGTTGATAGCCGTTTTGGGGAAAGGGACAATCTGGTTCTAACATCCATTTGGATCTCCTGGTATACACTCAGAAAAGAAACTTCATCAACTAAATCCACCAGGCACAATTCTAATTCCTTGCACTTAGCAACTACTAGACTCTACTTTACCATCCAACTGGAACGTAGTACTATGTGTGGGGACTTGTACAAACAGGCTACTAATATCAACAAAGATGCAATGGTGATCGCTAAAACCAGTGATACTTACATCAAAGGAACCTAACCAATTCCACAATGGAGCAGTAAAAAAAAAATCTAGTGTAGAATTCACTTCAGAAATTGTGATGAATGCTCTATCTTACAATATAGTGCTAGAGAGACCAGGGTTAACAAACCACCTTTAGTGCATCCCCTTGAAGAGGGCACAGTGGGGTTAAAGTAGGACTTGTATCCATCCAGAAAAAAGGATCTCTCTGTCCCCCAAGTCTCCTGGAGACAAATTATGGTGAAAGTTTTAAGATATGCAAGCCAGCCCCGGTGAAATCATTTGCCCTTTACTCCGGCGACAGTCCAGGATATCAATCTGAAGGCACTAAAAACAATGCTAATGTTCAATGAGGGATGATTCCATGCAGTGACCGTGGGAAAATTGCATCATTGCTATCAATGACATCAGACTCAACAGGACTATCACTGGGAGACTCATTGAACCCAGATTCAGGGGTACAATGCACTTCTGACAACAAAACCCCAGAATTTGACAACTCAGATGTCATCCTATTGGACTTTAACATTGATTGTGCCATACTTGGGTTGATCACATCTGTGAGACAAGGGAGTCAACCCATTGCATCAGCGCCCAAAGCCTCAAACCTGTTTGTCATTTTTATAGTAAATGAATTGGCCTCAGACGGCCTTATATTCCTGTTATAGTGACGTTTAGAACTCACACTAGACTATGATGATATTAGGACCACGGCCGGCTGATAAAAATAGCCCAAGAGGCGTGCCTGAATGGTGGTGCACTGGCCATCAAGCTAGCAAGGTTCAAAACTGTGGGGACAGCACCCTGGCAGTCAAAATTTCTAACAACACAATCTCCAGCATGCGTTTTGGGAGAAGGTCCCACATAGTCCACCCCCCTAGCCATGATGAGCCTACTGGCCAAATTGTGGCCTTCAATCGCCAGGAAGGACAGCCATAAGGTCACTCTGTTCCTAAGGTGTAATAATCCTCCCTAAAACCCTTTTTAACATGGGGACCCCAGTAAGAACTATAACGTAGGTGGCCGAAGCAGGGGAAAGATTAAGGGACCCAAAAGTACTAAGTGGGCCATTATTGCTGTTTCCAATGCCCTTCCCTCCGGGGGGGGGGGGGGGGGAGCTCTCAGCAGTCAGACCACTGGGCCCCTTCAAGAGAACTGATGTCTCAGAGTGCCTATGAGTGCCAGAACTTGGGATCGGATTCCCCGAGATATCCTGACTGCCTACCGGGTAAATAGAAGGTGGTGAGCTGCCGCCTTTAGGCTGTGTCCCTACCTCTCCTGATACTTCCGCAGAAGACGTATTTCTTGAAAGCAGATGATATCTGGGCCCGTGTCCCTGATACTCTTCCATATGGCGCAATGTTTGTTGGGTGAGTTTAGGCCTTTTTCCTTAGTAAAAATATTAACGGTGTTCCCTACCTAATGTATGCGTTAGCAAAATGAGATAAAGCTCGCCAATTTGGATTAGCATATGATGTGTTGAGATCACAATCACCCCCACCAAACAAAGGAAAACAGATAAAATCATAGCATAGCCAAAACAAACACAATCTCAGTCATCGAGGGGTCCAGAAGGCCTCCTACAAGGTTGTAATTGGGGATGGCTCTTGGTTCCCAGAACTGACGATTTGAGGGTGGGAGAAGACTCCTCCCCTCTGCCCCTGACATTTCTAAGCCACGTCTCATCTTGACCCGGACTTGCCAGTATGATAAGGGAGAAACAATGAGGTCCTACCTTGCCCAGCGCAGATATCAAAGTAGTGTTCAGGTCTCCTCTCTGGGGACCCTATCTCCAGCCCAGCAAGTGCCCTCTGGAGAACTGAAAAACAGCACAAGGGAGGATTACAGTCCAGTGCCAGCCTGAGAGGGTTGTATATATGGTCTAGGCTTCCAATGGATTCAGGACAGGAGCTGTTCTTAATCCCCTGGGCACTGTGCCTCAGCAGTGCGGTTCCTTGGCTGGCTTAAACTCATCGAGTTTGTTTTGCTGGAGGAGACCATGGTCGCTGCTCATACTGAGATGCTCCACAGTGGCCTCTGCTACAGGCATACTCATCAAAGGTGCAGCCCGTGAATCGTCGGTGACAGCATGGAGCATGCTTCATAGTTTGAAGGAAAGCCAAAGGGGTAGATCCAGTGATATCATGCACCATCATCTCAAAGTTTCTTGGCAACATCTTGATATTCCATGAGATTCTGAAGGTTTATTTGAGCAACATCATGGTAGATGACAAATGACTGGTCCTGAAAGCAGATGTTTCCTAATTACATTGCTTTTCACAAAACTACTTTCTTTTCAGAGTAAAAGTGGAACTTCACCAATACATCTCTTGGTCTTCCTTGTTGGGTTGGTCCCCTGAGGCCTACACAATGGATTCTTTCAAGATAGACCTTGGGAGGGCCATCGCCGAGAGGAGAGCATTCGGGTGACAAAGGTGCCAAGATCAACATGCAAGACCTCCTCACTGAGGCCCTGCACTCATGTATTTTCTCTCCTCAAGTGCTTTTCGATATCTTCCAATTTGTCAAGGGTCCCTTTTAGCTGCATCTCCAATGTGGCACTCTTGGTTGCCATTGCCGAGTGCCCCGACTCAAGCTTATCCAATCCGGTTTCAGCATCTAATGTCTTTTGGCTTACTGAGTCAATTCAGTATGTAACTCCTGTATCCTGGCCCCCAAATCTGAACACAGGTCCGCCAGGCCCTTGTAAAACGCTGGCGGAGTTTGTCGTGTAGTTTGGCCTTAAAAACACACAGACTCTCCAAGAGATCAGACTTTGTTAAAGGTATGTTGGCCTGGAGTTTCAGTGATTGGGCTGCTGCAGAGTAGCAAGCCTTCACCGCACAGGGTTAAGACCTGTCTAGATAGGCTAAAATGAAGCCACAAAAAAGGCGGCCACAAGAAAACTTCATTTTGTGGCGCTTGTATGGCCACCTGGATATCTGTGAAGTAGAGAGAACACTGTTATCAAAGTCCCTGACTGACACACCTCAGTCACAAACTGGAAGCGGCAGCTCTGCAAGGCAGCCAATGTTGATGTGGATAGACTAATCAAGGGGGTGCTGCACCACTCCTGAGCATGAGGTGAATTCTATCTGCACCCTGGCCCTATGTTGCCTGGTTGGACTTGCCTTCACACACAGCCGAAATCATGTAGAGGCAGTGATCCCCATCACATGGGCCCCTGGAGGCTAGAGTGAGCAGGGGACAGTATAGCCTTTCCATAAAGCAGGAGCTGCATTACACCAGCTCAGGCCTAGCACCTCCATTCTCCCTTTGCGCTATGGCGTCCTTCAGGCCTCAGCCACTGATTTCAGGGGCCTGATCCACCCCTGTGCGCATATTTTGGGGGACGCACCCGCCGGCTCCAGTCTTTACTGCCTTTCCTCTAAAGGCTGCCCCGCTGCTCTCCGTCCAGAAACACCAGCATTAGAGTGACCGGTGCAGCTCTTGCCACTCACCAGACTAGAAGGACAGTCACCACTGCCACCTGCAACAGCCCGAGCATTCACCACTAACTCAAGCCAGCATGCCTACAAAGAGGCCCACTTCAAGGCTGCTCAGCTGTTGCTCAATGATGCAAGGCATTTGAGACTCCAATGAGGCTGCAAAGCTGCAGCAGAGACCCTGGTCCCACAACGGTCCAGGCATTGGAGCTGAAGACCGCTGCGACAGTAGGTCGCACTGACCTCCTCACTGGTCACACAACACTTCCCCCTACTAGAGGAATTTTCACCTCAACATTCAGGCACGTCTTGCCCTCAGCAGCCTCATGCAGCAAAGGAGGAAAGTCACCAATTTTGGCCCAATATTAGCCCAATGGTTCGCAAGTCCTGCCGCTCCACCACCTTGGACACGCCCCGCAGTACCAGTTTTTATCATATCTAATTCTGCATTTTTTGCCTTTAAATGGGCCTTCTCCCCTGATCCTTGTTAGCAGTTTTGACTGTCTGGATTCTACCAGGAGTAAACTGCGAGAGTGCGATAATTAGAACACAATTCAGCTTCAATCATTGTGCAAACTCCTGTTTCCACAGAGATGAGAATTTATCCCTGAACTTATAATGAGGTTCTAAAAAACATGTGGCATGGTAAATAAGAGGAGGTACTTCATTGAAAAATTCAACACAATTAGAACAGATGCAGTTATTCATGTATGCTAAAAAAACAACAACTTGGAGATACTAACTACATTACACCATTACACACATCACTACTCGTAAATAAGGTTTTTTGATGCCATGGTATTTATGCAAAACAATGCTGATTACAGATACCCACCATTAACAAAACTTTCTATTACGTATCTACCTTATGTACACTTACATTGATGCCATCAGCCAGCTGCTAGATAGATTTTTTACATTTGCATAACAGTCACTGTACTGGAGTTAAGAATCTCAAATGTGCATTTATGGCATTTCAACTTCTACATTTATGATTTGATTTATTTACACTCGCAGTTTTCTCAATGTCCAGTCCTTGATCAACTTTTTCACTAAATTACTTGTATTTTTACTTCGAAGCCACTTTTGATAATTTCTTCTTAATATTTTTATTTATGGATTCTTAAATTGAAAGATACGCTTAAAAAATATTTAAAATGTTCCGGATTTTTTTTGCATTTCTGTAACCGTATATGTCTCTAAGGGGCATATGCATCAACATTAGCATTTGCGATTCCTTATTAGCGAAAAATAAGGAATCGCTAATAAGGAATAGCAAAAGGCTATGCATGTAGGAATCGCTATTCAAATAGCGATTCCTTAACATTCCTTATTACCGAATCGGTAATACCGAATCGGTAATAAGGAATACCTACCCATTCATTCCTATGGGCTTGGAGGCCCATAGGAATGAATGTAAAGCCATTCTGTATTAGCGATTCGGTATTACCGAATCGCTAATAGCGGGAGCACTTTCAAGGGTGCCAGGGTGTCAAAAGGACACCCTGTTGCACCCCTGAAAATGATATGTGCACATATGTTGCACACACACATGCTCTAAGGGCATGTGTGTGCGCAACATGAAACTTTGAAAAATGCACAAAAGTGCATTTTTCAAAGTTTTTGCAAATTACCATGCAGTTCATCTTCATGGTAATTTGCTCCCCTTATTAGCGAAATCGCTAATTTTTTAACTTTGATGCATTGCATTTAAGGAATCTCACTTTGGGATTCCTTAAATGCAATCGCTATTTAAAGAATCGGTATTTAAGGATTCCTTAAATACCGATTTCTGCTTTTGGGTTGATGCATTGGGATTGGGTATTTTTTACTTAATACCGGGAGCTAATAAGGAATCGGTATTTTACCGACTGGATTTTGGCTTGATGCATAAGGGTGTAAATTTTTTGCAGCTGATCAATGGCCATAAAATCCATATTAGAGGTCTCATTTACAAGAGACCTGCGTTGCCGGAGTGTCCCTTTTTATGATTCTCCGGTGGCGCAGGCTCTCGCACCCTGCACGGCTTTGTATAGCCTCATAGATATGGAGTAAGACAATGCAGCGCTTTTCGCTGCATTGCCTTACTCTATGTCAAGGAGGCCTTCCATGGGCATTGCGGTGGGTTTCCTACGCAACACCCATGGGTTTTGACACATTCCCAGATTTACAAGGATCTGTAAACCTGGGAATTCATCAAAACTCTGTGCCTCCCCAGAGAAGGCGTAACTAGGACAAATAACTTTATTTCACCTGCAGCACACCTAGAAAGAGGAAAACACCTCCATTGATTGTTTTTGTGCCAGAAGGCGTCCCTTTCTGCACGAAAACAAGTGTGCCAACAATGCAGACACCCTTGAACGTGTTGGTGCTAGGCACCAATTTGTTTTGCAGGCCGAAAGAACAGGAATGTGCAGTATTTCATTCATACGGCGCATTCCTGCCCTTTCCTTTTGACGCAGGACAGCACCGCAATTGGCAAAAAAGTTGTAAATGAGGCCCTTTGATTATTCACAACCCTTTCTTTAAGTTGTTACTGTTTTGGTTGTTTTGGGAGCTTTAAGATAGGGACTGCCCCTATTTAAAGTGCTACATTATTAAAATAGTTAACTCAACTCATAATAACGTGAAAAACTAGAATTGGGTGCAAATAATTATTGCTGGCCTCGCAAGACCATGAAACATGACATGAGTCAACACTGCCACCTAGTGGAAAATTAGTATATATCCCCACATTTTTCAGGTAGGTAATCAATGGGCAACCAAGATGAGTTGCAGCTTTAACCGTTGACAAAGCCAGGTCTGGTGCAGGCTGCCAGCCTGTTGACTTTGTCAGTGCTTGTTTTTTTATGGTTTGTTTGCAAAATGTTACTGTTGGGGAAGCTGCCTGGCCAGCTTCAATCTAATGAAAAAAATGGCTAAAAGCAATACATATTTTTTTGGTCTCAAAAAGCACACATTGCCATTATAGTCCCCGGCTCTGAAGGGACCTCGTGAAAGAATAGAATGCCATCACTTACAGCGAAGTTAGCAAATTTGAATTACAGAACTGAGCAATGGATGAAGAGAGTTGGCTGAAAGGTGGTATAAATATGTACATTATATATTATCTACTGGCGGTCGCCAGTATATAGTTATAGTTAGGACCGTGTTTCCATAGGAAATCCGCAACATTCTATTTGGAATAACTTTGGCGCCGGTTGACGAATCCTCGCGAAATTGTCAAAATAGGTGGGGCGCTCCGCTCCGCTCCTACCCTGAAAGTCTCGGGGGGATTCGTCAAGCGGGGGCTGAGAAAAAAGGGGGGTCCCAAAACATGTTTTTCCAATGTAATTTTCCATAGGGACCTTTAGTCCAAGGTACAGCCCGAACGGCTGAACAGAATTACTTGGTAGTCCTCAGCTCAGGGATGTGCCTTTTGCATATATGGTGTCAATCTGTTCAGTAGTTCCTGAAAAAATCAAAAGTAAAATCACATACATATCTGGGCGGAGCCTAACGACACATCTCATCGTGAGATCTGATTGGCTGTCAGTACTTCATCCAAGAAGTGTTGGCAGCCATCTTGGGACCAATATACATGATAGCACCTCATTAAAAAGCATTGCAGTTAAGAGAAGGTTTTAAGACTTTAGTTACATTATAAATCATTTGTTGATGGTACCATACTCATTTTAGGAATTGTGGTATGTTCTAAGGTGATTTCACCATGTGAAAAAGCCTTCTGCTGTGATATCATGAACCATGTTTGAGAGAAAACTATTTTCTCATGCTTTTCCCACAGAGGTTTGGAAGGTGATCTATAAGCTAAACTGAGAGCATATTTTCTGTAAATTCACATTATCTTTCTCAGTCATGTAAGAATGAAGTCTGACATTCTCAGTAAAACATGTACATCCAACAAGGGCAAAGACTGTCAGTTGATTCCTTTGTGTTCTACTGCAGCTTCCCAGAGTGCTCTAAAGAACAACTAGAGCGCTAACAGTCTTACTTATGACAAAAGTATGGCACACCTGAAGCCATCTTGATTGGAATAAAGTGGTAACACTTAAAACATTTAATTTACAAAGGAACAGAATGAGGGGGTTCATTTTGCCATATAAATTATGATTCGTGCTGCAGAAAGAAAAACTAGGGCACATTTTGACTTCTGAAATCCTCTTTTATTTCATAAAAATATTCTGACATGCAGACTGAAACATGCACTTTGAATACCAGCAGCAGACTTGCCTGGTGAGCAGTAGCTTTACTACAGTGATCTAAGGAGCAACTAGAGTGCTAACATTCAGAATTTATGGAAAATGTGTGACACATCTGAATGTCTTCTTGATGGAATCAAAGTAAAAAACTGAAAGTATTTCCTACTGAGGAGACTGTAGTAAATGAGGAAATTAGTAAACTTCATAACAAATAAATCTCCCAAGATGGCCACCAGAGACAAAAGAGCCCAAATGTAGCCCAAATATCACCCAGATGTAGCCCAAGTATAGCCCAATGACAGAATGTCCCAGAGTGTTTTTAAGAACAACTAGAGCGCTTACTGTCTTACTTATGACAAAAGTATGGCACACCTGAAGCCATCTTGATTGGAATAAACTGGTAACACTTAAAACATTTAATTTAAAAAGGAACACAATGAGGGGGTTCATTTTGCCATAGAAATTATGATTATGCTGAAGAAAGAAAAATTAGGGCACATTTTGAGTGACTTCTCAAATCCTCTTCTATTACATTAAAAAATTCTGATATGCAGACTGAAACATGCACTTCTAATACTAGCAGCAGACTTCCGTGGTGAGCAGTAGCTTTACTACAGTGATCTAATGAGCAACTAGAGTGCTAACATTCAGAATTTATGGCAAATGTGTGACATATCTGAATACCTTCTTGATGGAATCAAAGTAAAAGACTGAAAGCATTTCCTACTGAGGAGACTGTAGTAAATGAGGAAAATTAGGAAACTTCATAACAAATAAATCTCCTAAAATGGCCACCAGAGACAAAAGAGCCCAAATGTAGCCCAAATATCACCCAGATGTAGCCCAATGACAGAAGTGTGCAAAACACTTATTTTTTGTGTATGTTCAGTTTTATATAGTGCAGACTTGTCAGGTATTGGAGTGCTTTACATGAGCATCGGTTACATCACACAAGATCAAATTCATTTTGGTTGTAGACATGGGGAGATTAAGTGATTTGACCAGAATCACAGAATGTTGAGCTGAAGCAGAAACTCCAACCTGGTTTCCCCGTTGCAAAGCCTGCAGCTCTAGAAGTAACACCATACCCTCTCCCCTTGGATGCAACATTTAATCAAGTGGTCAACTGGATAAAAAAACTAAGATTACAAATAATTTAAAAGTTCTTTGTCGCTATTTGAAAACTCAGAAAATATGTCCTCATTTTAGTTTTTTAGAGCACTAACCATAATTTTGATGCAAATAAGACCCTCTCATATATGTAATTTCTAAAGGAAATGCTCTAGGCATTACAGTTTTGATTACATCAAGATGACGTCAGGCGTTCCACACTTTTGTAATAAATATAGAATGTTAGCAATCTAGCTGTTCATTGGGATACTGTTGAGAGGCAGAGGTCAGGGGCACCGACTCTGAAAATTGAAGGCAGGTAGGAGAGTGCAGAGGCAACAATTTGACCACACTAGGCAGGCAGGAAGGGCAGTGGCAGCACAACAGACTATTGAGGGCAGTGGAAAGGGGGGCAGGGGCAACAAACCAACAATACAGGACTGGCAAGAGAGGCTGTGGCAATATAATAGACCATTGTGGGCAGAAGGAAGAGGCAGCGGTCATACAACCATACATGCCAACAGACCCGTTTCAGCCAGGAAACGTCCAATGTTTTTAAGCTCAAATGGGCTTTACTTGATCTGTTTCCTGTCTACAATCTTCTCTTTTTCAATGTAACTCAAAGGAGAAAATCAATACCCCAGTTTTATTTCAAAATCTCCCTATTACCAAGTTCAAAATGTTCGCAAGTATGGTACATTGGATCATGGTAGGCAGGAGGAATTGGGGTAGGGACATGGACTCGGATAACAGAGGACAGGAGGGACATTGAGAGGTGCACCAAACTGACCCTACAGGGCAGGCATCAGGGTTTGCAGCAGCACAATACACCACACAGGCAATGCGGGACAGGAGTGCAGCACAACAATCCATAGAAAGGAGGGGCGCTAGAGGGTGCGCACGCAGTATGGCCGCACTCATGTGAGGCTCCTGCTGCCTGGACTAACTATCCTGCAGTTATCCTTTGTATTTGATCGCCCACCGGACCGCGACCAGGTGTACCTGTGGCTGTTGTTCCCCTGCGGCTCCGCCTGAAGTTTGGGAGCTGTGAGACCCTCAGGAACGGAGTGAGAGGCGCCACAAGTTGCGCCGAGTCCCCGACTGCTGCGTGGTGGTGGCTGCGGCCGGGATCTGGAGCTACGCGATCCCGGTGCTGACCGCGAGGCGGGTAGGCCCCGGACTGTCCATTGCTGTTGCGGGGACCCCCGGAGTGGGGATCGCGGAGACTGCTCGAGGGAGTGGAGCGACGGGCAGTGGGGGGGCTCATGACCCGTCCTGTGCCTGGCTTGCCCCCCACCCACCCGCCGAGCGACTTGCCTGGGATGAGCTGCGGAGCGACGAGACCTGTGCTCTCTTGACGAGTTGTGCTGGTGGCCGGCGGGGACTCTGCGCTGCACGGAGGGTGAGCCGCCGCCCCCCTCCCCCATCCTGGACTGATCGTGCTGTTTGGGGTGTCACTGGATGGTTGCCCCCTCCCCCGGCGCTGTACCTGTGCCTTCGGGCTCTGGCCTATTTCCCACTGAATGTGTTCCGGATCCCCTGCTTCCCGTGAGTCGATGCCCCCGGCAGATGGGTGGCCCTCCTGTTGAGCTCGCTGCGATGGGGCTCTGAGGTCTGTCGGGGGTGGCACTGCGCCACAACTTCAACGGGACTAGTGATTGGGACCTGGAAGAGGTGCGTCGACGAGGCCCAGGGCTGCGCCGATCGGGACTCGACCGCTGCTGAGACCCCCTGGGGCTTGCTCCTGACCTCCCCCCTCGCATCCCCTCACTCTTGACCGGGGGTTGAGATCACCGGCCTGAGGGCCCCCCTGATGTTGGACTGCTGGTGGTCCTGCCGTGGGGGTGCCTCGCTGTGGGGCTGCCTCCTTCCCGTGTATGCAAAGAAACAGAACAAACAGTTCAAGCTGAGAAATACTTAACACAATACTTTGATAACTCCTAAAAAGAAATGAAACTGAAAAGGAGGGTTTTATGAATTTCCTTATTATTTGACGGAAATGATTTGAATTTATTTCATATTTCAAAAAATAATTTTGCGCAGAGACATTTCTTTTGTTGCGCTAAGGTCTTATATACAAAATTTTACAAGACATATATTACAATGACATTTAACTGATAATCCCCTGAAAACAAATAGAAAATATATGCAAACATTCATCAAACACTCATGGCCATTATACTCATGCATACATGGCAAACATACAAAAACTGTAAAGAACTAGGTCCTTGTGGCGACCTTTCTTCCCTGGTACAATTAATTACATCCCAATTTAAATGTCCAAAAACATTTCATTATTGCATTGTCCAAAATGAATATAACAAATTGCTTTAAACTTCACATGGAAATAGAATTTTTTGAAAGCGGTGCGACACAAGGAAAATGAGAACTGGTCGACGCGTTTCGAACCCCAGAATTATGGGTTCTCCTCAGGACCAACCAATTTCTGCAATGAACAATAAAAAGGTTTTAGGATGTGATATTGTACTCAGAGTAACTACGAAGCACCAACAGGGCTTTTCAAACCCACCTTAGAACGTGGAAATCTATCTGCCTGAAATGGATGGAAATCGTTTCCAATGCAGAGGGACCTAAACATAAAAACACCAAAACCAACTATATTAAAATTTCAACTTTTCAACCAAAGGCTAAACAAATAGCACATGACAAACAGCAGACTTTGGACAAAGGTAGGAAATGTTTGCTCGACTTACTGGAGAAAGAGAACGTGTCCTCTTTTCCGGCTGCCAATGATTGAATACTTGTGTATCTAAAGGGGGGAAGAACGGTCGAAATGGATTCCGTTAACTATCGTCGTCTCTTTTACAACTCTAAACGACCGTTAACATACACATTCGAAAATCTAGACCGCAACCAGCTGTGTGAAATCTAGAACTTACTTAGATAAATTTCACAGTCAACTTCAAGATGCTTTTCCCGCGCCGGAATCTGTAAAAACGAAACGAGCGATGTAAGTAATCAAACGACCTGATATCTCAGAGCTCCTGTTCCCTAGACATAACTAATCCTTGTTTCCCTGCAAGCTTACCGGGAGTACATTTTCATCCGTCCATAACCTTGTCAACCCACGAGTGAGGATACACACAGCCTTGTGGGTACTAGTGACGTATAGCTCTCATTAGGACTACCAGAAGCGCAAAGCTTACTGGTACATGTAGTTTTATGCTCGGCGATCCTACGGGTGTGTTATTTTGAAAATGTGGCTAGGATTTCGTGAACCTGAAGGAGAGTGTTTCGAATTTGAATACTAAAGATAAAGACAAGTGGCTGAAAATTCTTCCTATAAAGTTGTGTCTATACTAAATATAGCACAATTCCTTTGCTACGCACCTAAACTACGGGGAAGGCTTCCCCAAAGCGGGGGCTAATGCATGGCTCAACAAATGATCGGAACTCTCCATCAATTATGATTGTATAAAAATTAAAGCAGCAGACCAGAACAAGCCCAAAACAAGGAGACAGCGACAGAGAAAAGATGTGCTTTTTACATTATGCAATTGGTCTGAAAATCTCTGCGACTTCATTCAAGCCATTAATAGCCGTGTTGTATTTCATGATTAATAGTGCCTCACGACGGCTTAATTGGCCTTCAAAATCTCCTCCACGTGGATCTCTTTCAATTTTGGACAAAACTGTCCATCTCAAATCTGCCTCACTGTGTGAATGTGAGACCCAATGATGGACTAAAGGGGCATTCTCAACTCGACGTCTGATCCTAGATTTATGCTGGATGATGCGTTGTCGCACCTCCTGCGTTGTTTTCCCAATGTATAGCTTAGGACACGGACAAACTATTGCATAAACGACATTCTTCGTTTTGCAATTACTGAATGTGTTATGCTTCCAGTGCGTGGTGTTGAATGAAAAAACATCGCCCTCTATGGTCTGATCACAGTTTATGCATGTTCCACATTTGTGGTGCCCAATCACTGGTGGTAGGTTGAGCATACTCCTTAATGTACGCTGTTCTTCTTTCGGTAAGGCAGCACGTACTATGTAGTTAGCTACACTTTTCTCCTTTTTGAACGCAAACATCGGGGGTCTCGAAAAATCCTCATGGAGGTCCTTGATTAAATGCCAATTTCCCAGGATGAGTTTGCGGAGTTGGTGGCTGTTAGGGCAAAATGTTGTCACACAGACCGATCTATCAACCTTTTTCCTAATTCCTTGCTCCAGCAATGTCTCTCTTGGTGTCCACCAAGCTCTCTTCAAAGAATGTTTAATTAATTTCTATGGATATCCCCTCTCAAGGAGGCGGTCTCTTAATTTGTTTGCATGCCTGAAATATTCCTCTTTTTTGGTGCAGTTCCTGCGAATTCGCAAGAACTGACCATAGGGTAGATTTTGTCTCAGACTACGAGGATGGTTGCTCGTAAAATGAAGGGCCTTATTCCGATCTGTCTCTTTTCTAAAAAGTGTGGTCTCGAGCTCTCCATCCGAAGCCACTACCTTGACGTCCAGAAAAGTGATTGAATCCTTTGACGAGACACTACTGAATTTGATGTCATTTGATCTTCCATTGAGCCAACAAATAAACTCGTCTAGTGATTGCTGTGTACCAGTCCAAATTAAGAAAATGTCGTCGATGTAACGCATATAGTTGGAAATATTAGCAGCGAACGGGTTGTTATTATGTATGAAATTATTTTCATATAAACCCATGAATAAAACTGCCAACTCAGGTGCGAAAGGACAACCCATGGCCACGCCTCGTATTTGGTAAAAAAACTCTGAGTCAAAAGAAAAGTAATTTTTAGATAGTTCAAACTTAGCCAGAGACAGAAGGAATTCCCGTGTATGGGCAGAGGGTGTTTGAAACGGTGTGCTGGCCAGATCTGCCCTGGCGAGGGTGTGAATCGACAAGAGATTCCCTTCATGGATTTCTCCCAAATTACCGGGCGGGTCCATCGTCTGCTCCGGCGCCGGTGGTGGCTGAATTGCCCTTTGTGAGCCCCTGCTCCTGACCTGCCTGTGGCGGGGGTGACCTTGGCTCCTTTGGGGTGGGAGGCGACTCCCTTCAACGCGCCCACGATGGGCAAACATGACAATAAGCAGTCGAAATTGTCATTTGCTACCCCAGTTGCTAAGACGGGGCTGCGGAGTGCGCATGATGATGGAGGCGCACAGGGCCCCCCGGCGTCTGACACGGACGTGGCCTCACCGCCAATGGACCTTCAACAGATGATACGGGAGATGAGGCAGGGCTTTGCCACCGTTGTGGACAAGGTGGATCGTCTTTCTTCACGTATGGATGCGTTCGCACAGAAAATCGATGTCCATGAGGAACGCCTCACTGAGGTTGAACGGCGGATCTCTGACAGCGATGACACGTCTGCTTCCCACTCTACGCAGCTAACGAAAATGGACAGTGTTCTGCGGATCATAGCTGCTAAGAATGAGGAGTTAGAAGCCCGCAGCCGGCGTAATAATATTCGCGTAGTAGGTGTGCCAGAGTCCACCAATACGGGGCGCATGGAGGAGTATGTGGAGAGGATCCTCCTTGCCTCTATTGGCTCGGAAACTTTCTCTAAACAGTTCATCGTGGAGAGAGCGCATCGCTCACTTGGACCGCGACCGTGTCCGGGAGCCCCACCTAGGCCCATCATCGCGCGGCTCCTAAACTACCGCGACCGAGATGCTGCGCTGCGGGCTGCGCGTATGAACCAGTCCCTGTCATGCGAAGGTGTCAGCTTCACCATTTTCCCAGACTTCACGCCTGTTGTTCAGGAGCAGCGTCGCAAATTCGTTGATGTTAAGAAAAAGCTCCGTGCTCTCCAAATCGACTACGTGTTGCTTTATCCGGCGAAGCTCCGGGTCACCCATCAAGCGAAGCAACATTTCTTCACGAACCCGCAACAAGTGGAGGACTTTTTGAAGTCCCTGCGGAGGGTGCGTACGAACAGCCTGATGAGGAGGATGCGGCCCAGGGGAACGAACATTGACTGCTAGCCTGTGGGTCACGGGGATCATTCCCTTACACCAGTGTGCGGATTCTCTGCATTTCCTGGTGGCCCCCCCCCGCGGGCTCTCTTGATGGGCGGCGTCGAGACTGATCGAGACTGTCCTGGTCGGGTGCTGGTCGGGGATCGGTAATGTATGCCAGGCACCACCCTTCTCCCCCTTCTCCCTCCCTCTGTGACTATGGTGGGAAACGGGCAGTAATGGGTGGATATGTGTGCCCCCTGGATGACCCCCGTAGGGTGTACCCCATTGACTCACCTGACTGAGTTGCTCCTGTTGAGCTTTCTGATGGCACTGACGGGTGGAGGGTGGGTAGTTTTTTCTGGCAAGTTGGGGTTGCTTCAGTGGGTGGGGGGTGGGATGGGGGGATTCGGGGCTCTGTTGAATTCCTTATTTCTGTGGCGTTGCGGGACTGGTTCTGGGGCGGTAGGGAGGGTTCCCAGTTCAAGGCTCTGTGGGATTGGGTGCTTCACTTCTCCCCATGGATCGGTAATTGAGCTTTGTGCGGGGTATACTTTGGTGCAGACAGCTGGGTTGGGTGGGAGACCAGGGATGTTTAGTAATGTTATTGCAATGTTTGATGCAGCTGTGTTCGGGGCGTTGCCGTCCTCGGAATTGTCTCCAGCTCTGGCTGTGCGGTTGCGCAAAGGTCCCCAGGTGGGACGTGGAGTGTACGCAATTGTTGGAAGTAGATATTACCTTGGCTTGACTGATTTTGTAGACTGCGGAGCGATGGTGGCTTGGCGTGTGATGTGTGGAGTAGATGGCGTGTATGGCCGATGGGGGCTGAATGAGCGAGGCCCCTTTGCCAGTGCACTATCTTCCCGTTTTGTATTGACCTGGCTATGGGGGACACTGACTTGAACATACTTACATGGAATGTCAGAGGCCTGGGGGACCCTAGAAAACGGAGACACATCCTGTCCTATTTAGATCGCCACCCGGTAAACATAGCGTTTCTTCAGGAGACCCACTTCCGGGCGCGGGCTGCCCCTACCTTTGCTAGTAGATGGGCGAAGTACTCTACTTTTTCTTCCTACTCATCCTACTCTCGAGGTGTAGCCATATTGGTTAAAAGGAATACCCCCTTCGTTCTCGCGGGCACGAAGGGCGATGCTCAGGGCCGATATTGCCTGATGTGGGGTAGACTAGGACATAGAATGGTTACTCTGGCCTGCTGCTATGGTCCCAACGTGGACGACCCGACCTCCTTTGTTGACCTCGTTGCAGATATAGTCGGTGTGGGCACGCAGCACCTCATATGGGGGGGAGATTTCAATGTCACGCTTACTCCGACGTTGGACAGGTCCCACCCGGCCCCACATCACTATACGCGGTCCCGGGAGGCGCTTTTGGAGATCATAGCGGAGCATAGACTGATTGACGCATGGAGACACCTCCACGCGGATGACCGTGAGGGCACTCACTTCACGGCGCAGGCACGCTCCTGGGCCAGGCTCGACTATGTCTTCCTGGCCCGACAATTTCATGTGGCGCTGGTTGGGGCACGACACCTTCCAAGAACCTTCTCGGATCACGCGCCAGTACGAGTTACATTGAGGGCGGAAGAGCTCGGCCCCCCTCTGGCGGCCTGGCGTCTGCAGCCCATGATGCTCCTCGATGCCCCTTTTCAAGAGGAGCTACGGGAGGAATGCTTGGCTTTCTTTGAGCGCAACAAGGACTCCGTGCAGGACGTTGAGACTATTTGGGATGCATTCAAGGTGACCCTGCGGGGTCTGTGTATTGCCAAGGGGTCGGGTGTCCTGAAGAGTATTACAGCGCGCCTGCACACCTTGGAGACTGAACTTCGGACGCTAGAGACGTCGCTGGCGGCCAACCCTGATGATGCCACGTTGGCGAGTATTCGGGACAAAATCTCGGAATATACTGCTGAAGCCGCCCGGGAAGCAAACTTTAGAGGCAAGTATTGGGTCGCCCGGAGTTATGGTGAGGCCGAGAGGCCGGGGAAAGCCCTGGCAGCGACAATGAGGCTAGCGAGACCCTCTAATACGATCATGGAGATTGTCGGGATGGACGGCACACTGTACAGGGATACCGCACATATTCTCAACACGTTTGTGGCCCACTATCGTGTGCTTTACGCGTCAACTAGGGTTGGGGAGCTCCGACTGCATGACTACCTTGAGGATGTGTCCCTGGGGTGGCTTAGTGATGCGCAAAGAGAGTTTCTGAGCTCCCCCTTTGAACTAGACGAGGTGCGAGAGGCCATCATGCAGATGAGGTCGGGCAAGACCGCTGGACTTGACGGGATACCCATTGAATTCTACAAAACCTATATTGACTTTATGGCGCCGGTGTTGAGAGAAGTCTATGAGGATGCGTTGGAGGTGGGTCATCTCCCCCCTTCGATGCGCATGGCCCTCATCACATCGCTCCTTAAACCGGGGAAGGAGGCTAATGACTACTACTCCTACCGGCCTCTCTCCCTACTTAATTGTGATGTGAAAATTTTAGCCAAGCTCATCGCCAATCGCATTAACCTGTTACTCCCTAACCTGATACTGCCGGACCAGGCCGGGTTTGTGCCAGGTAGGGCTACGTCCCATAATCTGCGCACTTTCTTCTCGATCCTTAACTCTGTACATGAGGACCTGCCCATAGCCGCCGTGTTCCTGGACGGCACGAAAGCTTTTGACTCCCTTGAATGGGACTACCTGTTCCAGGTTTTGGGGCGCATGGGATTCCCGACCGTATTTATCTCGTGGATTAAGTTATTATATACTACTCCCACGGCCAAAGTATTGGTGAATGGCCGGCTATCCTCTGCGTTCCCTATTACCAGAGGCACCAGACAGGGATGCCCCCTTCGCCCCTACTATTTGCTTTGGCCATGGAGCCTATGGCGGCCAAATTGCGGCAACACCATCGTGACAAAGCGCTGCGGTGCTTCCAGAGGCAGATACTAATATCCATGTATGCCGATGATATCCCCCTCTACGTGCGTGATCCGAAAGAAAATCTTAACCCGATCCTCCGGGAATTTATTCGGTTTGGCATGATTTCTGGTATCCAGATCAACTGGAGCAAGTCTTGTTTGTTCCCCCTGACAGCTTCCACTGGGCGATTTGCGCTTGACTTCCCCCTTGTCTGGTGTGAGGGGGACTTTAAATATTTGGGCATCCGTATTGAAAAAAACAGGGATGAACTCATGCGGGCTAACTATGGGACGGCGATGTCCCGCATTACGGATTCCATTACTCGATGGATCGCTCTGCCCCTCTCCATGGCTGGCAGGTCCTCATTGATTAAGATGGTAATCTTACCGCAGCTGCTGTACCTTTTCCTGAATATTCCCTTTTATCCCGGTGCCTTTTTCTTTCGACAACTCCGCTCGGAACTCATCAGATTAGTCTGGGGCGGTAAGTCACCCCGGCTCCAGTGGGAGATCCTTATTAAACCCTTTGATCAGGGAGGATTTGGCATTCCCAACTTTGAGCTCTACTATCAGGCAGCCCAGGCGCATTATGCTTACTTTTGGATGCGGCAACCTCGATATATGCCACAACTTGCGGCTGAACACTGGCTGGCGCACCCCATTCCCATAGAGGGCGCGTTGTACATCCCAGTGACAGGCAGAGACAAGACGCCCACGACATTGATTAGCACGGTGACTGCATGGAATCAGTTGGCTGCCACTCTAGGGCTTGACCTGGTGTACGCACCGCTCCTGCCTCTTGTTTATCACCCAAGCATGCCCCTGCTGCAGGAGGCGGGTTTCTGGAAGTTACTTCACGCTATACACGTGAAGACGTGGGGTGACTTGTACCACAATGGCACGTTCCGGACCATGGAACACATGTTTGCCAGCATTCAGCCTACTCCCCTCGACGTTTTTCTATACCTCCGCCTCCGGCAGGGGTTGAGAGCCCTCATGCCCGGCTTCCCCCAGGAGCCCCCGCATATGGCTCCGCTGCATCGTATATTGAGTGATGACACTCCGGCTAAGCTCGTTTCCAAAATATACCGATCGGTACACTCCTCCACACAGGCGCCGCAGTTGGCAGCCAGGGAGAAATGGGACCGAGAGTTGCAGGCCCCGTTGACGGATAAACAGTGGCAATTCTGCTTAATGCAGACGGACCGCGTCTCCTCCAGTAGCCGCCTCAGAATTATCCATTACAAATACATTCACAGGCTCTACTACACACCGGCCAGACTTCACAGATATCAGCTTCGTGAGGATGATAGATGCAACAGATGCCAGGCTCCAGGTGCGGACTTTCTTCACCTGGCGTGGTCGTGTCATGCAGTTCATCGCTATTGGTGCCAGGTGTTTGAAGCGCTCTCAAAAATGATCAACACAGTGTTGATGCCCTCCCCTCTCCTGGCCCTGCTGGGCTATGTGGAGCCTATACAGGCGACGCACCGCAAATTCATTGCGCTTGCCTTTTTGTTGGCTAAGAGGAGAGTGGCGTGTCGCTGGGGCAGAGGCAGGGCCCCAAAATTCAAGGACTGGGTGCGAGATCTTGTTTACTGTCAAGATCAGATCCGTACGTACTCTGAGCTTATGCCGCCACGTCGCGGCCCCCTGACATATGGGCTCCGCTGCAATGTTATCTCCTGGCTGGGACGACGGCCCCGGATGGCATTCAGGCTGCTGAGTGAGCTCGTGCTGGGGAACTATGGCGCCTGGAGGGTAGCTGCCCGAGGATGCTGCCGGGGTGGTTGGGTACTGTTTGCGCTGAGGATATGGGTCTCCATTCTGACTGGCGTGGGAGGATATTGGTGTGTAGAGTGTGGAATGAGAGGTCCCCCCCCAAGGGCCGGTACCCCATGCAATGACCTCTATGGCTTCGGTATATGGATGCTGTTTTACACTGGATTTGTAAGGCTGTTCAAGGCACCCCTGCAAGTAATGTAATACCTGTGCCTCCTTCAAGCCTTCTATGTATCGCCCATGATGATAGGTATATGCAATGTCGCTCCTTGAACACAGCTGTATGTTTTGTCTTAAAGTTCCAAAAATAAAATTTAAAAAAAAACACAAAAAAAAAACAATCCATAGAAAGCAATAAGGAGGGGACAGGACCATGCACATGGACAGCAGACAACAGAGGGGAAAGATGCAATGGTAGCTAGCTGACCATAATGAACAGACAGGAGAGAAAGCTGCAGCATAACAGACCATAAAGGGCAGGAGGGACGGATCAGGGGCATTACAATGGAACCGACAAGCCAGGAGGGAGGGAATAGGGGTCTGCACATGGAAGCTGGGGGCAAGGGGGCAGGGCAGGAGCAGCAAGATGACCATGGAGGTGAGGCAGGATGGGCACTAGAAACAAGACACACCATGGAGAGCAACAGTGAGACTATGATGGCATACACACAGGGAAGGTGGGAGGGGGTCAGGAGCAGCTAGCTGACCACACAGGGAAGGTGGGAGGGGCCATGGCAGCACAGAAGACCATGCATGGCAAGCGGGAGGGTAAGTGGCAGCACAATGGCTATGATGGGCAAGAAGGAGGGTGCAGGGGCATGCACAAAGGACCATGGAGGATAGAAAGGAGGGTCAGGACCTGGGCACAGACAAGAGAGTTCAGGGGAAGGGGCCTCACAACAGACCGCGCGGGGCAGGCAGGAGGAGCAGTTGCAGCACAACAGACCAGGGAGGGCAGAAGGGTGTGGCAGTAAAATGAACAATGGAGGACAGGAGGAAGGGGATAGGGGCATGGCATGTGGACAGGCAGGGTGGAGGTGGCAGGGACAGGTTACAGTCATCTGACAATGCTAGGCAGGTGGGAGGGGAGCTCAACAGAACACTCAGAGTAGATAGGAGTGGCAGGTCCATGGAACATGGTGGTCAAAAAGGATGGAGCAGGGGCATGCACAAAGACATCGGAGGGCAGGGGGAAGGAGAATAGGGGCAGCAAGCTAAGCACAGAGGCTAAGCAGGAGGTCAATGATGGGCCATAGAATTGGGCAATGGAGGGCAGGAGGAGTGGACTGGTACATCATACTAAATGGAGGGCAGTGGCAGCACATCAGACCATGCATGGCAGGAGGGAGGAGGCTAGTTCATGGATTCAGACAACAGAGGATAGGGAGGAGGTGGATGGGGCAGCAAGCTAACTGTTCATAGAAGGTGGCTATTAGGAACTTTATTGTTTTTAAAATGTGTGTCTGTGCGAACTACTTAAAATATGAACAAGTATGCAGCATAATCCCACTTTTATTCAGGAAGAAGAGGACGTTTGGGACTGTGACTCCGGGCTCACTTGGCAGAAACATCCCCTGACCCTCCACCCCCCATCGCAAAATGTAATGCCCGTGAAAAGGGTAGGTGGACGCAGTGTTATATAGAACATAGTCCTGAGAGCACGATTGAAAATGAAAACTAGATATAGTATATGGTATAAACTATGCACCAAAAAGTGTGATATAAGATGAACCGGGCCTTGAAATATAATATGCAATACATTGTGCGCAATGACAGATTCATTGGAGAGCGCAAGATAGCACAGGCACTAGCGCTTGCTATGTGATATGCGCCTTGGAGTGTAATATGCACAGGGCAGTGTTGTGTAACCTAAGTAGTCTCTAAAGTTGTAATATAAAATATGTGCTGGGTAGTGTAACATTGCATATGCACTGTGACAAAGATATGGATCCCAGATTATAATATGTATGGCATAGCGCTGTGCTTTTAACATAGGCATCGAGGAAGGCACGTTAGATGGGGCAATATAACCCGTGCGAAGGCAAGTGTGGCATGACATATTCACGGGGTGGTGTTACAGTGCACATGGGCTAGAGAGTGTCATAGCATACGCACTAGCTGGTGGAATACAACACAGAGGTGTGTGGCAATCGGCGGGCACTGGTGGGTGTAACACAGCATTGGGCTCAGCCAGGAGTACGCTGTGACTCTCAAGTGAGGTTTGTCTCCTTTCCAGAGAGTAAAATAAAAAGTATTACACATCCGGCGGTGGATGTGTGTTTTATTAACCGTAAGGGGGTTTCTTGCATAGTTTGGTCGAATTTTTGTCGAATCCCCTTTGAATGGCTTGGTGTGCATGTGTATTAAATGTGCCCGTCAATAGCTACCCATGTTTGTATAAATAAACGACAAGGGTGTCTACTTGGAGAGTACCCACCAGCGGGGGCACCGGGATTAGGCACGGTAGGGTGTCAGACATGTCAGAGCTTCACTAGCGGTGTGAATACATTCTACGTGGATTCATTGTATGCATAGTCGCCTTTTAATGAATATCACGCAAATCGTCATGGTGATAGGTACATACGGTTTGTCCAGCATGTCCTAGGTGTTTCTATAAATATATATTTTTTTAGAATAATAAAAATCAAAGGCCGGCCCCGGGGGATGGGGTCCCCGGGGCCATAAGTGGCCTGAGGAGGGGGGCAACACAGCCCCCCTCCTAAAGAATAAAAAAAAAAAATAGGCCATGACCCGGGGGTTGGGGTCCCCGGGGCCGATTAAGGCCTTGGGAGGGCCAAATTAATTTTTTTCAACAAAAACAATTAGGGTGCAGGCCCTGGGGGATGGGGTCCCCAGGGCTAATAAATTAGAAAAAGAAAGGGGGCCACACAGCCCTCCTTCTAAAAAAAAAAAAAAAAAAAAAACGGCATCGCGCCGGAGGCCACGCCCCCTCCTTGCAGCACTCTGCAAACGCACCCCCTGGCCAGTTGTAAGTTGAGGAATTAATTCCCCTTCAATACTGAGGGTCCCTGAGGGCCAACTAGCCCAACAGGTATCTCCAGTATGCGCCAGGGAGCTGCGTTGCAGACAGGTGTTCTGAGGCCACGCCCCTTTTTACACCTCCATGCAACGCAGCTCTGTGGCGCTTACTGGAGGTACCTAGTGGGCTAGTTTGACCCTAGGGACCCTTAGGATTCAATGGGACTTAATCTCTCAACTCAGAACGGCCACAGGGCGCGTTTACACAGTGGTGAAGGGAGGGGACGGGGCCTGAGGTGACGTGTGCAAACACGCCCTGTGGCGCGTTTTTAATTTGGGGAAATAATTCTGTTTCAATCCTGAGGGACCCTGGGTTCCAACTAGCCCACCAGGTGCTTCCAGTAAGCACCACTGCTCTGCGTTGCAGAGAGGTGGTGCAGGCCGTGCCACTTTTTACACCTCTCTGCAACGCAGCTCTGTGGCGCTTACTGGAGGTACCTAGTGGTCTAGTTGGACCCTAGGGACCCTCAGGATTCAAGGGGACTTAATCTCCCAACTTAAAACGGCTACAGGGCGTGTTTACACAGTGGGGAAGGGAGGGGACGGGGTATGAGGTGACGTGTTCAAACACGCCCTGTGGTGCGTTTTAAGAGGTAGTTTTAATCCCCTGCCCTATTATATACTAGGGGCTTACAGAGGAGGTCATGTTAATCACAGGGGGACCCCAACGCATAGTGTGTCCTAGTGTATGTAGGTGTTTTCACTGTATTTTGAGTGTCTTTTAACATAGCACTGGCTCTAGGACTGGTTAGTCAGACTCAGTTACCACCAGTATCCATCTGAAAAAGTTGAGGGTACAGGATGATTTTGCAACAAGGCTTGTTTATGCTCTTCTGTTTGTTCTTTCTGCACGTTATACTTCTTCCTGCACTTTTCTTCATCTTTGAGGACTTCTGTTGCTTCTTTCTGCATTTCTTTTTTTTTTTCTGTGCGTTTTTCCTTCTTTCTTCACATGTCCTATCTCTGTAGGCATAGCTAGAAATTAGCATTTAAAAAACCTTTGAAATTCACTGAAAAAACCATAGGTTTCAGGCACGTTATAGCTAGGAATTAGCATTTAAAAAACCTTAGAAATTCACTGAAAAAACCATAGGTTTCAGGGGCGTTATAGTTAGCTGGACTTTTCACTCGTAGAAAACCATAGAAATTCCCCCGTTATAGTTAGTTCAGCTAACTATAACTCGCGTGCCCGCAATGCACTGCTGATGACGTCACATATTACATCACTCATGACATGGTCAGTGACATCACTCATGACATCACTCATGACATCACTGATGACATCATCCTTGTGATAGAGTGGCAGACCTCCTCTCCCCCTAATATAACCTTTGATACACACATTCAAAAATAGAAATTAAAATTTTCAAAACAATGGACATACCAATACCAGTTACAACAACCTACTCAGTAATTGTAAGATCCACATCCACATCCACTCATTCACCAACAGTCCTATACAGTCACTCATACATGTACTCACTCATCATATGTACTCATACACCTATACATCCTGTTACACAACGCCACTCATCCATAAAGTTACTCACACACATAGTCACTCATGCTAATAAAGAATCAAACATCCGTTTACCTGCATATACAGTTATACACACACCACCACACATACTTCTACAGAAACTTACACATACTTAGTCTTTTAAACAATTACTTATAGAAACACATACTTATTTATACAGGAACTCTTTCAATCTCTCATTCTCACATATACTCACTTATATACACCAATAGTCAAATATACTAGTTTGAAACATATGTAGTTACTCATAGAGACACTATTGAGACAGTCATTCACTCACTAACACACCCATGCACACACTCATCCACCCATATAGTCCTGCACACATGCTGTCTTCAACACATACAAACAGTGAGTCACTCATTCATGCACCTATGCACTACGTAATACCCCCCACCGAACCATACAGACATCAGACACTTATACTGATACTCAAAAACCAACTAATAACCTAAATAGACACTCGTGTAGCTACTCACCAACCCATGCAGCCACTTATACACAAAGTGAGAGACTGATACAGATATTTACATATTTAAACATTACTCACTAAGCCATGTATTCACTAAGATACACTTAATCAGTCAGTTATACAAACAATTTTTCAAAAACAAATCATCCATTTAGACACTTATATACCCATTTATTCTTCCATCGACCTTGAGATATACATATATAAAACATATGTAATTTTCAGAAAAACACACATTCACTGGATGATGACATCAGTGATGTCATCAGTGATGTCATCAGTGATGTCATGAGTGATGTCACTGACCATGTCATGAGTGATGTAATATGTGACGTCATCAGCAGTGCATTGCGGGCGCGCGAGTTATAGTTAGCTGAACTAACTATAACGGGGGAATTTCTATGGTTTTCTACGAGTGAAAAGTCCAGCTAACTATAACGCCCCTGAAACCAATGTTTTTTTCAGTGAATATATATATAACATAACATAACACGTGTATTTGTAAAGCGCACGTTCACCACTACGGGTATCTTGGCGCTGAATAACAGATGTTTATTGTTACCCAACTCAATGGTTCTCATTTTATCGACCTCAGATGGATGAAAGGCTGAGTGGACCCGCCGGGATTTGAACCTGTGACCATGAGGTCGAACACAGGCCCCTGCAGCATACGCATTAGTCCACTGAGCCACCAGACCCGATATATATATATAGACTCCATAGACGTCTTCAACGAGCACTTAACGGGTGCTATCAAGAAACTACATCATAAGGTACAGAATGAAAAAATCAGGTACAACAAAAAATTAACAGACTATAACAAACTTATGTCAAAACTAAACAGTGATCCCTCCATAGTCATACGAAATGCGGACAAGGGGGGTAACATTGTCATCTGGAACAAAACAGAGTACCTCAAGGAGGCGTTGTCACAACTCAATGACAGTGACTGTTATACAAAAATAAATGGAGCAGACTTAAAAACAATATACCAGCGATATAATACCAAATTACTAAACTGGAGGACCAAGGATCTTATAACCAAAGAAGAATATAATTTTCTAAAAAACGACTACCCAATTACACCATCAATGTACTTTATTCCCAAAATTCATAAGGACAGAAACAAACCACCTGGCAGACCAATTATATCGGCCTGTGGGAGTTTGCTAGAACATGCCTCACAATATGTGGATTTTTACCTACAAAGCCATGTGCAAGGTCTAAACTCATATGTAAGGGACACAAGTGACTTCTTATATAAGCTCAAAGATGTAAAATGGCAAGAGGACTATCTAATGATGGCACTAGATGTCACATCGCTCTACACGAGTATTAAACACAAGGATGGACTACAAGCACTTCGATACTATTTAAGTTTAGAGACATCAGAATTAACAGATCATAGCAAAATGTTAATAGATATGGTCGAATTTTGTTTAACAAACAATGTCTTTATGTTTAATAACATGCATTACCAACAGTTAACAGGAGTAGCTATGGGAGCCAGCTTCTCCCCCAGCTATGCATGTCTCCACATGGGTTGGTGGAAGGAGCTGGTTCTGGCCAATGAATTCAGGGAAATTATGAGTAACAATATTGTTATCTGGTTGAGATTTATTGATGACCTTTTTATTATATGGAAGGGAACACAACAGGAGGCAAAAAATTTCCTAATTTTAATCAATAACAACAATATAAATCTCCAATTCACAGGTATTATTAACAACACATCTGTAAATTTCCTTGATACCAGTATATATATTGACGAAAACAAAATTCAAACAAAACTTTATCGTAAAAAAACAGCGGGAAATTCAACACTACACAGCTCTAGTGCCCATCCCCGACACTTGATCAACAGCATCCCCTACGGGGAAATGCTAAGATTAAGAAGAATAAACAGCGATGAGGTGGTCCTCAAACAAGAACAAGAACAAGCCAAAAGCAGATTCCTCGCTAGGGGCTATTCCCACAAAACCATAGAAGGGGCGATTGACAAATCCATGAACAGGGATCGTTTGGACTTAATAAAACCCAAACCAAAGAGACAACAGTCATCAGTAGTAAGCTACACTAATGACAATGTCAAAAGTGAATTTCGATTCATTATAGATTATAGCAACCAACATAAATAACTACGTAACGTTATAATGAGCAACTGGCCTTTAATTCTAAATGACCCAGTCCTAGGACAGTTCATGCCCAAAAAAGTATCCATCACATACAAGAGAGGAACATCTATGAGAGATAAACTTGTTTCAACGACTCCTGAAGTAATCGAAACTTGCAGTTGGCTTAAAACCCATTATGGTTTCTACAGATGTAAAACATGCAAGGCATGCCAGTTGGGCATAAACAGAATTTCATATACAACACCCTTCAGTAAGGAGGAAATCAAAATAAGAAAACTACTCACATGCAAGACAGAATATGTAATATATGTTTTAATTTGTCCCTGTGGGCTACAATATATTGGCAGCACTAAGCTACAAGCCCACAAACGGATTTTACAGCATATAAGAGCAATTAACAACCACGACAACACATACCCTGTAGCTAGACATTTCCGTGAATATCACAATTCAAGAAGTCAAGATTTAAAATTCTTCCTAATAGACTGTGTACCCCCAAGTAGACGTGGAGGAAACAGGGAGGTTAAGCTGAGAAAATTGGAAACACAATATATTCTAAACCACGACACAAAGACTCCAGGGGGTCTCAATATCACGGAGGATCTATACACCTGCATATGAATTACTCCTTACACGCCTAGCATGTTTTCTTTAAAATTCAATAACATTTTAAGAATTGTATATATATGATTTTTATGAGGAATTTTAGGAAATGATTAATATATCTCTCTTATGTGTATGTGTATTTATATATGTATTTATATATTTATTTATATATTTATATATATATGTGTATTTATTCTAGCACTAGTTTGCACCACATGTTTGAGATGTATGCTCAGTTTCAAAAAATATCCCAAGTTTGGCCAAACCTACACTAGAAACCGTACATTTCTAACGACTATATATACTTGAAACTAATTAGACAGGCAAGAAACAACAATTCAAAAAGAATACATAAATAAATGGCAATTGTTATTAACATCAGCATCGCATAAAAAAAGAAAAAAATGTCCAGTGTAAACATGTATGAAACAATATATATCTTTTTGCACTTGTACTTTGCACAACTAAAGCATTATTTGCACATTGATGAATTCAGGTTTTATTTCCAACATGCCAGTACCACCTGATATTACGATTATCAATATACACATTTAAACATGATGATAAGGATCATATAAATTGCATTTAAGCATGTATTTATCTGAATCATATTATGTCGTAATACATTAGGAGTTTGAATGTTAAAAAACTAGAAACAATGGTACTATTTCTCCTACATTTACGCATTTATGCACGGTATTATTATTATGAGAATTGTTCGTAAAGCATATAAATGTTTTTACAAATCCTACGGAGGATACCTCTTCTATGTCTATAATCATGTGCAAAGAACCAGACCAATCACTGAACACAACGTTACTTTAAAAATGCATTAGCCGTAAAAAACGTTACCATGTGAGCAAGACTCGAAGGAGTTGAAACGCGTTATGGCGGCATCGGAATAAACACGATAATTTGGCACCAAGTCTGTGGTCCGTGTCCGTGTGTTGCTGTGAAAGCTGAGACGCTACGGATTCGCTGATATATATGTATATATATATATATATATATATATATATATATATATATATATATATAAATATATATATATATATATATTACCTACTGGCGGTCGCCAGTAGGTAGTTATAGTTAGGACCACGTTTCCATAGGAAAACCTCAACATTCTATTTTGAATAACTTTGGCGCCGGTCGACGAATCCTCGCGAATTTCTCAAAATAGGTGGGGCGCTACGCTCCGCTCCTACCCTGAATGTCTCGGGGGGATCCGTCAAGCGGGGGCTGAGATAAAAGGGGGGTCCCAAAACGCGTTTTTCCCATGCATTTTTCCATAGGACCTTTAGAACGAGCTACAGCCCGAACGGCTGAACAGAATTACTTGAAATTTGGCAGAGAGGTAGTCCCTAGGTCAAGGAAGTGCCTTTTGTAGGTTTGGTGTAAATCTGTTCAGTAGATTCTGAGAAAATAGCCTTTAAATCAATATATATATCTGAGCCCGCTTACGGTACGCTTACCGTACGCTTACGGTAAGCGTACGGTGGCGTGCGCGAGCGCGATTCTGATTGGCTCTTAGATCTTAGTAAACATTCGAATCGGTCGAAACCAGGAAGCGGCGGCCGCCATTTTGTGTATTTCACTCTGAAAAAAAAGAGTGAAAACAAGGAAAGGGGGCAATGAGGAGAGTTACAGACCCCCTAACATTTGTAAGGGGGTCAAAGAAGGACAGAAAAGTACAAAAAAAACATTTATTGATTTTAAAAAAAATCACGGGGTACGCGTACGGTAAGCTTACGGTAAGCGTACGGTAAAAAAAAAAAAAAAATAAATAAATGAAAAGCAGATTTAAGAGTTTAGATATTAGGGAGCTCTAAAAAGAGCTGTTGTGTTTATGAAGTCATTTTTTAAGTGGTACCTACAAGTAAGTACCGATGCAGAGTCTAAGGTTCAAGAGGAAGACTCTGTTCCCTTCATCATTGAAGTGCACACCATCTCCTCTATAAATGTCTTGCATGTCATAACGCAAGTTGTTGTGGTAAATGGCACCCATACCATAGTCACGGAGGAAAGCAGAAACAGATTTGTTGACGTGCTTTCTTGCTTTGTCAATCTGTGGACAGAAATGATTGGACCAGTTCCATTTTTGCCTTTGGCATATGTTGGAAAACACAAAGGCAGTTTTAGGGAAAAGTGTAAACAGTTGTGCAAAGGTGTCCTTCATAAGCATTTCCAGACCTACCCCAGTCAAAGTGCCTAGGTCATTGCCACCACAGTGCACTATTATGAGGTCAGGGTGTTGGATTTGAATGAAGGATTTCACCAATGGCATCAATTGGTGCCACTTTAACCCTCTCTGACCAATCCATTTAATGTCTACATTTGGCAAAGCAAGGTCTCTCACCATACCTGTTTTCTCTGCAAACTTTTCACTCCAGAAGACATAGCTGTGCCCTACAATCCACACTGTGAACATCTTCAAAGGAGAACTGGATGCACTCAGGAGGTGTCTTTCAGTAGAATGGCAATATGAAAAGAAAGACAGTTTGGAAATGGAGGCATACATATTTTTTACAAAACAAAAAGAACTGATTGGCTGTTTCATACCATTCTAGAATAAAAACTAGGCTGTATGTGTAAATTAATAGAAGCATGTTTTGTATTGGTAAAAAAAAATGTGTAACCAAAGAACAGTACTATGGATTTGCTGTTAGGTTTGAAAAGTCAAGCACTCTTGCTCTGTGGAATTGAAACATTGTTTGGCGAACTTCTGACCTAACTCAACACAGCAGTGTTCCATGAGCTGTTGCTATGGTAGCAGGCAGAAGTCAAGTTGGGGGAAGGGTACTAGGCAGAAGTCAAGTTGGGGGAAGGGTACTTTTGGAAAAGGGTTGTTTTTCAACCAATAGAAATGTGTGATTACATTTGAAAAAAAGGGGGAAGCACTGAGATTTGAAACTTACAAGTATATGTGTGGAAAAATAGAGGGAAAGTTTGCCATTATCTGGTTCTGCTGAGAGGAGAGAGGTGAACACAACAGAGATCCTGGCTCTGATAATCTGCTGTTTGAGTGTCACATTTCTTTCACAACTAACTAATTTTAAAGGTGAGTTTACAGTTTGAGAGGGGATGTATGTGGTAACTTAAGAAATGAATAATAGAAATGGAAATTGTTTTTGTTGTAGTTACACATGGTGGTTTCATAATGTGTCAGTCTGTAAAAGTGATTTTCACTTGCCCCGAAAAAAAAAAGAGCAGTAAGTGTGCTTTCAAATTGGCAAAGAAATTTCGTTTTGGGACTAATGTGAAAACATGACTCTGTGTGCAGAGAGGAATTATAGGCAGAGATTTATTGCGTCTTGCTCTGGTGATTTCACAGTTGCATTAGATGGAAAGGGGGAGCGAATTTTTGGGGGAAGAAGCAGAGTCTTAGCACACACCCATGTGCTTGCCATGTATAGTCATGCACAGTATTTACAAGCGAGTGGGGTTTTCAGGTTTCAGTCTGTAATGCAAATACATTCAGCATCACTAAGGCTGGTTGCCCTTGCTGGAGTGTAGGCAGTCACCGAGAATACACATGGTGGTGGTCTGAAAAAACAGTTTGGACATGTGCATTTAAATAAATCAAAAAAAGTGGTTTCATAATGTGTCAGTCTGTAAAAGTGATTTTCACTTGCCCCGAAAAAAAAAAGAGCAGTAAGTGTGCTTTCAAATTGGCAAAGAAATTTCGTTTTGGGACTAATGTGAAAACATGACTCTGTGTGCAGAGAGGAATTATAGGCAGAGATTTATTGCGTATTGCTCTGGTGATTTCACAGTTGCATTAGATGGAAAGGGGGAGCGAATTTTTGGGGGAAGAAGCAGACTCTTAGCACACACCCATGTAAATATGTGTACTGTATTATAAAATGTTTTAAAAATATTAATACTTTTTTCTTTTTTTCCAGATAGATATAGAAAATTTTCGAAAACTACAAACATTTTTAAAAATATTTAAAAAAAAAACAAATGAATAAATATTTTTTCAGTGAGTATGGTAAGTCAATAATAATAATTGTAGTCTCTCAAGGACCTTGTAATGTGTTTATTGATTTTTAGTGTTTTTAAAAAAAAAAAAAAAAAGTTTTTAAAAACATATGTAAAAAAAAGATGAAAGATAAGGTTGGCTCTTAAAAGAACCGTTGTGTTCATGCAGGGACAGAGGAAAGGAAGCATGGGAAAATTATTCAAAGCGACAAATGTGTTGATCTATTTTGTTGTTCACTAGGGAAACACTGGTCTCCCTATAGCAAATTAGATCTTGACAAAATGTGCATCGAATATCAACCTTCCGAAATCGAGGGTTGATTTCCAGAGGGCCAGCAAAAGGAGATTCTCCCCCCACAGATGAAGGGCTCACCTGACCTGCAGAAGAAGGAGTCAGCCCTGCAGATGATGGTTCAGGCTGAGCTGCTGTGGATGTACTGGCTTGTCTTTCTGAAGAGTTACCTCCAAAAAGATGACCATGTGTCCTTCTGTGTACATCCTGGAGGTGTCTCTTCATGGTGTGATTCCCAAAGGAATACTTCCTGTTAGGATTACCTCTAGAAAGTACACGCTTACACAGCTTACAAGTCACTAAGGGTGCATTTACCTTTTGCTGGCCTTCAGGAAAAGTAAAATAATCCCATACATAAGAGGGCTTTTGTTTCCTCGATCTCTGCCTCAAGACAGTGCTGCTAGTGCTAGCCTCACTCTCAGAAGAGCTCTGCTGTTCTGCCATCGTATCCCAAAGACAAACCAGCTCCTTCTCCCAAGGGATCACAAGCAGAAATGAGGGGAATGGGTGTGGTGTAGGAGAGTTCTAGAACTGAAAGTAGTTTCAACCAATCAAAAGTTGTGTTTCATGATCACATGACCTACCGTACGCTTACGGTACGCTTACGGTACGCTTACGGCAAAAGTGCGCATGCGCGTAAAAAAGACACGCGCTTGCGCGCATGCGCATAACAATGACTCCCGGCACTTCCGCGTAACGTGCGCGTGTAGCGTACACGCGTACGCGTCCCACGCGGAGTACGCGCGGCTACGCAAATTGCGTAACTATACGCAAGCAGCGTAGGAAAATTACGGACGTTGCGTAAACCGTACGCTTACCGTGAGCTTACGGTACGCGTACTAAAAAAATTAAAAAAAAATAGAAAAAAAGTACTGCAAATAAATTTTACATGTTTATTTTAAAAAATATATTAAAAAAAACATATTTAAGAATTTTAAAAATTTAATCATAGTCTTTATAAAAGGTAAGAAAATTAAAATAAAAATATGTTAGAAAAAATAGAAGAAAAAAAAAAATTAGCATTTAAAAAAGCTTGCAAATTCACTGAAAAAACCATGGGTTTCACACACGTTATAGTTAGGAATTAGCATTTAAAAAACCTTGCAAATTCACTGAAAAAACCATGGGTTTCACACACGTTATAGTTAGGAATTAGCATTTAAAAAACCTTAGAAATTCAGTGAAAAAACCATAGGTTTCACACACGTTATAGTTAGGAATTAGCATATAAAAAACCTTAGAAATTCAGTGAAAAAACCATAGGTTTCACACATGTTATAGTTAGCTGGACATTTTACTCGTAAAAAACCAATGAAATTCCCCCGTTATAGTTAGTTCAGCTAACTATAACTCGCGCGCCCGCAATGAACTGCTGATGACGTCACATATTACATCACTCATGACATGGTCAGTGACATCACTCATGACATCACTGATGACATCTCAAATGACATCACTGATGACCTCACTGATGACATCATCCAGTGAATGTGTGTTTTTCTGAAAATTAAATATGTTTTATATATGTATATCTCAAGGTTGATGGAAGAATAAATGGGTATAATACTGTCTAAATGGATGATTTCTTTTTGAAAAATTGATTATGTAACTGACTGATTAAGTGTATCATAGTGAATACATGGCTTAGTGAGTAATGTTTAAATATATAAATATCTGTATCATTTTTTCACTTTGTGTATAAGTGGCTGCATGGGTTGGTGAGTAGCTACATGGGTGTCTATATAGGTTATTAGTTGGTTTTTTGAGTATCAGTCTGAGTGTCTGCATGGTTCGGTGGGGGGTATGACGTACTGCATAGGTGCATGAATGAGTGACTCACTGTTTGTATGTGTTGAACAGAGCATGTGTGCAGGACTGCATGGGTGGATGAGTGTATGTATGGGTGTGTTAGTGAGTGAATGACTGTCTCAATAGTGTCTTTATGAGTAACTACATATGTTTAAAACTAGTATATGTGACTATTGGTTTATATATGTGAGTATATGTGAGAGTGAGAGATTGAAAGAGTTCCTGTATGAATAAGTATGTATTTCCATAAGTGATTGTTTAAAAGACTAAGTATGTGTAAGTTTCCGTAGAAGTAAGTGTGGTGGTGTGTGTATAACTGTATATGCAAGTAAATGTATGTTTGATTCTTTATTAGCATGAGTGACTATGTGTGTGAGTAGCTCTATGGATGAGTGGCATTGTGTTACAGGATGTATAGGTGTATGAGTACATATGAAAAGTGAGTACATGTATGAGTGACTGTATTGGACTGTTGGTGAATGAGTGGATGTGTATGTGGATCTTAGAATTACTGAAGAGGTTGTTGTAACTGTTATTGGTATGTCCATTGTTTTGTAAATTTTAGTCTCTATTTTTGAATGTGTGTATCAAAGGTTTTATTAGGGGAAGAGGAGGTCTGCCACTCTATCACAAGGATGATGTCATCAGTGAGGTCATCAGTGATGTCATTTGAGATGTCATCAGTGATGTCATGAGTGATGTCACTGACCATGTCATGAGTGATGTAATATGTGACGTCATCAGCAGTTCATTGCGGGCGCGCGAGTTATAGTTAGCTGAACTAACTATAACGGGGGAATTTCATTGGTTTTTTACGAGTAAAATGTCCAGCTAACTATAACATGTGTGAAACCTATGGTTTTTTCACTGAATATATATATATATATATATATAAATAATCTACTGGCGGTCGCCAGTAGATAGTTATAGTTAGGACCGTGTTTCCATAGGAAATGTCAAAATTCTATTTTGAATAACTTTGGCGCCGGTTGACGAATCCTCGCGCAATTTTCAAAACTAATGGGGCGTTCCGTTCAGCTCCTACCCTGAAAGTTTCGGGGTGATTCGTGAAGCAGGGGCTGAGAAAAAAGGGGGTCCCAAAATGCGTTTTCCCCATGCATTTTTCCATAGGACATTTAGACACAGCTACAGCCCGAACGGCTGAACAGAATTACTTGAAATTTGGCAGAGAGGTAGCCATAAGGTCAAGGAAGTGCCTTTTGCAGGTCTGGTGTAAATCTGTTCAGTATTTCCTGAGAAAATAGCATTTGAAAGCATATCAATATCTATACGCGCGCAGCGTGCGCGCACTGAGCAAGCCCTGTGCGCGCACCCTGCCGTGCGCGAGCGTAATTGTGATTGGTTGTTACATGTCAGTAAACATTAGAATCGGTCGAAATCAGGAAGTGTCGGCCGCTATTTTGTCTGTCGCACTGAAAAGGAAAGGTGGAGACCGTGAACAGGGGGCAGGGTAGGGAGTTCTAGACCCCCTAGCCATTGTCAGGGGGGCACAGTAGGACCACGAAGGGCAAAAAAAAAGATTTTAAGTTTTTTAAAAAACATCGCGAGGTGCGCGCACTCTACGCGTGCCCGAAAAAGCCTTAAAAAACATCGCGAGGTGCGCGCACCCAGCGCGCACCCGAAAAAAAACATTAAAATATATTTAAAAAAAAGTGGACATAATTTAATAGAAGATATTAACTATGCTGTTCAACTTTATCTTAACTAAAACTTTTAAAAAAATGAGCTACACCAAATTAAAGGATACAGATAATATATAAATGTATACATAGGGAAATTTTTGAAAAATAAATATTTAATAAATATAATTAAAAAATACAAAAATTAGCATTTAAAACACCTTTCAAATTCAATGAAAAAACCATAGGTTTCACACACGTTATAGTTAGGAATTAGCATTTAAAAAACCTTGCAAATTCACTGAAAAAACCAGAGGTTTCACACACGTTATAGTTAGCTGGACATTTCACTCGTACAAAACCATTGAAATTCCCCCGTTATAGTTAGTTCAGCTAACTATAACTCACGCGCCCGCAATCCACTGCTGATGACGTCACATATTACATCACTCATGACATGGTCAGTGACATCACTGATGACATCACTGATGACATCTCAAATGACATCACTGATGACATCACTGATGACATCATCCAGTGAGTATGTGTTTTTGAAAAATGTCAATATGTTTAATATATATAGGGAAAGGCCTGTTTAAGAATGAGTGGGTGTACAAGTGTGTAAATGGATGATTTTCTGTGGTGCATAACATGATTCTTTAAGTTAGTCATTAAATGTATCTTACTGCAGACTAGTGACTAAACTGTGTAAATGTGTGTATGTGTCTGTATGTTGGTGTATAAGTGGCTGCATGGTTTTGAGAACAGCTATATGAGTCTCTATATGGGTAATTGATTGGTTGTTTATTAGTGTTTGTGTGGGTAGGGTGTGTGTCACTCTATGCATAGATGTGTGAGTGGGTGATTCTATGGGTGCATGGTTTTAAGACTGCATCTGTGAGGGACTGTATGGTTGAGTGAGTGAATGTATGGGTGTGTTAGGGATTAAATGTATATCTCAGTGGTACATTTGTGACTAACTACATATGTGAAAGGCAGTATATATGCGTGTAAGAGTATATAAGTGGGTAGATGTGAGAGTGTGTGATTGTGAGAGTAACTGTATGAATGAGTGTGTGCTTGTATCAATGATTCTATAAGAGCGTAAGAATGTGATACTATTTTTATGAGTAAGTGAACTTGAGTGTGTTTCACTGCCTAGGTGAGTAAATTGGAGTGTGATTATTTGCATGACTGACTAGGTGTGAGAGTACCTGTATGGATGATTGGTGGTGTGTGAGTGTCTATATAGGTGTATAAATGCATATGATAGTTTTGTATGGAGTGACTGTAAGTATGAGTGACTGTACAGGTGAATGAGTGGAGGTGTATGTAAACCTAAGAGTTAATAATTGGGTATGTAGTTATTGGTATTGGAGTATGTATGGTTTTGAGAATGGAACTCTTAAATTTTTAGTCGGTGTATCAAAGGTTATATTAGAGTGTGAGAAGATGTGCTACACTATCACAAGGATGATGTCATCAGTGATGTCATCAGTGATGTCATTTGAGATGTCATCAGTGATGTCATCAGTGATGTCACTGACCATGTCATGAGTGATGTAATATGTGATGTCATCAGCTGTGGATTGCGGGCGCGCGAGTTATAGTTAGCTGAACTAACTATAACGGGGGAATTTCAATGGTTTTGTACGAGTGAAATGTCCAGCTAACTATAACGTGTGTGAAACCTCTGTTTTTTTCAGTGAAAATATATATATATCCACTAAAAAAGCAAAGGCTTAAGGGACGTGATAGGTGAAAGTGACAGTTAAAACATACTGTTTTAAAAGAACAAAACCACAGAAGTTCATCAGTTATAGTTAACTCCATTGTTATCTCAAGTTACTACAACTCTTGCCCCAAAGTAACAATACTCGCACCATAGGGAATACTCAGAGGTATCATGTTTGGCTTCGCAATGGATCCTCAAAAAAAAAAAATATAATAATTTGGCCCCTCCCTACATGGCCCAAGAGGCCTCATCTTATATTGTGTTATTTTGCAGGACTTGGAAACCTGTGTCCTAAGATGGTGGCCAAAACTTTTCCTTCAGGTTGCGGCCAGCCAGGTTGAGCTTGCTGATTTGTTGTTCCACTGCAGCTCCACTGTGGATCCTCAGAGGTGTGTAATTACTCGAAAAGTACTGAACGAATTTACAGCAAATTACAACAAGCATTGGTATAGCCAATAGGTCTCGCCTTTGGGATCTTATAAGTGTTTAGCCATGCAGCACACAAGCTGCGAGGTTACAAACATCAGAAAGTACATTCAGCAGCCGTGTGGAAATGACCTTTTTAGAGTCCCACCGGTGCAGGGTTCACCCTTATCTGTCCACTGGTTCTTTAAACCAACAAAGTAGAGATTGGCATGGAAGCTGGAATATCAAAATAACAAGTTTATTGATCTCTCATGAGGGAGACTGCGTCAATACGGTACCCGCAGGCCACTGTATGAGGCTGTCCATAGTGTACAGAAATCATGGATCTTTTATGCCCAGTTTATAGCTGAGTAAGCATGAAGACTCAAAAAGAGGCGGTACAAGTATACACATGAATAGCTATTACACATATAAGGACTAACAGAAAATACTTAGTCAACAACGTAGGAGGAGTAACAGAATTGCTGACATTAGTTATAATAGCCTGACAGTTACTCTAAGAGCAGGTGCATTCTAGCAGCTACAGGCCTTTCTGAGCATGTGCAGTGCTCTGGCTCAATGCTGAAGGAGTTAACTGTAACTGATGACACAAGCAGAATACAAGGGCAGGTAACAGTGAAGAGGGAGAAAGCACATGGCAAGTACATGGCTAACTAAAATGGCTAGTAAAATTGTGAAGAAAGTCCAGCACAACCTTCTCTTAACTGATTCTACCTCTATACCTATTGTCTAATAATGTATACTCTCCTTCTTACACTATTTAGCGTGCATTACTCATCTGATGCCTGCCTATCACGTGAATATAGTATTTATGGCCAGGTTGATGTAACCTGAACATGAGTAAGCACAGCTATTGCTAAGATATACTTCTTTGTGAATCAAGATTCCTCCTAGTGATTATGCATAAAACTTAGAATTTTTTCTAAAACAATATTTAGACCAGGCAGTTTTCAAACATTTACTTCATTACAATTTTCCTTTCCAAAATCACATTACTTTGTTACAGTATCACAAACAAATCCAAACTGATATATGCAAATCAAAATAGTAATAATTAATTCATTTCTTGTTCTTCGCCCAATGCATTTCGGGACTACCTAGTCCCTTCGTCAGGGGCAGTATCTGTGGGAGAACATGTATATATTTCATTAGCATGCTACGCATTCTTGTGTTCAGTTCACACAGCGCTATTTCTCGTTAGTCAGTCTGTGAATAACTGCTGTCCAACTCAAGTGTATGTTATACCATGTCTATGTATGCTATCTAACTTACTTCCAAGCCACTAAAAAAATCACCATAAGAGTCACCGAATCTGAGTGCCCACCACCTCACAACCGTAAGGTTCACTTACGTGCATCAGCGTGGAGCAATCCTTAAATGAATCAGCCTGCAAAACCAAATAAAAGTGTATATACCACAATTTCATCTGCAATTGAAGATGCATCTACCTACAACACACCAACAGTCCGCATCCTACCTTATAATGATAGCAGTGTAGCTTTCAGGAAGTACAAGAACGCCACACCGTCGCTTAACAGGATAATGCCGTCCAACCTCAGTTTAACTCTCGTTTATTCTGTAACAACATGAATATCCTTAATACGACGGAACCGCTAGTGCCAGCTAACCAAATGATTTCAATCTTGGAGCCTTCCTTACCGGTAGGTAAAGTCTGTCGCTAACCAAATACAGCCATCAATCCATCAGCAACCTTCGTCACCTCGATTAACTGAATGCCTACGTTCAAGCATTATCGCGAGATTACACTATAAATATACACCGCTCAACAGTCGCCATATTGGAAAGTCTAAAAGTTCTTATGCTTTCGTCAAAGTCAATGCTATACATCCCAGAGACTGTTAGTTGTTGAGTGACACTGTGAATACGACAAGCCAATTTAACTTCTCTTGTGTCACAAACATAAAATTACAATGTGAAACCTCCTTAGTATTGTTACACTTGATTATGACGATGCATGCAAGATATAGGTGGTGAGGCAACCCACAACCGCCGTCATCTTGAAATGTCTAAGTCGATCACATTATTGTATATTCCATAGTTACAGTCTTCGTATAACTAAGAACATATTACAGTATGGAAAATATATTTCAAATGCAACAAACTTAAAGTGTATAAGTGAATCCCATTATTGTACATTCATTATTTTATAGTTACAATCATCACATAACTGAGAACATATAATATTCAAAAATATGTCATGAGTGATGTTTGACAGAATTATGAAAAGTATCGATTTACAAAAAACAAGACATCTCGAATTTGTCATTTAGCCCCATAGGTGTCAGGGAATTCAATCTTTTTCTCCAAAATGCTTCATGTTGTAAAAGTTTTTTAGCGTTGTCTATCCCTACCTGCTGAGAAAGTTTTTCTATTATCTGAAATTTTACTTGAGCTACCGTATGTCTCTTTTCAACCCAATGTTTAGCGACACTCGAATTTTTATTTTTATTTCTAATAGTGCTTTTGTGTTCTGATAATCTAATTTTCAATTTTCTTTCTGTTTTCCCAACGTATAATAAACCACAGGGACATTTGATGCTGTATATTATGAAGCTAGAGTTACAATCTGCAGAATGTCTAAGTTTTATGCGTTCACCTATGCGTGGATGAGTACGTGTATCTCCTAGTATAATATTATTACAATGAATACAATTATGGCATTTCATTGTGCCTCTGAAACTCATCGTGGGTTTGAATACTTTTTTAGAAAGTCTTTCTTTTAAATTCTGTGATCTGGTAAATGCAAATAATGTTTTTTCTCTGAATAGTCCATGAAAGTCTTCTTCGCCTTCTAACAATTCCCAGCGTTTTAAAATCACTTTCTTTATTTCTTTAGAAACAGTAGAGTATTTTGAAATGAAGACTAACTTCTGCTCTTCTCTGTATATCGTAGCAACAGCTGTGCTTACTCATGTTCAGGTTACATCAACCTGGCCATAAATAAAATAACTAAAATGGCTGCCACAAACAAAATGGCTTCAGCTGATGCTAACAGCGATTTCAGCTAGTTTCCACAGATGCGCGTTTTAGCATTAGCTGAAGACATCCGCTATGAATTAATAGAAGCATGGAAGTTATCCTGCACATCTATATCCATTAATATCCTGATCCATTGCTAGGTGGTCATTTACATGTTGAACATTGTTTAACTGGTGAGATACACGTAGAAATACATGGGGAACAGAGCATTGGGTTATAATGAACACACAAATAGCAGGAGAAAATAATGGCTCTTATTATAAACAGAACTATCAATATTTTCCAACACCAAGCAGAAAGTAAATCCCCAAACCATCCAGTCCAATTCTAAGTTTCAGGGCTCCGATGTATTTCAGTGACCGTCTATTTCTACTTCAGAATAGCCAACAGCACATGTCTAATATAATATTTTAATTTAAAAAAAAAAAATTTAGTAGACCTTTCCAGTGTTCTTTTTATGAGGGCTAGAGTACCAATTGATATGCTCAGGAGGAGGGCAGAGTAGTATTTATCAACTGTTCAAAAAAACGTTTCTCTTGCAGTATAAAAATTCCTATTGCAAATATTAAAGCAACTAGACATATTGTCACAAAACTAATCTTGTGTTGGGGGACCAGGAGGACCAAACGGGGCCATGGGAATTAGGACGAGGAGCCGCAAGGGGCTGCTCCTCCTCAAAAATGGGACGACCAAAGGGGTACATTGCTAAAAAGTACTTGAAGAATAGAAGCCACTGTACAACCAGCCAGAGGGGAGTCTTCTCCCTGTGTCCGTCTGAGCCTCACAGGCAGGCTACTATCGTTTATCAAAAGTTATTTTCCAACAGTGGAGCTGTCCAGCTTGCAACTCAGACAATCAGGGCTAAAAGTTTATTTTTTCTTTCAGGATACGGCACCCACCCTCCGGGGCAAATGCCCTCAACGATCCTGTCCAGTGTCTCAGACAGTGCGCCAGTATTCTTCACTTTAATCTAACAGGCACAAAAGGCACAGCACCTGTACCCTGAACTCAAGTCCTTCCCTAACTCCTGTGGTGCTCCGCACTGCTCTTTTGTCGGGGCCACAGATTGTACCCATTATGCCTAGGCACCTCTTGATCAACAAACAGAGGTGCAAACTTGCATTCACTTGGGGACCAGGACTCAGAGGCCTGATGCTGAAGTATCTGAAGAAACCCTTGTTTCAAAGGGGGTCACCTCAAGCAAAAGCCTCCTTGCCGTCCTTGTCGGTCTGTGACTCTCTCAGCTGGGCATCAAAAACTGGATCCACGACTGTGACCCCGTCTTTTGTCCAAGACAGTAGCAGGGGTACACACTTCACTGTTTTGTTACAGGCCCCAGTGCTTCTGGCCTTCTACCCTCACTGTGGTCCTAGTTGTCAGCAATGCCTGTGCTGGTTCCCTTTACCTCGACTCCAAGCTGGATTGGCGCTGACTCCCCAGGCTGGATCTGATGTCCTGGCCCCTCTGGCAATGGTTGTAGGGCAGCAGATATCTATTGGTGGTCAGAACAAAAGATCTTTAGACAAGGCATACAAATAATCTATCAACAGAGAGGATACTCTATTTCAGAAAACTTCTTTAGTCTTGGGGCGCCCCATACATTAGCAAGGCACCCAAGAACCACTTCATCTATCTGAGAGTAAAGGAAAAACCCTGGACCTATTAGCGAGTATAAAAGGAACTTTTTGGTGAACTGACAAGAGTAAAATGTATAGTTTACTACACTTCTACTTATGAACCTTCCACTAGTTGTACAGGACTGCAGACACTTCTAAAATTATTTTTCTTACGTAAAAACACCTACATTTTTATGCTTAGGACCATGCTCTCATGTTATAGGTGTGGCGGGAAAATCTAAAACTGCTAATTTAACAGGGATCCTGTCAGCTCAATAACACAGACTAATGAGAGACTAGTTATGCCTTTGCAAAACTGTATGTAGCATGAGAATAACATAAACAATAATGGTGTTATCACCTGAGAATTTTAGAACAAAAACTACCCACATATAGTTCCCCTTTAAAGGTCAAATAAGGGAACATCAATCTAAACTACTCATCCTTTCATAATTTCATCAGACAGGATGGGCAGTAACATGGCGTATTTTTTTTAATTCATTTTATTAATCTTAACAATTTTAAAACAGTATTACTGAATAGCCAATTAGACGTCTCATGGCCGTTCCTAGACAGCTTAGACAGGCTCAAGAGAGAGTGAGAAAGAGAGAGAGAGAGAGAGAGAGAGAGAGAGAGAGAGAGAGAGAGAGAGAGAGAGCACATAAATCAAGAAAAATGACAATGTGTTACTTAATTTTGCTTACCCTTAATTTGCCCAGGAGCTAATCTCCCTAATCTCCTCCCCCATTCGACAGTAGGTCACCTAAAACAGGTGACCTCCTGTCGACAATATTTACCCTCCTTTTTGGCAGCTGACACAAGCTGTGTAACATAATAGTACATTAATGCAAACTTTATTTCATTGCCTTTTGATCTGGCCCTAGCACAACAATTTTGAGTGAAAACCAGTATTTCTGTATGTATGGCAGAGCTATTCTCTGCATATGGCCGACAGACGCTGCTATCCCTTGATAATGTTATTCAGTAGGATAAACTCCACCTGCATATCTCATACACTTGCATTATTTTGCAAGAAAACAGTGATAGCCCCATGCGCTCCTAACAGAATATGCAATATTTCCTTTAGCTAATATTACCTAAAACATTACCTGTAGTGTTTTACCCTACAATGTTAGAATCAGGATATTTAATTAATACAAAGAAATCAGTTGAATAAACTACTCAACATTACAAGCTTTCAGAGTGTAATGTAGAAATCACATACTGTCACAGTGGCTCCCTGCGTGGACATTTGTACGTTCAGTAGTGTTGGTCAGTTCTAAATACAGAAATTGGCCTCTGATCCATAAACCTGTTGTCCCCTGTCTGAGAAAGGCTATTCCATGCGGTCTTTCCAATTCAAAATAACTCTGGAGAAGCACAGCTGAAAATCAGTCCTATTCCGTGCCTGTGTGCTAATAATTTTAAAGGTAGGATGCACTTTTTGCTGTCTTATTTTTGTTTTTATTCCTGTGAAATGTGCATTCTAGCTTCTAAAGAACTTGCTCAAAACTTCAGCCTTCTGAATGCCATAATGCGCCCAGAATTCTTGTGCATACAAGTAAAAGATTGCGGGGGCGTGGCTTGGACGGCAGAGCTTATGGCTGCCTGATCCTGTCGCTCTGCCATATCGGAGAATTGAACTGAAAATCCACAGCGAGCAAGCGGAATAGAGGTTGCAGTGTGTGAAGATCTGTGCGTTGGAACTGCCTGGGCACACACTGGTTGTTGTGCGAACCCCTCTGTGACCCGCTTTTACGTGAAATTAATTGCCGAAACTGAGGAGACAAAGAAAGGAGAGCGGGAGCAAAATGGTGGCCTCCCAACCACCCACAAAATGCTGAGCGGACTCTGAGCGGACTCTGATGGACGGCTTCGAGTACGAGTAAGGTGAACGGGAGATGGTAAACTCGATAAACACTAAGTAAGCTCACTGCCGTCCCCTCCCAGCCAAACACCTTGCCCAGCTCCACGGGTTATCGGCAACCCGGGGGGGGAGCCCGCACCAGAATCACATGAGTCACAAGCGCATGAGAAGGGTAGCAAGAAGTGTGAGGACCTACAGAGCAGTAGTGCGGGACGGGAGCGTAGCAGACACACAAAACCTGCTTATACACCGCTGGTAGCAGCCGGGAACTGTTGTGGCGATTTTGCGGAGCGGTCAGACACAGAAGGAAACAGATACTAAAACGAAACCGAAACCGTGAACAAAATGGCACCCTCCATAACAAAGGAGTAGGTGTGGCCACGAACTCAAGGGATTCCACAGAGGAGCAGAGAAACAGGGAGGGTGAGAGAGTGGTGCGGGAGCGGATTAATAAGGAACGGCGAGTGGTCTAGTGGGTGAAGCGCATTAATAAGGAGCGGCGAGTAGGCTAGTGGCAAAGTGGCGAAGCATTGACATACCACCGAACACTCCGTTAGACAAGACCCACAGCTGCACACAGCACAAAGAGGATTGCGCGCCGACGGCACACCATTAAGGCACACCAGTAAGGAAGGAAAGAAAGTAAGGCGGTGTAATCAAACAAAACCAAACCAAAACTGTGACCGAAGCACCGATGTAATACAAAATGACGCCCGCAACAAAGGATCAGTCGCCGCTTGGCAAGAGGTTTCAATAGAGCCTCTCACCCCACTAATGATAAAAATCCCGCCGGTCTCCAACTGCTGTCAACTGCCAGGCTACAGAGTCTGGCTCTTAACTAGTGAGGCGAACCATAAAGGGAGGAAACACGAAGATCGCTCACTGCATGTAAGTGTGAGGGAAGAGACTCAGCGGCAGCGCAACCAAGGAGAACAAAGCAAAGCTATCGCAATCAGGCTTACAAATGCTGTCACTAAGCGCCACAGACCAAGACCAGCTGCGGTTGTGGCAATTGCCAAAGAACAATCATCAACCGAAGGAAAAGAGCCTGAACTTTCTAGGGTCATCTAGGCGGATCTGTAGGACCTACGGGCACAAATTGGTGGAGCAGTGCAAAGAGAACAACTGGTGTCCCTCCCCAACGAGTCCCAGGAGATGCTCCAGACAGACTGAGGCCCATGGAAGACTAGCCTTGTCCTTCCCTGTAGAGTAACCTTGTCTGACCTTGACCTCCCAGACATTAGACCTATAGGGCATTGAGCGGACAACAGCCCTAAACCCACTAAGCCCACCAAAACACATCAAACCCATCAAAACACAGATTACACAGATAACCGAATGAACGAAGCAACAAAAGTGGAACGAAACAAGCCGAGAACAGAACCAAAACAAAACACAACCAGAAAAGAACCAAAACACAAGAGCAACACAAGAGCAATACAACATGCGGCGAACTGCTAAATCATTGCGTGATCATTGCTGCCAGGAGCAGGAACAGGCCCAACACAAGGCCACGACAACGGCTGGGTACAAATCCCCCACCATGGCAGAGAGGGAGTCGAGGCTGCAACAGCAACAAAAAGAGAGCAAGGGAGAACCGGTGTTATCTGACTCTCCGCTCAAACAGAAACCTGATATCAACAGCACCCTTGACATGATTCTTAAAAAACTAGCCGATGTGCACGACCTGGCAAAGACCACAAAGCACACTACAGACGCTATACAACTTAAGATATAGGCGGTCAGAGCGGACCTGAATACCGTGAATAACAGGCTGGAAGTATCAGAGCAAAGGATCAGTGGCATTGAGGACACCACCCACACCACAAGCCAAGAGCTGAAAGCGCTTGCCAAAATCACCACATCACTGCAGAAACAAGCAGCGGAGCTCGGAGACCGCAACCGACGGGGAAACATCCGGATTTTGGGAGTCCCTATGGGAGCAGAAGACGCAGCAGGCTCCTGCGTCGCCTTTCTTGGGGACCTGATCCCCAAACTTACTAACCTAAAATTCGACAGGCAGTTCGAAATCGACAGAGCGCATAGAGTACCTTCGTTTAAATCTACTACAGCTAACCAAGCAGCCCGCCCTATCATCTGCAAACCATTGAGATCACACCACACGGATGCCATCTTTAGCCACACACGCAAGAATCACCAGATTATATGGAAAGGTCACAAGATCATGCTCACGCAAGACTACTCTAAGCCCACGGTCGATACCAGGAAGGGTTTCCTTGCCTTAAGAGATAAACTCAGGAGAAAAAATATACTGTTCTCTTTCGTGCCTCCAGCCATATACAGCATAACGACAAAGGCAGAAAGCTCTATTTCACTGATCCCAAGGACCTCGCAGCTTACCTGGAAGAACCATCCATGCAGGACATGGAAACAGCACAACCCGGCTCCAGTAAAAGAAGACCGTCACCAGAACTGAACGCTCTCTAAAGCTCTCTATGAAACTACCTCACGACCAGGACAAGCTAACCTTAAAGACTCGACAACACAACCATTATCTACATCACCTTCTACCATACTTGCACAGTATGAAGGGACTTGATCTACCACCACTACATACCTCACTAGCTCACGCATTTCCACCTGTAGTGGGGGTGGTAGACAAAAAGACAATTGGATCGAACCATGGTGCTAGCCCTTTGTATTCTTTGGAGACAGTTGTATTGCTTTTATACTATAACGATATACGGTTCAAAGCCGGAGGGTCCTAGGCAAAATTTTAAGACCACACAGGATTTAATCCCCAAAATCAGAAAAAACAACTGTACAAAATCCTGAGGTCTACAAGAGTATTAAGAAAGTGTGGAAAACCACTACTGGCTGTTTTAGCAAAATGAGCAATATTAATGTGAAACAAAACAAGTAAATAGGCCCAACGTAGCTAACTTTGGGCATATCCATTTACAGGACGAAATCCCTCACTCACCAAAGGTGACATGCTTCATCATTTGGGATTTTCCTCCCAGTGGAAAAACCTAGTTCCTCTGGGGGCTACAACCCCCTCTATGAGAGGGAGGAGCTCAGGGATGTTTTGAATATAGTATTGGATGTTCTAAATCCACAAATGAAGAGCTAATAGTATGAGTGAGGGTGCAGCGCAAACAAAATGTTATCAAAACTGTGAGGAAAGTGAAAATAAAACTAGCTCAAGGACGTCAAAAACAATCTTTATTGTAAGACGTACTTCGCCAGGATTAAAAAAGCAGTGAACCAGCGGTCTAAATTCAAAACCGTGATGGTGAAATGAAAACTAATTGGTCAACATGCCTGCCAGGCTCTATACTACGCCGGCATACCGACAGACAGAGCGGTGCCCCTTTCCTGAGCGGTTGCCAGGTAGAGGTGTGGTGACTTACCCAGTGGTTACGGGTAATGTTCTTGTAACAGGCACAACAAGCAAATTTGTGTTCCTGTATCTTTTTGTGTTATGTCACTCTCACATTGTTCTTGCAGCAGCATCTTAGGTCCTGATGAAAGCCCAGCCCACCTATAGGCTATATGGCTGAAACATGTTGACCAATTAGTTTTCATTTCATTGCTTTTATACTCAGCTCCGCCAAATAATGTGTGGAGGGGGGGGCTAGAGATAAGCTCCTAAAACATAGTGGGACTGCATCACTAGTAAGAATTCAATAAGAATTTCAACGAAGCAGTAACTAGTAAGGTATTCTCCAAGGGGCGGGACGATGATTCTGTCGTCGCACCTCCGACATACAAGTATTATCGGGGGGAGGGCCGGTGGTGGAGGGCGCGGGGGGGATCCGCCCTAGGGTTTCCCGGTTCTTGGCTTCCTATATTCTCTTTCTTCCCTTTCCTTTTCACCTCTTCTTTACGTAGGAAAGGTACTCGACAGGCTATGATAGCCAATTCCCTTAGGCATCCTGAACGACAGGAGGGCCCGATGGTGTCACTCACAATACACGCAGAACCGCTTGGGGGGGAGCAAATGCACAGAACGCCGTGTACAGATGGGGGGGGGCCCTTTACAGTTCTTCAGGGCCAAAACAAGAGACAGCGTCCTTGTGTTTCATGCACACAGAACAGAGGCTTTTAGCACAAACCAACCCGGCCACACTCTGGGATGCACTGAAGACAATCATTAGAGGCACAGTAATCGAAATTAAATCGAAAAATAAAAGAAGAGCACAAACCTGAGACTAAATCAGCTGAAACAGGAAATAAAGAAGTTAGAAATGGCACATACCTTCGCGAACCTAACACAAAGTACAAATACAACAAGATACTGAGCCAGAGGGCAGGTCTATGGATACATAAATACGAAGCCATTAACCTCTGCGAGGCCAATAAGGCAGGGAAACTACTTGCCTCCTACCTCAAACACAAATGCAACCAGACTGCCATCGCATCCATCACTGACTCTAAGAACCAAACACACACAAGACAAAAGGATATACTAAGAACTTTTCAAGAATTCTACCAAGAGCTTTACAAAAACGAACGGAACCTTAACATAGAGGAGTGCACAAAATACCTCAATAGACTAGGCCTACCAGAAATAAGCGCGGAGGTCTCACTTAGGCTCGGCCAGGAGATAAACTGTTCCAAAATAGAAATAGCGGTTAAATCACTGAAAGATAATAAAGGCCCGGTGCCAGACGGCTTAACGGTCGCTTTCTACAAGGCCTTCTTAGTTCAACTCAAGACTACCATGAAACAAGTTTTTACCAGTCAGCAGCCGGAGGCGCAGTATCAAAATCCATGTCAGAAGCCAACATTATAGTCATCCCTAAGAAAAGGAAAGATCAAGTGTCACCAAAAAACTACAGACCCATATCCCTCATTAACGTAGACTGCAAAATTTACGCCAAAATACTAGCAACCGGACTAAACCTCGTTCTTTCTAAACTCATAAGCAACTCCCAGGTCGGCTTCTTACATACTAGAATGTCTAACGATAACACCCGACTCCTCTGCCACATATTGGAACACACGGTCACAAAAGCAGAACCGGCGGTAGCTATCACATTAGATGCGGAAAAGGCTTTCGACAGTCTCGTGGGCCTTTCTAGAACGATGCATGCACACATTCAAGTTAGGGGCGGGATACATACAGATGGTTATGGCCCTATACGGGGAGCCGTCAGCCCGTATCGTGGTCAACGGCTCCCTTTCTGACCCATTTACCTTACAACAAGGCACGAGACAGGAATGCCCCCTCTCCCTGTCGCTATTCCTACTTGCACTAGAACCCCTTATCCAAGATATTAAAATAAACACGAACATAGGAGGGATCGATATCTAGGGCATTGGAGTAAAATTAGCTGCCTATGCAGATGACATACTAATAGTAGCCGAACAGCCTAAGACATCAATCGAAGCCCTGATGGAGACGATTGCAGAATACTCCAGATTCTCAGGCTACAAGCTTAACGAAGACAAGTCAGAATGCAAACCACTAAACATTCACTGCACAAGAGACACCCTGGGGGGATCAGGGTTAGCCTGGCAAACAGGATATATCAAATACCTAGGGATACATTTTGGCAATGACTTAATAGACACGCTACATCGGAATGAGAAACTCCTAATAGAAAAGATTAAGAAACTCCTAGACTCCTGGTCCCCAAAATTTATAACGTGGTGGGGGAGAATCGAAACCATTAAAATGATGATCACCCCAATGATCAACTACCTGATCAGTATTCTCCCGTTAGTCCTAACAGACGAGTTCCATCGCAAGACTGACATCCTGATCTCGAAATTCTTGTGGCAAGGGAAGAAGGTGCATATAAGCATCAAGAAACTAAGATTGGACAAAAATCAAGGAGGGGTAAATCTTGCAGACTTCAGAATATTCCAGCTAGCCTTTTTGGCCAAACAAGGCACTTACTGGATCTCACCGCCAGCCGACTATATGCCGGTATGGTACAGGTAGAGAGGGCCGTCCTGAACAACCTAACACCCCTGGCCCTATTAACTGCAAATAGATACCCCCACACAGCCAAATCTATTTTCAAGAACACAAAAATGGCACTACTAAAAGTAGATAAGAGACTGGAGAATAGCATAAAAGGATCGAAAATGGAATCACTATGGGCCAACAGCAAGTTCCTGTACAAAGGGAAAAGCCTTACCTTTGAGGTATGGATAGAGAAAGGTATTAATTTCCCCTACCAACTTGAAAACGGAGCGTACCCTCTTCCCTTGACATACCTGAAAACAAGGTACAAACTAGAGGACTTAGAACTCTATAACTTCTTACAAATCAGAACGGCCATCGCTAGAACCAAATTATCTGCCTCACAACCATCAATCTCCCAGTATGTTGCGAACATTAATAAATTGGGCCACCAGGTCTCACACCTATACAAACTCCTCCGCCCCAAATCCTCTAAGCTCAATGTTAAGACGGCCGCATACTGGGACGCACAAACAGACAACAAACATAGCAAACAACAGTGGGACACTATATGGAGCTCGGCCTCACGTAACAAAATATCCTCAGTTCTCTCACAAACAAAATTGCGGTTGCTCCACAAGGCCTTCTGGACCCCGGAATGGCTATTCTCACTAGGCATCAGGGAGGACACGTTATGTTGGAATTGCAACAGAGAAACCGGGGACCTAGCACACCTCATACTACACTGCCCAAAACTCAACTCCTTCTGGGAGAAAATATTTGGGTTTATAAACAGTTTGTTTGAATGTACACTAACTAAAGAATTTTCCACACTGACCATGGTTTTCATGGGCACAAACGTAAAAACCACACACGACAAAGACCTACTTGACCTGTTGCTAACTGTGGCAGTGAAAATGGTCCTAGCAAACTGGAAAGACACTAGTGCAACCACCTACAAAGGCTGGTTCAACTGGATCATGCATCTTAGATGCGCGGACAACATTGCACTCCGGAACTCACCTTGGAAACCAACATCTAGGAAAATGTGGAGCGCGCTGGACACGTACCTGGACTCCTATGAACCCCCGTGAATATAATGTTCCATTACCAAGCTTCCTGCATAGATGCCAATCAAGCCACAGAAAGCCATATTGCACAGAAGCCACAGGGAATATTGTAGAAATGTTACTTTCGTTGCCTGTCCCCTATCGCCTCTCCCTCCCTTGCATCTATCCCCTTTCTGACCTCTTTCTCTTCCTCCTTCTCTCCTTCCTCTTCTTCTCTAACAACCGCCAAGTGGGGTTAGCTAAACTTGGGGGACTTGCACGTCCCTACATATCAAAGTATAAAATGTGCCTGTAACAATTCGGCTAACTCTGTAACAGAACCGCCAAGATGTTCATGTAAAAAATATAAAATTCTAATAAAATATGAGAAATAAAAAAAAAAGTAAAAGATTGCATAAAGGCTTGCAATGTAATTTTCATGTCTGTGCAGCTACTCGTTGCATAACTTTGTAAGTGCCCTAAGATTCAGTAATATTGTCATTGCTAGAGAAACTAATATTCACCTTTTTAATTTTGATGCACAGTATATTTGAACCATTTAGACATTGAAATCTTGACACACACTTTGCACAAGATAATTTTCTATAGTGCTAAATATTATTGAATTTTCACAATAGTGGTATTAGACATTATGAAAATCCTAATAGTGCAAAACGATTTTAATATAATGACTTTTAACAATTTTTTTCATGTAGCAATTCTTTTGGGAATAATGATCACTAACCCTTTTGATGTTTCCACATATGAAAAGCCTTTAAATACATTTATTTATAACAATAAGCACAGAAGTTGTACTGAAACATAAAATAGTTTGTGTCACTTTTTAAAGGGCAGTAATTATTTTACCTTCAGATCCACAGAAGTGCTTATTTAGAAAAGCAACATGAAAGAAAGTCTCTACTTTTAATCCTTTCTCTTTTATCTAAAATAATGAAGCTGTATTTCTAACTTTTAATAACAGTAGTCTTTAACGTACGTTCCTTCATACCATGTTGTACTAATTTAAAACCTAGTTCCCACAGCTTGATCTGTAGCTTGTGGCCGGGCATAGCCATGTGTTGTTTACTCAGCTGTTCTTTACGACCAGCAGGCGTTAACTTCTTAAGCTTATTCAGGAGGAAAAGGCCTTGCTGCATTGTAATGTCCGCACAGAAACCCCAAAAAGATGTTAACCCATTCATTACCTCTGTTTATTCTGATAGACAGCTTCCTTCAAAGCTGTTTAAAAGCTCTTTTTCTAGCGCTGGGAATTGAGCACATTTCAGTCTATTTAAAACCCAGGAATTCCACGCCAGTGAAACAGAGGTGCTTTTATTGCAGCAGCAACCAATTACTCAGATGATGTGAATGCCTTTTAATATTAATATCTAAGGATAATGCTATAACATTTTGTATTGAATCCTAGTTATGTAAAGCACACAATTATTTTTTTTTCTTTCTATGAGGCCTATTTTTTTCCTATTGATTGTTAATTCTAATGTTTCTTTACCATTGTAGCAATATTCACACATCTATACTTTGTTACTGTTTTACTTTTAATGGTAGCGTGCAGCTGTTTAGCATATTTTATATAATTAATTCCTTGAATTTTAAAATGTAATTCTTTCAATGACATAAGCAAAACAGAATTACGACAACAAACCAAATTGAGCTCATTCCAGACATTTTCAAGAAGGGGGCCACACACTCAGAACACACAACACTGCTTGCTAAGGCAAGCCATTCTCACACAAAAAACATAGTCAGTACTCACTGAAACAAGTACTTCACAAGCATCACCACTGGTGTCAGTCCACAAACCACACAGACACTAAAAAAAAAAACAATTAAACCACAAATCAACAATTAGGACAAAAGCAAGAGACAACCCAGAGACTGTACTCAAACCAAACCATTTGTAAATACCAATTGTAAGTCATATTTACAAACAAAAGGACTCTAAAGAAATAGTACAGAGATTACACCAAGATAAATAGACAGCCGAAAGACTGCCATGTTCAAAAAGACAGGCTCGAGCCTCAGACCTTTTTCCAAAATACACCAAATTACCAGTTGGGCTGGCAGAACACTCCAAAGCGCTCCATTTCACCACTTATGAATTTTATTAAGTGCGCAGATCAGGATCCTTTTTTTATATATATTTGTTCCACGGTGTACTATACATCATAGAAGAAATACCAGATTCAATGTACATAAACGTATAAGGTATACCCTCTTGGGGAAATCAGCCGAGTACTTTCTAAATCCATATTGGTACCTCCAAGACAGCAACACTTTCTACAAAGTGTGCTAGGAGTAGGCATGCCTAAAATATTATAGTATATATAATATTATAACAAAGTAGTACTTAACGCAAACTGTACCGTTCAAGAATTCAAAAATTAGAGACAAATCTCCACATTGCCTGCCTTTATTTGCTGCAGCAAACAAACAAACCAAAATCTTGGCCAAGCTAATCCAAAACAAGAGTGTTGCTACAGCAACCTTACCAAACCAAAGACTCCAACCTCCACCTGCCAAGCTCTGGGTTGACCTAATGGTCTTTAGAAAAAATTTACAACAAGGGAGATCTCAGTGGAGACCGGCAAACACCTGGAGGGTCAGATCGGGAAAACCGGAAAACACGTTGGTCTGCAAAGACAAAGGGTCTCCTCATGCAGGGTACCTTCCTCAGTGGATTCCTGCCTCCCGTCACAACCGCACTCTTGGATGGCCGCGTCTCCGATGAGCCCCGCAAGTTGGGCACCAATTTGTGGGAATTAGCCTTTTTAGAGGCTCACCGGTGCAGAGTTCACCCTTATCAGTCCACAGGTACTTTAAACCAACAAAGTAGAGATTGGCACGGAAGCTAGAATATCAAAATAACAAGTGTATTAACCTCACATGAGGGAGACTGCGTCAATACGGTACCCGCAGGCCACTGTATGAGGCAGTCCATAGAGTACAGAAATCATGGGTCTTTTATGCCCAGTTTATAGTTGAGTAAGCATGAAGACTCATAAAGAGGCGGTACAAGTATACACATGAATAGCAGAAAATACTTAGTCAACAAAGTAGGAGGAGTAACAGAGTTGCTGACATTAGTTAAAATAGCCTGACAGTTACTCTAAGAACAGGTGCATTCTAGCAGCTACAGGCCTTTCTGAGCATGTGCAGTGCTCTGGCTCAATGCTGAGGATGTTAACTGTAACTGATGACACAAGCAGAATTCAAGGGCAGGCAACAGTGAAGAGGGAGAAAGCACATGGCGAGCACATAGCTAACTAAAATGGCTGCACACAAGGATAGCAGTTGCACACCATTGTTTTTCCGTTAGCTCCTTATTGTCCAATTTAATCCCGTTTGCGTGCCGACGGGCCCCGTGCCTCGTCTCATTGCACGTGTGTAATTCAAGTAAAGCAAATTGCAGCAGCAGATCCTAAATCCATCATTCTTTTGCTCATTAGCCTTGACTCTGTGCCTCATGGCTGAAGAGGGGTGAAACCCTGAAACCGGTCCTAGGATGCTTGTTTCCGGCCCAGGGAGGACCTGGCTTGGCAGTTCGGGCTGGACTGTTCCCATGAGGCACAGGGTCAAGACTGATTTGCATATGGCCAGGTCTAAACTGGGGTGGCATGGTGAGCAAAAGAATGATGGACTTAACCCAGATCTCTTGACTGGGGGTGAATGTTTTGATTTGTTCTGCATTCCATCCATCAAAAGTTATTTTTGCATTTGTCACTCCGAGTGGGACAGGTATGCTCAGACGTGAGTCCCGTGCTCTCCATGCCACTGGAATCAAGCTATCCTGGCTGAAGAGGGGTGAAACCCCGAAACTGGTCCTAGAATGCTTGTTTCCGGTCCAGGGAGGACCTGGCTTGGCAGTTCGGGCTGGACTGTTCCCATGAGGCACAGGGTCAAGACTGATTTGCATATGGCCAGGTCTAAACTGGGGTGGCATGATGAGCAAAAGAATGATGGATTTAACCCAGATCTCTTGACTGGGGGTGAGTGTTTTGATTTGTTCTGCATTCCATCCATCAATAGTTCTTTTTGCCTTCGTCAGGGGAAGCTGTTTAAATATGAAAATAATATAAAACCCATGTCAGTCTTCCATGCTTAGACGCTCTGACAATTTTACATAAACACATTCAGTAGTGATAGAATCGATCTGTTAAACGTTACACTACCCAGTTCAAACACAGTGATTAACAAAACAACCCCTGAGTGCTATCATAATATTCTAACCTGCTCAAGAGTTTACTGCACGCGGAAACCTCCCCCACTCCATCCTTGATGATAAACCTGCCATACTGCCCGCATTGCTAAGTAAACACTCAACATGCCCAGTGTTCTCTACATTAATCTAATGCTCAACATAACTCTAACCCCTACAGAAAAATTGATATGGATAACAATTTAGCTTTATAGTCACCCTCCATCCCGTTTCTGGGAAAAGTTTACCTGCTTATGTTCCAATTTTGTTTGTAACCGCTCTATACTCGCCTCTCTATGTAACTGCCTTTTCAGCCAGATGCTCAAACTACTTTCACCTATGCTTGCAATTTAACCTATTCCTCCAAACGACTTCATCCAATCGCAGCAGCTTAATGAAATTTGACTTCATCCAATTAAAGCCTGCGTCATCTATTCACCCTTAAGTTCAAAACCCGGCCGCTCCCACATAACCTGAATAACTACATGTCCCATAAGCCTTTGCAACAAAACAATCCTTATTATTCAAAATATAACATGAAACCCCCTACCTCCCACTTGTGATGATGTATAAACACCTGTGTTGTGCTAAAACAGATCCTAAAATACAATCGCTTCTGCCAACTCAACAAAAAAATAATACTTTAAGAATCTTCATTTAACGAAAAACCTGCAAATGTCAATGCAATGTACGTTTAGCTCGGTGTTAGACCTTAAGTCTAAGAAAGACAGTCCATGAGTTTGATTTTTATCTCCTTTTCCATGAATTGAGACAGCATTATTCGTGAAGATGTTGCATAATGGATCCAAAGTAATCCCATTCGTCATTTTTGGTGTCGGGTGCAGTACTGCTGGTGAGGCAAGAAATTCATTCATGAATGCACACAAGGATAGCAGTTGCACACCATTGTTTTTCCGTTAGCTCCTTATTGTCCAATTTAATCCCATTTGCGTGTCGACTGGGACTGTGCCTCGCCTCATTGCACGTGTGTAATTCAAGTAAAGCAAATTGCAGCAGCTCGGTGCTGCGTTACCAATCGCACAGCTTCTAAGAAGTGATTTACAACTTTTTCATGTTTAATATTTTATTCCATATTATTCCAAAATTCATTCAGCTTGACTTTCTTATTCATGATAATACTGTTCGAAGACCCATTTTCTTCACATGAGGCAGTTGTGCCTATCCAGGCCTCTTACCACTTCAAGTAGGGACATTAAATTCACGTTTTACAGCTTAAAGACGTGATCCCAATGCATACCTCCCCCACTCCAGGTTTCCGGGGTTGTTTTGTTAATCACTGTGTTTGAACTGGGTAGTGTAACGTTTAACAGATCGATTCTATCACTGCTGAATGTGTTTATGTAAAATTGTCAGAGCATCTAAGCATGGAAGACTGACATGGGTTTTATATTATTTTCATATTTAAACAGCTTCCCCTGACGAAGGGCACTATAAAGGCCCGAAATTCACACCGGAAGTTGCAATGACATCAGTAGTCACGAATACAAATGACAAAGTGTAAAACAGTATAGACATATTTTACACAAAGTTTGAGTCTAGCTGTTTAGTAACATATTGGTTTAACTTTATTTTAACAACATATTTTTTAAAAAACAACAGTTTCCAAAAATAACTTTCAACCTCTGAACTCACAAACACAACATACATTTCTCAGAGCATATTTTTCGAATGCCTCCTATCCCAATTGCCATTTTTGTTTCGATAAAACAGAACGAAAAATGTTTTAAACTTTCCAAAAGCACTAAAAGAAATTCAAAAACAAAACAGAAAATCATGTTACTGAGAAATAAAGGAATATCATTAGCAATACACTTTTCAACTAAAAAAATAAGAACACGCCCATTTACCTATCTTGAACATTCTTTAAGAGGAGTTCATAGTGAGCAGATTTGCGAAATGCACAATACGTCACAAGACAATGCCAAGGTGTACAATGAACAAATATTCTTGCGAGACTAAATACATGCTTTGCCATCTAAAAACACACATTAGCAATAGTGTAAAAGCAGCAAGAAGGCAAAGCAAGTCTGAAGGACCCTTAACTTCAAAAGCAACCACAACAACACCAGGGCAGAGAGTTCCCTCAGAGGTCCAATCTCAAATTGAAGATTTGGCTCCACAGTTTTCCGAGATGGCATCATCCTGCATGGATTGTGGAGTTGTAGTGAGTCTATAACAGCCCTTCGCAACACTGCAAAGAATCATAAATGTTGATTTTTTTAAAAAAATTTTTGGCCCTTCATAGTTTTTCTACACTAGCAGGCATTTTATTATATTACAAAATGGATATCTAATATATATGTGGTCTTCATTTTATTATCTTCTAATTTATTGTAACACTACTTACATATAACTTGCTGCATAGACAAGTCAGAGCATTCCTCTACAGATAAAAACACAGCTAACTTTTGCCAGTTATCATTATTTACTTTTCCACTTTTTAAGTACAAGTCAACAGTCTGTGTTTGAATCTTCTAGTGAGTGCGTCGACAACGTATACATACATACTCTGGTGTTTGAGACCACACTGTGTTAAATTTTGTAATATCTTTTTCAAAACTATCAACTGTAATATCTGTGTCCTGTTCTGCAGTTCCTCCTCTTAACAACTCTTCATTTTCCCTAGAATCCTGCTTAGGACCGATGAAACGAAACTGCACATGATCACAAACCTTTTCTACGTCTGTCACAGTGCCACGCAAAAGTATATGTTTAAGAAATGACTTTGTCCTCTAACCAATAGCTCTTTTTTCGTTCACCACTTTTTCATCGTTTTGCCCCTTTTGAGTCTCAGTTCTGCATAGATACTTTAGTTATTTCTGTTCATTTTTCTTCCAAGTTTTTGTAGGTATTCTGTCTGAAATTATGCAGCTATTCTTCGGTAAAGAAAAAATATATATATTTTAATGTTCTTTCTAGCCAATGTACCAAGTACTTTACTACTGGCTTACAGAGAATACAAAAACAGTTTATATGTTGCAGTCTTAAATCTACAAATGAACCCACCTATATAACTCCAAGCACTTACTTCAATGTACCAAACCCAAACCAAAACACAAAATGTAATTTATTAGTTACCTTTCAATATGATAGCACCCTCTTCTACAACACACCTGCACCATATCTCAGTTCTCACTTATACACGCTTCTAGACCACTTTATCCCTTATGTACTCAATTTTAAAATAAACATCAATCAAAGTGTAAAAGTACATACAGTGTCTCTATACTGTAAGTCCAAAACTCAACAAAAGAGCTATTTCTGTGCTTCTCTACCACTGTGTCACTGGTACATTTACTGTTTCAATACTTTTCTACTTAGATGTGTCAGATTTAAATTTTGAGAAACCCTGCATATGAAAATCTACACATTAATCTGTATCTGAGCACATAGCTCACTAATTCTTCCGAGTACATGCAAACAGTGTGTGATAGGTTACATATATAATTCACCTGATGGTTCTAAAAGAGTACATATTCCTCACTATAACTTGTAAAATACGTGTTTCTGGTTGAGTACAACAATACTTCTTGGATGATTGGATAGATAGTGCCTAGGTGATTCTCTCAGAATTGAGGTAGTGTCTGCATGATTCCCTGAGTATGAAGGAACTACATGGGTGGTTACATATTTGCATAGTTAGTGCCTGTGTATTCACATGACTATATTGCTACTATCTGGGTGACTGCATCAAGACATGGGTGTTGCCTGAGTAGTTCAATGAGTGCATAATTAGCTCCTGCATGATTGGAAGAGTGCATATGTAGTACCTGGGTGATTGAATAAGTCTAGATATCACACTTGATATATAATTGCATACATTGTTCTGTTACTCAGCCGGCACATGCATCAGTAAGTTTCTAAAACTGAAAACAACAATTTAGTATTTAGGGGCAACCCTGAACAATGCCTCTTCAGATTCCTGAAACCTACAAAGAAGAAGGACTGAAGAAGTTGCACAGCAGAGAAGACTGTGGAGAAGAACTGACTTGCCTCAGCCCTACCGGCCCATCTGCAGTTTCCAGAGATCCTGTGCCAAAAGTCGACTTGTCCCTGCCATCGAGCCTTGGATCAAACTACATAATGAGCATCACCACTTGCTGCTTTGGAACTTGTTATTTTCACAATTTAAACACCAGGTTGTTCATCCTCAGAAAATCCTAATAATTTGGCTACCGCCATCAAATGCGTATGCGGCTTAACCTTCCGCAAGCCTAACTGAGGCAGTCTCTAATTATTCAGGCTTGTACCCTTACTGTCCTGATGATAATCCTACTATTTTTTTTAAAGGATCGAAACGTCGTCGACTAATGTAAACAGTTTGCACATTAATCGAATCTGATAAAAAAAGTGTATTTAATGTTTCCTCAAGCTTGTTGGAAATTGTGTTCAATATTCCACAAGCTACCCTGTCTTGCCTGATATGTTCCTGTCCTAAAGTGTACTTGTCATGTGTTTATGTAGGATGCAGGATTATGTCCCACTGTATTGATGTGTTTATACTTTTGGTTTTGAAATTTTTGAATGATTAAATTGACTGTCAGCTGGACACTCTTAATATAGCACTGATTGGAGTCTATATTTATCCTTGTGACGATACTTCTCTTTTTAAGGACCATTGTTCTAATACTAAACTGTTACCCAAGGTCCTTATCTACCTTTCGGGTTCCCTTGTGTTTTTGAAAAAGAAGTTGTACAGTAGAGGAGACTGTGGAGAAGAACTGACTTGGCCCCAGCCCTACCGGCCCGTCTGCAGTTTCCAGAGATCCTGTGTCAAAAGTCGACTTGTCCTGCAGCCAGATCTCCAGACCCCCCGGGAGGACTGACTGCTTTCAACATAGATTGGATTTCCTGCGAACAGCAGCTCTGTTCCAAAGAAACTCCAAAGAAAGACCCTGAGCCTGCTGAGGACGAAGAAACTCTGTGCCTGGAACTGCCACTGCACCCGTTGCCTATGGCCCGAGTCCAAGTGGCCCACTTGCCCCAGCGAGGTCCCCCAGTACTCCAGAGTTCGAGTCTACCCTGGGTTGACTCCACTAGGACTCCCCGACATCGTCTGCAGACTCTGCACGGAGACCCCCCTAACCGCGAGTGGCCCAGTAAGGTGAAATCTGACATCAAAAGGCACCCCTGCATCCGACTGCCCTGCGTCCAGGAGAAGAGGACCTGAGGTACATCTACATCCCCGAGCCCTACAACTTACCCGCCCAGCTGTTGTTTCCTCCCGGAAGACTTCCAGTACGAGCCTGCAGCCAAAATAGGCAACCTCCATAGGATTGCATTGGGCTACTGACACCTCCTAAGCACCCTGCACCCGGCTGTGCCTGCACCGCTGGTGGTGTGAACTTGGTGCTGACCTGGGACCCCCTTTGCCCTGATCTTACCGCTAGGAGTTTGGCTCCCAAGAGCTAGTGGCCTGCCCGTGAGCAGCCCCCAACGAGGTGCACCCAGCCGCCCCAGTGACGCTGGTGGTGCAATTTGAGAGCATAACTGGACCCTGAGGAATCGTGGTCCTAACCCCCAAAAACTATTCTTGCGGGACGTTTACTTACCTGCAAACCGATTATCTTCTTTTTCCCCATAGGAACCAATGTGATTTGTTGTTCCTAAAAATGTTCTGTGTTGAGCAGAACTTTTGTATTGAAAACAAAGTAACATTGCTTTAAACCCAAATGGTAGTACTTACCTGTCAGTGGTAGAATCCAGTGTGTGATATCTCGGCATATCACCTCCAATACTGAAAGTAACTGAAAAGTAATCTAAATGTAATCGAGGGAATTTCTATGTATTCTAAACTGTTTTAAAAGCAAATACAAACCTGTAACGATTGCAATTTCACCCAGAAATGCATTTCCTTGTGAGGTTTTGCATTTGAAAGCATATTCCACTTACCTGTACCAAGTCCTGCTTGGCTATAGAAATAAAACATGAGTATACCCTTTTATACTTATCTAATTGGTCTGGATTCTGTCTTTGAGTGTGTGTAATCAGGCCTTGTTTGAGTGAATACAATAAATGCTTAACACACCCTCCTGATAAGCCTAACTGCTCGACCAAACTAACACAAAGAGCGCTGTTAGTGATTATCTAATTTTGCCTCTGCTATACCTCTGGGGATCCCCTGGACTCTGTGCACACTATACCTTATTTTGGTATAGTATATACAGAGCCAGCCTCCTACACCGGGCCCGCCACAGGAGTCGCAACCCTTGGTGGCAGCCTCCTGACGTCCTGAGGACCCAGCGCAGCGTTTTGGGGCTGCAGGGCACCAGCAGGATGACTTGACCAGTGGGCTGGCGGCAGGAAAAGCTCTGGGCTGTGTGTCCACCTCCACTGCTGCCATGTCCTTGCGCTGAGTTTTATTCCTTCCTCAGATTTTGTCAATTTGTCCATCATCTGTTTTCTTAAATCATTCACTGCCTGTTGGTCACTGTCCCCCTCAAGTTCCCTATTAAGCTGATCAATTTATTTACACATTTTTGCCAAGTCCAATTCAGCATTAAGGTCTTCACCATGCCCTGACTTAACTTTGTGGTGAAGTCAGCCCATTTCTCAAGTAGCCTCAGATGTGGGGACTCCAAGGTGGGTACTATGAAAATCCTTAATTACACTCAGTTATTATATGAACAAGGACACTCTTGGGAACTGGCTTGGTAAAACCAAAACTTTACATAAATGTGGCCAATGTAAGGTCTGCAAATATACAGATAATACCAAGGAGAATGTCCTACGCACGTTAGGGAGAGAACCTAGGTTTGCCAGAATATATTGACCAGACTCCTTGAATTCAGGGTAAATGCCAAGGTGGGACTAGTTAATAATATGGAAGTAATCATGCTGCACCTGTCACATGTTGAAATATATGCACAGAAATAAGGACAGACATATTTGTCAAATTAATAATCCTGACGCTTGCCCAGTGCTGTAGTCGCGCTCCAAGTCTGCGAGTCTGTCAACTGTTGTGACTAGTATTATCATCATTTATTAGCATGCTGAGGCAGCTGAGATCCACACTGGGACTTCCCTTACATGATCCTGTTTCAGTTTGGTTGCAGTCGGGTCCCAAGTGGAGAGCCTGGACAGACTTCTGTTAGTGCCCTTCCATTCCTGGTTCTTTGCAGCAGTTTTAAGATCTTCTTAGAGTTTCTTGTTGCTCAAATTGATGTAATTTCTGATATTTATATGCTGCCATTGTCTTAATTGCTTGATTTTGGCTCACAAAAAAGGGTCACTCATAGTCATTGAATGTCACTCATAATTACATTGAATTTATGAAAATGTCACAGATAAGCAATCTGAAACCTTGGCAGCTTAGGGTGACCAACCGTCCGTAAATTTCACTGTCTTTCCATTTTTTTGAAGTCACATCTGTTGTCCGTGACGGTCCCTCTTACGGATGCCTTTTGTCCGTAAATTCGGGGATGACAGCGATCTGCACTGCTCACCTTTGAGAAGCCTCAGTGTTCTGAGAGCTCCCTGCTAGGGCCGCTTCGCACTCCTCTGTGCTCAACAGCAGCCCCTCCCCAGCCTCTCACAGACTCTGGTGGACCCATTGTCCTTCTGTCTTGCGGCTGATTGTGGTATACGGAATGACAATGGGCCAGTCTGGGCAATTTAGGCATGTGGTGGGCCTGAAGGCATGGAAAAAAAATTTAACACATTAGATGGGAGTAACATTGTCCAGTTACTTTAAAAAAAAAACAAGCATATGCAATCGGTCACGCATTTGTACATGTTGGAGCTTTTGTTTAGCTAATACCTAATATAAACTTATTTTGACTTGCACTTATGTTGGTTTTCTATTTACTTATATATTATTGCGCGATCTCCTCAGATGTCTTTAAAACTTACCTTTTGTCCCCAAGTTTTGTCCTCAATTTTGACCTTCTGTCCTGAAATTTTGTCCTGAATTTTGACCTTTTGTCCTGAATTTTTACACTCACTGTCCTGACTTTGCACCCATGCCAGTTGGTCACCCTATGGCAGTTATGTTCATTACGGACGCATTACCTCTACGTCCCTCGTCCTCGACCCAGTCATCACTAATGAGGTATTCCACTTGACAGGAAACAAAACAGGAAACGCTTTTAGGCTCCACCCACCCTCCTGCCAGGGGCTATAAGTACATAGCCAACAGAAAGCACATCCTGTTTTGTTTCCTGTCAGTGGACCTGACGGGGACGCTGGGGTAGGTACTGGGCACTTACCTGCTTCGTGTTGTCCTGTAGTTTCCTCCTCTGCTGGGTTCTGGGGGTGCTCATGGACCTTAGTGGGAGCTGCTTGAGTCGGGTTGCTGGGCTTCCTGGACTCCTTCAGGTTCTTGGTTGCCGGTACTGCTGGGCTGCGCTGGTTTCCTGGAATCCTGCGGTCGGGTGAGTCCTCCTATGCTGCGCGTCCTTTGCGCTGTGGCTGTGGTCCCACCTGTCGGCCACTGCTGCTTGCTGGCTCTGTCAGGCTCTTCCTGCCTTGGGGCTGCCAGAGTCCATGTTCACTCTTTTTGGTGCCTTTTTTCATGTTCTGTGGAGCGTCCGGGTTGGGATACGGACGCTCCGTGTGCCGTACTTCTTTGCGGAGCACTTGGGTTGGGCTCTGAGTGCTCGGTTTGGTGCCATTCTTCTCGCTCCTCCGGCATGGTCGTTGTGGAGCGCCCGGGTTGGGATCCGGACGCTCGAGGTGAGGCGCTTCTGTTGGGAGCTCTCAGGTTGGGATCCGAGTGTTCCGCTTTTGTTTTGTGTCCAGCCGCGCACAGTGCTCCGTTTGGTGCTATTCATGCCTTCCCGCTCGGAGCGGTCATTGTAGGGCACCTGGGCTGGGCTCCGGGTGCTCCGCTGCTCGTCTTCTGTGCTGGGCACCTGGGTTGGGCCCCAGGGTGCTTCTCGGCGTTTGGGGCATGACGGCGTCTGTTTCCCGGTGTCCTCATGGGTGCTGGGTGCCGGGGCTGGATTCTCTGCGTTGTTTCGGCCTTCGGCGGCCATGTTGGGTAGGGTTTTGTGTCTTTGTTTGGCCACGCCCCCTCCCACCTCGCTCCTCAGGATTCTGCACAGCTGTTTGGCGTTCTGGTGCTTCAAGATTGGTTTTCCATTTTTTTTTATTTTAATATTTAAATGGAGAGGGGTTACATTCTGCTGTACCCTGTCTTGGCTCATGATGGGGAAGCATCAGGAAAAGCGTAGACATGTGTCTCCTGTCTCCTCTTCCTCTTCCCCAGCTGATAGAGGGTATTCTGCTCCTCTGGTGAAGCGTGCCCGGTTGGATGACGGCAGGCTGAAGCAATTGATTTTGGAGACTTTGTCTGATATGAAGTCCACCAAGAAGTCTGCTGGGAGTCGTTCTGGTGGGGGTGTTGCCCTCTATTTGGACATTTCTTCATCCGATTCTTCTGATGACTCTTCCTTGGGGGGGTGGATCTGAAAGGCAAATATGTTTCCAAGGAGTTGTTGCCTGACCTTCTTTCTTATGTACGTGAGAACACGGGGTTTCCTGATGATGCTGTGGCCAGTACTTCCTCGGATGCTGTTCTGCTGCAATTTCGGAAGCCTGTTACTACTTCTCTTCCTATCTATCCCTTTGTGATGGATTTCTTCTTGAAAGAATGGAAGGATCCGGATCACATCATGATCTTTATGTCCAAACTGTATCCTTTGCAGGACATGGAGGAATCATTTCCTGAGTCGGTGCATGTGGATTCCATTGTCGCAAGTTTGGTTGGTCGTCCTTCTATGGCGGATGATAATATTCTGCATGATGGTGTGGATAAGAAGATTGATTCTGCGTTGAGGAAGTTTTATGCTGGCTCTCACCTTGCTATCTGTTCTGGTGTCTATGGTGCTTATGTTGCTCAATCACTGTTGACTGACTTTAAGACTTTGTTTTCCATGATGCAGGAGGGGGGCAGTTGCCCGTATTTGCTGGAATCCGTGGAACGTCAAGCCGAATTCCTCTCGGACATTATATAAACATAAGAACCACAGGGCTAGCGGAATCCCACTGAGACAGCACCAGATTTAGGAGTAACTCAACATAGTAATGAGGTGAAAGAGATTATTTATTCACCAGGAGTGTGCACTATTGGTTAGCACCCGCCAGCACAATGCTATTCCAATTCCTGGAATCGACATATGAAAAAACACAGCACCAAATGCACCACTCAATTCTTATAATACAAATGAGTCCAAGTCCTCAAAGTAGTATGTTTTCCAAAAGGGTTCTTCTTTATTATTCAATTTGAAATGTGCATTCTTTGACAACAGCAAAAACAGCCGACGCGTTTCGTCCAACTTTGGACTTCTTCAGGGCTGTAACAAATTTACATACAAGAAATGAAAATGAATGACATACACTGGAGATTACTTGAGGAGGTCCCAGGCCTCAAGAATGATATCACTAAACACCCTAAGGTTACCTATAGACGGGGAAAGAACTTAAGAAATATACTATGTCCCAGCTTGGTTTTGTCACCCAAGGCCCCTAACTGGATGAGGGATGGCCAGGGTGGTTTTTTCACATGCACCCAGTGCTCCGTCTGTAAAATAGGTAAAAACAGAACCCGGAATTTCAAATTCAATACAGGCAGATTGTATGCGATCAAACACATTATTACATGCAGAACGAAGTTTGTGACGTATATACTGGGATGCCCATGTAACAAGATATATGTTGGTAGCACGAAAAGGGAACTAAAAGTCAGGATACAGGAACACTTAAGGGCAGTCAAGAATGGGGATCTGAGATACCCCCTAACATTACACTGCCAGGAACTACATCACAAGCTGGATGAGTTATGGGTTTTTGGCATTGATCACATGCGGATCTCACCTAGGGGTGGGAATAGGGAACAGGACCTGAGAAGAAATGAAGCAAGTTGGATTTGTAGACTTCGATGCGTAGAGATGGGTCACAACAGTGAATCTGAAATGCATTATTTTCTCTGAAATCTACGGGATCAACCAACTGTTTCCCCTTCTAGGTGACCCTTGTGTTTCCAATCTGCACTTAAATTAGACCTGTTTTCCAAATGATGCCTCTAATGTCCACGCTTGACATAATGCTCAACATATTTGTATGTTATTATTCCATTCTTGACTTATGTCCTGCTTGCTAACTGTATCCCTGTCCCTTCATTATGCCTCTGGACACTACCTTCTTTACGACACATGACTTTTGGACACTATTGCTGTGGGATTGTTGCCCTACCATACTCATGACGGGCTTTGGATTATTTCCTGTTTGTTCTTTAGTCCTTTTATCCCCAGCGGGGACGCTGGTTTCTATTCGCCCCCATGATGTACTGCTTTTGACCGTTCTAGAACTGACCGGGTTTACCAACCAGACGTTCTCTGTTGCATTGCCTATTTATTAAGATGCATCCAGTTCACTCGCTGACGGGTTTGTGGGCGTTCATTTCTCCTTTAAGGTAGCGCCCTTCCCCTTTCTTAGGCATTAATCTTTCGGTCATTGCCAATTATGTATCCCCCCCCTTTTTCTGAGAGTGCCTCCCTTGTTGTTGGGCTGGGCTCTTGTAATGTTTTTACTGCCGCTTTTGCCACACTTGTGACTATGAGATTTAAACACTCTATAAATCACTGCTTTCTACTGTAAGCGATCTTCACTTTGGCCACTTCAAGATGGCGGCGCTCTTTGAATACACTTTGGTGGAGATCGTTTTTTCAGTACACGACCTCGCATGTATTTTAATAACTCTAATATGGTTATTTTTTCGGATCCCACCCGGCTCATATATGGGCTCGGATGGCTCATAGTGGTTACGCCGAGAATGGTAACGCAGATTTGTAAAATTATAAACCACTAGGATTTTTATCTACTACATACCGCTTTTTACGCAACTTGATCCTAGGTTTCATCTATTACTGTGCTGCTCATAGGTGGGCCTATGTTTTCATGGGACATAACATCAGGTCTAGTATACGGTGTATTTCATCCTTTGATTACAATTTTAGCGTTATGAAAGGATATGGGCAACGTGTTTACAGGCTTTGTTCACCACTCCAATATGGCGACCGGCCAATCGACCTTTCTTTCATTCGGGAGACGCCTGACTTGTAATTGGCTTTCCCGCACATGGGAATCACTCTCAGGTGTAGCCTGATACCTGGCACTATTTAGGCAAGGATACTCTCCACCATTTGATATCGCTGTTACCGGACGAGGCGGACGCTTCCCTTTTGATCCTGTTTTGAATACTGAATCGGGTAAGAAGCTGTTCTATATGTTTTTACATAAGGGTTTGGTGCTTTATATTAATAGCACGTTTTGGATAACCATATGGTTTTGGTGCTTTATATTACGAGCACGTTTGGGATAACTACAGAGGATACGATTTGTTTGCATAAAAGGCTGCTACCTCCCAGAGAATCCTCGCCTGTTAATAAGAGGTTTACAGGGTTTTTGGTACTTTTAAGACTTGATGTGCGTAGGATAGGCTTAACTTAGTGATGATTTGAACATTTGGACTATCATTACAGGTTTTTTAGTCCTGTTCCTGGTATCTTTATACCTGATGTGCCCAGGAAAGGCTCTATTTATCCCTTAATTGAATATTTGGTCTTAATTATACGTTTTTTTATTAATGTTACCGGTCCTGTTTCCTTAGGTTTTTGTATAACTTTATTGTACTTACCTTAGCAGCATACGTCCATCTCTTTAAAGTATTTGCCTTCCTCTTTTTTAGGTATTCCACGATAAGACAAATTTGTTCTTATCATTTGAGGAAATCACGTTCAAACCTAATAATCCATGATGGTTTGTAACTGACGGCAGAGGATCATCGATCTTGTACACTCCACTTTTAATCATTGCTATTTATCTCTATATTTATATAGTAAGTAGGAGTTTACTTTGACTACTATATAATAATGGTTTTGGAGAATGTTCTTGTTTTTTCTTGTTTTTCTATGGTGCCTCTGATGTGACCTGTCTTCCCCTTTAGGGACGGTGATCTCATACCAAGCATAAACTTTATCCATTTGGATCGTGGTAAACTCGCGTAATTGAGCTAATTAGTACCATATGTGCTCTTCCTTCAACCTAATATCTTAGGTGGGTACGGATTGAATGGTTGGTTTAAGTTACTTTAGTCTCCCGTTTCACTCATTCTTTGGGGTTAATTAATATCACCCTTTTGGTTGCTTCTCATTGTCGGTCGCCACCTGATTCCATTTCCTCCTGTCCTTACGGGTTTCTTTAGAATTCCCTGCATTACGTTACTGATTTTGCTTACTCTGCACTGCTTACCTTGGATGACGATCCCCTTTCTCCTTTTTGTTTCCTTCTCTGGTTCTCCATTCCTCCGCTTTACTTGTGATATTTTAAGGGGCATCCTAAACATGTGACATATGGAGAGGAGTGCCCTGATATCCTATTAATATACGGATTTGATATTTCAATGTATATAGCTTTGTATAGTTATGTTGTGTTTATTTCTTAAGCCCTTTAGCCACAATATGATGTGCTCACATGAGCTTGTCACAGGTTGTTACCAATATGTTTGTGCCCAAAGTGCTTGTTTTAAAAAAAAAAAATTTAAAGTGTATTGTATATGCTGTCTGTGCTTCTGTCTTTATGTATGTCATTCATTTTCATTTCTTGTATGTAAATTTGTTACAGTCCTGAAGAAGTCCAAAGTTGGACGAAACGCGTCAGCTGTTTTTGCTGTTGTCAAAGAATGCACATTTCAAATTGAATAATAAAGAAGAACCCTTTTGGAAAACATACTACTTTGAGGACTTGGACTCATTTGTATTATAAGAATTGAGTGGTGCATTTGGTGCTGTGTTTTTTCCTCTCGGACATTGCCTTCGATTCTGTGTGCGCTTCTGCCTTGTCCTGTGGTTCCTCTATTGCTGCTCGTCGGAACTTGTTGCTGAAGGGTTGGAATACGAACGGCGCGCAGAGGTCCATGGCTTTGCGGTTGCCCTTTACTGGCCCTCGTCTCTTTGGGGACGCTCTTGAGGATAAGCTTCATAAGGTGTCCAAAGAGAGAAAGCATCCCTTTTCCTTCCGTCGCCAGTCTTCTCGTAAGGATTTTTCTTTCTCTCATGCCAAGACTTTTCGTCAGCCTTCCCAATTTCAGCAGTCCACCTTTAAGGGCCTGAATGGTGCTGGTAGGGGCTTTCCCTGAAAATTTCAGAAGAAGCCCCCAAGAGATGTTGGACAGAGTCCGCCGCGTTCCTGACTATGCCGCCCCCAGGGTTGGTCACGCTGGTGCTCCTCCAGAGGTTGGTGGGAGGCTGCGGTTGTTCCTTCCTGCTTGGCGTCTGACAACCTCCGATCAGTGGGTGCTGGATGTCCTGGTCCGGGGGTATCGGATCGAGTTTCTGTCCCTTCCTCCTCCCTCGGGTGTGGTGCGGACTTCGTCGCCCTTGGACCTGTCTCGACTTCAATCTTTGATCGACGGTGTTCACGCCTTACTCTAGAAGAAGGCGAGTGTGCCTGTTCCTCAGTTGGAGTGGAGTCTGAGGACCTATTCAGTTGTTTTTCTTGTTCCGAAGGTCACAGGGTGTTTTCGGATTTTCATCAATCTCCGGAGTCTGAACTTGTTTGTCGGGAAGATCCCTTTCAAAATGGAGACCTTGCAACGGGCGATACCTTTGATTCAGGCCGGCTGGGTGTTGGCTACGCTGGATCTCCAGGACGCTTATCTTCATGTGCCTGTAGCTCTGGAGGATCAGCGGTTCCTGCGCTTCTGCCTGGAGGGTCGTCATTGGCAGTTCTGTGTCCTTCCGTTTGGTCTCCGGTCTGCTCCCCGCATGTTCACCAAGGTGGTGGCTCCCTTGGTGGCCCATCTTCACCTCCTGGGTGTGTCGGTGTTTCCTTACTTGGACGATTGGCTGCTCCAGGCTCCTTCCCCTGCGGTCCTGTCTCAGCACCTGTCCTTGACCATTCGTACACTAGAGCAGCATGGGTTTCTCGTGAACTTTCCGAAATGCCAGCTGATTCCTGCCACTCAGAGGTCTTTCATAGGGGCTGTCTTCGATTCAGTCCTGGGCAAGGTGTTCCTTTCGGATTCCCAGTTTCTGCGCCTTCAGTTCCTGTTGCGCAGGTTGTTGTCCCAGGCTGCGGCTCCCCTCCTTCAGTGGCTCGAGGTTCAGGGTCATATGGCTGCTACTGTCTTCATGGTGCCCAGGGCCAGGGTTCATCTTCGGCCTCTGCTGTGGCATCTTCAATGTTGGGTGCCCTTTCCGGTTCAGGACTATGCTATCTCTGTGCCAGTGTCTCTGGAGGTTGTGTCCACTCTCCAGTGGTGGCTGGATTCCTCCAATCTCTCCAGGGGGATTTGGATTCGCCTGCCGCCTCCGTTGGTGTTGACAACGGATGCCAGTGCATCCAGTTGGGGGCCGCCTCTGGGTCAGTGGGCTGTCCAGGCTCGTTGGCTCCGGTCGGAGTCCTGACGTTCCTCCAATTGGAGAGAGCTGTCTGCGGTGGACCGTGCTCTTTGTTTCTTACAGGATCGTCTGCTGGGGTGCAATGTCCTGGTGCGGTCCGACAACTCAGTAACTGTGGCTTACATCAACCACCAGGGCAGTACTCGCAGTCCCTCATTGAATCTGGTGGCCTGTGCAATTGCGGGTTGGGCGGAGTGTCATCTTCTGGCCATCGCTGCTCAGCATATCAGTGGTGTGGACAATGTGGTGGCGGATGCCTTGAGTCGCAGGTTTCCGTCTTCTCTGACCCTGTGTCTCTCCCCGAGGATTTTCAGGATGCTCTGTCGGAGGATCGGCACTCCCGAGCTGGACTTGTTTGCCTCCAGGACAGATGCGCAGCTTCCCCTCTTTTGTTCCAAGACTCCGGAGTTGGGTGCTTGGGGGATGGAGGCGTTGTCTCTCCGGTGGCCCCCTTGGTTGCTGTACGCCTTCCCCCCCTTTCCCTTGATTCCGGTCTTCTTGCTGAAGGTCCAGCGGGTGGGTACCCGGGTGGTGGCTGTCTTGCCTCACTGGCATCGGAGGTCCTGCTTCCCGTTGTTATTGAGTCTGGTGGTGGGTCCTCCTTGGATTCTACCCCGCTACCCATCTCCCCTGAAGTCGCCCTCTCCCTCCCTTCTGGTCCCTCTCACCCTGGCGGTCTGGAGGTTGAACGGGTGTCTCTTGGGGTCCGGGGTTTGTCTGACCACCTCATCACTGTGATGCAGGGCTCCCGTAGGAAGTCCACTTTGTCCTCCTACTCAAAGCATTGAGCTTCTTTCTCCTCCTGGTGTTCGGGGCTTGGTCTGTCTCCTGTCTCTTGCCCGATCGCTTCTATCCTTCAGTTTTTTTCTGGATGGGTTTCAGAAGAAGTATGCCTTGTCTACTCTGATGGGGCAGTGGGCTGCAGTTCGGGTTTTCCAGGATCCGGCTTCACTCCCGTCTTCGGATGGGTTGTTTGTTTTCCGGTTTTTCCGGAGTTTCTCTCTGTCCTCTAAATCTGCTCGTTCTCCGGTTCCTCCTTGGGCTCTTTCTTTAGTCCTGGGTGCTCTGCAGTCCTCTCCCTTTGAGCCCTTGGAGTCTGTTGACCTTAAGTTCCTCTCTTTTAAGGTGGCTTTTCTGGTTGCTGTTACTTCTGCTCGGCGGTTGGGTGAGCTCACTGCCTTGCGTTGTTCTCCTCCCTTTTTACGTTTCTTGGATGACGCGGTGGTCCTTTCTTTGGATCCTGGGTTTGTTACGAAGATTTGTTCTCGTTTTCATTTCTCTCAGGAGTTGATTCTTCCTTCTTTCTGTCCTTCTCCTTCCTTGCCTGCTGAGTTGTTGCTTCACTCTCTGGATGTGAACCGTGTGTTGTCTATTTATGTTGCCCGCTCTGCGGGGTTTCGTTCTTCCGACTCTCTCTTTGTGACCTTTGGTCAGGTTGGTCAAGGTAAGGCTGCCTTCCATCTTACTCTGGGTTGATGGATCAAGGCTGTTATTTCTCTGGCATATCAGGGCTCTGGTTTGCCTTGCCCTTCTGGGGTTCAGGCCCGTTCCACTAGGGGTGTTTCTGCTTCCTGGGCTGCTTTTCATGGGGTTTCCCTTGATGAGATCTGTCGGGCTGGGACTTGGGCGTCTGATTCTACTTTTGTGAGGCACTATCGTCTGAATTGTGCTCTGTTTGACCGGACCAATTTTGGTTGTGGTGTGTTGCGTGCTGTGGGGGTTGTTCCCCCGCCCTGATTCTGTGTGTTTAATAAAGTTTTTTCACTTACTGCACTCCACTTTTGTGTTCGGTCTCTGTTCTCTGTGTGGTTTGCCAAAGGCCTGCTTGTTGGGGTTGCTTTGGTATACCTCATTAGTGATGACTGGGTCGAGGACGAGGGACGTAGAGGTAATGCTATGATTACTTACCGGTAATCCCCATTAATTAGTCCTACTCGTCCTCGACCCAGTCATACTTCCCACCCACCCTCCCTGCTCAGGCCTTTGTTGCTTCGTATGTCAGGATGTGCTTTCTGTTGGCTATGTACTTATAGCCCCTGTCAGGAGGGTGGGTGGAGCCTAAAAGCTTTTCCTGTTTTGTTTCCTGTCAAGTTGAATACCTCATTAGTGATGACTGGGTCGAGGACGAGTAGGACTAAGAGTAATGGGGATTACCGGTAAGTAATCATAGCAGCATATCTTTTGAAAAGCAGCACACTGAATGGCTCTGTCTCTTTCTTTGTTTATAGCACAAAATGAATTATTTTAGGATTATCTCGTGACTAACTTTTAAGTGTTCATTATTTTTCCTGACACACTGCTTGCAAAGTCTCTGGCTGTAATTGCACTCCATTTAACTTTGTCACCTCGTCCTGGCCAATGTCCATGTTACAAAAGGAAATACTCCAATGTCCACGTTACAAAAGGAAATACTCCATTGCTCATCCCTTTTGGTACAGAGGATAGGGGATGGATGGTTGGGGCTCCGATCTCTCCCTCCACCAGGCAGCTTGTTTCGCACCTGACTGTATTTTCTAAGACGAAGTAAGGCCCCACGTGCAGAGCGTAAAGGCAGTATGGAAAAGTATCTGATTTTACTTCCATGGGACACCGGCGTATGGTCTGTGATGATAGCCAGCGTGGAAGATTGTAATAAGCGGTCTAGTGTTTAATAGGCTGTGTGGGCTACGTTTATGGCGGTTGGTGGCCTTCACATGACGTCAGCGCGTAACGTGATCAGCCCTCGAGCTTTTTATTGTGTAAAGTGTAGTAGTCTAGACTGAGCTCGCTTATTGTAGGATACAAAAACAACAGATTGCAAGAGGTGTTCGCGGCAGCGCCTGTTTCCGTCTCAGTCCTCTTTGGTGCCAGCATGCACTGCCCGTAAGTATCAGAGCATTGGGGAGGACCGTGTTTTTTCTGGGCAGTCCCTGAAGGAGAACCGAGTGCGGACAACCGGCCCAAAATGTATTGGCAGTACAATGAGTCCTCATAGACACTGAATCGACATATACCCCAAATATATATATATATAAGGTCGACCCCCGAGACAGTTATATTATACAACGTAGTTTAACAAAACAACTCCCAGCAAGAGAAGCAGGGTTTATAGGATTTAATGTCACTTGGGAGAAGTATAAACGCACCCACATTTACAGATGGTCCTATGTAACTGATACAACTAAATCTTATCACTGTGTGCAATATATACATCATATATTTACACAAAGGAAAATGTCACGCTGACACTTTGAAACGCAGTAATGCCATGCTGGACGAAACATAACACCCTGTAACCGACAGCATGATATTATTTAACGCACGGAATAGAAGCGAGCTACGCGAGGTCTGTGCAGATAGAAGCGTTCTTTCACAGAAGTCCCTTTCCCATTGTACCATGTTGCCATCTGCTCATATATGTGGCAGTGAACCCTTTCAGTGCCAAGAATAAACGTAGAACACTTGTCACTGAATTATTTTAATGGAAATTAAGGGAAAACATTCAGTACGAAGAATATTTATGAAATGAACAAATTGATTTGGAATGTGGACGAATAATTCTGTCACAGGAGCTATTATTCATCCTTTGCAGACGTAGATCCAAGAGAAGGGAGCGGGTGGGGAAGAGGAAGATTGTTCACTGAATCTGGATATAAATAGATTCATTTAATTCAACTGAAGTCCTGGATTTGATCATCTCCTCGGCGTGGCAGCTGAGAAATAATCGTTTCATCTGGACACTGGGCCGAAAAATGTCTACACAGAGCAGTGCTATGGTAAGAAAAATTACATAATCTGCACCTAACATAAGCTTGTTCTCCGAAATCCAACGTTTTTTACATCCTCATCATAAAAAGCGAGTAATACACTTGCTTTTTGGAAATACATGGTTGGTAGACCGAATTGTGCAAGGAAATATTCAATTTATCTTGAAAACCTTTCTACGTACTACGGCGAGAGCCACGTATGTTGAGGAAAAACGTCTCCCGTAGACTGTGTTTACCTTTTCCTCCTGCCATTGGTTTTCTGTTGAGTATCTCAGGGGTGCATATTTGCACTGTCAGTCTTCAAGCAGATTTGCACACTTGATTTAGTGAACTCTTGATGGAGAATGTTCACCAAACAATCAATTTAAATACGTTCTTCTGACCTGCTTAGGCTGATGACACATGCGAGAGACTGCTCGAGCTCTTTGAATGTCTTTTTTTATGTTGTTTTGTATCTAGTTTTTTGAGCAGCCTTACTATCCCTCGTGGATTCTGACACGTTTGCATGTTGACCTTCTTGTTAAATCACTAAATGAGAAGAAACTCTTAATAGGTTATCTGTGGCATGAAGCAATGCACCATTTGCATAATGGTAAACTAATCATTTTAATCTGATTTCTAAGTAAGCTGGTCAATAAAATGTAAAAGCTTTCATTCCGCGAACTAACTTACAAATTTGGTGTTTGTTGCTGATCCTAAATAATGTGGTTTATACCCGATATGTCTGACCCTATAGGATCTGTGGCAGTAAACGATTTAAACTATTCAATCTAGTTCACAGGACTTAACAGTGACCTTTTTTTTGCTGACAGTTTATCCACATTCCATGACATTATACAACATCCTAACGCTACCTCGGGAATGCTCGTGGGTTTCTTGTCCAAAAGTAAAACAAGTGTTCCCTGTTTCTGCAATGCTGTTTACACAATTTGTCCGTATTGGATCTTTTTTAATTGGATTAACATACTTTCTAAAAGGATCACTGATGTATCATTACACCTGTGCCATTTTACCTCCATACATTGCAAATGATCTTTAACTTCTTAGAAAAAAATAGAAATCAGTGGAACAACTGAGTTGCATAGTACATTATCCCATTCCTTCAACACAATGGTCCAGCACACCCCACCACGCCCCATATGTTAACAGCAGTGCATTTTCTGCCTTTTTTCTACTAAAGAATTGGATGAAATTATGCTCTTTGTTGGCCTTACTTGCACAACAACTTTTAGCTGTCTGTAAGTGAAAGCCTCTTGTGGACCATACCTAAACTTGGTGATCTTAGAAGCCCACCCATTGCATACAATTTGTTGATTATATCGCCACTCTTATTTGCTTGGTTTTTACATGATGACTTGCCTTCATCGTCTTATATATGTCCCACCAGCGGAGTATAGCCTCTTTACCATCCTTTTGATTGGATGACTTGTATTAACCTGCTGCTCATATTTAGTTTACTACTTTGTTCTTTGGCATTAGGCAATCCATGAGAGTGCATGAGTTTTTTCAGACTCTCTTGTGTGTTGTTTACCTCCCCTCCCCCAAAATTTCACCCATTCGATTGTGTCCTTTCCACCTGCTCCTCCGTTGCCCATCTTGAACCTTAAAATACTTGTTTTAATTCCCGTTCACTTGAAAAAAAAATTGGAGAGTCCGCCAGCTGCTATTTGCTTCTGGCCTGCTCTGCATCCTAAAGGATTTTTGAGCCTGCAGTGGTCTCTACGTTAATCCGTTGCACCTAGTAGTCACTTCAGTATTTTTTTTCACATAAATGTTTTCCAGAACGTCCTACAACTGCTTTTGATGCCGGGACACTCCACTAGCTGAAAAGCATTTTATTGGTAATACACAGTGCTTGATTTGTAAAAAAAAAAAGAAATAAGTAAGTGCCGGGGCTCTCATCAGGAAGCCACAGCAGATTGCACCACACATTGTCCCTGACTGCGCTGCCAATTATAGCAACAACACAACTACTAAAAATCCATTCCTACAAGCGTGACAGTTCAGACAAATATTTCAGGCCCCCAAAGCTATAAGAATCGGTTGGGCGGCAGGTTTTAATGTATAATAACTGTTGCTCTGTTCATCTTTAAATTTACCAGACAGTGCCAACTTGTGGCAGATTGTCACAAGCATCAGTGTTGACAATGAAGTGCTAGTGCCAGGCACTGGAAAGCACCGCCTCAAATTAAGCACTGATAATACAATTGCATTTTTATTTTTCATTCTAAGCGGTGGCCTTCATCTTAAATCATAGGCCTACATAATGACCTGACTGGTAGCAGTAGCTGCGTCATCCAGATTTGTTTCCCTTTGTTTCCCTTTGTTTCCCCTTGTTTTGCCTATGCATGGCAGCATTGGCTAAATGCGTTCTGCACAAAAAAATGAGCCAATAGGTCAACAGGGTGAAACCTGTTGCCTTTGCCAATGCTTCGTTCCTCTGGCAACAGACAGATAAAATAGGCTGTCCATTAAAGTCATGGCATTTTATGGGCAATTACATTGCCCCATTTGTGTTTCCATTAGGGCTGGCCGGAATTTGCGGAATGCCTCTTTGCGGAATTTTGAAAGAAATTGTGGAAAACGAGCGCACAACCTGAGGGACCGTGTGCCCGGGACTGGGGTCCCTCATGCTTGGGCAGGCTCCCCGATCTCCCCGGCCTGGCTGCGTTGAGAAGCAGGGACCGGCCCCGGGCCTCCTGATTTTCGGTCAGGGCCTGGGAGCCCACGACCTGCGGCCTGCCAAGTGTCCATCTGCCCGGGACAAGAGTCCCTGGTGCAGAGCCCCAGAGCCCTGCAAGGGCAGGCGGGAGCCCTACCGCTATGGCTCGGTGTGGGCAGCTGGGAGTCCTTTCGGTCCCGGCCATCTGGTCGCACCTTTCCCTCGGCCATCTGGTCGCACGCAATGCTTTCCAATGGGGCGACCTGATGGCCAGGCTGCCCTGGAAGTCCCGATGGGGGCTCATTCGCCTCCCCGATCCTAGGCAGGGCTCCAGGAGGTCGGGTGCGTCCGGGCCTAGGGTCCCCTCCGTCACTCGGTGCGCACGGTTTTCCAGAAAGGGGGGTAGCCTTCCTCCGGATTACTAGGGGCAGGGTATGCTGGGACACCCCTCCTGGGGATAGCGGTTCTCAGGCGGGGACCAGATGGGCTAAGCCCAGACGACACTTCCCCGGGGCGTCCGGTGCTCCCTCCTCTAGCCCGCGGCGAGGCAAAGTTCCCGGGATGGGCTCCATGGGTCTCCCGGGTGTCCGGGCCCCGGGAGCTCCGCCGGGCCTCCCATGCCTGAGGCCCAGCGTGGGGTCTACGAGCCCCCAAGCCCTGCAGCCCTGGAGCCCTGCAGCCCTGGAGCCCTCCAGCCCGGAGCCCTGCAGGCCCGGAGCCCTGCAGCCCCGGAGCCCTGCAGCCCCGGAGCCCTGCAGCCCTGGAGCCCCGGAGCCCTGCAGCCACGGAGCCCTGCAGGCTCCGTGCCCTGCAGCCCCCGAGCCCTGCGTGGGCAGGCGGGAACCCTAGCGCGAAGGCTCAGGGTTGGACAGATGGGAGTCATGTCAGTCCCGGCCATCTGGTTGCACCTCTCCCCTCGGCCATCTGGTCGCGCGCAGTGCTTTCCAATGGGGCGACCAGATGGCCGGGCCGGCCTGGAAGTCCCGATGAGGGTCCATTCGCCTCCCGGATCCCAGCCAGGGCTCCAGGAGACCGGGCGCGTCCGCCCCTAGGGTCCCTTCCGTCACTCGGAGCGCGCGGGTTTCAAGAAAGGGGGGTAGCCTTCCTCCGGATTACTAGGGACAGGGTACTCTGGGACCCCTCTCGGTCCTTAGCCGGCAGCTGGACGGGCCCGGACGCCGCCCCAGCCCCGGGCTCTGTCCTGGGTCCTGCTGCGTGGCAGGGTGCCCGGGGCGGGGTCCGGAGGGCCCGGGGAGGCTTCCCCTGTGCCCGCGGGCCTGGGAGCCCTGGCTGGGTCCAGGCGCCCGGCCGGGCCCCAGGTCGGGGGACCCTGGCCCCCGGCCCGGGCCTGCGGCACTGCCAAGGGCCCGGGACGGGGTTCTGTTGTGGCCGGGGAGCCTCCCCTTGCTCGTTTAGGTTCAGGAGCTCCGGCTGGGCCCCTGGGGCCTCCCCTGCGCCTGTGGTCCCGGGAGCCCCGGCTGGGTCCCGGGTCGGGGTCTCTGGCCCCGGGCCCCGTCCCCCGTCCCCCGGCCTGTGGCACTGCCAAAGGCCCGGGACGGGGTTCCGTTGT